>NC_141877.1:593104369-593712830 GCF_056163025.1 Triticum urartu | reverse complement strand
CCGGTTTATAAATATTGATGGCGCCGGGTCATAATTGTTGTCGACACCGGGTCATGTAATTGATCTTCCTGATTTGCTCAAAACTAATAAAATGAAGATGTTCCTCCTTTATATGCATAATACCTGTAGCCCCCAAGTCTTAAGAGGAGAACATAGTGATAACTTAAGACTTGCTCCAATAAGTGCTTCAATCTTGAAGAAATCCGGTTTGTTCATCTCAATCATATAAACTGAATACTCCATATATGTAGCCCCCAAGTGCCGGGTTGTCATGCTTGCAGCAACCTGAGACTTGTAATTGCTTATAAAAACTTCAATCAGTGTAGCCCCCAAGGGCCGACTTAGTAAGATAATACTGAACCGGGACTTGATATATACTTTAATAAAAATAACATCTTATAATGTAGCTTCCATCGTAGGGCTTGAACCCACGTCCACAAGGTTAAGAGCTTTGTGCTTTACCAACTGAGCAATGAATCCTTCAATATTATGGACGAAAATTTGTGTACCTTGAATTGTTGACATGAGCAATTGGTAGCCCCCAAGGGCCGGCTCATTATAATATGATGAGTCGGGTCTTCAATAAGACTAGTAAAAATGACTTTGCATTAGCACCCAAGTGTCATGATGCATGCTTGCAGCGACATGAGACTTTCATGTAATCTCGATTTGAATAATATAACCCCCAAGTGCCTGGTTGTAAGCCTGCAGCGACTCGGGACTACCCCTTCCATTGTAGAATAAATCATATCCTTTGATAAAAGAGTAGACATTGCGCTATAGCGACTTTGAAAATCTTAATAATAAAAATCCAGCCATGTTGGCTATTCAAGATAATATAACCCGGTATGAAAACCTTATTCATTCAATATCGTAATGAAATTTCAGCCAAGTTTGGCTATTTGAATAATATAACCCAATGATTTATAAGCGCATGATTCCAATGGCGCAATCCAAATATATACTGGCGACTTATTGTCCAAAGCCAGGCCGGTTTAATAAACACCGGATCATACTACCGGTTTAATAAACACCGGTGATCATGCTTTATTCAACCTGTTTCTGCATACAACAATTTTAAAGTGTCCTGAAGGTTTACCGCCGGACAGGTCATAATGCCCAACATATAACCTGGGTTTATATCCAAGGCTGCATTTAGAATAATCAAATATGAAATATATCATACCTGTGACATTGAATCACATCGTTGGTTTTACCAACTTTTTGTAGTAAGGGTGATAACCCAAATTTTGAGTACTGATAACTCCTTCCATATTGTGCCGGTTTATGATAAAACCGTGCCGGGTTGTGATAGACACCGTGTTACTCCATAAGAGGATGTTAACAACAAGGATCAAACCGGGCAAATAGTCTCCGGATTGACGTGAACTGTGTTCCGTCAATTGATTGGTTAAAAAACTTTGCCGGTTTAAAAAACGCAATAAAAAGCAAAAAAACCCTTCAAAGAAAAGTGTAAATCAAGTGCAATGACAAAACGTTGCAAAAAAGGTTTATTTGAGCTGATCAGATGGTGTTACCATGGCCGAACACGACCAAGCTCCCGTTAGGTGTAACTATGGTTCTAGTCAGCCAGGTCCCCAAATGAAACCGTGGCATTTATGCCGATCAAGTGGCATGGTCATGGTTCGGGTTCGACCAAGCCCCCAAGTGATTCTGTGGCCTTAGGCCGATCAAGAGGCATGAGTGGTTCAGACGTGACCAAGTCCCCAAGTGATCTGGTGGCTCTCGCCTATCAAGAGGTATGGTATTGGTTCGGACACGACCAATCCTCCAAGTGATATAACACAATGCTTTTAAAAAGCAAACTCAAGGGGTAAACCGGAGGCCGCTTTAGAACAACTCCGTGTAACCACACATGATGTAAAAGACCAGAGACCCCGCTTTATGAAGCAGAAGCCCCCATGTGATCAATAATATGTCAGGCCAGTAAGGTGGGATACCCATGTTTGAACCGCGCATCATGGCAACAGGTCCTCTTCGGCAATTTTTAACTTTTTGCAAGAGATGAATTCTTCTTGAACCAGGATCTTGAACCGGATATGGAGACCTTCAAAGCTTTGTGGGAGACATCTTTCCCTTGAACCGGATTTTAAACCGGAATCCTTCTTTTTAAGCCGGAAATTTTCCGACGGCCTTTAAATTTGCACCAATATGGCGGTTTAGGGTCCTGCATTAAACAATTTTGCAAACCGGAGTAATTGCTCTTTTAAAGAAGGCAATATAAAATATATTGGACGGGTTTCACCTGATATATCATGCCAGGGGTTATCCACCGTGGAGTTGATGATCACCGTGGTGAAACTGAAAACAATCACCGCCGAGTCGGCCGCGGGTGCTGACAGATATTTCGGCCGCGGCGTTTTAAACCGGTGTGGACGAGAGAGTCAGCCGTGGCGTTGTAAACCGGTGCGGTCGCGAGAGATGGCCACAACGCTGTAAGCCGGTGCGGTTGTTCGTTGAATAACGACGACCACCTGGGCCGAAAGATGTTGGCGTGCCTCCATCTCCGCGGTATAATATCACTTTTTGTCGCCCTGCATAAACAATATTGCAAACCAAGGCAAAGATAAACTTGTTTTTTGACAAAAACAACCTGTACTAATAAATCAAATTTGGATGGATATCACCTGATTTGTTTGGACGACGGATGACAAGGACGACCGCAGCATCAGAGGCGGCTCAGACAGACAAGTCGGCTGCGGCATTGTATGCCGGTGCGGACGGGAGAATCGGCCGTAGCGTTGTAAACCGACGCGCACGCGTGAACCGGCCGCGAGAGCGGACGGGTGAGCCAATCACAGGCGCAGTCCTGGCTAATTGATGTAAACCGGGTTGTACGGGCGGCAGCTTGTACGCGTCCATTCACCGTGTAATGTGGTACGGACGATCCCCGGGCAGGACGTTGCCAGCGCGTACTCCGTACCCATGGTATAAACCATGTTTTATAATGAATAATTGTCCTGCATATCATAATATCCGGTCCAAAGTAATTGTTCCCTTGATAAAAACGATATATACCAAGAAATTAGATTTAGATGGATATCACCTAATGTTTTTTATTCGGACAACGGATGATCTGTTTGTCGCGACAGAGGCGGTTTACGTGTCTGGCGACTCAATATGGTCCCGGCGGTTCAAGCAGAAACCCTCCGGGTTATTCTCCAGGTCTTTAAACGCCCGGCACGGGCGGTGCAGATGTATACGTTGCCTCCGACGCCGGTGCATGAGGATCGGATCATACCTTGGCCATGAGTCCGTTGACCTGTGTATAGCATAGCATAGCATATCGTGGAAAAAGCTTTGGATGATACTTAGTTGTACCAGTAAAAGTTTAGAAAAATAGCACCTGATTTGTTTGTATGGCAAATGATCCATATGTAATATCCATCAATAAATTTGAGAGTGAAGCGCGGCGGAAGGTGGAGCAGCGAAGACGATTTTGATGTGGCTGGGTGTGCAGTACTGCTGAACAAGGGCCGGCCCTCGGCGAGCGGTGACTTAACGCTGGCTGTAGCCGAAGCGGCTCATCGCGCAGCAAAGGGCTCAAAGCCGAGACGAGGCGAGTCAGCCCGCCGGCGGAGACAGCGTAAGCTGGCTGCATGTTAAAGCGGCGGCGACCGTTGACCACTGTGGTGACGTATCTGCTTCACGTGCACTACTACTTGAAGTAGTACCTTTCCTTCTATCTTTGCTCCATGCTCGTGGACGTAGCAGCAACAGCGTACACTGATACGCCTTGGGACTTGATGCGAGCGCCCGGATCATTGTTTCTTACATCCAACTTGTACTAGTAGCACTTGGTCCTTTTGAAAAAAGCTGGCAGCAAACCTAGGGTGCCACGCCATGCAATAATGATGCTCCGAGTTGGGTTTGGACACGAACGACAGAACCGCCAAAGTCTTTCGGTCTCGGCGAGTTGCAAGTCGTGTCGATTGATTTCAGATGCAAGATTTCGACCCTCAGCGACAACGGAAATTAATCCAGCCCCGATGGATCATCTGGTGGTATGCGTTGGCGCATAAACACGACCCTAATTTTCTCCTTTGATCTTTAAATCTTGTATACGTCGCTTTGATTGTTTGTTGATAATGTTGTCTTCTGCGTCGACTTCTTTTTCATCCGGAAAATTGCGAACTTCTCGATCCTTTTAGAAAAATCTCTTCAAGAACCCAACACCATCGTGTGCAGGCCCCACGGTGGGCGCCAACTGTCGTGGAATTGTCACGGTAGATGTCCTTAGTGTCAGGACTTAGTCGCGAGGCCAACGCATGTATGTGGTAGCTTGAGAGGGGTTGAGCGGGACGAGAGACGCGATGTTTTACCCAGATTTGGCCCCTCACGGTGGAGGTAAAAGCCTACATCCTGCTTCATTCATATTGACGATGATGACCACGGTTACAAGAGTGCTCTATCTCGAGAGCTATTGTCTAAACCTAACTTGTCTAATTTGTGGAACTTGTCCCTCTTGTCCCTTTTGGGGAGCCCTGCCCCTCCTTATATATGTTGGAGGGGCGGGTTACATGTAGAGTCCTATTAGGATTAGGACTAGTCTATCTCTAATACAAATCGGATACAAGTCCAGGTCTTAACTCCTTGTAAGATAATATTCCTCCTGCCTTCCTCTTAAACCGGCCCACCATTAAACGTGAACCGGCCTTCTGGGTTTTGGGCCTTGTCATCTGTCTGTCCCGCACGCCGGATCACCAGTGAGTCATAATGACCAGGTGGGTTGCTTGTAAACCGCCAGGTCAAGGCGGGTCGCCAGTAACTCGCCAAGTGTCAGCAGGGTCTTCAGATAATCCGCCAAGTCCGGCCGTGGTTAACTTCTGGCCGATTTACACCGCGGGGTATATCCCCGACACAGGGTGCTCAGGATTCCCGAGGGCCATTGTGAGCTCGTCGTTCTCTCTGTCTGGAAAGAACGTCCCTTGCTGCGCTGCTTCGATATACTGCTGAAGCTTCCTGACTGCTTTGTCCAGTTGATCGTTCGTCCAAATGCACTTCCCTGTTACAGGGTCCAAGATTCCGCCAGCCCCGAAGAACCAAGTCCGGCAACGGTCTGGCCAGTTAATTGTCTCTGGTTCAATCCCTTTATCAATCAGATCATTCTCAGTCTTGGCCCACTTAGGCCGGGCTACGAGGTGGCCACCTGACCCCGTGCGATGGTGATGCTTCTTCTTCGCAGCATTTTGCTTGTTTGTCGCCGACATCTTCTTACTCTTTTCCGATGTCTTGTGGGCCACAAATGCGGGCCAGTGATCTCTGATCTTCTCATATCTGCCCTTGAATTCTGGTGTCTCATTATTTTCGACAAACTTATTCAGCTCTTTCTTCCACCTCCTGAATAGTTCTGCCATCCTCTTAAGAGCAAAAGACTTGATTAATTGCTTTTTAACTGGGTTCTCTGGATTATCCTCTGGCGGTAGGGTGAAATTTGACTTCAACTCAGTCCAAAGATCATTTTTCTGCATATCATTGACATAAGACACCTCAGGGTCTTCTGTAGCTGGCTTAAACCATTGTTGGATGCTGATCGGGATCTCGTCCCTAACCAGAACCCCGCACTGAGCAACAAATGCGTTCTTTGTTCGGATGGGTTCAATCGGTTGGCCGTCGGGCGCGATTGCTATGATCTCAAACCTTTCATCCGAGCTCAACTTTTTCTTCGGGCCTTTTCTCTTTACCGAAGTTGTGCTCGATCCGGAGGGCTAGAAAAAAGAACAAGACTTAATTAATATGTGTACATACCAAAACAATGAATGCATCAATTAGCTAGTCAGCACAGGCTTAATTAATATATATACCTGGCCGGACTCGGTTCGGTCACCGGAGCCGTCATCACGGTCTCCTTCTTGCACCGGCATTGGGTCACCGGAGCCGTCCTCATGTTCTTCTTCTTGCACCGGCATTAGGTCACCGTAGCCAGCTTCTTCACCCTCTCCTTCCAGACCATCGGTGTCGTTGAGAAACAACGAGACGGCATCACTTCCTTCTGCGATTATGTCCCTCAACAACGCTTCTTTTGCTTCATCTCGGGCGGTGCCCATAGTTTCTACAAATATTTACAACATGGCAATTATTATTCAAACATGACAGATGGATATATTAGTGGCAAACGTAGAACTAGCTACCTAATCATAGAAAGGAATCATATATATTAATTAGTGGCCTCGACGCTGCTTCTCTAGGGTTTGGGGTGGCCTCAACAACGCTTCAAGGGTTTGGGGTGGCCTCGAGAACGCTTCAAGGAGGGGGTAATATCGACCCCCCCACGTGTTGAAGCTATCGGGAGGGGGTATATCGACAACGACGATACTACATCTATGTCCCTCGACGACCCTCGTTCCCGATAAAAAAAGAGGAAGAAGAAGAAAAAAAAAGAGGAGAAGAAAGAATAGAGGAGATCTTTCTCCTCTATTCTTTCTTCTCCTCTTTTTTTTCTTCTTCCTCTTCTTTTTTTATCCTCTTGTTCCTCTCATGTTCGAGAGGATCACTGAGGGGTCGGGAGGTTGCCTAGTGTCAAAGGATTCAACAAAACCATGTCTTCATCATTAGGCGAAAGTAACAGGTGCATGATGGTACGAAGCTCTCCAAAGTTATTTTGGAACGGAGTCCTAGATAGGATAATTCGCTTTTTGGTACAAAGTTCAGCAAGAACCTTCCAAATATCGTTATTTGGAAGGCCTTTGCTGAAATTCATACAAAAAGGCAAATTATCCTATCCGGGACACCATTCCAAAATAACTTTGGAGGACTTCGTCATGCCCTGGTTACTTCCGGCTAATGATGAAGCCATGGATTTCTTCAATACTTTGACACTAGGAAACCTCTCTCGACCCCTCGGCGATCCTCGACCCCTCGAACCCTCGACGATCTTGGAACCGTCGACCCCTAGACGACCCTGGAACCCTCGACCCTCGATCCCTCGACCCTATAGAACCCTCGAACCCTCGACCCTGAAACCCTCGACCCTTGACCCCTTAACAACCCTCGACCCTCTACCCTAGTTCCCGACCCTCGACCCCTCGACGATCCTCGACACCCTCGTTCCCGATAAAAATTAAGAAGAAGAAGAAGAAGAAAAAAAAGAGGAGAAGAAGAAAGGAATAGCTAGAGGAGAAGATCGAAGAAAAAAAAGAAGAAAAAAGAAGAGGAGAAGAAGAAAGGAATAGTGGAGAGGAAGAGAAAATAGAATATATATTCTATTTTCTCTTCCTCTCCACTATTCCTTTCTTCTTCTCCTCTTCTTTTTCTTCTTTTTTCTTCTTCTTATTTATTTCTCCTTTTCTTTTCCTCTCCTCTTCTTCTTTCTTTCCTCTTCTTATTTTCTTCTTTCCTATCCTTCTTTTTCTTATAAATTTTAGCATATTCTAAATTTTCTTCTAACTTTCTATATATGAACCAAAAACTTTCTATGAACAAAAAACTTTCTATATATATATGAAAAAAAAATTCTATGAACAAAAAAATTAAACTAACATACACATATACATTATACATTGTATATGAACATTATACATACACATATACATTATACAAAATTTTCTATACAGTGCGGCGGCAGCGAAGGGCAGGGGCGGCGCGCGGCGGCCGCGCAAGGCAGGGGCGGCGTGCGGCGGCAGCGAAGGGCAGGGGCGGCGGCGCGATGGCAGCGCGCGGCGGCGACAGCAGCCATTACAGGGGGAGGAGCATGGGAACGGGGCAGCGCTCACCGCGAGGTGGCGTCGGCGACGAGGAAGAAGCTAGGCTCGGGGACGGCGGAGGCCCGCTCGGGGGCGAGGGTAGGGGCACGCGGGCTCGGCGACGGCGACGGCGACGCGACGGCGAGGCACGGGCGACGGCAGGGGCGGCGGACGGCGTCGAGGCAGCCTGGCGACGTCGATGAGCTCGGCGTCGTCGGGGCAACTGGCGAGGGAAATGGTGAAAATTTCCTAAGTGTTGCTTATATAGCTAAGGCATTGGTCACGGTTCGTGGCACAAACCGTGACCAATGCCCCCCTTTAGTCCCGGTTGGTGATACCAACCGGGACCAAAGGCCTCTTTTCAGCAGCCCAAAGGGCGGGAAGCGGCGGCCTTTGGTCCTGGTTGGTGGCACCAACCGGGACCAAAGGCCTTGTGCTGCCCCGCACCCAAATGTTTAGTCTCACCTTGCTAGTTGAGAGGGAGCCGCACCTGTTTATAAGGTGCGGTGTGCCTTCCCACTCGAGCTCCTCTCTAAAGCAGACTTTCGGGCCTAACCGTGCAATGTGTGCCTGTGGGCCTACTGGGCCTCCCGCGGGCCTGAATCCTGGCCCATGATAGGGTTTCTAGTCGTATTCAGGCCGTGGGTGCCCAGTAGGTGGCACTTTTTTTGTTTTTTTGTTTTCTTTATTACTTTATTTATTTTATTTTGTTTCTACATACAACAAAATACTTATTGTTGCTATTTTTATTTTTTTCCAGTTTTTTTGTTCTGTTTTTTGTATTATTTATTTTCTTTTGTTTTTTGCTTTATTTTTTAATTCTTTTTGCTTTTAGGTCAGCAAAATTATAAACTTTCTGTTGCTTTATTTATTTTATTTTGTTTCTACTTACAACAAAATACTTATTGTTGCTATTTTTTTCCAGTTTTTTTGCCGGCGCACGCATACAACCATTCCTTCTTCTCCTCGGAACGTCAGGTCTTTGTTTTCTGCATTATTTATTTTATTTTGTTTTTTGCTTTATTTTTTTAATTCTTTTTGCTTTTAGTTTTATAAAAATTATAAACTTTCTGTTAGTGCCATTAGTTTTCAAATTTGAAAATACTTTTTTAGTTTTTTTGTTTTCTTTGTTGCTTTATTTATTTTATTTTGTGATTAACTTTACTATAAAAATAGTTTTTTTTTCCTGTTTTTTGATTTGTTTTTTGCATTATTTATTTTCTTTTGTCTTTTGCTTTAATTTTTAATTATGTTTGCTTTTAGGTTAGCAAAATTATAAACTTTCTGTTAGTGCCATTAGTTTTAGAAAAATTATAAACTTTCTGTTAGTGCCATTAGTTTTCAAATTTGAATAGTTAAAATTTGAATTCTTTAAAAATTGTTTGAATCACAAGTTTGTGATTAACTTACTAAAAAATGAGAATATATGCGCTTATAGAGAAAATTCAACCTAAATTCCTAGTAAATTTCTATGAATTTCAGAGAAATTCACTATGAATTTAGGTTAAACTTTTCTCTATTAGGGCATCTATTTTCACTTTGAGAGGAGCTCAACAAGGCAGAGAGGGAAGGGCTTATAAACCGGTGTGAGCCCCCTTCGGTTGGCGAGGTGGGACTAAACTTTGCCCGCAACGAGGACCAACCCTTTAGTCCCGGTTTGTGGCACAAACTGGGACTAATGGTCATGGGTCAGGGGCGAGGAGCAAAATTATAAACTTTCTGTTAGTGCCATTAGTTTTAGAAAGTTAAAAGTTGAAAGTTGGCATGGGCCAGGGACTAATGGTCATGGTATTACGAGGGCCGAACCATATGACATGAAAGCATTTCAAATGAACTCTGAAAAAGTTGAAAGTTGGGATGGTATCATAATTTTACCCACATAGCATGTGCATGTACAAAACGGACAATGGTAGCATGTTCGTGTGTTACAAAGTTGGCATGGTATCATCATAATAGTTGCGGGAGAAAATCTTCACTTTTTTTTCGCTTGTGTCATTTGCTTATTGCGCCGTAACCATGGATAATCTTCATTGTTTATCAGGATGTTTGGGTCAGCCTTGACATTGAAGGGAGGAATTTCATGAAACTTTTCATAATCTTCAGACATGCCTGTCTTGCCGTCCACTCCCAGGATGTCCCTTTTTCCTGAAAGAACTATGTGGCGCTTTGGCTCATCGTATGATGTATTCGCTTCCTTATCTTTTCTTTTTCTCGGTTTGGTAGACATGTCCTTCACATAGATAACCTGTGCCACATCATTGGCTAGGACGAACGGTTCGTCAGTGTACCCAAGATTTTTCAGATCCACTGTTGTCATTCCGTACTGTGGGTCTACCTGTACCCTGCCGCCTAACAGATTGACCCATTTGCATTTAAACAAAGGGACCTTAAAATCAGGTCCATAGTCAAGTTCTCATATGTCCACTATGTAACCATAATATGTGTCCTTTCCGCTCCCGGTTGCTGCATCAAAGCGGACACCGCTGTTTTGGTTGGTGCTCTTTTGATCTTGGGCGATCGTGTAAAATGTATTCCCATTTATCTCGTATCCTTTGTAAGTCAATACAGTCAAAGATGGTCCCCTGGACAACAAGAACAACTCATCACAAATAGTGTTGTCACCTCTGAGACGTGTTTCCAACCAACTGCTGAAAGTCCTGATGTGTTCACATGTAATCCAGTCGTCGCACTGCTCCGGGTGTTTGGAGCGCAGACTGTTCTTGTGTTTATCGACATACGGGGTCACTGTCGGAGTAAATAGCCATGGGTAGCCTAGCCGGCTTCCCCTGGCCCTTCTGAAAAAATTACGAGCCCGCCCGGCTCTCAAGAATCCAAGAAATGGGGCCGCCTTCCCCTTGCTGGCTGCCACCCAGGCCGGCTTTCGGAAGGCGGTCCGACTTTAGCCCTCATGAGAAGGCCGACTCCAAGAAGCCGTCCATGAGAAGGCCGACTCCAAGAAGCCGGCTCCCTTAAAGCGGTCGAGACCGTACCCTCAAAGTTTGCACCCACCTAACGGCAGTGCGATGGGGCGTGGTTACAGTGAAGCCTGCCACCCCCGAATCCCGGAGCACGCCTGGCACAGTGCGCCGTTCGGAGTAGGCATGACCCGTCCGGCACAGCACTGTTGCCATGTTGACTTTGGTGTCACCCACGACGGGCCGCCAGCGTGGCCCACAGATGGTGGGCCCCTTTGAGCAGAGAGATGTCCGAGGGCGGCCACGCCTCCAACCAGTCGGCCCAAGACAGAGCCGGCTCCCCGCAGCTGGCTGGCCGCCTCCCTCGAAGGAGATGCCCCATTAAGGAGACAAGACGTGGTGAGGCTACAGCGATCGCCCGACGGGCGGCGGCATTGTAGCCGCACCTACCACGACGAAGCCCACGTCACCAAGATGAAGCCACAGTAACCAACCGCCGACCGGGCCCTGGACAATGGGGCCTGCCTGTCGACCAAGGGGCCCGCAGCCGGCGGGACCCACCAGTCGGCGGGCCCCAGCAGCCGGCGCAGAAGCCGGCGAGTGCAGTCACAGACGGCTGGGCCCCGCGCCCAGACGGATTACCATTGTACCCCCGGGGGTAGGCCTATATAAACCCCCCGGGGCACCCATGCAAATGATTTGACCCCTTGCTAGTTCTAGACACCACACAAGGAGAAGAAGCAGGCTAGCCGTGCCCTTCTTCCTCCTCCCACCAAACAGCTCAAGGAGCGTTGTGTAGCTACTTGATTCATCTAGTGAACATGCGGAGACCCCGCAGAGCAGCAATAGGGGTGTTATCTCCACGGAGAGCCCCGAAGCTGGGTAAGATCCGCCGGCGTGCATGTCTTCACCTTATCCCGTTTCCAGGCACCGGCGATGTCTTACTGGCTCCCACAATGATAAGCCACCCGTTGGCATATGTCGCACCCACCACCCGACATTTGGTGCCCACCGTGGGGCCAGGTGCACCGTCGTCCGGAGACCTGTTCTGGACGGGAACCCTCTTCCTCCCCCGCGAGCGTAGCCAGCCCGACACGCCCGATGGCGCTTGCCACGACGCGCTGCAAGGCGTCACCAGCATCTGCGCGGCGAGCAGCCTCGCCGATCTCCCCGACGAGACCTTCATCTCCGACGAGCTCGCCTCCGATGCGGGCACCGACCACCTCGCCAACCTTCTCGGTCAGCTCCATGTCTCCAGCGAGCCCGCTGCGGATCTGGAGTCGGTTGGCTCCACCGACCCGATGCCTGTCGACTCCGACACGGCCTCCCATGACACCTTCCCCTCCGACGTCACGATCTACAACGACCCTCTCCCTCGAGCTGACGGCTGCGATACTGTCACTACCGAAGTGATGGTTGTCGGCCACGGCGGCCCGGCCGGCGAGAGCGCCCACGACGCCCCGCACGCGGCGGCCCATGACTTGTCCACCCCCCTTCCCGGCTGATGCCGGCAACGAAGCACTGGAGGCACGCCGCCTCGCCCTCCTTGCAGAGGGCCGGAGGCTGGCTTCCGTAAGACGCCTCACTGAGGCCTACCAGCGCGAAGCTGACCGCGCCGCCTTCGGCACGCCGGCCCCAGGCGGGCCGAGCCGGGCCGGCCGTGTCATGCAACGCGGCGCCATCATCGCCGACATGCTGGGAGTCGACCGCCCGGTCTATGCCACTCCGCTCGAGAACTTGCGTGCCGCCCAAGCGGCCGTAGACGAGTTGGACGGCTTGGAGGCCGAAGACCTCCCCCACATGACCCGGCGCATCCAGCAACTGATCGACGCAGCCGCGCAGCGGCACGAAGCAGACGCCCGCGCGGGCAGCCCTCCCCCGCGCCGAGATCACGGTGAGACGTCCCGGACGCCGGCTACGAGCAACACCCGCGCGCGGCGCGAGAAAGAGCCGACTGCCAGCCGCAGCCAGACCCGAATCTCCATCGAGCGAGACGCGGATGGCCATCCCCGAGCCATGGAATGGCGGGGCAACCCGCCTCCGCCTCGACCCCGTGGAGAGAGATATCCCATCCCGCCGCCAGTGGCGCACCCGACTCTCAGCGGCCGACTGGGTCGCCGCGAAGGAGTCGGCGAGAACGACGCCCGCCATCGGATCGACCGCCTGGCGCGATCCCTGGCATTGGAAGAAGAAGACGATGTCGGCCCGCCTTGTTTCGGCCCCCACATCCGCGACGAGCCCTTCCCCAAAGGGTTCTCGCTCCCAAGAGACACGCCCAAGTACAACGGCTCTGTGAAGCCGGAAGATTGGCTAATCGACTACTCCACGGCGGCCAGCATAGCCAACGGCAACCGGCGCGTTGCCGTAAAGTACGTGCCCCTCATGCTGCAAGGCACGGCGCGGACCTGGCTCAACAGCCTCAAGCCTCTCAGCATCAACAGCTGGCTAGATTTCACCGAAGCTTTCATCCGCAACTTCACCAGCACCTACAAGCGGGCTCCCAAGCCCAGACAGCTCTCCTTGTGCGTACAAGGCCCCGCCGAGTCCACTCGTGACTACCTCACGCGTTGGGCCGAGCTCCGCAACTCTTGCGAAGGGGTGCACGAGGTGCAAGCCATAGAATACTTCATAGCCGGATGCCGAGAAGGCACCCTCCTCAAGCACAAGCTCCTCTGCGACGAGCCGACTACCCTCGACGAGCTTCTGGACATAGCGGACAAGTACGCCACCGCCGACTCCTCGATAAAGACCGAGCTTCGGGTAGACGCGTCTGGAAAGGTACTCAACCCGGCGCCCAAGACGCCGGCTTGGGATTCCGGCCGACACCCCCACTCGAACGACCACAAGCGCAAGGGCCCCGCGCCGCCTCCCGCCAGTCGGCAGGTGGCCACAGTCGAAGACGCGCCGCCTGAAGAGCGACCGGCGCCCAAGAAGCCCAAGGGCGGCAGGCCGGCTTGGCAGCCGGCTTTCTCCTACGAGAAAACTCTCGACGCCCCGTGCAAGTTCCACAGCGGCGCGAAGCCGTCCAACCACACAACCCGGAAGTGCCATTGGCTCACCCGAATCTCTAAAGGCGAGGGGCTCGTGCCGCCTCCGCCTGCCGGCCCGCCGCCTCTGGCCGCTCGGCCCACAGTCGGAGCCGTGCACGACGAATTCCCTGACGAGCAAGCAACCTACATCGTCTTCACAAGCCAGCCCGAAGACCGGCGCAGCAAACGCCGAGAGCACCAGGAAGTCGGCGTGGTCGCTGCCAACCCCGCCGGACACATGCATTGGTCAGAAAAACCCATCAGCTGGAGCCGGGCCGACCATGCAGAGGTGATGCCGTCCCCTGGCTCTTATGCTTTGGTCCTGGAAGCCACCCTTGCAACGGACAGACGCGCTGCCCGCTTCTCCCATGTGTTGATAGACGGCGGGAGCAGCATCAACATTCTGTACCGTGACACCCTGGAGAAGCTAAACGTCAAGACGAAGCAGCTCACGCCTACTCGGACAGTGTTTCATGGCATCGTACCCGGCTTATCCTGCGCCCCCATTGGCAAGATCAAGATCGATGTACTTTTTGGGGAGAAGGAGCATTTCCGCCGGGAAGCGATCTGGTTTGAAGTGGTGGACCTGGAGAGCCCTTACCATGCATTGCTCGGCCGACCTGCCTTGGCCAAATTCATGGCAGTTCCCCACTATGCATACCTCAAGATGAAGATACCAAGCACCAAAGGCGTCATCACCGTAGCCGGCGATTACAAGAAGTCCTCTGAGTGCGCGGCTGCCAGCAGCCGGGCGGCCGAGTCCCTTGTGATTGCCGAGGAAAAGAAGATGTTGGACCGAGTCGTGGCCATAGCCGGCAAGCAGTCGGCCGTGTCCCCCGACCCCAAGGAGCAAGATACTCAAGGATCTTTCCAGCCGGCCAAGGAGACGAAGAAGATACCTCTTGACCCCGAGCACCCAGAGAGGTTTGCCGTCATCGGGGCAAACCTGAACAGCAAATAGGAAGGCGAGCTCGCCGATTTCCTCCGTGAGAATCGGGACATCTTTGCATGGTCCCCCAAGGACATGCCGGGTGTTCCGAGGAAATTCGCCGAGCACAAACTACACGTTCGAGAAGACGCAAAGCCAGTCAGACAACCCCTTCGCCGACTGTCGGAGGAGAAACGCAGGATTGTAGGGAAGGAGATAGCCCGGCTTTTGGCAGCCGGCTTCATTATGGAAGTTTTCTTTCCAGAGTGGCTCGCCAACCCGGTCCTCGTGCTAAAGAAGAACAACAAGTGGCGCATGTGCATAGATTACACAAGCCTCAACAAGGCCTGCCCCAAAGATCCCTTTGCCCTGCCAAGGATAGACCAAGTGATAGACTCCACAGCCGGATGCGAGCTGTTGAGTTTTTTGGATGCTTACTCCGGATATCACCAGATAAAGGTAGATCCGGACGACCGCCTGAAGACTGCCTTCATCACGCCATTTGGAGCCTTCTGCTACCTGACTATGACATTCGGCTTGAGAAATGCCGGTGCCACTTTTCAACGTTGCATGCAGAAGTGCCTCCTCAAGCAACTCGGCAGAAACGCTCACGTTTACATGGACGACATCGTGGTGAAGACGGAGAAGCACGGCACCTTGCTGGGAGACCTCAAGGAAACGTTTGAGAACTTACGCCGGTTCCAAATCAAGCTCAACCCCGAGAAATGCGTGTTCGGAGTGCCAGCCGGCCAGCTCCTAGGCTTCCTGGTCTCCGAACGCGTCATCGAATGCAACCCGGTGAAGATCAAGGCCATCGAGAGAATGGCGATCCCCACCAAGCTTCGAGACATTCAGAAGTTCACCGGGTGCTTGGCCTCCTCGAACCGCTTCATCAGCCGGCTCGGAGAGAAAGCTCTCCCCCTCTACCGCCTCATGAAGAAGAGCACTCACTTCGAGTGGAACGACCAGGCCGACCAAGCTTTTCACGAGCTAAAGAAGATGCTGGCCACGCCGCCCGTTCTGGCGGCACCGACTGAGAAAGAGCCCATGCTCCTCTACATCGCCGCAACCAGCCGGGTGGTCAGCACCGTCATCATAGTCCAATGCCCAGAAGAAGGCCGAGCCCAGCCGGTCCAGAGGCCGGTGTATTATTTGAGCGAGGTGCTGTCCGCCTCAAAGCAGAACTACCCGCACTACCAGAAGATGTGTTACGGCGTGTACTTCACCGCCAAGAAGCTGAAGCCCTACTTTCAAGAGCATCCCGTCACGGTCGTATGCACCGCCCGCTGGCCGAGATCATAGGCAGCCGGGACGCATCCGGCCGGGTGGCGAAATGGGCCATCGAGCTGGCCCCTACACGATCTTCTACCAGCCCCGCACTGCCATCAAGTCCCAAGCACTGGCCGACTTCCTCGTCGACTGGGCCGAGACCCAGTACCTGCCGCCGGCTCCCGACTCCACCCATTGGTGCATGCACTTCGACGGGTCCAAAATGCGCACCGGCTTGGGATCCGGCGTCGTCCTTACCTCTCCCAAAGGCGACAAGCTCAGATACATGCTACAGATCCACTTTGCCGCCTCCAACAACGTGGCCGAGTATGAGGCGCTCATACACGGGCTCCGGCTTGCCAAAGAACTTGGCATTCGCCGGATCCTATGTTATGGCGACTCGGACCTGGTGGTCCAGCAATCATCCGGCGACTGGGACGCCAAGGACGCAAATATGGCGAGCTACTGCTTCCTGGTCCAATAACTCAGCGGATACTTTGAAGGATGCGAGTTCCTCCACGTACCGCGAGCCGACAATGAGCTAGCCGATGCCCTGGCCCGAATAGGATCCACTCGGCAAGCAATTCCAACCGGCGTCGCTCTACAACGCCTCCTCAAGCCGTCCATCAAGCCGTCTCCAGAGTCCGACTCCATCTTCGTGCCGCCTGACCCCAATGCGGCCGGGTCTGGCTCAAAGAACCAAGCAGGCGACCCCAAGACTCCCGCAGCCGGCCCGGGGACTTCGGCACCCGGCTCGGGGACTTCGGCAACCGGCTCGGGGACTGCCACACCCGGCTCGGGGACTGCGGTAGCCGGCCCGGGGACTGTACCAGCACAACAGCCGGCGGCCGACTCCAGCATTTCACCACCCAGCCCGCCCACCCTGGTGGCAATAGCCACATTGGCAGTAGAAGAAGTCGCGGCTCCATCATGGGCTCAGTCCATCCTCAACTTCCTAGTAAACCAAGACCTGCCGGCCGATGAAACAGAAGCAAGACAAGTCCAACGTCGAGCCGGAGCATACATAATCGTCAACAGAGAACTGGTCAAGCGCAGTGTCACTGGAATCCTCCAACGATGCGTCGAGCAAGATAAGGGCATTGCAATCCTCAGAGACATTCACCAAGGAGAATGAGGCCACCATGCGGCCTCAAAATCACTTGTCGCCAAAGCCTTCCGCCACGGTTTCTTCTGGCTGACTGCTTTGGATGACACCAAAGAATTAGTCAAGCATTGCAAGGGATGCCAACTCTTCAGCTCCAAGCAACACATGCCGGCTTCGGCACTCAAGACCATTCCCCTCACTTGGCCCTTCACCGTTTGGGGACTGGACATGGTGGGCCCATTCAAGACGGCGCGCGGCGGCATGACGCATTTGCTCGTCGCCGTGGACAAATTCACCAAGTGGATTGAGGCAAAGCCGATCAAGAAGCTGAATGGGCTGACTGCTGTGACGTTCATCGCAGACATAACAACCCGGTACGGCGTGCCACACAGCATCATCACCGACAATGGCACGAATTTTGCCAAAGGAGCCTTGGCACGCTTCTGCGCAGCCCAAGGTATCCGACTGGACTTAGCATCCGTCGCCCACCCGCAGTCAAACGGCCAGGTCGAGCGAGCCAACGGCCTCATCCACTCCGGCATCAAGCCTCGACTGGTCGTACCTCTGGAGCGCTCAGCCGGCTGTTGGCTCGATGAGCTGCCGGCTGTCCTCTGGAGTCTGCGCACTACACCAAACAAGTCAAGCGGCTTCACCCCTTTCTTCCTTGTATATGGTGCCGAGGCGGTCATCCCAACTGACATCGAGTTCGACTCGCCTCGAATAACCATGTACACGGAAGCGGAGGCCAAGGAAGCACGAGAAGACGGCGTCGACCTGCTGGAAGAAAGCCGGCTGTTAGCCCTCAGCCGGTCTGCCATCTACCAGCAGGGTTTGCGCCGCTACCACAGCCGGAAGGTCAGGCCAAGATCTTTCCAAGAGGGCGATTTTGTGCTCCGGCTGATCCAGCGAACAGCTGGCCAGCACAAGCTCTCAGCCCCTTGGGAAGGCCCCTTCGTCATCAGCCGAGCTCTAGGCAATGACTCCTACTACCTGATCGATGCACAGAAGCCGAAGGCACGCAAGAGAGACGACTCCGGCAAGGAGTCGGAACGACCATGGAACGCCAACCTCCTTCGAAGATTTTACAGTTGATGAAATGCAGTATGTATCACGCTAACTTTTGTATTAAGTACGAGACAATAGACCCCCCGAGGAGGGCTCGGGGACTGCCATCCCTCATTTATGAATGAAAAATATCATGCTTATGACCTTATCATTTCATTTACTTGTTCCGTCCGGCACCGAGTTCGACTAGTCGGCTCGGGGACTGGCCGACTGGAGTTATGTTAGAAGTCCTACCCGCAGTCAGACAAGTAGTGTGCCGGCTCCCAAGCCTTCTCTTGCCAAAAGTCGCAGTTCGAAGAACCGGCTGTCCGGCTGGCAAGAGTTAAAGGCAGGAGCGGGCGCCCACACAAAAAACGGCTAGGGACTAACGGACTAATATAACAAAAGCCGGTTTTTCTCCCACCGCCGAATGGCTACCAGAGTAGCCGGCCGGCCGGTTTCCATTCACTTCACTTCAATCCAAGAAAGCTCAAGTACTTGCCTCCCCAAAGAGGGAAGGCGGCAAAGGAAAAAGCCTAAGGATAAAAAGCATACGCGAATGGAAACCAAACATGCACATAATAATATTTACATAAAAAGACCTCCGAGACGCCAGCATTCAACATAGTTTGGATACACCCCCAGTGGGTGGAACTGCGAAAACTTAACAAAGATTGTTCAAAAGACAACAAGCAGGAAAGATAAAGACGGCAGGTCAAGCTGGCGGAGCGGCCGACGAGCCGGACTGGTTGGCGGAGACGGTCGTGCCGGCTGAAGGAGCGGCCGGCTGGCGAACTTCGGCTTGGTCGCCGCCTCCCGCAGAGGGCGCGCTTCCACGCGCCTCGTTGCTGGAGGCACGGTCAGCCTGAGGTCGGCCGGTTGTTCCACCAGCCGGCTCGACGTCTTTGCCGTCCTCCTCTTCGTCATCCTCGCCCTCGTCGCTGGAGGCAATCTCCTCCGCCGAGTCCTCGCCCACCGCCGGGTTCAGCCCGAACCACTCCTCCGGCTGAGCAACGCCGTCATCATCGATTTTGGGTGCGAAAACGCTGATGTCGGTGCACTCGGTGATCGTCGAAGCTTGCTGGGCGATAGCCGGCCTCACCTCCTCCAGCTCCGCGTCGGCCTCCATCCGCCAAGTGCGCAGCTGGTCCAGGCTCAGCCCTGGGTACCAAGCCCGAACGAACTCCAACGCCCGCCCGGCTCCGAGGCGGGCCGCCGACGCCTTCCAAGCCTCAAAGCGACCAACTGCGACCTCCAGCCAGTCGGCAGTTCGGCTTGGGGTGCGGGGGATCGTCTCGCCGGGCCAGAGGGCGGCCAACACTTGCGCCCCGGCACGTTGGAGCCGGCGAAGCATCCGATGAGCCGGCTGCAACCGCGCCTGGACAGCCAGGAGCTGCTCCTCAAGTGTCCGGTTCGCATCCGGCGCGATGTTGGCCTCAATGCTTTGGGCGGCGAAGGCGGAGTAGCCGGGGAAGTAGTCTGCACCAAAAAACAAGCAGTAGCTCAAGATAAGCCAAAAACCCAAGCGGCAAGGGGCAGGAGAGGGGCGAGGAAGGCGGCTTACCGTCAATCAAATCCTCGATCCGGCCGAAGCCTTCATCCAGGGCTCGCCGGGTCTCAGACCAGCTCGCCGCCTCGGTCTCATACTCCGCCTTCAAGGCAGCTTCGCTATCCTGCGCCGCCTGCAGGGCCGCCTTGTGGCCCTCCACTTGGTCGGCCAGCTTCTTGGCTAGGCGATCCCGTTCCTGGACCAAGGTGGCGTACTCGGCCTCCTTGGTGTGAAGGGCGGCCTTCGCTTCGCCGAGCTCCTTCCTCAAGTCGGCGTTGGCCCCTGAAGACAGAGAAAAAGAAAAACCAATAAGGAAAGAGTCGTCAAGGAAGATCCGACCCGACTGCTCAGCAGTCGGCCCGAATCTCGGGGACTACACCCAGTGGGTGCGCTGACGCGCCCCCACAGGAGACAGACAAGATCGAGCACTTACTTCGGCTGTCGGCCAGGTCGTCGGTCCTCCGGCTCAACTCCCGAGCCTGGGAGTTGAAGGCGGCAGCACGAAGGTTGTGATATTCCTGAAAGTTCAGAAAAAAGCAAAGTAAGGTAGCCGTCGAGAAAGATCCGACCCGACTGGGCAGTAGTCGGCCCGAATCTCGGGGACTACACCTAGTGGGTGCGCTGACGCGCCCCCACGGAAGAAATTAAGAAAGCAAAGCAGCCAAGAACGAAGGACTCACCCGGATGGTGGCTCACGTCGACAAGAACTCCTGGGTGAACTGTTGTAGCAGGGCGGCCTGAGCTTGCAGCCGGCTCCGGACCCCTTGAGCCGCCACATTCAGCTCGCCAGTCCCCCCGCTGGGAGTCCACTCGGACGTGGCAGTGCTGGGCGCCTCCAGATCTTCCGCCGACTGGCCTGCGCCCGCGACTCGGCGCAACTCCGGCGGAGCGGGCGCCTCCCCCTGCGTACCGGCTCGTCGCCGTCTGCACCTCGAGGCCGGCTCTGTTCTCCGGCTCACCTCCAGTCGGCCCCTCTGGCGCCGCTGACGATTGGCCGCCTTGGCCCGCTCCGGTTGGCACTGCTGGCGGTGCTCTCCTCGCGAAGGCCACGGGGTCCTCCCCCCTCTCCATCAGCGGGGGGTCTTGGACGATCTCCTCCGCCAAGGGCAATGGGGTGTCGGGGGCTACGGCTCGGAGAGGAATGGCGAGCAGCGGAGCCTGGTTGAGCGAGCTTTCCGCCTCCGTCTTCGCGGTAGTCGCCTTCGTCTGGGCCTTGGCTGCCGCGTCGGCCTGCTCCCTCGCCGCCTGGGCGGCCGCCTTCTTTGCCGCCTCGCGCTCCTCCCGCGCTTCGCGGGCGTTCTGTTCTGTGGCCTCCCTGAGATCGTCGCGGGGGTCCACGCGGCGGGAGCTCGAAGACCCTCCAGCCGGCCCCACGACGGAGCCGCCCGGACCCCGCTCAAGGAAAGCGGCGCCCTGTCCAGCAAGCGAGGAAAGGTTAAGAAGAATATTCGAAGAGAAAGAGAATGATGAAGGGCATGCGACCAGGCAATCGGCGACTTACGCTGAAACCGCCTGAGGCTGCTTCACCGCCTTGCGGAAGCGGGCCGCCTTCGCGGCCGCCTTGTCTCGTTTTGTCGCCGCGGTGGAGGGCTTAGACTTCTTCGGCCGACTGCCAAAGAGGCCTGAAGCGGCCCGACGCTTCTGCGCGCCGCCGGCGGCCGGTACGATGGACGAGCCCGCGCCCTGATAGTCGGTCGCCGGCTGGCGACGCGGGGCGACTTCGGCTTCAGCATCGTCCGGCCAATCCTCGAAGCTCGCGGTGAACCTTGAGCCTCCGGGCTCGGCATTGTCCCCCACGACGGCGTCTTCCATGGCGGCCGTCCCCAAGTCCGGGTCATCAACGTCATCCACCGTACGGTCGGGGGCATACTGGCGTTCAATCCCTGCCGCCCCGGCCGGCGGCGGAAGAAGAGGGTTCTGCTCAAAAGAACTGACTGGTCAGAAGTCGGCCGTCATGAAGCCGGCTGACGACAAAAAGAAGATAGAGAGAGAAGCTTACCACGGGCGGAGGATTGGCGCGAGAATACGGCGCCTTGCCGTATTGCCAGTCCCCGGCGAGCTTGCAGTTGGCGATGTAATTAACCATGAGCGCCACCTCCGCATGGGGCATTTCCCATGTGCTCAGCCGGCTTGGGTCGAAGCGGCCGCTCATCTGACACATCATATGGGGCCGGCTTTGGAGAGGAAAAATCCGGCGCTCCACGAAGGCGGACACCAAGTCGACCCCGCGCAGGCCTTCCGACTGGATCATCACCCGAAGCCGGGAGACGGCGGCGTTCCCGGCCGGAGACAGTGACCGGGACCGGAAACCCCACGAGGGCTGCCTCCCAGCCGGCGCGCCGGCTACGTAAGCCGGCAGGTTGATGTAGTCTCCTTGCTCGGCGACGTTCCTCACGTAGAAGTACGATTTTTGCTAGACCTTCACCGACTGGATTAGGGGGATGGACGGGAACGGATTGTTCTCGCTCGCCCTCCTCATGGCTATGAAGGCCCCGCAGGGTGCGGGCACGCCGGCGACGACGGTGCCGAGTTTGCTCTGGAAGAACTCTCCCCAGAGCTCCAGCGTGGGGAGCAGCCCCAAGAAGCCTTCGCAGAGGGAGACGAAGGCCGACAGCAGCATCACCGCATTGGGCGTGAGGTGATGCGGCTGGAGGTTGTAGAACTCGAGGAAGGAGCGCATAAATCCGCTCGCCGGAAGGCCGAAGCCGCGCAAGCAGTGTGAGCGGAAGACAACCCGCTCGCCCTCCTCCGGCGCCGGCGAGATCTCCGTCTCCGGCGCCAGGCGGACCTGCACGAGGTTGGCGCCGGGCAGGCGCCGAGTCTGGCGGAGGAACTCCACATGGTCTTCGTGGACGTTGGAGCCGTCCCACGAGCTTGACAACGCCATAGGAGCGAGGCGATGTGGAGACGCGGCGGTACTGAGACGGGAGGCTGCGGCGGCAACAAGAGGAAGAAACGAGGATTAGGAGGGGCAGAGCGAGAGAGAGCGTGCGAACCTCTGTCGCTCTCCCTCCTCCCCCCACTTATAGGCTCGCGTGGCGGAGCCGAGGAGGCGCGGCGTGGGGAAGCGTGGGGATCGATCGTGCCCACTCCCCACGTCCCGCGATTATTGAGCCTTAACGGCGAAACAAAACTGCCTCGGGAAGGCGAGCGGCCCCTGTGGGCCACGGAAGATCCGCGCCCGGACCAAGGCTCGCGAGTGGCGGGCCCGGGCATGCGGCGGCGTCCCGTCGCGTGCGTGCGCTCGCAGGATCCCGCTGCCACGTGGCCGCGGGAGGGCCCGTGGTCAGCACGCAGGTCCCCCCCTCCTCCCGCCTACAAGACGCGGGGCTCTCTGAAGTCGGCATACGCCCGCAAAGCCGGCTTTTCAGGATGGGAAGCTGACCAAGCTCCTCGTCCCCTTGCTCGCCTCGGAGCTCGATCAGCTTTGGGGACTACTGTCGGAGTAAATAGCCATGGGTAACCTAGCCGGCTTCCCCTGGCCCTTCTGAAAAAATTACGAGCCCGCCCGGCTCTCAAGAATCCAAGACATGGGGCCGCCTTCCCCTTGCTGGCTGCCACCCAGGCCGGTTTTCGGAAGGCGGTCCGACTTTAGCCCTCATGAGAAGGCCGACTCCAAGAAGCCGGCCATGAGAAGGCCGACTCCAAGAAGCTGGCTCCCATGAAGCGGTCGAGACCGTACCCTCAAAGTTTGCACCCACCTAACGGCGGTGCGATGGGGCGTGGCTACAGTGAAGCCTGCCGCCCCCGAATCCCGGAGCACGCCTGGTACAGTGCGCCGTACGGAGTAGGCATGACCCGTCCGGCGCAGCACTGTTGCCATGTTGACTTTGGTGTCACCCACGACGGGCCGCCATCGTAGGCCCCTTTGAGCAGAGAGATGCCCGAAGGCGGCCACGCCTCCAACCAGTCGGCCCAAGACAGAGCCGGCTCCCCGCAGCCGGCTGGCCGCCTCCCTCGAAGGAGACGCCCTATTAAGGAGACAAGACGCGGTGAGGCTACAGCGATCGCCCGACGGGCGGCGGCATTGTAGCCGCACCTACCACGACGAAGCCCACGTCACCAAGATGAAGCCACAGTAACCAGCCGCCGACCGGGCCCTGGACAATGGGGCCTGCCTGTCGACCAAGGGGCCGGCAGCCGGCGGGACCCACCAGTCGGCGGGCCCCAGCAGCCGGCGCAGAAGCCGGCGAGTGCAGTCACAGACGGCTGGGCCCCGCGCCCAGACGATTACCATTGTACCCCTGGGGGGTAGGCCTATATAAACCCCCCGGGGCACCCATGCAAATGGTTCGACCCCCTACTAGTTCTAGACACCACACAAGGAGAAGAAGCAGGCTAGCCGTGCCCTTCTTCCTCCTCCCACCAAACAGCTCAAGGAGTGTTGTGTAGCTACTTGATTCATCTAGTGAACATGCGGAGACCCCGCAGAGCAGCAGTAGGGGTGTTATCTCCACGGAGAGCCCCGAAGCTGGGTAAGATCCGCCGGCGTGCATGTCTTCGCCTTATCCCGTTTCCAGGCACCGGCGATGTCTTACTGGCTCCCACAATGATAAGCCACCCGTTGGCATATGTCGCACCCACCACCCGACAGTCACCAAGGTAGAGTTCTGTAGAACTGTGTAGTTTGCTTGAGACCAAGAATATCCGTCCCTGCATATTACTGAGTCTCTTCCAAGAGTGCCTTTTCTAGTTAGTCTCCCCTCATACCGCGATTTAGGGAGACCTATCTTCTTAAGGCCAGGAATGAAGTCAACACAAAACCCGATAACATCCTCTGTTTGATGGCCCATGGAGATGCTTCCTTCTGGCCTAGCGCGGTTACGGACATATTTCTTTAGGACTCCCATGAACCTCTCAAAGGGGAACATATTGTGTAGAAATACGGGCCCCAGGATGACAATCTCGTCGACTAGATGAACTAGGACGTGTGTCATGATATTGAAGAAGGATGGTGGGAACACCAGCTCGAAACTGACAAGACATTGCGCCACATCACTCCTTAGCCTTAGTACGATTTCTGGATCGATCACCTTCTCAGAGATTGCATTGAGGAATGCACATAGCTTCACAATGGCTAATCGGGCGTTTTCCGATAGAAGCCCCCTCAATGCAACCGGAAGCAGTTGCATCATAATCACGTGGCAGTCATGAGACTTTATGTTCTGAAACTTTTTCTCTGGCATATTTATTATTTCCTTTATATTCGACAAGAAGCCAGTCGTGACCTTCATACTGAGCAGGCATTCAAAAAAGGTTTCTTTCTCTTCTTTCGTAAGAGCGTAGCTGGCAGGACCTTTATACTGCTTTGGAGGCATGCCGTCTTTTTTGTGCAAACGTCGCAGGTCCTCCCGTGCCTCAGGTGTATCTTTTGTCTTCCCATACACGCCCAAGAAGCCTAGCAGGTTCACGCAAAGGTTCTTCGTCACGTGCATCACGTTGATTGAGGAGCGGACCTCTAGGTCTTTCCAGTAGGGTAGGTCCCAAAATATAGATTTCTTCTTCCACATGGGTGCGTGTCCCTCAGCGTCATTCGGAACAGCTAGTCCACCGGAACCCTTTCCAAAGATTACGTAGTGTAAATCATTGACCATAGCAAGCACGTGATCACTGGTGCGCATGGCGGGCTTCTTCCGATGATCTACCTCGCCTTTGGAAATGCTTGCCTTTCTTTCGACATTGATGGTTGGTCGGAAGAAATCAACGATGGCCCAGGTACACATTCTTCCTGCATTTGTCCACGTATATACTTTCAGTGTCATCTAAACAGTGTGTGCATGCGTGGTATCCTTTGTTTGTCTGTCCTGAAAGGTTACCGAGAGCGGGCCAATCGTTGATGGTCACGAACAGCAACGCCTTAAGGTTAAATTCCTCCTGTCTGTGCTCATCCCACGTACGTACACCGTTTCCATTCCACAGCTGTAAAAGTTCTTCAACTAATGGCCTTAGGTACACATCAATTTCGTTGCCGGGTTGCTTAGGGCCTTGGATGAGAACTGGCATCATAATGAACTTCCGCTTCATGCACATCCAAGGAGGAAGGTTATACATACATAGAGTCACGGGCCAGGTGTTGTGATTGCTGCTCTGCTCCTCGAAAGGATTAATGCCATCCGCGCTTAAAGCAAACCATACATTCCTTGGATCCTTTGCAAACTCATCCCAGTACTTTCTCTCGATTTTTCTCCACTGCGACCCGTCAGCGGGTGCTCTCAACTTCCCATCTTTCTTTCGGTTCTCACTGTGCCATCGCATCAACTTGGCATGCTCTTCGTTTCTGAACAGACGTTTCAACCGTGGTATTATAGGAGCATACCACATCACCTTCGCAGGAACCCTCTTCCTGGGGGGCTCGCCGTCAACATCACCAGTGTCAACTCGTCTGATCTTATACCGCAATGTACCGCATACCGGGCATGCGTTCAGATCCTTGTATGCACCGCGGTAGAGGATGCAGTCATTAGGGCATAGCATGTATCTTCTCCACCTCCAATCCTAGAGGGCATACGACCTTCTTTGCTGCGTATGTACTGTCGGGCAATTCGTTATCCTTTGGAAGCTTCTTCTTCAATATTTTCAGTAGCTTCTCAAATCCTTTGTCAGCCACATCATTCTCTGCCTTCCACTGCAGCAATTCCAGTACGGTACCGAGCTTTGTGTTGCCATCTTCATAATTGGGGTATAACCCTTTTTTGTGATCCTCTAACATGCGATCGAACTTCAGCTTCTCCTTTTGACTTTCGCATTGCGTCCTTGCATCGACAATGACCCGGCGGAGATCATCATCATCGGGTACATCGTCTGGTTCCTCTTGATCTTCAGCAGCTTCACCCGTTGCAGTATCATTGGGCACATCGTCTGGTTCCTCTTGATCTTCACCAGCTCCCCCCGTTGCAGCATCACCGTATTCAGGGGGCACATAGTTGTCATCGTACTCTTCTTCTTCACCGTTTTCCATCATAACCCCCTATTTCTCCGTGCCTCGTCCAAACATTATAGTGTAGCAGGAAACCCTTGTAAAGCAGGTGGGAGTGAAGGATTTTTCGGTTAGAGTAAGACCTCGTATTCCCACATTCAGTGCATGGACAACACATAAAACCATTCTGCTTGTTTGCCTCAGCCGCATCGAGAAACTCATGCATGCCCTTAATGTACTCGCGGGTGTGTCTGTCACCGTACATCCATTGTTGGTTCATCTGCGTGCATTATATATAATTAAGTGTCCAAATTAATAGAAGTTCATCATCACATTAAAACCAAAGTGCATACATAGTTCTCATCTAACAACATATAGCTCTCCAGAGCATCTAATTAATTAAACCATACATTGAAACTATGTAAAACATTTCAATGCGAAAACAAATGCGATCATAATCGCAACCAAGGTAACAATTGATCCAACGGCATAATGATACCAAGCCTCGGTATGAATGGCATATTTTCTAATCTTTCTAATCTTCAAGCGCATTGTATCCATCTTGATCTTGTGATCATCGACGACATCCGCAACATGCAACTCCAATATCATCTTCTCCTCCTCAAATTTTTTTATTTTTTCCTTCAACAAATTGTTTTCTTCTTCAACTAAATTTAACCTCTCGACAATAGGGTCGGTTGGCATTTCCGATTCACATACATCCTACATAAATAAAATCTATGTCACGTTGGTCGGCATAATTTTCATAAACAATAAATGAATCAATAGTTATAAAGATAATATATATACCACATCCGAATCATAGACAGGACGAGGGCTGACGGGGGCGGATACCAAAACCATCGCACTATATAAGATGCAATAATAAAAGTAAGAAAATAATACAAGTATCTATGTAAACATACAAGTAAGAATATTTTTCTTTTCAGAAAGAAGATAAGAACAAGAGGCTCACCACGGTGGTGCCGGCGATGAGCTCGGCGTGGGTGATCGACGGCGGTGAAGACGGGGACGGGGCGTGACGGACCGCTAAACCTAGACAAATATTATGGAAAATGGAGCTTGGAGGTCGAGCTTGGAGAGGAGAAAGCTTAAGTAGTGTGGCTTGGGCATTCCATCGAACACCTTGTGTGCATAGGAGGTGAGCTAGAGCACCACCAAGCCCTCTCCCCCTCGGTCAGAGAAAAACAGAGCACTGGGGTGCTCTGCTCGCGAGCGAGGGGTATATATAGGCACCTCATTGATCCCGGTTGGTGACATAAGTCGGGACTAAAGGGAAGCATTTGGTCCCGGTTCAAGCCACCAACCGGGATCAATAGTGGTGGGCCAGGAGTTCAGCCCATTGGTCCCGGTTCATCCCACCAACCGGGACCAAAAGGTCCAGATGAATCGGGACCAATGGCCCACGTGGCCCGGCCGACCCCCTGGGCTCACGAACCAATGCCCACATTGGTCCCGATTCTGGACTGAACCAGGACTAATGGGCTGACTCGGCCTGGACCAAAGCCCTGTTTTCTACTAGTGAATACAGTATGCCCCAGTGTTGCTGCCACATGGGGCGCGACGCAATACAACGGGTGTTGTGATGCAACAGTTGGCGGCGGCCGCCGGTGCTGCGATGCAGCTCACTTGCCGGCCACGGGCTGCTGCTGCAAGGTACATGTGAAGGAGCAGCCGGGGGACGGCAAGCTGATGTGAGTGAACAGGCTGGCGATGCTGTCGAAGTACACACAGGTACACGGGATCCATAGGAGGACTACCGACCCGACTGATTTTCCCTGGAAATCAGTCTGATGACAATGTAGAAGCCCCCTAAGATAATTTGCGACAGTGCCAAGGTTTTTGACCCTAGCACCTATTTTCACGTCTTCATCACCGTTGCTAATCGATTCCTCTCACCTTCAACGTCCTCTGACGCTTACACGTGCCTATGGATACGGATGCTCTACGTGTCGATCAACCGTTGCCAGCACAACGAAGGCTCACGAAGAAGATCGTGAGGAAGAAACAAGTCTAGATCTCGCCTTCAACACCAAAGTTTGTGAAGCGATCAATAATCCGAGTAACCACAACCAAACAAAAGCAATCAAAGATCGGGCCAGCGTACCACTACGACGTGCGCATGGTACGGGCACGCGTGTCAGAGACGATGGCTGTCTTGTCGGCCGTCGGAGACGTAGCGCCAACGCGACCGACCCAAGCCATGCATGCTTTCACTCCACTGACCCCCGGCCGGGCGTCTCGCTCGGGCTCATCCGATCCGAGCGTGGTAGCTGGCGGCTTCCCTCCGCCATTACTCGCGCCGAGACGCCGCGACCCTCCCTGGCATCCAAGGAACCGCGCGGCAGCGGCCGGCGTCATGTGTTCCGGGAGCCCGGAGTAAATGGATGCCCCCGGACAGACCTCGCCGCCGGGGCGACGCGCGTACGGGCGCAACCGCCGCCGTACCGTGAGAATTTAGTGCCGTGCGCACGCAGCACGCGGGCGCACAGCGCGCGACTATGCGCACACGCAGGCTGGCCGGCCGTGTCGCTCCAGATCGGATCGGCATCGGCTGCAGCCATTCAATGCCGGCGATCGAGTCGACCACGGTGGAGGCCACCGGGAGTAAAATGGACGTCGTCTCCGGCAGTGTGAAGTCAGTGCCAGTCACTCGTAAGTATCTGGGGTATTTTTCGGACGTACCGAGGTACCTGTAGCAAGGCTGATCCGAGGGGCTAGTAGGACCATGCTAGCACCTGTCATGTCGCTGTATAGTGTAAGTACCTCGCTTTGGCTGGACCATGTGAAGCTACATACGACGACGACGACGGCGACCGATGATTGCGCAGTGGAAAGGAGCACCAACCTCCTCTTCATCTTCATGATGATGAAATCACGACCTCTGAATCACAACTCAGGGGCTGCGTCCTTTCCACTCCCAACCAAGAATCTTATCAGCTAGCAGCTGTGGCTATAACTGTTACCAACCCTAGGAAATTGTCGAGGCTCACATGAGCTTATGAGATGCTGTTCCGGACCACAGGAGGGTGCATTTGGCATTTGCTTAGGCTTTCAGCAATGGCTCGCCTGTTGGGCAATAGCTACAGCCTACGGGGTCTCACAGAATGGCCACTTCAGCTACTGCGACTAAACCCCAGCCCACTATCGATCACACTACTCACACCCTCAAAATCTACACTACTTTTCATAATCTCTTCCCTTATCATGCATCTTACCGGTGTGCCCTAATTCTACATCGGTGCATTGCTTAAAGAAACCACCCAGATAGGACTACAAGTATACCAATATAAAACAGATTCAGTAAAATGAGTATCCACAGTATGTAATGTGCCTCCGACATTACATCACCAAGAATTATTTTTCGCCAATTAGCCATCACATGTCTTGACTAACAAAAAAATGACTTGACTGCATACGCTTGCATTTCTGTTCACTAACTTACAATGAGTTTGTCAACATGATTGCTACTACAAAAATATGACAAAACGCAATTTCCTATAAAAGAAAGTTATCAAATCAAAATCCATGGTGTTTGCAAAAACTTTTAGTCTAAAACTGAGCTCAAACTAGCAAGTCCCTCACAATTTTGTTCGGTTGCTTCTGGAAAATCTACAATTTGCTCCATACAGTTATGAAGTGGCAGCCAGTGAGGTGCAGTAAACTTAATCCAGTCACGGTATGGTGCCAGTAAAAGCAAGAAATTACATCCAAAAAGTTGGAGAGGTAAAACAGTGGCCAACAAGTTCAAATCCGAAATATATGCCATTGTCATCCACCACAAAAGACAAACGTATACAAGATAAAATGACATGCTAAGAAAGCATTTTTTTTAAATGAAGGCAAAAGATTTGCCCCATCTATTAAATAAGGAGAATAGAGAGTTCACTTGTGTTACAACACACTCCAAGAATACAAAGCGGATTACTCTTCAGGTGTAATTGAATTTTTTGCGCCGGCGGTTGCCTAGTGAGCCACCTCCTCTTTGAAGATGTTTAGGAGAATCGATGGCGGTGCACTTCTTTCACCCCAAACAATCCAAGAGGTTAACACTACAAGAGATGCCATTGTGCTCCTGTTGGGGGAGCCGCAGTCCGTAAGTCCAATCCACCACTCGTTTGTAGAATGTCGCAAGGTCCATGAAGATGTATCTATGCAGTCAAGCTGCAGCCAGGCCTTGAGCATGTCCTAGAGTCTCGTTGTGAACCGGCACTTAAAGAGTAGGTGGTCGACGGTTTCGTTCTCTCGCTTGCAGAGGAGGCAAAGACCACAATTTGTCCATCCTCTCTTGGCAAGCCTATCTGCTGTCCAAATCTGGTTTTGCATGGCAAGCCAAGCAAAGAATTTTACTTTTGGCGGGGCCCAAGCCTTCCAAATCATGTGTTCCATCAGCGAGCAGATCAGGCCAAGGAATTGTGCCTTGTAGGCGGACTCCGTTGAGTAGAGGCCATTATCTATATGTTTCCAGACGATGTCATCCACCACGTCGTCGAGAAGTGGAAGTCGCGGATGCTTGCCCATAGCTGAATGACTTGGTGGAAATGTGTGAACGAGAAGGTTGCAAATCTCTTTATTTGGAAACCCATGCGTAGAGCTTCTCTCGTCTTCCAAGTTTTCCTCGACGATGCCTCATAGATGAGGGGCACAGTATCCTTGGGCTTCATATTATGCACCCAAGGGGGCTTCCCAAAAGGACGTGCACGCACCATTGCCGACGGTAATGGTTGTGAAGGAGTAGAACAAGTTGTAGTCCTTGTCATCACACGAGTTGCCCAAACCCGCCCACATTTTTGTTGGCTCCTTCCACTTGAACCATAGTCATCTCAATCTTAGTGCCCTCCCAAATTTCTTCGTGTTGAGCACACCGAGGCCCCATATTTTAGTGGTCTGCACACCGTGTTCCAGTTAACCTTGCACTTGGCACCGGTTGTCTTGTCCGTTCCCGCCCATAGGAAGGCCTTCTGGAGCTTGGTGATGTTCTGCAGGGTGGGCGGACATTGCGGAAGGAAAAACCTAACATCAAGTTTATACTCCCTAAGTGACTTAGAACTGATGTTGTATTCAATTTCCGTGAATTAGTTAAACACCAAGCTATACTATTAAGTCCTATCATATGATAGTTATGCCCAGCCAAGGCAAAGCAGCTAGCTATTCAGCTTGGTATGAGAATAGTAACTGCAAATTTGCAATCCCTTTGTGGATAGAACAATACTACAACATGATGATTGACATGATTATGACGAAATGACGCATGACTTTGTTCGAACAATATGTTGGTAAGAATATCACTGGCAAGAACTGGAAACGTCCATGAACCATGAGAATATCAGGACAGGCGAACTTCACAGTAGAAAGGCCTCACTAGGTGAGCATATAAAACGTTTTGACTTCCAGTCCAGAGGCCATGTTCTTCTGTTTAAGGGATATTAACTGCTTTGAACAATGTCTTTTGATTACTAAGAGAAATTGACACCCATAGAAGAATGTTGACCCTTGATCAGCCACTATCTCCAAATTTACAGAACATTGTTGCTGACATCCAGGGTCATGTCAGAAACACTCTATGGTACCTTACGGGTTTAAAAAATCATCCTTTGTATTCCATTAGTTAAATTTCAAACAATTAAATCTGGTATGCTAAGAATTTCAAATACATAGATGCCAAATACATACCGATGCATCTATGGTTTAGATGGGACAACAACATCTTTTCAGTCCAAAATAAGCACAACATGTTCAGGGGGTATATGTTGTGGAGAATACAGAAAGTGACTTGTACACCTAACTGCAAATATTTATGAACTTCATTGTTCAGATTCAAGCTTTAATAATCAACAAGTTGAAGTAGTGTACATTGATGGTGCAGAAGCAATATGCATTAACAAAGGCTAAGTAGTAAGGTTATAGGTGTTTCTGACATGATCAATATAGGTGTTTGCAAAGCATTATACACCCGATTATGTAGGTGTTTGCAACAACTTATAGTCAAACACTAAAAATAAGCTCAAATTAAAATGTCCTCGCAATTATTATTATTTTTGGTTGCTTATGGAAAATCTGCAAATCTCTCCATGCAGTTTTGAAGTCGCAACCAATGAGGTGCAGTATTCTTAACTCAATAACAATATGGGGGCAGTAAAACAAGAAATTACAAAAGCATAGAAGATGATGAGGTAAAACAATGGCCGAGTTCAATTGCAGATAAAACAGTTTTCCTGCAATGTAGACGTCACCAACTGTTTCGAAACACCAAAACTAGTCCATAAACCTGAAATGATCTTCAGTTTAAGGCATACTCCCTCCATTCGCGAATAATTGTACATCTAGCTTTTGTCTTAAATCAAAGTTTTTAAAACTTTGACCATTTTTTTAGGGAAAAGTAAAAGTATTTATGACACTAAATTAGTATCACTAGATCCGTTTTGAAATGTACTTTGATAATATACCAATTTGATGTCATATATGTTACTACTATTGTCAAGAAAGTTGATCAAAATTTTAAAACTTTGACTTAGAACAAAAGCTAGATGTACACTTATTCGCGGACGGAAGGAGTATTAACTGCCGTGGAGAATGTCTTTTGGCTACTAAGAGAAATCGATGCCCATAGAAGAATATTTACCTAAATACTCACTCAATGTCTCCAAATTTACAAAATATCGCTCCTTGACATTCAGGGTCATGTCAGGAACAATCTATTACTCCTTTTTACGAGCCATACTAAATTTAAAGTAAGTGCAGCATGTTTAGGAGGGTAACGTTGTGGAGAACACAGAAAATGACTTGTACACCTAACTGCAAGCGTCTACTCCCTCTATCTCAGTTTACAAGTCTTGCACGTGTACCTAGGTCATTAATTTGACCAACTTAATAAGAGGCATACATTACAAAAAATATATCATTAGAAAGTTTAGATATTCTATTTTCTAATGATATAATTTTTGTGTTAAACAATTTATTTTATATAAGTTAAATTGACGACCTACATATACGCGCAAGCATTGTAAACTGAGATGGAGGGAGTATGAACTTTGATTGTTCAGCTTCAAGCTTTGCTAATCAACAAGCTGAAGCAATGTAAACTAATGGTCCATTATTCGTGCATTTAAGGGGGTGCAGAAGCGAAACATTGCACCATACATTAACGAAAAAAGGTAAATTATTATAAACCATATTATATAGGTGTTTGCAAGAACTTATAGTCAAAGCTCAAACTAACAAGTCCTCAAAAAAATCAGTTGCTTCCGGAAAATCTGCAATATTCTCCATGCAGTTTTGAAGTGGCAACCAAATAGATACAGTAAACTGAACCTAGTAACAGCATGGAAACAGTAAAACAAGAGATTTCCGTAACATATATAGAAAATGATGAGGTAACAAATGGTCAAGTTTGAACCTGCAATGTAGACGCCATCAATTGTTACGGAACATGAAAACAAGACCGTAACTTCGTACTCCCTCCGATCCATATTACTTGTTGCTGGTTTAGTACAAAGTTAGTAAGCATATTGGGCTTACCTAAGGAAGCATATATTCGAGCGGAAGGAGTACATAACTTTGTAATAAGCACACACAATCGATCACCTAAGGAAGCAACTTCAGAGCTTCTAAGAACTCACCGTTAAGCAGCGGTTCTGCCAAGGTTGCCGTGGCGTTGGCGTTCCCGCTCGCCCGATAGGAAAATTAGGGGCGGTCGCATCCACGGACTTGGTAAAGACCCCAGTTGAGTTGGGAAAATCGGGCTGGTGGGAGGCGCCCCTATGTATCACTTATAGCGAGATGTAGGGATCCCTCACATCAAGGCGAGCGCCAGATGGGCCGGCCTAGCTCACTAGAGCCAACCTCATTTTTTTCCTTTTTTCGAGTTTTTTGTTTTTGTTTTTTAGCTTTCTTTGTTTACTTCCATATATTCTAAATAAATGTAGTACAAAAAACACAGTAAATAAAAACATTTGAAAAAAATGTTAAATATGTATAGAGAAAATGTTTCTCATGTATACAAAAAATGGAATGTCTATGAATTTTTTTGATCATGTATTTTAAAAATCTTAAACAATCATTTGAAAAAAGTTAAACAAATATTTGAAAAATCTCAATCAAGCATTTGAAAAATGTTAAAATGTGTATAGAGAAAATGTTGACCATGTGTTCAAAAAAATGTTAATCAAGCATCTGAAAAGGGAAAATGTGTATAGAAAAAATGTTGACCTTGTATTATTTTTTAATCTTGTATTTGAAAAATTCTAATAATTTTTTCTGAAAATAATAATATTTTTTTGACCATGTATTTCATTTTTTAATCTTGTATTTTAAAACGTAATCAAGCATTTGATGTATGAAAAAATATTAACCATGTATATAAAAAATAAACCTGTATTTAGAAAATGTTAAACGTGTATTTAAAAATATATTCTTGACATATATAAAAAATGTAGAATGAAAACCAAAAGAAAAAAACAATGGAAAAGAAATAAAGAAAACCAAGAAAAAAGGAAAACCGAAGCCAAGTGTAAAAGTAATGGAAAACAGCGAATACTGATACAGAAAGAAAGAAAATAGAAGAAAACCGTTGAAAAGTAAGAAAAAAAAAGAAAAATGGGAACGAAAAGAAAAACTAAAGAAAACCATAAAGAAACAAAGAAAACGCAAGGAAAAAAAACAAGTATAACAACAAAACAAGGAAACCAAAAGAAAACTGAAAAGAAATAAGAAAACCAAACAAAAGACTAAAGAAAAACACAAAAAAACAAATGAACATACCAATGGACGAACGAACAAGTAACGCGCTATTGGGCCGCCGCGTACGCGTGCGTGATGTAGGAAAGTTTCAGGTGAGACGAACAAGTAACTCTTCTTATCCTCCACATTTTATAGAAAAATAAACATTAGCCTAGACTCAATGGAAAAAATTCTATGATGTAAATCAAAGGGCATCTCTTTTTCTATTCCTATGCATAGAATTTGAGATGCATGCCATCTCATTTTCTATGACTTTTCTATGATTTTCTAATCCTATGAATCAAAAGAGGCCTGAGTTTCTGCGATCCTCACGGCTGCGTGAGTTCTTAGGCGGCCAATCAAGAAGCCCGCCACCGGCGAGGTCTGCGGTTTAGGGCTTTGCCATGGCGGGGAGTCGGCGGCCGGCTCTCGCCAGATGGGAATGGAACTTCGATGGGAAAAATTGGCGGACCCACCATTGGCGCGAGCTGGGGCGGCCGCCCCGGGTCGCCGGTGGCGAAAAATTGAACCCCCGTTACATATTCTTCCTCCTCGTTTCCTCCGGCGAGCGATTCATGGTGGTGGCGGCGACATTGGCGTTGTTCTCTGTTTACGCATGACTCTAGCCAATCCAAGGGGTACGTGAGCAGTTTGAGGGAGGACGAGATTTGGGCTCGAATGCAGAACTGGGCTGCGTTAGACGTTACTACAGGCCCAAATGCCCAATCGACAGGTCTGCTCGTCAAACAAAAAAATCCCCAATCGATCCTAGTCGTTCCCCAATTCCCCTTACGACCTAGCCACTGCAGCGGTACTGCACCGCCGCCTGACGCCGCCTCACGCTGCTCCGCGCCTCCGTCGACACCCGACACGCCGATGCCTCGCGACCTCCGCCAGTGTTGGACGTTCCCGCCGCTCCTTCGCCACTCCGTGCGGTACCGCCGCGGCGCCACGCCCCGCTGCTCCGTGCTGCTGTTGTCTCTTGTCTCACTGTCTGCCGCCTGCATTGATGGATTCTGAAATTTCCGATGAAGAGGCAGCTTGGCTAGCTGCTGAAGAAGCTGAAGCTGAGGCTGGGGCTCTAGCTTTGGTTCTGGCGGTGGCAACGGATGGTACAGTCAGGTCAACCAACCGGAAGCGACCACATGATTCCAAGAACAAGCATCATCAGCATGTATCCTCTTCAGTTCTTCTAGTCTCCTTTGATATGTTCAGTACTGGACATGTTAGTTGGATAGGAACAGTAGACTGGCAGCAGGACACTGATTTTTTTACCATTTGATCTTGAAAAAATCTTTCGATTGCACACGATATGTTAGTTTACTAGTGTTTAAGACATGTTTTATATTTTTTTTGTTGAATGTTATGAGTTTTGATTGAATAGAGTTGTATTTGTATCGAAATTTTTTTAGACCGTAAATATTCGCCCCGGCTAACTTTAATTCCTGGGTCCGCCACTGGAAAAAAAGTTGGCTAGAGAACACGGGCCTCGAAATGTACTGGGCTTACCTGGCCGTTGATAGGCTGTACCTGCCGCGGAAAAAAGAAGTTAGGCTGTACGTGCACAGACCGGACACCGTCATTTTCCGCCAACTGGTCCAGAGTTTTTTCCAAAAGAAAAATAAGAACATTCTGGGTCGGAGACCCGTGGTATCCCCCTCCGCCTCCGCCCCGGCCAATCTCCCAACCGACACGCGAAGCCGAGCCAGCAGCCCCGCCAAACCCTCCCTCCGGCGACCCCGGCGATCTACTCCCACGGAGACGGCCGCCGCGTCTCCAGCTGCCGCGCTCTCTTCCCACCGTACGCCCCCCCCCCCCCTCCCCCGTCCCCTCTACTCCTGGCCCAGGCGTCTCGTGCCGGCCTCTGATCTAGCTCGTCCAGATCCGCCCGGTAGATCTGGCGGGATCTCGTCCCCTCCGGAGTCCGGGGTTCGATCTACCGGTTGCTCCTAGGACGATTTGCTGCTTGGCTGGCGACGAAGCCGAGTGGGTGGATCGGGCCGCGTGACAGACAGCTTCGCGCCCAATTGCGGGGGATCACGACGTTTCTTATCCCAATCGTAGTGGTTTAATCGCGTGTTCTGGTTTAGCAGTTTGCTGGCAGTGACTCGAATCGTGCTCGAGGGGAAATTGTGCCTGCTGTTGAGCTTGGTTGGGCGGGCAAGCTAGCTAGTCCTCGGGCTACTACGTGGGCTGTTTGATTGAGTGATCGGAGGTGGATGGGTGTATTTGTATTGTTGTTGTGATGTAGATTTATGCAGGACAATTGTAATGAGTTTTCATTTTGAAAACATACCGGCACGTGGAGTTGTGTGTTGAACAGATTGGCAGTCTGTCAGTTGTGCATTTATGCATGGGGATTGTGGATCATTTGCATAGTTCATCATATGATAGGTCCGTGTGATCGGCCGTATCTAATGCTTTGGGTACTCAAAGCAGGAGTGGGTTTATGCATGGTTCCTTTTCTCTGTATGGCTCTTAAGTAATGGTGTTGCACCTTCACTTTTTAAACCCATGCTACTAATGAAGATGTGTTGTACGTGAACTGAGTACTTTAGCTTGGTAATGTTCCGGCTGCACCTTCGAACTTTATGTAACTAATGAAATATGTGTTGTGAACTAAGTAATTTAGCAGGCGTTTGATTTTCTTAGGGGATACACAAATGGGTTGTGTTTGTCAGTTTTGTTAGTTATATGAATATGTCTAGCATTCTGATGCAAACTTTGTAGAATTTAAATCATACGGTATTTGAATTTCTTGTATATGCCATTTTTAGTTGCCATTAAATACTTGTTAATCAAGTTAGAAGCACCTTGCTAGTGATTCCTTTTGTGAATTTGAATGATGAACAAGTTGTTCCATTAGGATTGCTACTGTCAAATGACATGGATTACTTGATTGTTGGCCACACTTTGTTTATTAATTGACTAGAAATTTTGATATGTGCTGTGCTTAATGTATATCGAATCAAAAGCTGAAGCTGGACTACGACTGAAGCACTCATTCACTGCTTTGCCTTGCAGGTGCCTTTATTGGCTATCAACTATATAGTTTGTAGTGGTTTCTGGTGTTCTTCGCAAAATGGTGAAGCTGACAATGATAGCACGTGTCACCGATGGCCTTCCGCTGGCAGAAGGGCTGGATGACGGGCGGGATCAGAAGGATTCTGATTTCTACAAGCAGCAAGCTAAACTTCTTTTCAAGAACTTGTCAAAGGGGCAACATGAAGCCTCACGGATGTCAATTGAGACTGGATCATACTTTTTCCAGTATCCTTTGTTAATTGTAGTCTATTTTCTGTTCGAGGAAGATGCTTGATCCTAGGTATTATATTTAGACATGCAATGACATATATTATATATATTCAGATTCGTACATACTCTGCATGCTTTCGCTAGCCAGAATCTGTATTGTTTTGTTGACAATATTTGTTGACTAATCATGGACTACATTTAAACAAGCAGCGACACTGATACGATACCCGGTCTTGATATTTCTGGTATACTAGTCATACTGTTCTTGCTATTTGTGTGCAAGGTCATCTACCTTTGCTAAGTTTTTTTATTAGAGGCTTCTATGATATTATACATATATTTTTAGCATGTATTGATTTTTTTTACATTTGTTGTGGTATGTTCTTGTTCCACCTTAATCAGATATGCAGTTACATCATTGAAGGCCGAGTATGCTATCTAACAATGTGTGACCGTTCTTATCCAAAGAAACTTGCATTCCAGTACTTGGAAGATCTGAAAAATGAATTCGAGAGAGTCAATGGGAGTCAAATTGAAACTGCTGCAAGGCCTTACGCTTTCATTAAGTTCGGTATGATTTTTAAATTTCTACTTCACTTGCAAGCATCATTTTCATAAACCCTCTCAAAGTTCTCACTCACCCTCTCAGTCTCAAGTTCTACTGTTTGATAACCTATGTTTCTTTCTATTTAGATACATACATACAGAAGACTAAGAAACTGTATTTGGATACCAGAACCCAGAGGAACATTGCGAAATTGAACGATGAGCTCTATGAGGTGCATCAAATCATGACTCGCAATGTTCAAGAAGTTCTTGGTGTTGGTGAAAAGCTAGATCGTAAGTCCGGAAATCTCTCTTGCTTGTACTGCTTCATAGACTCTCCCTGGCATGAGAAACGGGTAGATGTTTGTATCATGGATTAATTACATCAAATTTATTATCCAGGAGTTATCCTTCTAATAGGCCTTAATTACTACTTGTCTTAAAAAGCTTCATACTATATTATTATTTCCTTAGCTTTACTTCTGGTGCACTCTGTATTTTTTTGCGTTCTACAAGATGCTTCCCATATCTCCCTTTTCACCTCATTCCAGTGCATTGGAAGGTTTGAAATTGGCAAGTAACTGTTTACTATTCCGTGTTTCTATTTTTGCAGAGGTTACTGAAATGTCAAGTAGGTTGACATCTGACACGAGAATCTATGCTGATAAGGCAAAGGATCTCAATCGCCAGGTAATCTATGTGCTGAATGCATATGCTGTTTTGATCATTTGTTAGTTCAAATGAATTTGAGCATTTTCTCCATAGTAGTCAGGAATATCACATAATTATCAATTTCATCAGCCTGAGTTTTGCCCTTGAAGCATCAAAAAAATGTATGTTCCATGGACGAAAAATACTCTCTAATTTTTGGTTGACTAGAGTAAGTTTATATGCTTCCAACACATCTGTTGTTATTAGGTTGACAGTTCACAGGCATACCCTGTGTTAGCAAAATGGCATTTCTCGATTCTTACTACCTAGGTAAATCTGATAAATTTTTATAAGGTAAATCTGATAAATTTTTATAAGGCAAGTATTTGCAGTTGCAGTGTCTGTCATGACTTTGTGTCCTTGATGGAAGTCTTAATGATTACTCCCTCCGTTTCGAATTACAAGATGTTCTAACTTTTCCTGAATCAGATGTATATAGACGTGTTCTAGTGTGTTCACTCATTTCAGTCTGTATGTAGTCTATATTGAAATATCCAAAATGTCTTATAATTGGGAACTGAGGTGACACTTTATTAGCTTCGTTATCCACATTTATTTTTAGCCCCCAATTTGCATCATGATCTCTGTATTTCTAAAAAAATTGCAATCATGTACTCCCTCCGTTCCTAAATATTTGTCTTTTTGGTGATTTCAAATGGACTACCACATACGGATGTATATAGACATATTTTAGAGTGTAGATTCACTCATTTTGCTCCGTATGTAGTCACTTGTTGAAATCTCTAGAAAGACAAATATTTAGGAACGGAGGGAGTATTATGTTTAGTGTTTTGACTTTTATGTGAATCGTGCTGCTTCTTGGTTTCAGGCCTTCATTCGGAAGTATGCTCCCGTTGCCATTGTGATTGGGGTTGTAATAATACTGTTCTGGGCCAAGAACAAGATATGGTGATTCCACTAAACAAGGAAGCTGGCCTGTTATAACACTGGAGAAAGAAATTCTGGATCAAGCGATGCTTCGATGACTTGTATCCCGTATCTGCCCGTTCAAGCGAGTAGTTTGAAGCCACCTTTACACCTCGTTACAAGCAGCTATTCAAGTGAATGAATTCGTTGGTTGTAGTATAGACCATATGGCGGACTTGATTTTGTGAACCCTGGGAACCGTACATACAAGAGCTCTGTAGAGTCGAGTTTTCGATATCGGGATCGATTTATATTTTGTTGTGTCAACTCATGTAAGAATTCAGGCTGATGAAACTATACAGTACTCCATTGCTCCCGCCCTTGACTGCATAATGTGCCATGTTCGACAGCATTCTTGTGTGCGACGATGAAAGTTGGACAGCATAATATGCATGGTACACTCTAGCATTGGTCTTGTCTTATCTCAGCATGATCTTCTCTATACCATTGGGTATGTGGAGATTATTGAGCCTGGCCTGCGACGGCAGCTGCAAGGAATGCTACAGTCATTGGTGAGCGTTGCGTCTGATGATTCTTTCCTTGCAATCGCGGGCAACTCATCTAAAAGGAATGCGGGCTCCTTTCAGCGCGCCCAAGTGAATGACATAACAGGGTTTCGTGACGGTAGCATATATGTTTGACACGACAGGAGCTGAAGATTTCGGCACATGTATGCGTGCAGTCACTGAAGACATGATTATTACTACTAGTGTATTACAGAGTGAGTCCCTGCCAGGTGCTAACTTCCGATTCATTTCAGTCACTGTATGCGACGCGAATGACATGACAAGCCTTTTTCTGATTGATGTCCCATGGAACATTCGCCCCGCCCGTATGTTGCAGAGGCTAGCTACTAGGCTACTAGCTAGCTTCCGACGCGAAAAAAAGATGAAGAAAGGGGAATGAAATCAGTAGCTGTGTAGGCTCGCAGCCTGCCGATCCGATCGGTCTTCAGAGCAGGACTTCACATCACCCTGCCGCGACTCCCTCTCTGCGGACGACGAATCAAGAGGAGAGGACGATGTCAGATACTGTTTACGCTTCGATCAATCGGTTGATCACGACGAGGGCTTAATCGAGGAAGAGGGCCAGGCCTACCTAGGAGGTGGGATCGGATTCGGCGGGGAGCTGCTGCTGCGGCGGCGGCGGCGGGTCCTGGTGGTCCTGGAGGAGCGCGTGGGTGTCGTGGATCCGGGAGCGGGTGGCGGCCACCACCCGCTTGAGCCGGCGCCGCTTGCCGTAGTTCTCCTCCAGGCGGCGCTGCAGCTCGGCGGCGCGCGCCCGCGCCCGCTCCAGCTCCGCCAGCGCCTCGGCCAGCCGCGCCCGCGCCGCCGCCAGCCGCGCGTCCGCCGCGGCCTCCCTCCGCCGCAGCTCCGCCGCCAGCGCCCACGGCGGCCGGCTCGCGTGCCCGGGGCGCCGCCCCTCGCACATCCTCCTACCCTCCGCGTCGGTCGCCTCGCGGGGAAGGAGAAGAAGGCCAAGTGGGGGCAAAGAAGTGGGCTTTGGTTGGGGTGGGTGCGGGGAAGGGAAGGGAAGGGCGGACGCTCCCCCTTTTCACTTGCGGGCTTGGCGTGCCTTGCCTGACAGCGACGACGCACGGACACGAAATCCGTCCCCATTATCGACGCGATTCTTTCCGTTTCCTGCAAACTCCCCATGGAATTGGCAGTACGACTGATTATTGGCGATCGGCGGACGGTGCAGCATCCATCATCCCGTCCTCTTCCCGTTGCCTGCAATTATTGGGCATTATTTCTTCCACCGTACCTTCCAAACAAACAATGGCGAGACTCAAGATTGGGCAGCTAACTAGTACTGATGGAACAAGTCTTTTTTTTAAGAAAACCATGTACTCTAATAACTTATTAAAATGCGACAACCATTGCCGGTCCAATGGTTATGATCAAAGATTCAAAAAAGTAGACAAGGTAGTTGTTAAAACTAAAAATTGCAATGAAATCTTTCGGACACCTCTTCTCCGTGCTAATAACTTGTTGAAAGATGAAATTCTACCAAGGCTTCAACTAAGATATTGCAATCAGACCGGAGCGGCGGCGTTACCGCTCTTACATTTGCATGAACTTGACTACCGATACAGATTCCAGGTGAGCTCCTTGGCTTGCCCATCTAAAGAGATGGAAAGTTTTGAGCAATGAATGCACCTGGGCTGGTGATGATCCCCTGAAAGCAGTGGCGATTCTACTGGGCATGCTTCAACAGGCTCAAGCCTGCCCTCTGAAATTGGAAAACGAAAATTTACTACTAGTTCCTAGCCCATCTCAGCCCACTGTCTAGTGTCTAGCCTGCTGTTTACCCGTTCCAACCCTTGTACTGAGAAGTTGAGCCAGCCCTTCATTTTCATCCAAGATTCGCCACTGCCTGAAAGTGCAGACTGTCAAACCACAATCTTCGCCGTAGTGTCAAGGAAAGACCATACCAGCAAAAACACCAAGGTGCACTAACAAGAAGTCTAACAGATCCGAAAGATCAGTTCTACAAGGGCAAGAACTCTAAATCTTTTCCAATTATTGATGAGATTCCTTCCATTTATTGCAAAGTCCAGATGAAATTCGTACGAATGATTGTTGGTGATCGGTGAATGGTGAAGCATCGACCATCTCATCCTCTTGTTGCCTGCAATTATTGGGTATAATATCTTCCACCACACATTCCAAACACGACGAGACTCAAGATCAGGCAACTAACCACTAATGGAACTAGTTTTCTTTTCTTTTGAGAAAACCCCGTAACGTTGTTCAAATGCAACAACCATTAAAGGTTCAATGCTTATGATCAAAGACCCAAAAACATAGACAAAGTAACTGGTAAAACTAATAATTACAATGAAATCTCTTAGATACGTCTTCTTCGTGGTAATAATTTTTAAAAGACGAAATTCGACCAACGCTTCAACAAATACACTTAGATTAGACAGGAGTGGCGAAGCCACCAATCCTACATTTGCACGAAATTGATTACCGATAGAGATTTCAGAGAGCCCCTTGAGTAGCCCATCTAAAAAGATGGAAATATTTAATCGATGAATGGACTTGGGAGTGTAGATGTTGAAGCATAAGATCTTCGCCTTAGCGCTAAGGAAAGATTCCAACTCTAAAAAAAATGTAACAACAAAAACAGTGAGACGCACTAACAAAAAAGGAACATATCCGAAAGATCGGTTCTGCGAGGACAAGAACTCTAAATCCTTTTTGAATTTCTTGCAATGTCCAGATGAAATTCGTACAAATGATTATTGGAGATCCGTGAAAGGTGAAGCATCAATCATCTCGTCCTCTTCTTGTCGCCTGCAATTATTGGGTATAATTTCTTCCACTACACCTTCCAGACACGACGAGACTCAAGATCAGGAAACTAACCACTAATGGAACTAGTTTTTTTTCTTTTCTTTTGAGAAAACCCTGTAACTTTGTTTAATTGCGACAATCATTAAAGGTACAAAGCTTATGATCAAAGATCCAAAAAGTGGACAAAGTAACTACTAAAACTAAAAAATACAATGAATTTATCACATACATCTTCTCCATGGTAATAATTTATTAAAGAAGAAATTCTACCAACACCTCAGAAAAGACATTGAAATTTGGTCGGAGCGACAACGCCAGCACACATACATCTGCACATGAACTTGATTATCGATAGAGATTTCAAAGAGTCCCTTGAGTTGCCCATCTAAAATGATGGGAAGTCCTGAAAGATGAATGGACTTGGGCCGGTGATGACCCCCTTGAAGTGCAGACTATCGAATCACAATATTTTTACCCAAGGAAAGATTCCAACTCTACAAGAACACAATACTAGCAAAAGCACCGAGACGCACTAACAAAAAATCAACCGATCCCAAAAAACTGGTTCTGCAAGAACAAGAACTTTAAATCCTTCCCAGTTATTGGTGGGATTCTTTCCATTTCTTGCAAAGTGCAGATTATTCACGCGAATGATTATTCGTGATCGTTGAATGGTGCAGCATCGATCTTACCATCCTTTTCTTGTTGCCTGCAATTATTGCGTATAATCTCTTCCACCACACCTTCCAAGCAATGTCAAGATTCTAGATGAGGCAAGTAACCACTAATGAAACTAGTATTTTTTTCTTTTGAGAAAACCATGTAACTTTATTCAAATGCGACAAACATTACTTGTATAGTGCTTATGATCAAAGACCCCCAAAAGTAGACCAAGTAATTACTGAAACTAAAAGTTACATCGAAATCTCTAAGATACGTCTTCTTCGTGGTAATAATTTTTTAAAGAATAAATTCTATCAATGCTTCAACAATGACACTACAATTAGACCGGAGTGGCAACGCCACCACCTATACAATTGCATGAACTTGATTATTGATAGAGATTTTAATGAGCCCATGAGTTGACCATCTAAAATATGGAAAGTCTTGAGCGATGAATGGACTTGGGCCGGTGATGATCCCCTGGAAGTGCAGACGGTTGTCCTACAAGATCTTCACCGTGGTGCCAAGGATAGATTCGATCTCTAAAAATCATACAAGCAAAAGCACCGAGACGCACTATAAGTGAACATATCCGAAGATCGGTTCTGCGAGGACAAGAATTGTAATCCTTCCCAATTATTGATGGGACACTTTGCATTTCTTGCAAAGTCCAGATGAAATTCATATGAATGATTATTTGTGACCAATGAATGGTGAAGCATGGATCATCCTGTCCTCTTCTTGTTGCCTGCAATTATTGGGTATAATCTTTTCCACCACACCTTCCAAACAATTACGAGACTCAAGACCAGACAACTATAACCACTAATGGAACAAGTCCTTTTTTCTTTTAAGGAAACCTTTAAACTTTATTCAAATGTGAAAACCATTAGATGTAAAATTCTTATGATCAAAGACCCCCAAAAGTAGACTAAGTAACTGCTAAAACTAAAATTTACATCTCAAATACTTTTTCTCCATGGTAACAACTTTTTGAAGAAGAAATTCTACCAACACTTCAACAAAGACATTGCAATTATACCGGAGTGGTGACACCACCACTCATACATACCCATAGAGAATTCAGAGAGTCTGTTGAGTTGCCCATCTAAAATTGTAGAAAGTCTTGAATGCTGAATGGAATTGGGCCAGTGATGATTCCTTGGAAGTGAAGACCGCCGAATCACGAAATCATTCTGTAATGCCAAGGAAAGATTGCTTGTTTTTTGTTTCGCGAAAAACTATACCTACAGAAGTCCAAACACGATAAGACTTTACGACGATTTTTTTGGACAACAAGATACCCTAGAAGCTTCAGGGGAGGACAAGATGATCTATGACCCCACAAGCCAGGGTGGCATGCCCGGGGGTGGTGCGCCCCCTGTCTTGTGGGCCCGTCGTAGCTCCGTTTGCCCTAATTTCCAGCCTATAAATTCCCATATATTCTAAAACCCTCGGAGCGAGACCCGAAACAACTCTTCCTCCGCCGCAAGCCTCTGTTCGGAAGAGATCCCATATGGAGCCATGTCCCGGTACTCCATGATGAGCGTAAGTAGTTCCTTCAGGACCAACAGGTTCATAGTAGTAGCTAGATCTCTCTCTCTCTCTCTCTCTCTCTCTCTTGATCTTGAATACAATTATCTCCTCTGAGATCAATCCGATGCAATCGTTTGGGGTGTGTTTGTTGGGATTCGATGATTTATGATTACAATCAGATTATTCATTGAAACTATTTGAGTCTCTTGAGATCTATTTGCCGCGTAATTTTATAGCTTTGTATTTCTCTCCTATCTATCCATCTTGGCAAAGTTAGATTGATTTATCTTCAGCAAGAGATGTGCTTTGTAGTAGGTTTCAATCTTGCGATGATCTTTCCCTATGACAGGAGGGGCAAATGCACGTATTTGCACTGTTGCCATTAAGGATAAAACGAGGGGGTTCGATCATACTAATTGGTATTACTTTGTCTACATTATGTCATCTTGCTTAATGCGTTAATTTATTTATCATAAACTTAATAATTTGCATTAGCAATGCCATTAGTTGTTCTTCGGCCACGGGGAGGATGATCATACTATCACATCACCGACGGACCTGGCCGGCCCAACTAGAATAGTTTTTTGTCCCGGGAAACTAAGCTGATAACATGTGTCAGATCAAGACCCCTCTCTCTCTCTCACACATGAAAGCGAAACAGCCCGTGGAGGACAAAATTTCGTTTTACACGACAAAACAATTAGCATCTATGTCATGCATGCTGCAGCGTATCCTCTGTTCCGATGAAACCAAGGCAATGCGACACAAATCACATTTGGCGCCACACGGACGAATAGCCATACCATTGCCGCCATTGGCCAGCTGCTGCCGCTGCCTCCGGTCAGGGACAAGACGGGCTCGGGTGCCGACGGTGATTATGACGTATACATAATACTCCTACGTACTAACCTGATTACTCAGCTCTGTCCCTATATATACATGCAAAGCCAGAGCTAGCAGCACAACACACGAGCTGCATCCATACCACCACAGGACCCTTCCCCTTTAGCAACAAGCCAGTCATCTCGCTAGCTTTGCTGCTTACTCAGTCAGTGATCGATGGCGTCCAAGCAGATGCTCGTCGCCGTGGTCGCCGCGGCCACCCTGGCCGTGGCCTTCCTCCCGGGGCTCGCCGTCGCCACGGAGCACATGGTCGGCGACGACAAGGGCTGGACCCTCAATTTCAACTACTCGGCCTGGGCCGAGACCAAGCAGTTCGTCGTCGGCGACACGCTAGGTACATACCTCCATTAATCCTTTCGGGCCACGCGTACGCTTGATCGCTCCATTTTCTTTGGGACGCGAAACTAATTTCATGCGAACTATATCGATCGCAGTGTTCAAGTACAACAGCCCCGCCCACAATGTGGTGGAGGTGGGCGGGCCGGACTTCCTCAAGTGTAGCCAGCCGGCCAACGCCGTCATCTTGACCACCGGCGAGGACCGGGTCACGCTCGACAAGGCCGGACGCAAGTGGTTCTTCTGCGGCGTCGGGCAGCACTGCGAGGACGGCATGAAGCTCAAGATCACCATCCTCGAGACCGCCGCGCCGACTCCCCAGCCAGCCCCGACCAACCCTGCTGGCAAGCTGCAGGCGCGCTTCGGTGAGGCAGCGGCCGCGGTCACTGCGCTCGCCATGGCCATGCTCGTGCTCTAGGCCACCACAGTCCAACTCCATCCTCTTTACACATAGCTAGCTCAGCGATCGAGAGTGTTGCGTTGTGTGTTGGTTTTTGTGCGCGGTCGATCGTGCTGTTATTTTTTATGTTACAACCTTGTGCATTTGTGCCCCTCAAATTTTATTCGATCAAAGATATGTTCCACTTTTCTAGTAAAATATTAGAGGATGTTTGTTTCCAGGGATTTATTGGTCTAGGGACTTAAATAAGTCCCTATAAGTCCCATCTAAACCAAACAGAGGGACTAAAAGGGACTTAAAGTGGTCATTTGAGACTTATAAAATAAGACTTTCAAGGAGGGACTTATAGGGACTTATAGTTGTAATATGATCTTATAGAGACTTATAAGTCTCAGGAACCAAACATGTAGGGACTTTTTAGGGACTTGAGACTTATAAGTTGGGACTAAAAAAAGTCCTAGGACTTAAGAACCAAACAGGGCCTTAGTTTCGTTTGGCCGGCGGGAGGCAGAGAATCCTAAACTTCTTTTGAGGGGAGGCACGTGATATGCATTTAGTATTTTATATGTACATATATGTTTCCTTGATCAAAGTTACAAACATATAACTTTAAAAAAGGCTTATTGCAAATAGAATGGCATGTGTCCGCCAATTGTCCTACCCAAAAAGAACTGGCCTAAACTTACACAAATTGGAGGAATGCATCTTTCACCCTCATTGAATCCTTCCAGAAATGGCAATCATTAGGTTTTACTCTAACCAAAGTGAGAGATTTCTGGGTTTATACAAATAAAAGTGATTGTAAAATCCCATTCCGAGGAGGCACCGGTCTTTGTTGTCTTCTTCCACTCTCACTGCTCATTGCCTCTCCTTGTACCAATATTCTGTGCCTCGGGTACTGGTGAGTCCTAGGATCCCGTGCTCCACATACACAAGCTACGAGTCTACTCCGCAGCCCTTAGCTCGAGGGATTACCCACAGATCACGATCGAATCACAAGCAAATTACATTGTATAATTGTGTACGTGGAGATGGATGCTTGCTAGTCTTATAGTGTCGCTGATCGCGATAGAATATTGATCACAAGTAAATTATCTAAAGGAGATGGTGGCTATGGTGATGGACATGGCTATGGATATGGATATGGGAAGAGAGGTTGATGAAGCTTGTGTGGCATCTGGTGAAGGCGAATGAAGGTTGGTGCCTTTCAGGGGACTTCCTTCTCCTTTATACACTGCATACAATTGAATAGGGTCCCGAGGCTCTCTGTTGAGAATTAGGTTTGAGCCCTTTGATGAAAGTTGTTTAAATGGCTTCACGGCAATGGCGGAGCCAGGGGTATTCCATGGAATACCAATGATTTTGGGGCCAAAAAAATTACATATACATATATAGACTGAAATAGCCAAAGCCCACTCGACATATGTCCAGGTCCAGCTCACGCAAGAACTCAAGGCCTCAAACTGGCCGACTCCAGTCCAGTACGCATCATCTATTCTCCTCTGCTCCCCACGACCTAGCTGCCTGCAGGCTGCAGCCGGCCGAGGCGGCGGTGGATGGCACCTGCAGGAAAGTGGTGGCGGCGGCGCGGCAAGCAAGCAAGTCCGCGAACTGCCACTCCGGGTCCGGCCCTCTGGCCTCCGCCGGTCCCAGGTCACTGCCCTCCGCAGCTCTGCTCTCGGCACCCGCCATTGCAAAAGCTCCACGAGATCCATCCGCCCAGTTAGGCTTCGTTCGGAATGGATGTATAGAAAACAAAGGAATAAAAAGCTTTGTAGGAATCGGGTTGAAGTAACAGTTGAAACCTATGAAACTAGAGACAACGAAAGTAAAAATATCTGGAGCGTTCGGTACAAAGGAAATGAAAACAAGGACGTGGATCCCTTCACATCCTAAATTATTGCCATGCAAGACTGAAGCCTCTCATGGTGTGGGTCTCAACTTGCTTTTCGTCAGCCTCACCTCAGGACTCCGTGCAGAAAAAAAGCTCGCACTGGATGTTTGGTTTCCCGTGAAACTGCAGGCTACATAAACTTTCCTATGGAATTCTAGTACTTCATCCCTGCAGACCGAACGCTGCATCAGGGAATCTTTCCTCTGTTTCTTTATTCCTGTACTTTTCCTCCATAAATCCTCCGAACAGAACGCAGCCTTAAATTTATCCTCTGATTTAGAACGGAATAGAAAGGTCAAGAATCAGCCATAGTAATAGTATAATTCTGGCATTATGTTGATGGTTCATGAATCCTTTCCATCTGCCAACTATTAAAATAAAAATTATGATCAAGTAATCATTTAGAAATTTTCAGACATATCAACTATGCAAACAACTTTAAGAGCAGGAGATTTTACTGTTATAAGAATATATTGTCCAGCAAGCTTACTGCATGCAATGCAGCTGTGTATTGTTCTATTTTCAAAAGAAAAAAAAACCAAGAAATTATTTATTGGCAAGACCAAAACTCCAAAAGTGCTATTGAATGTGACCACTTGGAGCTTTGCTGGATAGTTCATTGTCAGGCTTTGTACGTGTGTGCATCAGCTACTGATTGCAACTTTGATGAAATTCTGGAATGTATCTGATTTTTTTTCTTATGTTCTTGTAATGTAAGAATTTGCATCATTTCGGACATTTGTGTTTGTTTTCTATTGCATTGGAAAAAAAATCTGGCTCCGCCACTTTCTATTGCATTTACAAAAAAAAAATCGGACATCACTGCCAGTTTCTATTGAATTACAAAAACAAATTTGCAATGAATACCCAGGAGCAAATTCCTGGCTCCGCCACTGCTTCACGGAGGCAGCGTCACGTAGTATGACTGTCGGTACGAGCGCCATGGGTCGCCTTCTCTTCTATTTCCTATGTAGCGTGCCAAATTCTATGGAAATTATCCTTCCTTCTGTGCATCCATACATGACTTGATTTTCACCTAAAATCTTCCGTATCTACGAGGACTAGATTAAAGGAGATTTGCACATCTTTGCATTCATTAGTACGCGCAAGTTGAAGTCATAAACACATAAACTATGAAAATATCTGATTTAAACGAGTGTAAAAACTACTCATCATTCTCCCGTTCCCAACACGACGGATAAGACCTTGCTCCAAAACAGAAGTGCCTTCGCATATCGCCATCCACACTTGAGATGGATGGTTACCAATCTTTGTGTGTAGAAGATCACAATATGGAAGGTATGATGCATTCAATAGTCTAGCACTCAAAGAGTTTGGATCCTGATGTGTCCTCGATGATTATTTTTCTAGCATTGCGAGATTAAAAGTTGTGTATCTCAGAAACCCAATCCTCCCATATATTTAGGCATGGTCATAACCCTCAATAAACCCCCGCAGTTTTCTCTCTCTCCATCCTTACTTCCCCAACAAAATTTATAGCGCACCACATCAATTTGTTGGCATAACCCTCAGGATAACAAGACACATATCATGGAATATGTTGGTATTGCTTGGATAACAAAATCTATGAGTAGTTCCTTACCCACAACAAGGAATATATAGTTGAAAAAAATCTAGGCACCTTTTCCCAAAGAAAACGCTCAATTTTGATAAGTTGACCCGCTGCCCGAAGCATCACAATATGCCTGGATCATATCCTTTATAACGGTTGCACCTCCCTCATTTGCTCTGAACACGAGAAGGCTGTCACTAGCAAAGAGGAGGTGGTTTACAACATGAATGAGAGGGTGCAACAACTACCAGTCTTACATTCTCGTAAGTGGACCTTGCTTGCAGTAAACATGACAACCCCTCGGCTGCTAATAAAAATAGTTAAGGTGAAATAGGGTCTTCTTGTCTTATGCTTGTGATGGCCTGGATTATTCTAACTTCCTTTCATTAAAGTACACTAGAAAGACACTCCCGAAACACGCTTCATAATTTTTGTCATCCAACTCTGCACAAAACCCATCTTCTAGATAACAGACTCCAAATAATTCCACTTCACATGGGTATAAGTTTTCATTGTATCAACCTTGAAAGGGCAGTGCAAATTTTTCTTACTTCTACATCTCATCATAAAATGCAAACACTCAGATGCTACTCTTACATTGTCAGTGATAAGTCTTCATGGGACAGACGCATGCTGATCAAGCAAGATTATCTTCTATCTTCGGCAAAATCCTACACAATTGATAAGTGTGTAGTTTTGGTATGATCTTAAACATTGTGTTGCACAAGCTGCTTGTCCGGAATTGAAAAAATGGGGTTGGATTCGACATCTAAAGAATTAAAATGATGAATAGTTAAGACTACCTTAGCGACCTCATCACCACACACGCCCTAGTTCTTTTGAGGAAAAATGCGCAGGGACGCTGTCGGGGGCCTGGCGCCTTCATAGGGAACATCTTGAACAAAGCTTCCTTGCTACTCGAACTACTCTTGTACTTCTTTCTCGATTGGAAAAATGTTTTTGTTAGGCGAATCTGCACTGGAGGAAAAAGCTTTAAAGCCGAGTGTGCAAACCACTCGGCGAAGGCTAAATTCACCTCGGCAAAAGCTACGCTGAATGTGCACTCGACCATGCGCACTTGGCGTATACCCGATCGGAATACGAACATAAACTCAGAGCCTGTTTGGTAAACACTCGGGTAGGGGAATGGAAGTTTGCACATGGGTGTTTATGGAGGGATTAGTCATGGGAAGTAGAATTTTACTTCATTCCCTTGTTGGGTATATGGTGGGAATTGACGTGGGATAAAACTCTGCTGACGAATTAACAGGATACCCCCCCTCCCCCCCCCCCCCCCCCCCCCCCCGAGAAGAAATCGGTGGGAATTGGCTTCCTCAACTCTCATTCCCCTTCCCATTTAAACTCCCATTCCCTCTAATCAAACAGTGGAGTTTTAATCTCCTCACCCCTCAACTCCTATTCTCCATCTCTAATTTCATCGAACCAAACACGCTGTGAGGGTCATTTGTCAAGGACTAGGCAACATTTTTTTTTCCTGTAGTGCCGGTTAGTCTTTGCGATGTTGTTCTTCTGGCACGGGGAGGAAATTGGAGGATCTTCTTAACATGGACGACGAACCTGGCCGGCTCAAATGCCCAACTACACGAATAACATGTGTCAAATCAAGAGCACGTCTTTTCTTTTACACTGGAGTACCAAAAAATTAGCATCTGTGACACTGATGCTGCGTATCCCTGTGTTCTTCCGGTGATACCAAGGCAATTCTACATTTGGCGCCACACGGACGCATTCAACTCCCGTAGCCACACCATTGCCGCCATTGGCCAGCTGCTGCCTCTGCCCCGGTCAAAGACAAGAAGACGCGTTCGAGTGGCAACGGTGATAACTACGTACTGTACGTGTACATACGTACTGTACTGCTCTGCCACTCCCTATATATACATGCAAGGCCAGAGCTAGAAGCACAACACACGATCGACCTGCATCCATCCCATCACAGGACCCTCCCCCTTTAGCCACAAGCCAGCCATCTCGCTAGCTTTGCTGCTTACTCAGTCAGTGACCGATGGCGTCCAAGCAGATGCTCGTCGCCGTGGTCGCCGCGGCCGCCCTCGCAGTGGCCTTCCTCCCGGGGCTCGCCGTCGCCACGGAGCACATGGTCGGCGACGACAAGGGCTGGACCCTCAACTTCAACTACACCGCCTGGGCCGAGACCAAGCAGTTCGTCCTCGGCGACACGCTAGGTAACCACACAACCATTAATCCAACCACGCGCCGCGCATGCATCTCGCCACGCTCTCTGTCTTGGTTTTCGTCGGAAATTAAACTGCTCGCCGCGCGCTCTCGTGTTACCTATATTGCAGTGTTCAAGTACAGCAGCGCCGCCCACAATGTGGTGGAGGTGGGCGGGCCGGACTTCCTCAAGTGCAACCAGCCGGCCAACGCCGTCGTCTTGGCCACCGGCGAGGACCGGGTCACGCTCGACAAGGCCGGACGCAAGTGGTTCTTCTGCGGCGTCGACCAGCACTGCGAGAACGGCATGAAGCTCAAGATCACCATCCTCGAGACCGCCCCGCCGACTCCCCAGCCAGCCCCGCCCCCGACCAACCCTGCTGGCAAGCTGCAGGCGCGCTTCGGTGAGGCAGCCGCCGTGGTCACCGCGCTCGCCATGGCCGTGCTCGTGCTCTAGGGCCCACGGTGGCACAGTCCCATTTTATCCTCTTTACATATAGCCGATCAATTTTTTTTATATGAGCGATCGAGAGAGTTGTTTCGTGTGTTGTGTGTGTGCTGTTATTCTTGATGGTAGTACATTGTTGTGAATTTGTGTTTGTGCCCCTCGAAATTTTCTTCAATCAAAGATTTGTTTCATTTGGTTATTAATGAAGTTAGTCAGTGATCTTAAGATATTGTCCGCCTTTGTATGCAATTGCCTTAGGATATGAAATGCCGGACGAGAAACGTTCGAACAAGAAGGATGTGCTATTCAGACAATGCCATATGGCATTAGCTGTTTCCTTATGGACAATCAAGATAGAGAATACTACTTGCTCTGGTTCCCTTATTCAACTATTGTGTCTATCGTGTAAAGAACACTATAATTAATATTCATAGTCATTCAATCAAATATGTGCATACAAAATATCTTGAAGACAATCAGAATAAAATATTAAGAAACAACCATATATCTATATTTTCGATAAAGGGTGAATTTTATTGACTCAAAATAAAGCATCAAGTGGATACAGGTACCATATGTATACACCAGGCCTCTGCATAGCTAACCATATATCTATATACTCAGGCATATTTCCACTTCTCAATTAAAATAAGCACAACTTCTCATCAAGAGTAGTTTCAGTGTCTATTTTCCACAAACCACAATGAGACAACATTTGACGAATTGGCATGAGACTGTGCTTAGAGTCAACAAAATCACCCTATCACGGGAACATTGGAGATACATGATAGATCTCACTCAAATAAGATGGGTACATTCAGTGTCGAGTGTAAGCGCTCAGCCATTGGAGATACATGATAGATTTCGCTCTAAATATGTATGGTAGCTTAAGATGCCACTCAGAAACAAGTTTTTATTATGTGAACTTGTGTCGTTGCATTTTTCTGACTTACGATAATCAAGATAAACGACGTTGGCATGACAATTTATCATCATTTCATAAATGTTTTACTAAGGGGTGGCCTGAGAGTTGTGCATGACATGCCTCCAATGTATGCAAGGGCTATGATATTTAGGCTGCCTCACAAAGAAATTATGCCCTGATTTGGGGTGGAGAGTGTGTAATAGGTTACAAAAATGGTTGATCTTTTTATGAGTGACTTAGCATGCTTTTCAGTTTGCTATAATGTATGTTGACACTCTTGACCGTCTGCATTTGGAAATCTTGTGTGAAATGAAAACTAATAAGTTTCCAATGTATAATATTGAAACCATACATTATATAGGCCAATAACGAGAAATAATAAGATGTTATCGCATTGGAAGTACATATATTTGATTTGTAGGAAAAAAATCATACATCAACTTCAACAGTGCAATCAAGTGATACTTACATGGTTTCAAGGAATGGTTTAGTCTAAAACGCCCAGTTGGGCCTGATCCTACCATCACGGGGTATGACATCGTTAGGAAAGTCACGCACGCTCCCATATATACAATTGTTGCGGTGATGATTTTGTTGTTGCGGTAATATGGAGTTACAGTCCATTTGCGTGGAGAGAAGTAACAACGACGATGAGGTGCAATTGTTGCGGTGATGACTTTGTTGTTGCTGTAATGGAGTAGGAGTCATTTGCGCAGAGAAAAGTAATGACGAACAGTTACAAACAACCTTGATGGCTCTTCTCCCTTCGTTGGTGTTGAGTCCTCTTGGATGTGTAGCCAAGGCAGACGGTGATGCACTGTTGTTCACATTATGCAATAGTTCTGGTCTGTTTTCTTTTCATCAATTAAACAAATATTATTATCACAATTAATGGATTGAGACATTTGGTCTCAGTTTTTTAAAGAAAAGGGAATGGCTAGGTGTAAGTCGGCTAGGTGTAAGTCGGCTGGAAACTTAAATTGGGTTAGTCGTTTATTTCCAGCCGCCGGATGCAAAATGAACAGCCGGATCCTCTTTTCAGCCTCTCGGCCTTCTTTCAACCACCCAACGGCTTATTCCTCAACTGCCCCGACGGATCACCGGCCGGACCACCAGCCACTGCTGCCTGCGGTCGGCGGTGCTCCTGTGCCAGCCTCGCCGTCCCCCACCCTCCCCTCAACCGCCACCCACCACCGTGCTTCCGCTGCCCCCAACCATCCCTCTAGCCTCGGCAATGGTTAGGTTTTTTTCGACGAACTTGCACCACCCCCACACCCCTAAGATAGATGATGGAGTCTCCTGCCACCCTAAGATAGACCCAGAGGCTTCTCCGGCGAGCTCCTTCCTTTCCTCCGGCGAGCCCCTTCAATCTCTTTGGATGTTAATTCCTTCACTCGAAATTCGACTGACCCAAATTATAAATTCACGCAACTTACGTCTAGCTATTGTGTAAAGAAAAAACAGAGATGATAACAACGGAGATTATACTCAACATGTAGTGCGGCTCCGGCCGATCGAGTAGGGAGCGGCGGTGTACGCCGGCACCAGGCAGGCACGTCATGTACACAAGCAAGAGCACAGGTGGACAAAGAGCTGGAAACGAAGCCAGCCAGAGACCGCGTCAGACTAAACTAAACTTTCTCTGCTTTGTTATCGATCGATGCATCCATTCCTTCCATTGGTCGCTCCAATGCAGAGATCCCACGATGCCGTTTTGACTATTTCTCCCGCACGTACGTACGTAGTACGTGAAATCGGGCAAGATCCGTCTCTCTATATACCCATGTCCTAGCACTCGTTCTCCTCACACCCATCGCACAGTTCAGTACTGTACCTACAAGGAACCAAAGACGTAGCTTCAGTTTGAGTTACAGTGCTCGATCCTCCATGGCTTCCAAGGCGATGCTTGTCATGGCGGCGGCGACGGCGATCGCCTTCCTCCCCTTGCTCGCCTCCGCCACCGTCCACGTCGTAGGTGACGGTAGTGGGTGGACCCTCGGGTTCGACTACACCGCCTGGTCCGTGAGCAACCAGTTCAGGGTCGGCGACGTACTAGGTGCTCAATCAACTCCACATCTCCTTCGGATTCATGCTCTGTTTGCCCACGAAATCTTTCAGTTTCTTGATCATGTCATGACCAAGGGTTGCCACGCTCTTGCAGTGTTCAAGTACAACAAGGCCAACCATAACGTGGTGGAGGTGAGCGGGCCGGACTTCAGGGCGTGCAACAGCGCCAAGGGCCTCGGCGCCTGGAACTCCGGCAGCGATCAGGTCCAACTCGCCAGCGCCGGGCGGAGGTGGTTCGTCTGCGCTGTAGGCAGCCACTGCGCTATGGGCATGAAGCTCAACGTTACCATCCTCGCCGCCGACGCGCCTTCGCTTGCCCCTGCGCCGGCACCGTCCTCGTCTTCTCACAATACAATCCTCGCCGCCGACGCTCCTTGGCTTGCCCCTGCACCGGCACCGTCCTCGTCTGCTTACAATACAGTCCTCGCCGCCGACGCGCCTTGGCTTGCCCCTGCACCGGCACCGTCCTCGTCTTCTCACAATACAATCCTCGCCGCCGACGCTCCTTGGCTTGCCCCTGCACCGGCACCGTCCTCGTCTGCTCACGATACAATCCTCGCCGCCGACGCTCCTTGGCTTGCCCCTGCGCCGGCACCGTCCTCGTCTTCTCACAATACAATCCTCGCCGCCGACGCTCCTTGGCTTGCCCCTGCACCGGCGAAGTCCTGGGCTGCTCACAAGTCCAGGCGGCCCTTTGTTACCAAGTGGTGATGACCTGCCGGCGCCCCTGTACCAAGTGCCGACTATGTTGTTCGTGCTTTTGCTAGTCACGTCGTGCACGGTGTGATCCGTCCCACTGTTCGGTTCGTGCAATTTTTCTCCATTCCCACATAATAATTGGACTGCTGTCCAACACAAGCAATTGATTACTTTTTAGAATAACCAGACGCAGTCGATTGGCCTTTTAGATGTTCGTTGTTTTACATTCATGTGTACCACATTTTGTACTCAACTAAATTAAGTTTATACGTACGCATCACAGTTTAACCAGCCTATGAACTAAACTCTCCGGGGGGAGGGGGGGGGGGGGGGGGGGCAAGTTGATAAAAAATAGTCTAGTGCAAAAAGTTGTACTCCCACTATAGAGAAATATAAGAGTCTTATAACAGAAATATAACCGTGTGTATACCTGGCCATTCCTCGGGCCGGTCCGGGCCAACCAAAGCCCGACGCAAAAAACCCAGGCCCAAGCCCGGCTCGGCCCGGCCGTCGGGCCTAAAAATCAGGCCCAAGCCTGGCCCATCACACTAAAAGCCCGTCGGGCCTCGGGCCTCGGGCCGGGCCTCTTCCTTAAATGGCGAAATCGACGGGCCCGGGCCCGGCCCAGCCCGGGCTTCGGGCTCAAAACCTAGGCCCGAGCCCGGCCCATGGACAAGGTCGGGCCGGGCCGGGTCGGGCTTTTTCGGGCCGGGTTGGGTCGGGCTGACCGGGCCGGGCTGCCCATAGCCAGGTATAACCGTGTGTCTATATCCAAATCACGAACCATTGTTACTATTGGGTTTTTTACGTTGAGATCTTCGAAACTAGACCCTATCCCTATGTTAACAGGTATAGACCTTTTTTTCCAAAAAAACCTGAAATAAAAAAACTGAATCAAGAAAAGACCAGACACCGGAAAAAAGCAAAAACAAAAAAGAGGAACAAAAAACAACGCAAAACCAAAAGCAAGGAAGCACAGTTTGCTTTTCACCTTTTTTACGGAAGCACAACTATGCTTCACCTTAAAGTATACACACGCTTTTCACTTTTAAGAAAGCACATGTGTATTTCACACGAAAACACGATTATGTTTCACCGTGAAGCTTTCAGAAAGTGCACTTGTGCTTCTCACGGAATCACAGTTGTGCTTCTTTCCATTTTTCGGGAAACACGGTTGTGCTTCACCGTGAAGCGTAATTGTGCTTTTTCACTTTCGACGAGCACAATGCAATTCATGTAAAAGTACATCTATGGACGGAAGAACACTTGTGCTTCACTATGAAGCACACCTGTGTTTTTCACACGGTGTGCTTCACACGAGAAAATTAGAAAAATAAATTTTCTTTTTGAGGAAACATAAGACAACCAAGTAAAACTAAAAATCCCCCAAAATAAAAAACGCGTGCAACTTCAAAAAAAACTGTGCTCCCACGGGAGCGCCTAACACGTGACACGTGCCGCACTCCCCATGCTGCTTGCTGGGGTTTTCGTGCGGAATCTATCGCTTCTTATGGCAGGTGGACGATGGTTGCTAGATGTACCATATGAGTAAGTGGGTTGATATCTTCTTTCCTAGGGACCAACGTGATCCAGGTATTCTTGCATCTCGGCATATATTTCTCTTAGAGTGCGCTTAAGCACACTATACTGCTATATAAGGAAGCAAATGAGTTTTACAAGATAGCAACAAAATAATCACAAGATGATTGTTTGTGCCAACACAACACCCATACAATAAGAGGGGAGTTCTCTCTACTGCTATATAATGATCTCCCATGCGCCTCCATACACATCATATGACCAGAGAAGCTTCATTGGCCTGTTGTGCTGTGTTGGCGAACACATGAGCATTCTATTATTTCCATAGGCTCGAGGAGGCCAACATAAAGAGAGAGTCAAACTCCCTTCTCGTTGCTTTCGAACAGACGCCACATACATGGATCCCCAGTCTAGCATCCTATCGAGAGTGCTAGACACTCCCGCCATAGGAAAAAGCTATGCAATACAGGCCCACCAAATGTATCGAGCATTAATGCATCGGATAAGAATATGGTCCGGTTTGTCCTAATTTTGCAGTCAAAGATAACAGGTATTCTTGCATTCGGACGTATGAATGTGACCCTTATGCTGAGTTCATAGGGAGGGCTCCTAGTTTTGGAAGTCCCTACAGTCAATCAAGCATGAGATTCGCCTTCCCTCTTCTGGCTGAACCCATAGCTTGGTATGGTCCCGCACGCTTATTCCCTTGCTTTTTTTGCGATTTCCTCGAACTCAATGCTTTTGGTTCCCTCAACTGCCCATAATGGAAATTGAAACATCTCGTTCTGACAAACATTTGGGTCTAACGAGCTCCTTGCTTGGGCTGAATTGAGTGAGGTTCCCCCTCCGGTTCTGACAAACTCTCCGGATACTATCTTTGGGCACCTAGCCTCGTTGGGGACTTGGCGGCCTATGTCGTGTGCCGATGCTGGCATGGGCCACTCCTTTGTGGAAAGTGCCGCTTTTGCTAGAGATTAAGATCTTTGTTTGGCAGTTGTTGCGCGGTAACTTCCCCTCGGGGATGGAGGTCGCCAAGCGGCATGGGCCGGGCGATGGTAATTTTCTGTGTGTAGTGTCTGAGTTTTGGACCCACATTGTCTTCTCATGTCTGCAGCCCGCTTTTCTAGGAGTTTTGTCCATAAGGCTCTAGGCCTAAATGGCAGGCCTCAAATCATGGATAGTTCCTGTAAACCCAGTCCAACCGTACCGGTAGGAGGAGACGTCTCTTCAAGCGAGTGTTCGTAGCGATGATTTAGACCCTATGAACAACGCGTAATAAAATGATGATTGAGGGTGTCTTTTTGCGACGTGCACTGCACTCGCTTACTAGACAGCGGAACATCGAGTGACTTGGCGGGATTATCAGTGCGGGCTCCATATTGCATATCTTTTAGGCATTATACAATGCAAGGTGCTTAGAAAAATATAAACCATATTTTCTTAAACACCGGTGCTTATTTGTAGACGGCAGACGCTTAATTAAGCACCCCTGCTGTAAAGATAAGCATGGATATTTGAGACAAAACATGGTTTAGTTTACCAAGTATCTCCCCTAAACACTTTACATTGTACAAGGCTTTAGCTGGTGCTTCGGCGGCTCCACGTAGCTATTGTATTAACCTTTTCTTTTCTTTTTAGGCATATTTGTGATACTTCCTCCATCTTAAAATAAATGTATTAACTTTAATACGACTTTAAAGCAAACTTATTATATTTTTATGTTATGCTGGAACTTGTTGTGTGGTGGTTTGCTATATATGTAAAATCGAGGTGAACAAATGTTTCAAGACTCGCGGTACAAATTCCTATATCTCCGAAATCTAAACTCTAAACTAATATTTACAAAATTTCGATATCTCCGAAGCCTAAACTAATATTTACACGTTCCAAGGCCTATAGCAAATACAAAGAAGTTTGATCGATTCTATCCTCGAAGACGCCATGACTAACTGCTTGGTCGGTTCATTGTTGATCTGGTGGTTTCCTGTGGGCTTCAGATCCTTCCGGTCATCTTGTCCGCAACCACGAGCGGGTTGTGCTTGGCGATCTGCTCCTGGCCGGCGGCCTTGTAGTCGAATCCACAGTCGTGCTTCTCCGAGTAGCGGTGCACGCTGCAGAAGGTGCCCTCGCAGCGGCAGCGGAACCCCAGCAGCCCCACCTTCTTGCGGCACGCCGCGCACCGGTTCGCCGGCACCGCCGGCTGCTTCGCGGGCGTCACGGCGGGGTCAACCGCCACGGCGGCGGAGGGGGCGGCCGCACCATCAGAGGACGGGACGGCGACGGTCATCCTGGCCTTCTTCGCCGGCGGCGGCGCGGTCGAGCCAGCAGGGTCGATGAAGTAGACGCTCCCCGCGGCCGCGGTGTCGGCGGTGGCGGCGTGGACGTGGTCGCGGTAGCACTTGGAGCACATGTTGCCGGTGGCGGCGGCGCCGAAGAAGCCGCAGCCGTTGGCGCACAGGCCGGCCGTCTCCTCCTCCTCGGTGTACTTGCGCTTCTGCGCCGTCGTCGCCGCCGATGCGTCGTGCGCCATTGCTAGCTTACTTACTCCAGTAACACGACACGTCCGCGTGTGTGTATCGGGGCGCCGAGATCTGCGTGCGATCGGGGTTGGTTGCGTTCGATTGATGGGCTGGGTTGCGCGTGGGTGTGGAACCTTTATAATACGGGCGACCGTGTGACCGACGCGCGCGGTGCTGATCATAGTCCTGGCAGGATTCGCATCAGTGCCCGAAGCGGCCAAGCAACACGTACGGCTCCCGGTGTCGGCACGATAATAACACTGAACCGAGCGTCAGTGCAACGCAACAAGGCAAGACGGGTTAGCGGCGGACGTACGGTCTACGTCGGTCGGCATAGTTTCTCTTTTTTTACACTCACTCGGTAGCGTGCGCTCTTATGCCGTTTGAGATCAGGTGCCGTAAGGATTACAAAGATACTACAAGGAAGTTTCATCAGTTGTCGCCTATATAAGGAAACTAGGGCAGACACACGTACGAGTTTGGGCTATCGTTTCCTTTCTTCGTGAATTAGAGGCAGACACGTACGCAAGCGCGCAATTAGGGCTATCGTTTTCTTTCCTTTCGTGGAAGAAGAAAGACGATCTTGTTTTACTTTTTTTTAGGGGTAAACCAAGTTTTATTCATCAAACACCATAGAAATTGGGATAGTTTTTTTTTTGCAGGAAATAAATTGGGATAGTTTTGGTCATGGGATTGGCCAAGCCAGACATGGCGTTCCCGATCTAACAAAAGTGGAAACTTGGCTAAACTATATGCTTCAACATTGACATCACAACCTTTAAAATTAAAAATACAGTCAAAAGACAACACATGTAGCTTGTTCTCGCTAATAATTGCTCCATTGTTTCCTCGCCCACCTTTCTGAATGTCCGCAATCACCTGTTTAGCGTCAGAAGCAATGACCAGACGATGGGGGTGAAGATCTTGTTTTACCTAGTGCGACCTACAGCCTTTCGGCCCATCCTCTGGCGGCTCCCCTCCACCAAGGACACAAGGGCGGGCCGGCAAAATCCGAGGCCCTGTTCGAAACTAAAAAATGAGGCCCTATCTCACTAGTGTGATCTGTAACTAAGGAGGCAAGAACTGATCTTAATGAAGTAATGATCCCTGCCAAAAGTTAATTAGAATTTAGAAATTAGGTGTAGGCCTCTAGGAGCCAAAGTTAATCAGTGGGACTGCGGCCGGCTAACTGTTTTGGCGAGAGAAACATGTTGAGTAGATGAAGTAAATCAGAAGTGGTAGGCTCGTTGCCCTACTTGTCGCCGTGTCGCCTGTCGCGGCTCTGGAGTTGGATGTGATCGATTTTGATAAGTTCTGGATGCGCCATCTCGCCTGCGCCCTGCCTTTTCCTCGATGCGCCGCCTCGCCTGCCTTCCTATGGATTTTAATTTGAAGGAAGCCTTCCTTTGGATGCGATCTATCCGATGATCCTGTTCGGTTTCCGATCCATGAAGCATCGAGTAGGCGGCCTAGGAGGCCGGGATGCTTGACTACATGGAGACAGAACGTACCATGGCCCAGCGCCATGCGCGGCCCAATGCCCGGAAGAAATATAATAGGCCTATATAAAATTTTGGGGCACCCAAAATTTATGGGCCCTGTGCTAGCCACACAGTTTGCACACCTATGGGCCCGGCCCTACAAGGACTTCTTGATCATCGGTCATGACAGGGTCACGGATCTCACACTTGCAGACCTATGTAGCTCTAGGTTTAGGGTCTTCGTAGGTTAGGTTTGTTGCCGCACCACATCTTCGCTCTGACGAGGGTGACGACAACACTGAATAAAGGAGTTCCAAATCCTTTTCCGATGTGGTGTTCTGCTATGTGGTCGATGATGGATCTGAGTGCAAGATTGTTCAAGCGGGGATGGCATGGTGGGGACAACATCCTTGTTGTGGACTTGTGTCCTCAGGCTCTGCCGTTGCAGCGTCGTTCACTCTGGCATTGGCACAAAGTATGAGAGGTTGTTTAGGAAAAGGTGCCAGTGGTGGTCTATGTCTACAACAGCTCAAAGACAATCAATTCATAATTGAAGGCTAGTGGGCCAGGTTTCCTCCTTTGAGGTTCTATCATGGGGGTCCCAAATTTAGAGTTCTATGGCGTGTCTCGGGTGTTGTCCCAGCCAAATTCTTTCAAGGCAGGGCTTCACCTTTGGCGAGCTACTTTGGAGGTCCGCAGGGCTACAGATCAACAATGGAGCTGCCTCGAGCTCGGTTGAAGAGGTGATCTATCCCCCTTTTCTTAGGGGGTCCCTGTGGTGGTGCCAGAGGCGGGTGATAGATGTTGGTAACATGCACAGCGGGTTATTCGGTATTGATTGTAATTTTCCTTCTTGTTTGGGGGTCCTTTGGGCTAAAACAAGCGTTCTATTGTCTTACCACTTTGTGTTGGTGTCTATGTCGCTTGTACTGTTCTCTTTATTATATGAATGAGATGTGTATTGCCGTTGAAAATAATATATAAAGAAATTCCCGTGGATTATGATTATAACTCCTTTGTTTTTTGTAGGATATATATATATAACCATAGTTCCCTGCAAAAAAAACATAGATCCTTCAAACATGTAAGGCAGGTCAATTATGAGCATTCTTAGGGTCTCTGTCGCTATTGGGTCACTGGAGGGTGGATGCATCCCTATCTCAACTAGAAAATAATAATTTCCTTGAGCATACCTTACCTCCCCGCGGTCCTCTCTCTCTCTCTCTCTCTCTCTCTGGAACAACGATGGCGGGCAAAGGCATCGTCTGTCGGGATGGAATAGTGCCTTCTCTCTCCTAGAGATTGCCCCTTTTTAGTCCTCTCGCCAGAATGGAGCGATGAAGACTACAAACTGGAGGAATAGAAAAACCTCTGACAACTTCTTCGCTTCTCCAGGATTTTCCAGCTTTCGTTTAACAGACAGGAAGATAAAGAAACCCCAAGTGGGATCCTTGTGCTACTCGAAAGACCTCATTTGTAACTTTCTTGCGGAGTTTTACACACACACACACACACACTCATAGTTTAGCTCCTCTTTACTATTGATAATCCCCATGAAGTATTGTAGCACTTTCTCAAGTGGAGCTGGTAAATATGGAGTGTTGAAACTAAAATGAGGTGATACAACCCCACGTACAATGAACTTTGCTTTTCCTAGACCTTCTAGTAAAAGATAGCTTGCAAGTTTTAGAGAAAGCGAGTGTGGAGTAGCGGTGGTAGGTGTTGCAAAATTATGCCTAGGCAATTGGTTGTGATACTAGTCTGATAATAATGTGTTGTAGTTGTATATGTGGGAGAGGCCTATGCTAATTAACATGCAGCAAAAATCCATTAACAACATGTTCTTAAGATTGAAACCCTTAGCAAACATACACACCTACTAAGAATTCATTAAGGTATAGCCCAGCCATGGCATAAACTACTACACTTTCGTTTTTAATTTATGTCACTCCGGCCTCCCTATGCATATCTATCTCAACATACTACTAAACCTAAAGTGTGATTCACACATGAGCACACTATTATGATGGGCACCAAAGGACATCGACATATCATAACATACAATTCAAACCAATCATAATAGATCACCAATCACCATTAGACAAAAAAGGTATACTCAAACATAATAGAAATTCAACAAATCATTAATAAATAATTTATTAAATCAAATACCATGTTTAAGTACGGAATTACAGAGGTTTGTTGGAGAGTGTACCACTATATATATTGAGGAAAAGGCGATGGTGATGGTGGTGAAGTTGATGGAGTCAATGGAGACGATAGCGATGGTGATGATAGTTCCCCCGACGCACTCAGACACCACCGGAAGAGAGGGGGGAGAGAGGTCCCCTCCTTCTTTCTTGGCTTCCCCCTAGGTGGGGGAAGGTTTCTTCTTTATTCATTGATTTTTATGCCCCCCGAAAGGTGAGAGCCCCCTTTGAGATTGGCTCCCTGCTTGAGCAGTATTTTTCTAGATGTTGAAATATGAGTCCTGTCACCATTTTATCTCCTCCACGGAGTTCCTAACTCTGAAAAATCTAGAGAAAAAATAGGACGGTGGCAAAACTTCCAAAGTAAGGCTGAGGAAAAAGGATGCTACCAAGGGATCTGTTACGTAGACACGCAACCTCAGCTTGCAGCCCGGGGGCGCATGAGAGAGAGGCATGTGGGCCCCCTCTGGCTCCCCCCCCCCCAGGTGGGGCCAAGACCCCTAAGGCTCTCCTAGGGGTGAATCTTGCCGACGTATTTTATTTATTATTATTTTTGCGCTCCCAAAAATTCCTTTTCTGGAATGTGCAAAAACACTAGGAAACAAAAACTTGCATTGGCGCTGAACTAATATGTTAGTCCAACAAATGTTATATAAAAATGCCAAGATTATATACAATTGATGTGAATATACATTAATTGGAGACGTATCAACTATCTGAACCGATGAGGAGTTCAACCAATTCAAAGTGAAAGGTTTTTTTTAAAGCAAGCTCATTCCTACAGCTCCAAATCGTTCAGGGCAGTGCCACAATTCCTAAAATGTTTAATACTTTCTTTGTCTACAAACGTAGGCAACCATGAGCTAAACAAATCGATGCATATTATCTACCACATTTTCCAAAATTAACGCACACTGCAAGATATACTACGTATCATCCTTTCAGAAGAGCACCTCAACAACATTTGATCACCAGTTTCATTAATCATTATATTACTACAAAGGATGCATAATGTAGTTTACAAGAACTCAATCAATCAACGGATCGAACAAATTCACTTCCCAGACTTGTAATTTACAAGAACTCAATCTATCAACTAATCTTACAAATTCATTTCCAAGACTGATTACAGGTTTGGCGACAACGAACGTCACATGTTCAATGGTTTCGTCGTCTGGTCGATTCAGGCGGTCTTGTGGGCTTCAGATCCTTCCGGTCATCTTGTCCGCGACCACGACCGGGTTGTGCTTGGCGATTCGCTCCTGACCGGCGGTCTTGTAGTCGAATCCGCAGTCGTGCTTGTCGGAGTAGCGGTGGACGCTGCAGAAGGTGCCCTCGCAGCGGCACAAGAACCCCAGCAACCCCACCTTCTTGCGGCACGCCGCGCACTGGCTCGCCCTCACCGCCGGCAGCTTCGCGGACGCCACGGAGGGTTCGACCTCGACTGCAGCATCGGCTGACGCGACGGAGACGGCCATCTTGGCCTTCTTCTCCGGAGGCGCGGTCGAGGCGGCGAGAAGGTGATCCTTGTAGCACTTGGAGCACATGTTGCCGGTGGCGGCCGCGCCGAAGAAGCCGCAGCCGCCGGCGCACATGCCGGCCGTCTCCCCGTCGGGACACTTCCGCTTCTGCGCCGTAGTCGCCGATGCGTGGTGCGCCATGGCTGCTGCTCCTCCAACAGGACGCGCTTTGGACTCCGGCGCGGCTGCGATCGCGCCCTCTTCTTGGATCGTGATCCCTCGTGCGTGCGGTGCGATCGAGTTTGGGACGCGACGGGAGGCTCGCGTTTGGTGACCTGGCTCGCGGGGTTGCGGGCGCCTTTTAGCAGCAGCCTGGGAGAGAGCCGAGTTTGTGCAGGTCCCCGCGGCCCAGCCGGAGTCTGAATCATGCGAGCCTGCGGGGACCTGCATGATTCAGACTCCGGCTGGGCTTGTAGTATCACGCTCGAGATTATCCGTGGCAACTGTGACACCGTCACGGTGTCAGTCTCGCGTGGCTTGTAGTATGAACGAATTTGGGTAGTATATACCTTTGGGCACACGCGCCGCCAGAGAATCAGGATTCTAAAGCTAATGCCACGCCTGACGTGCAAGCATAGGCAGATTAAACAGCTCAAAATCTTTAAAACCGAGACCACCCATTCCTTTTGGTTGTGTCATGGCTTTCCAAGAAACCCAATGTGGCTTGTGATGTCCTTCTTTACTCCCCCACCAGAATTTTCATATCAACATGTTTAGGTACCCACACAAACCTCTAGGCAGTTTGAAACATGACATTGAGTACACTGGCACTGCTTGGGCAACCGCTTTCACCAAAACTTCCTTACCCGCAGTAGACATGGTGTCAGTGTACAAAAAGAGGGGTACGCTTTTTGTACCCCTATAACTGTGCACGGGCAGTCTGAGCCACGGGCACCACCACACTGAGCAAGGCAAGGGAGGTGAGCCAAGGTAAGGCCGAAGCTCAGGAGAAGCAGAACGACGCCAAGACCAAGACCACAAAGAGCAAAGGAGACGAAGATGACTCCCCCCGGCAAGATCCTTGCCGGGAGGCGGTTTTAGCAAACCCGGCAAGAGCCTTGCCGTGGCAGCTCGCCCCACACCTACGGACCGAGTCACCCTTGAGTCCACTGCCCCCATGGGGCAAGGATTCGGGAGACATCCCCGTGGTGGCATGCAGATCTTGGTGAAGACGTTCAAGATCAGATACACCCTTTAGAAGATGATGATCCTTGGCGGGATCCCAGCCAAGGAGGACCACAAGGCCCCCGGCAAGAGCCTTGCCGGGGATGACAGTCGGCGCCACGGCAAGACCCTTGTTGGGGCCCCGGCAAAGCCCTTGCCAAGAACACCCGTAGGGCCACCATCAGGCCCATGCCAGTCAAACCTCCACCGCCGTTCGCATGCAGCTGCCGACCCAACTAGCTGAGCAGGCACCTGCGTGGCGGCATGCGAATCTTCGTGAAGACCCACCACTGCGCCACCTCAGCTACCTGCCTGCCTACATGGCACCGCGGGCGCCGCTGGCCAGGGCATGTGTCGACACGAGAGGGAGCGGCGACGGACGAGACAGGGCTCTCCCCCATCCCCGATAAAGCAAGGACACCTGGGCAAGACGCATTAAATGCGTCTTGTCATGTAATGCGAGGGATAACCTCACATCACTGTACCCTTTCCACCTCCTGTGTGCCACTATGGCAACCCCTTTCCTATAAAAGGAGGCCCGAGGCGACCAGGAGGAGGGGTCGGCTTTTTGGAGCTCCTCACGCCCCATAGCTAGCCCAAGAACACAAATATACAATCCACCAAAGCAGGAGTAGGGTTTTACGCATCCTCGCGGCCCGAACCTGGATAAACGAACCGTGTGCTATTTGTTTGATCCGCTCTTCTCACGACCCCGCGCCCCGCAACTGTAGTAGGGATTCTTGTGATCCCATAGGTGTCGTTCCCACCGACATCTTTGGCGCGCCAGGTAGGGGGCGCAGTTGTGAGAATCGGCTTTAGCAGTTAGTTCGACGCTTCTTCATCGTCATGGCGCCCAAGAAGAAGACGACGGTGGCGGTTGGCCCGTCGGAAGCCGGACATCCCGTCCCAACGCGGGCGAGCAGCTGACCGACCGCAGAAAGGACCCGAGGCGCCGTTCGCGAACACCAACGCCGTCCTAGCAGTCGGAGTTTGGGAGGCGGCGATGTCCGTGCGCCTGGTAACGGGCCGCACGCCGCCAAATCCAAAGATGGAGCCAGGCCCTCCGCGGGTGGCGCGGGGCCTTCCAAGATCTCTATCCCCCCGCCCGAAGGTGATGCGAGGGCCTCCAAGACTCCCATGCCGACGGCGCGCTCCTCTCAAGCGGCGCGCGACGAACGTCGCAATCACGCCGAAGACCCCGGGCGTCACCGCGGGAAGAGCCCCGAGCGCCACTCCCGGGAGGTAGAAGACCTGCCTGCTCGCCGAGGCGCTGGTGAAGATGGCATGCGACTGCGGGGTCGTGATAGAGCTCCTTCTGACATGGTCAGAAGTCGAAGCGCGTCGCGATCCGTGCAGGTTTCGCTGCCACCAACGCCAGCAGAAGCCCTGGCGCACGCGCAGTTACTCCTCGATTTTCCTCCCACTACGGGGAAACTCGACGAATGGAGAGCCACTATCCGACCTTGTTGCGGTGGCCAACAAAGACGAACCGAGTCCGGTGGAGCCCCCGGGTCGACGCTCCGACGGAGTCCCACGCACCAGTGTCAGGAAAGCCGGCGGTGCCACGACCACGGTGCACTCGCCTCCTCCTCGCCCAGTACCGCGGACGCCAGCCCGTCGCGACGTTGCGGGCGATGAAATCTCCATAGCGTCGTCCGACCCGCGGACCCACTGTGACCAGCGCCAAGTCCTTCGGGAACGAGAACATGAAGACGCTCGAACCACTATCGAGCGCCGGCGCGGAGCGCGCCACCAGTCAGACAGGCAAGCAGGGCCTGCTGTGAACCACCCGGCACCGGAGAGCCCTGGAGGCCTACCTTACGAGGTAGGCTGTCCGACTTTTACCCATGAGCTGCGGCAGTTCCAGTGGCCCACTCACCGCACCTTCAAACCTGACGTGGGAGAAAAGTACAGCGGCAAGACCCACCCGTCCGAGTTCCTCAGCATCTACACCATTGCGATGCAAGCTGCCGGAGCCCGCGACGATAAGGTGCTTGCGAAGTACTTTCCGTTGGCTCTTAAACCTAATGCCATGTCATGGTTGATGCACTTGCCGGTAGACTCTATTTCCTCCTGGTCAGATTTATGCCATGAGTTTGTGGGCGCCTTTACTGGAGGCCACCAAGCCCATGGCCAAGCGAGCGACCTGCACGTCATTCCCCAGAAGGGAGGCGAGAGTCTCCGCAAGTATATACAGAGGTTCAGCCGGATACAGTACAATATCCCTGATGTTCACCCTACCGCCATCATCAGCGCGTTCCATCAGAACGTGCGTAACCGCAAGATGCGCGAAGAGCTGGCAATGAACAAGGTGAAAGATGTAGCAGAACTCTATGTTCTTGCTGACAGATGTGCCCGGGATGAAGAGGGAAGGAAGTACCCCGACGAGGACGCCGGCGTGGAAACCGACTCCTCAGATGAAGATACTGCCGCCCCGGCGAAGAAGGGCCGACGCCGCAATAGGAAGCGCAAAGGTAAAGCCGTGCTTGCCGTCGAGGGATCTGATGACACCGGCTCCACCAAGAAAACCAAGGCAGATGACCCCGGCAAGGAAATTGCCGGATGTGTCGCCTGCCGGGCCTTGGCGGTTGCCGAGAAGCCAGGAAACTCCGACAAGCGATAGTGCAAGATCCATCGCACCAAAGGCCATGCTCTCCAAGACTGCCGACAGGTTGAGCTCCTCGCTGAGAAGCAGAGGGCTGAATATGAGAGGCGGGACAAGGATAAGGGCCAAGACGGTGCTAAGGGGTCCGGCAAGAAGCGTGACGACCAGGCAGGCCGTCGCGGCAAGGATAAACAACAGGAGAGGCCCGCCCGGGGCCGTGACAAAAAGCCAGAAGACGACGATCACGAAGAGGACGACGAATCCGGCGACCAAGAGTTTCAGAAAGCTACAGAGGCCATGTGCACCGATGGCGGCGCCTCGCTGCATACTTCTCACCGCCAGCTTAAACAGTGGGCGCGAGAGATTACAGCGGCAGAGCCGTCGTTTGATGCCCAAAGGCCGCTGAAGTGGTCCAGCACACCTATCATTTTTGACATTGAGGATCACCCTGATCGCACTACTGCGGTCGGGTGCTTGCCATTGTTGGTTTCACCAACAATACGCAACCTCAAGGTGACAAAGATGCTAGTGGATGGCGGGGCCGGTCTGAACTTGATCTCGCCTTCCGTGATCGAGAAACTGCAGATTCCTGATGGAGACCTCGAAGAGACGGGCACGTTTCAGGGGGTCAACCTGGGAAGAAGCCAACCTAAGGGAAAGGGCACGCTGCCCGTGACTTTTGGAAGCGATCTGAACTACAGGACGGAGAGGATCGTGTTTGATGTTGCCAAGATCCCCTTGCCCTACAACGGGATCCTTGGCCGCCCAGCGCTGGCCAAGTTCATGGCGGCGTCACACTACGCCTACAACACCCTGAAGATGTCAGGACCCGTGACGATCAGCACCATCCCCTCCGATAAGAAAGATGCGTTGATTTGCGCTGACCAACTATACCAGCAAGCAGTTGCAGCAGCTGCCGCCACTAGGGCACTTGCTCCTGCCGCTGGGACCCCGGGGGAAGAAGAAGAAGAAGACCGATGAGACCTCGGACACCCACTCCGGCAAGCGCACCTCTCCGGAGTGTAGCGCTTCCGTCGAGGACGTGCCAGAGAGCTCCACCGGCGTAAACAAGAAGCCCAGGGCCATACCGCCGGGAACCAAGAAGGTTTCTGTCAATGAGGACGGCACGGGAGGGGCTTTCACCATAAGCTCCACCCTTGACAACAAATAGGAAGACGCGCTCATCACCTTCCTACGGGCGAATGTCGATGTGTTTGCATGGCAAGCTTCCGACATCCCCGGCGTTCCCAGGGAGGTGATTGAGCACCACCTTGCTGTCTGTCCTCATGCGTGGCCCGTCAAGCAGAAGGTCAGAAAGCAAGCTTTGGAACGACAAGAGTTCATCACAGAGGAGATCCGGAAACTGGAAGCAGCGGGTTTGGTAAGAGGAGGGCTCCATCCAACGTGGTTGGCCAATCCGGTCATAGTGCGCAAGGATAATGGGAAGTGGAGGCTGTGTATTAATTACACAGATATCAATAAGGCTTGTCCTAAGGACCCCTTCCCGTTGCCGCGCATCGACCAGATTGTTGACTCCACAGCTGGGTGTGATCTGTTGTCATTCCTCGATGCCTACTCCGGCTACCACCAAATCTTCATGACAAGAGAAGACGAAGAGAAAACACCATTCATCACCCCATGTGGTACGTATTGTTTCATACGGATGCCTTTCGGGCTGAAGAGTGCTGGTTCGACGTTTGCAAGGATGGTCCAGATTGGTTTTGAACCCCAGCTCCATAGAAATATGGAAGCTTATATGGATGACATAGTGGTCAAAACCAAGCACAGGGCAACCCTCATACCGGATTTGCAATAAACATTTGCAAACCTGCGCAAGATCAATCTCAAGCTGAACCCTGAGAAGTGCGTCTTTGGCGTCCCGTCCGGCAAGCTTCTAGGGTTCTTTGTGTCACAGCGTGGGATAGAGGCCAATCCGGACAAGATCAAAGCTATAGAGCAGATTGAAGCACCCAAGCGAATCAAGGATGTGCGTTGGCTTGCTGGTTGCGTCGCCGCCATGGGCAGATTCATTTCCAAGTCTGCCGAGCGCGCCCTTCCCTTTTTCAAGATCCTGAAAAAGGCGGGCCCGATGGAGTGGACGCCAAAAGCCAAAGCAGCATTGCAAGATTTGAAGAAGTACCTCTCCTCCACGCTAATACTAGTTGCGCCTAGGCCACAGGAGCCGTTGCTGCTATACCTGGCGGCGACGAACCAGGTGGTCAGCGCCGCACTAGTGGCGCAGAGAGAGGATGACGACGAGGTAATGGCAGCAACAGAGCCCGACACCACCAATGCAGAGACGACACAGCCAGTTGAAGTGCCGCCGAAGAAGAAAATGATGCCGCACCCGGTCTACTTTGTTAGTTCCCTCCTGCAGGGAGCTAGATCAAGGTACTCCGGCGTGCAGAAACTGCTCTTCGGCCTTCTTATGGCCTCGAGGAAGCTGCTTCACTACTTCCAGGCACACGAGATCACTATCGTCACTCGCCTCCCTCTGCAACGGATATTGCACAATCCAGATGCAACGGGAAGAATTGTGGAATGGGCACTGGAGCTGTCCAGCTTTGGCCTCAAGTTTGAAAGTACTTTGACGATTCAGAGCCGAGTCCTGGCGGAGTTCATTGCAGAATGGACCGCAACGCCTGACGAAGAAGCCCAAGAGACGGCTCTCCCCGGCAAGGAGGCAAGTTGCAGTTGGATCATGTACTTTGATGGAGCTTTCTCCTTACACGGCGCCGGGGCTGGCGTACTGCTTGTCGCGCCCACCGGAGAGCACCTCAAGTACGTGATCCAGATGCACTTCCCCAGGGAGGTGTCAACAAACAATACGGCAGAGTACGAAGGGCTGCTTGCCGGTCTTAGGATCGCGGCAGACCTCGGAATCAAGAAGCTCATCGTCAGGGCGACTCGCAGCTCGTCGTCAAGCAAGTCAACAAGGACTACCAGAGCCCGTTGATGAAGGCCTACGTCGATGAAGTGAGAAAGCTGGAAGAGCGTTTCGACGGTATACAGGCTGAATACGTTCCCCGAGCGGAGAACGATATCGCCGATTACCTGTCAAAACGCGCCCTCAAGCTACCTGTGGAACCAGGTACCTTTGTGCTCCAGCTAACCCGGCCATCCGTTGATCCATCAAAAGAGAAGAACAAGAGGAGGAAATCAGGACCCGGCAAGTACTTTCCCGCCGAGCTCCCCGGAGCCGTAGGCAAGGATGTTGCCAGGGACACTGAGCCCGCCACGGGACGGCTAGCTCCGGCGGAGCGTCAAGCTCTTGCCGTCGAGACAGCCACTCCTATAGCGGAGGAAATGCCTTTAGTCCTCGCCGTCGAGCCCCAGGCTCCAGCATGGGCACAGCTTACCGTCTGATTCCTCCAAACAGGGGAACTTCCTGAAGAGCGGGAAGAAGCGGAAAAAGTAGCCCGTCGCTCTACCATGTACCAGTTCGTCGATGACGTCCTGTACAGAAAGAGGCCGAACGGTGTGAAATTGAAGTGTATCCCTCGGGAGGAAGGACTGGAGCTGTTGGCGGAGATACACGGAGGCATATGTGGATCCCACATTGGGTCAAGGGCCCTTGCCGGCAAGGCATTTCGGCAAGGTTTCTTCTGGCCCACCGCCCTCCAGGATGCGACGACACTAGTCACCAGGTGTGAAGCGTGTCAGTTCCATTCAAAGAAGCTTCATCAGCTAGCTCAAGCCCTTCAAACCATTCCTCTTACCTGGCCCTTCTCGGTTTGGGGGCTTGACATACTGGGCCCTTTCCCCTGCGCTGTCGGGGGCTTTGAGTACTTGTACGTTGCAATCGACAAGTTCACAAAGTGGCCAGAGGTGGAGGCAGTGAGGAAGGTCACAGCTCAGTCATCCATCAAGTTCTTCAAGGGACTAGTGTGCCGTTTTGGTGTACCCAACAGGGTCATCACCGACAACGGCACATAGTTCACAAGCCGCACCTTCATGCAATATATCCAAGACCTCGGCAGCAAAGTCTGTTTCGCTTCTGTTGCTCACCCGCGAAGTAATGGTCAAGCTGAGAGGGAAAATGCTAAAGTACTGCGAGGCTTAAGGACCAAGACCTTTGACAGGCTGCACAAGAGTGGAAGGCGCTGGATTGATGAGTTGTCGACGGTTCTTTGGTCGATCAGGATGACGCCAAATTGAGCCACCAGCCAGACACCCTTTGCCCTAGTATACGGGGCAGAAGCAGTTCTCCCCACTGAACTCATATACGGGTCACCTCGAGTGCTCGCTTATGATGAGCTTGAGCAAGAGCAACTGCGGCAAGATGACGCAATGCTCCTTGAGGAAGATCGTCTTCGGGCCGCTGTGAGAGCAGCACGCTACCAGCAAGCCTTGCGCCGCTACCATAGCTGCAAGGTTCATGCCCAAAGCCTTGAGGAAGGCGACCTTGCCATTCGGCGCGTTCAATCGGCCAAGAATTCCAACAAGTTGACGCCAAAGTGGGAAGGCCCTTATCGGGTAATACGAGTCACCAGGCCCGGCGCAGTCCGCCTGGAGACCGAAGATGCCGTTCCGGTGAGTAACTCCTGGAACATTGAGCATCTTCGCAAGTTTTACCCATGAGGCGCGGCTTGCCGGGCCCCCCGGCAAGCCACCTTTTGTACAAGCATTGCCGATGATGCATGTAACCCTTTGTACAAAGCCAGGCACAGACCCTGAGCATAAATAAATGAAGCGCTGGCGCCCTAAGTTATAGCATGCATGCTAGGTCGAGTCTCGTCCTTGGTTAGGGTTGATAGTGCTTAGCGGCGACTAACCCCTAGCTTAGAGGTCGAGTGTGCGTCTCTTTGTCTTTCTTTTGTCTTCTTTGGTTCACAGGACACACGGATATCCGTGCCGAACCACTTGGGGAGGAAAAGAAGATGAACAGACCACCATCTAGCCCCCGGCAAACCAGCATTGCCGGGGGCTGCAAGAGCAAAGATTCACCCACGGCGAACCAGGGTTGCCAGGGGCTGCATCTTCAGATAAGTTCTTCATCCCTTATCATGCATTCCATTATGGACTGAGGTATGTGAAACCTTGTTTTCCCCTAAGCTACCGTGCTCCCATAACTCTAGGCCCTAGGGCTCGTTCCTGGGGCCAAGTTTGGTCGTGGTCGCGGCAGCGAAAGGATGAAACAAGGAGCCAGAACCCGCCTCATCCCTGCCTCTGCCAAAGGCGTGAGGAAGGTCAAGCGAAGTGGGGAGACGGCAAGGCCTGTTGCCGGGAAAGGAAATGTTTATCTTAAAGATATCAAGGATTTACTCCTTGTCGTGGGTTCTACCCACAAACAAATGACCCGGCAAGCATCCCTTTTTCATTAAAAATATTCCACTCAGGTACAGTCCATAGGGAATGAAAAACATGAATGATGTGATTACAAGTTTTAAATTCAGCTAAGGCCCGAAGGCTTACAAATTAAAAAGAGATAAGGTGCCCGTAATCCCTTTCTTGTCCCTCTCCTTAGGAGGCAGGTCAAGGAGGCGAAAAGGGCAAAAGGGGCGCCTAGGCGAGCTATGGGTGGCAGAAGACACCAAGAGAACATCTCGGTGGCCGTCCGAAGGCTGGATGGTGATGGCAGCGCCGGAAGCAGAGCTCGAAGACGAGGCGGCAGGACGTCAGCATGCGTCGAAGGCGTCGGTGCCCGCGTACTCCGATTTGACGGCCTTGCCGCCCGCCCTCTTCCTCTTCCGTAGCCTCCCAACGCCAGCCGCCCAAGGAGACGACCCCGAGAAGTTCAGGGAGCCGGCGACACCGATGATGGGGTCGCCGGTGCCGCACGGAGCGGCGCCCGACACCTAATCGGACCCGTCATCCTGCCGCCTACTACCCTCGTCGTCGCTACCGCTGTCCTCCTCGTCACTCTCGCCTGAGGAGGAGTCTTCGCTATCAGAAGAGCTCTCCACGCAGCACCTTGCATGGGTCCCGAAGCACCCGAAGACCTTGACGGAGAGAAGGCCACCCTCCATCAGCTTAAAAAGGAGAGTGAGCCCCTCCGTCAAGCGGTGGATATGGGAAAACGTCTTCCATCCCCGATGGAGATACATCACGTGAGGGGCTGGGAAGTCAACGCGAACCCGCGTGCCGCTGATCCCACAGCCCCTCATGTGCAGCCGCAGCGACTCCGGCGGATCCAGCTCCATCTCCCGCGCGAATGGAGTTGGGAGACGAAGGCGACGGCGAGGCGGCCGGTGCAGCCTGACGAAGAACTCGCAAGGGTCATCCCCAACGTGGCCCTCCATGGAGGGAGGAACTGCTGGCGGAGGCGAGGCCGGCGCGCCGCCCCGTCCTCCTCTTCCCCGAGCGCCTCGGCCTCGCCCCCTCCCCCTTCCCCTCGCGGCTGGCTCTGCCACCGCGAGTGCAGGGGAAGGAGGGACGCGTTGTCGAGCGGCGACCCTCGCCGCCACCGTTGAAGGACCAGGATTCCCTCTCTCCATGGCGGATGGAAGGGGGGAGCAGAAGCTGAAGGAAGGAGGAGATGAAAGAATGCGGGACGCCATCCCCCTCCCACTCTTTATAAAGGAACGGGGTGGGGGCTCGGCCGCCCCGCTCAGCCAATCAAGACGCGGAAGGCGCAGGGAACTGGGACCGACCGGCCGCCCCAGCCCGCGGCGGCCCGGTTTCCCGCCTCCGCCGTTTGCCACCCAAGCGCATGAGAGCCACGTGGCAGGCGTGCAGGGCCGAGGCGACGGGTGAGGCGACCTCTCCCCACTCCGTGATCGTGGGGAGTGGACGCCTTGGAGACCACGCCTCAGCCCCGTTCAGTAAATGGGCCGTGCCTCCACGCCTCCCTCCGTTTATGGGGAAGGCGCGAACCGCCCCTTTACTATGACGTGACGCATGCATGCAGAGCTCAGCCCCACGCATGCCGCCCACGTCACACACGCCTCCCCATGCCGCGCCACGCGTGGGAAGCATGGGAAGCGCAGAGCGCGAAGAGACTTACCGCGGTAAAAACCGCCCCGCCTGCCCACGCACCATTTTTGGGCCTAGCCCAACGACGCGATTGTGCTTACGTGTGGCCCATGCCCGGGGGCTCCTGTCGGTGTACAAAAAGAGGGGTACGCTTTTTGTACCCCTATAACTGTGCACGGGCAGTCTGAGCCACGGGCACCACCACACTGAGCAAGGCAAGGGAGGTGAGCCAAGGTAAGGCCGAAGCTCAGGAGAAGCAGAACGACGCCAAGACCAAGACCACAAAGAGCAAAGGAGACGAAGAGGACTCCCCCCAGCAAGATCCTTTCCGGGAGGCGGTTTTAGCAAACCCGGCAAGACCCTTGCCGTGGCAGCTCGCCCCACACCTACGGAGTGAGTCACCCTTGAGTCCACTGCCCCCATGGGGCAAGTATTCGGGAGACATAATTGTGGTGGCATGCAGATCTTGGTGAAGACGTTCAAGATCAGATACACCCTTTAGAAGATGATGATCCTTGGCGGGATCCCAGCCAAGGAGGACCACAAGGCCCCCGGCAAGAGCCTTGCCGGGGATGACAGCCGGTGCCACGGCAAGACCCTTGCCGGGGCCCCGACAAAGCCCTTGCCAAGAACACCCGTAGGGCCACCATCAGGCCCACGCCAGTCAAACCTCCACCGCCGTTCGCATGCAGCTGCCGACCCAACTAGCTGAGCAGGCACCTGCGTGGCGGCATGCGGATCTTCATGGAGACCCACCACTGCGCCACCTCAGCTACCTGCCTGCCTACATGGCACCGCGGGCGCCACTGGCCAGGGCGCGTGTCGACACGAGAGGGAGCAGCGACGGACGAGACATGGCTCTCCCCCGTCCTCGATAAAGCAAGGACACCTGGGAAAGACGCATTAAATGCGCCTTGTCATGTAATGCGAGGGATAACCTCACATCACTGTACCCTTTCCACCTCCTGTGTGCCACTGTGGCAACCCCTTTCCTATAAAAGGAGGCCCGAGGCGACCAGGAGGAGGGGTTGGCTTTTTGGAGCTCCTCACGCCCCATAGCTAGCCCAAGAACACAAATATACAATCCACCAAAGTAGGAGTAGGGTTTTACGCATCCTCGCGGCCCGAACCTGGATAAACGAACCGTGTGCTATCTATTTGATCCGCTCTTCTCACGACCCCGCGCCCCGCAACCGTAGTAGGGATTCTTGTGATCCCATAGGTGTCGTTCCCACTGACACATTGTCCTCTCAATCCATCCTTGTATCTTGCTCCACAAACGGTCCTTAAGGTATTTAAAAGCACCATTTTTGGAGTTTCTAATATCTGATGGCATACCCAAATATTTCTCATTTAGTGTTTCATTTGGGATATTTAGCAGGCCCTTTACCTCAATATGAGTGCTTTCAGGCACTCCTTTGCTGAAAAAAATAGATGACTTGGCTGTGTTGACACACTGCCCTGTGGCTAAACAATAAGTTTCCAACACCTCGTTGACCTCGATAGCTCCCCCACTAAACGCCTTGATAAATAGCAGGCTGTCATCTGCAAATAAAAGGTGGTTTACTTGCGGCGCCGAAGGTGCCACTTGTATGCCCCCCCAATTTTGATGACTCACTTCTCGATTTTAACAGGAACGAAAGGCCCTCTGCTGCTAACAAGAACAAGTATGGAGATATCGGATCCCCTTGTTGGATTCCTCGTGAAGGTTTGAACTCCTGAAGCTTCTTCCCATTAAACAGAACTGAAAATTTCACCGAGCTGACTAGCCCCATGACTATATTCACCCATGGTTCTGTGAATCCCAACTTGAGCATTATGGCCCTTAGGTATACCCATTCTACCCTGTCATAGGATTTCATCATATCGAGTTTCAAAGCACAAGCTTGATGTTTCTTCACTTTGTTGCACTTCATGAAGTGTAGGCACTCATAAGCAGTTATGATATTATCAGTAATAAGTCTAACTGGCACAAAAGCTGACTGTTCCTGGGATATGATGTCAGTCAGGATCATCTTTAACCTGTTCGATATAACCTTGGAGGCAATTTTATAGAGCACATTGCAATGGCTGATTGGGCGAAACTGTGATAGAAGTGTTGGGTTTTTTTACCTTAGGGATTAGGACAAGTATAGTATCGTTGATACAGTCAGCCGACTCTGTTCCATCCACGATTCTGAGTACTACCTTGGTCACATCCGCGCCACACACGTCCCAATGACGTTGGAAGAAGTGAGCCGAGAAGCCATCAGGCCCTGGGGCCTTGATAGGGAACATCTGCAAAAGAGCCTTTTTGACTTCATCTTGGCTATACGGAGCATTGAGTATGTCATTCATCTCAGGTGTTACTTTAACTGGCACCGTGTCAATGACCTGCTCCATATTTTGTACCCCCTCGGACGTGTATAGATTTTTGTATAACTCGGTAGTCATCTCCTCCAGCTCTGCTCGGTAGTCATTTGGCCATCAGGTTTTTGCAACATTTTTATCTGATTTTTCCTGCGTCTATGGCTTGCTCTTAAGTGAAAAAAATATGTGTTCTTGTCCCCATGCACTAGCCGGTCCAAACGCGCCCTCTGTCGCCTGAGGATCTCCTCTCAATGGAACAGTTCAATCAATCTGTCACATACCTTAACTTCCTCGCGGATTGGGCCAGTGCGCCCAGGGACAACGCGCAGAATCTGGAGTGCATTGTTTAATCGGTGAATCTCTGTCCACACAAATCCAAAGTGATCTCGGTCCCAGCTTGTGAGATCTCCCGCCAGCTAGCCTAGCTTTCCGCGCAGCGACTCCACTATGTCCCCTGCTTGTTGGGACCACCTGGTGCCCACCACATTAAAGAGGTTCTCATCTCTCCCACATGGTTTCATATTTAAACGATCTGGCCCCACTGCTGCATGCATGCACATCACGTAGCCGGAGAAGGATCGGGATGTGATCAGAACCAGCTGTCGTTTTGTGCTCAAGGGTGTGTGGTGGCCGGGAAAGTAAGGAGCCACTCAGGGTTTGCCACACACCTATCCAGCCTGACTCTTGTGTATGTTCCTGCTACTACTCTTTTCTCAAAGGTCCAGTTCAATCATGTATAACCGATATCAGAGAAGCCGCACGTGTCCAGGGCATCTCTGAAAGCATCCATCTGAGCTTGACTCCGATTGCCTATTCCATCGTGTTCATGAACATGCAGTACTTCATTAAAATCTCCCATAACATCCCATGGTTTGCTATGAGAACCTGCAATACCACGAAGCATGTCCCATGTTTTATATCTTTCAGGGACTTGGGCCTCCCCATATACAAAAGTAACTCTCACTTGGGATTCAACAAGTTCATCAATTAAAGTGTCAATATGATACTTCGAATAGCCAACAACTTCAACCTTTATTTCATCATTCCAGAAAATACCGAGCCCACCACTCCTACCAGAGCTACTAACTGCATAAATTTTATTAAAACCGAGTGTATCTGCTAGATTTTCCACTCTCGTACCCTCTATTTGAGTCTCTAAGATACAAAGTATAGAGGGGGCCAAACGCCTCGTGAGGTCACGAAGCTCTCTAACTGTTGCGGGGTTGCCAGCCCCGCGGCAGTTCCAACATAAGATACTCATTGCGCTAGGCGCGGCCCACTCCGGGGCCCCGCCAAAAGCGCATCATTGGTTTTTGAAACTGTACTCTTTACCAGTGCATTGTCAGGTGTTGCTGGACTCGGTTTGTTCCTCTTAGTTTCCTGCTTCGGTGGAGGGCTCTGTGGGATCTCAGGTGGCGGCAGTAGTGGTGGTGCTGATGCAGATGTCAAGGATGATGAGGCGGTATGGGAGCCCTTCAGCTCGGCCATGGCCACCCCCTTTTTCTGTTTCTATCAGCTTCCTCCATTGTCACATCAAATGCCCTGTTATCTGGTTCCTCGTACTCAGCTTGTTCAAAAGGGCCATGTTGCGAATTTCCACGCCCACGGTCCCTTCCTGATCTGCCTCTTCCGCGGCCTCCCCTGTCACCTGATCCTTCGCCCGAGCCTCTACCCAGTCCTCTAAACCAAGTGGCTCGGAGTTCTTTAAAAACTGCTAGGGCTTTTGGGGAGTGCACTCCATCTCCACATTCCTTGAAAGTGTGCCCAAGATTTCCACACATGGCGCACCAATCTGGTAGCCTTTCATATTTCACCCAGAATATTACCCTCTCTATGGTATCCTTCTTTCTTATTGATACGTCTCCAACGTATCTATAATTTGGAGCATTATCTATTTTGGATGTTAATGAGCTTCATTTTACACTTTTATATCATTTTGGACTAACCTACTAATCAGAGGCCCAACCAAAATTGTTGTTTTTTGCCTATTTTAGGGTTTCGGAGAAAAGGAATATCAAACGGAGTCCAAACGGAATGAAACCTTCAGGAACGTGATTTTATCAACAAACGTGATCGAGGAGACTTGGAGTGGCCGTCAAGAAACAAGGGATGAAGGCATGAGGCAGGGGGCGCGCCCTCCACCCTCGTGGGCCCTCCCTTGCTCCACCGACGTACTTCTTCCTCCTATATATATCCACATACCCCCCAAACATCCAGGAGCCCCACGAAAACCTAATTCCACTGCCGCAGCCTTCTGTACTCGAGGGATCCCATCTCGGGGCCTTTTTTGGAGCTCCACCGGAGGGGGCATTGATCACGGAGGGCCTCTACATCAAATCCATGGCCTCTCCGGTGATGTGCGAGTAGTTTACTTCAGACCTACGTGTCAATAGTTATTATCTAGATGGCTTCTTCTCTCTCTTTGGATCTCAATACAAAGTTCTCCTTGATTTTCTTGGAGATCTATTCGATGTAATCTTCTTTTGTGGTGTATTTGTCGAGATCCGATGAATTGTGGGTTTATGATCCAGATTATCTATGAACAATATTTGATTCTCCTCTGAATTATTTTATGTATGATTGATTTATCTTTGCAAGTCTCTTCGAATTATCAGTTTGGTTTGGCCTACTAGATTGATCTTTCTAGCAATGGGAGAAGTGCTTAGCTTTGGGTTCAATCTTGAGGTGTTCGATCCCAGTGACAGAAAGGGAACCTATACGTATTGTATTGTTGCCATCGAGGATAAAAAGATGGGGTTTATATCATATTGCATGAGTTTCTCCCTCTACATCATGTCATCTTCCTTAAAGCATTACTCTATTCTTATGAACTTAATACTCTAGATGCATGCTGGATAGCGGTCGATGTGTGGAGTAATAGTAGTAGACGCAGGCAGGAGTCGGTCTACTTGTCTCGGACATGATGCCTATATACATGATCATACCTAGATATTCTCATAACTATGCTCAATTCTATCAATTGTTCGACAGTAAATTCGTCTACCCACCGTAATACTTATGCTCTTGAGAGAAGCCACTAGTGAAACCTATGGCCCCCGGGTCTATCTTCCATCATATTAATCTTCCAATACTTAGTTATTTCCTTTGACGTTTATTTTACTTTGCATCTTTATTTATCTTTATCATAAAAATACCAAAAATATTACCTTATCATATCTATCAGATCTCACTCTCGTAAGTGACCGAGAAGGGCTTGACAACCCCTTTATCGCGTTGGTTGCGAGGTTCTTATTTTTTTGTAGGTGCGTGGGACTTGAGCGTGATCTCCTACTGGATTGATACCTTGGTTCTCAAAAACTAAGGGAAATACTTACGCTACTTTACTGCATCACCCTTTCCTCTTCAAGGGAAAACCAACGCAGTGCTCAAGAGGTAGCAAGAAGGATTTCTGGCGCCATTGTCGGGGAGATTCGCGCCAAGTCAAGTCAAGATTTGACTCCCACAACGAGTCATTTCTGGCGCCATTACCAAGTCAAAATATACCAAGTACCCATCACAAACTCTTATCCCTTGCATTACATTATTTGCCATTTGCCTCTCGTTTTCCTCTCCCCCATGTTGGGGAACGTAGTAATTTCAAAAAATTTCCTACGTACACGCAAGATCATGGTGATGCATAGCAACGAGAGGGGAGAGTGTTGTCCACATACCCTCGTAGACCGTAAGCGGAAGCATTAGCACAACGCAGTTGATGTAGTCGTACGTCTTCACGATCTGACCGATCAAGTACCGAACGTACGGCACCTCCGAGTTCAGCACACGTTCAGCTCGATGACGTCCCTCGAACTCCGATCCAGCCGAGTGTTGAGGGAGAGTTTCATCAGCACGACGGCGTGGTGACGATGTTGATGTTCTACCGACGCAGGGCTTCGCCTAAGCACCGCTACAGTATTATCGAGTTGGACTATGGTGGAGGGGGGCACCGCACACGGCTAAGAGACGATCAACTTGATCAACTTCTGTATCTAGAGGTGCCCCCCTGCCCCTGTATATAAAGGAGAAAGGGGAGAGGTGGCCAGTCTAGGAGGAGGGCGTGCCAAGGGGGGAGTCCTACTCCCACCGGGAGTAGGACTCCTCCTTCCCTTGTTGGAGTAGGAGAGAAGGAAAGAGGGGGAGAGGAACAAGGAAAAGTGGGCTGCACCCCTTGTCCAATTCGGACCAGAGGGGGCGCGCGCGCCTCCTTCCTTTTGGCCCCTCTCCTCTATTCCCGTATGGCCCAATAAGGCCTATATACTCCCCGGCGAATTCCCGTAACTCTCCGGTACTCCGAAAAATACCCGAATCACTCGGAACCTTTCCGAAGTCCGAATATAGTCGTCCAATATATCGATCTTTATGTCTCCACCATTTAGAGACTCCTCGTCATGTCCCCGATCTCATCCGGGACTCCGAACTCCTTCGGTACATCAAAACATATAAACTCATAATATAACTGTCATCGTAGCGTTAAGCGTGCGGACCCTACGGGTTCGAGAACTATGTAGACATGACCGAGACACGTCTCCGGTCAATAACCAATAGCGGAGCCTGGATGCTCATATTGGCTCCTACATATTCTACGAAGATCTTTATCGGTCAGACCGCATAACAACATACGTCGTTCCCTTTGTCATCGGTATGTTACTTGCCCGAGATTCGATCGTCGGCATCTCAATACCTAGTTCAATCTCGTTACCGGCAAGTCTCTTTACTCGTTCCGTAATACATCATCCCGCAACTAACTCATTAGTTGCAATGCTTGCAAGGCTTAGCTGATGTGCATTACCGAGAGGGCCTAGAGATACTTCTCCTACAATCGGAGTGACAAATCCTAATCTCGAAATACGCCAACCCAACAAGTACCTTCGGAGACCCCTGTAGAGCACCTTTATAATCACCCAGTTACGTTGTGACGTTTGGTAGCACACAAAGTGTTCCTCCGGTAAACGGGAGTTGCATAATCTCATAGTCATAGGAACATGTATAAGTCATGAAGAAAGCAATAGCAACAAACTAAACGATCAAGTGCTATGCTAAAAGAATGGGTCAAGTCAATCACATAATTCTCCTAATGATGTGATCCCGTTAATCAAATGACAACTCATATCTATGGTTAGGAAACATAACCATCTTTGATCAACGAGCTAGTCAATTAGAGGCATACTAGTGACACTCTGTTTGTCTATGTATTCACACATGTATTGTGTTTCCGGTTAATACAATTCTAGCATGAATAATAAACATTTATCATGATATAAGGAAATAAATAATAACTTTAGCATTGCCTCTAGGGCATATTTCCTTGAGTCTCCCACTTGCACTAGAGTCAATAATCTAGTTCACATCACCATGTGATTTAATACCAATAGTTCACATCACCATGTGATTAACACCCATAGTTCACATCGACATGTGACCAACACCCAAAGGGTTTACTAGAGTCAACAATCTAGTTCACATCGCTATGTGATTAACACCCAAAGAGTACTAAGGTGTGATCATGTTTTGCTTGTGAGAGAAGTTTAGTCAACGGGTCTGCCATAATCAGATCCGTACGTATTTTGCAAATTTCTGTGTCAACAATGCTCTGCACGGAGCTACTCTAGCTAATTGCTCCCACTTTCAATATGTATCCAGATTGAGACTTAGAGTCATCCGGATTAGTGTCAAAACTTGCATCGACGTAACCCTTTACAACGAACCTTTTGTCACCTCCATAATCGAGAAACATATCCTTATTCCACTAAGGATAATTTTGACCAATGTCCAGTGATCTACTCCTAGATCACTATTGTACTCCCTTGCCAAACTCAGGGCAGGGTATACAATAGGTCTGGTACACAGCATGGCATACTTTATAGAACCTATGGCTGAGGCATAGGGAATGAATTTCATTCTCTCTCTATCTTCTGCCGTTGTCGGGCTTTGAGTCTTACTCAATTTCACACCTTGTAACATAGGCAAGAACTCTTTCTTTGACTGTTCCATTTTGAACTACTTCAAAAACTTGTCAAGGTATGTACTCATTGAAAACTTATCAAGCGTCTTGATCTATCTCTATAGATCTTGATGCTCAATATGTAAGCAGCTTCACCGAGGTCTTTCTTTGAAAAACTCCTTTCAAACACTCCTTTATGCTTTGCAGAATAATTCTACATTATTTCCGATCAACAATATGTTATACACATATACTTATCAGAAATGCCGTAGTGCTCCCACTCACTTTCTTGTAAATACAGGCTTCACCGCAAGTCTGTATAAAACTATATGCTTTGATCAACTTATCAAAGCGTATATTCCAACTCCGAGATGCTTGCACCAGTCCATAGATGGATCGCTGGAGCTTGCATATTTTGTTAGCACCTTTAGGATTGACAAAACTTTCTTGTTGCATCATATACAACTCTTCTTTAATAAATCCATTAAGGAATGTAGTTTTGTTTATCCATTTGCCAGATTTCATAAAATGTGGCAATTGCTAACATGATTCGGACAGACTTAAGCATAGATATGAGTGAGAAACTCTCATCGTAGTCAACACCTTGAACTTGTCAAAAACCTTTTGCGACAATTCTAGCTTTGTAGATAGTAACACTACTATCAGCGTCCGTCTTCCTCTCGAAGATCCATTTAATCTCAATGGCTCGCCGATCAATGGGCAAGTCAATCAAAGTCCATACTTTGTTCTCATACATGGATCTCATCTCAGATTTCATGGCCTCAAGCCATTTCGCGAAATCTGGGCTCATCATTGCTTCCTCATAGTTCTTAGGCTCGTCATGGTCAAGTAACATGACCTCCAGAACAGGATTATCGTACCACTCTAGTGCGGATCTCACTCTGGTTTACCTACGAGGTTCGGTAGTAACTTGATCTGAAGTTACATGATCATCATCATTAGCTTCCTCACTAATTGGTGTAGTAGTCACATGAATAGATTTCTGTGATGAACTACTTTCCAATAAGGGAGCAGGTACAGTTACCTCATCAAGTTCTACTTTCCTCCCACTCACTTCTTTCGAGAGAAACTCCTTCTCCAGAAAGGATCCATTCTCAGCAACAAATGTCTTGCCTTCGAATCTGTGTTAGGAGGTGTACCCAACAGTTACTTTTGGGTATCCTACGAAGACGCACTTCTCCGACTTGGGTTTGAGCTTATCAAGATGAAACTTTTTCACATAAGCATCGCAACTCCAAACTTTAAGAAATGACAACTTTGGTTTCTTGCCAAACCATAGTTCACAATGTGTCATCTCAACAGATTTAGATGGTGCCCTATTTAACGTGAATGCAGCTGTCTCTAATGCATAACCCCAAAACGATAGTGGTAAATCGGTAAGAGACATCATAGATCGCACCATATCTAATAAAGTACGGTTACGACGTTCCAATACACCATTACACCGTGGTGTTCCAGGTGGCGTGAGTAGTGAAACTATTTCACATTGTTTTAACTGAAGGCCAAACTCGTAACTCAAATATTCTCCTCCACGATCAGATCGTAGAAACTTTATTTTCTTGTTACGATGATTTTCCACTTCACTCTGAAATTATATGAACTTTTCAAATATTTCAGACTTTTGTTTCATCAAGTAGATATACTCATATCTGCTCAAATCATCTGTGAAGATCAGAAAATAATGATACCTGCCGCAAGCCTAAATATTCATCGGACCACATACATCAGTATGTATGATTTCCAACAAATCTGTTGCTCGCTCCATTGTTCCGGAGAACGGAGTCTTAGTCATCTTGCCCATGAGGCATGGTTCGCAAGCATCAACTGATTCATAATCAAGTGTTACCAAAAGCCCATCAACATGGATTTTCTTCATGCGCTTTACACCAATATGACCTAAACGGCAGTGTCACAAATAAGTTGCACTATCATTATTAACTTTGAATCTTTTGGCTTCAATATTATAAAAATGTGTATCGCCACGATCGAGATCCAACAAACCATTTTCATTGGGTGTATGACCATAGAAGGTTTTATTCATGTAAACAGAACAACAATTATTCTCTAACTTACATGAATAACCGTATTGCAATAAACATGATCCAATCATATTCATGCTCAACGCAAACACTAAATAACACTTATTTAGGTTCAACACTAATCCCGAAAGTATAGGGAGTGTGCGATGATGATCATATCAATCTTGGAACCAATTCCAACACACATCGTCACTTCACCCGTAACTAGTCTCTGTTCATTCTGTAACTCCTGTTTTGAGTTACTATTTTTAGCAACCGAACAAGTATCAAATACCCAGGGGCTACTATAAACACTAGTAAGGTACACATCAATAACATGTATATCAAATATAGCTTGTTCACTTTGCCATCCTTCTTATCCGCCAAATACTTGGGGTGTTTCCGCTTCTAGTGATCAGTCCCTTTGCAGTAGAAGCACTTAGTCTCAGGCTTAGGTCCAGACTTGGGCTTCTTCACTTGAGCAGCAACTTGCTTGCTGTTCTTCTTGAAGTTCCCCTTCTATCCCTTTGCCCTTTTCTTGAAACTAGTGATCTTGTTAACCATCAACACTTGATGCTTGAGGGAGTCCTGGATTAGGGGGTGTTCGGATAGCCGGACTATACCTTCAGCCGGACTCCTGGACTATGAAGATACGAGATTGAAGACTTCGTCCCGTGTTCGGAAGGGACTTTCCTTGGCGTGGAAGGCAAGCTTGGCGATACGGATATGTAGATCTCCTACCATTGTAACCGACTTTGTGTAACCCTAACCCTCTCCGGTGTCTATATAAACTGGAGGGTTTTAGTCCGTAGGACAACATAGACAACAACAATCATACCATAGGCTAGCTTCTAGGGTTTAGCCTCTCTGATCTCGTGGTAGATCTACTCTTGTACTACCCATATCATCAATATTAATCAAGCAGGACGTAGGGTTTTACCTCCATCGAGAGGGTCCGGACCTGGGTAAAACTTCGTGTTCCTTGCCTCCTATTACCATCCGGCCCAGACGCACAGTTCGGGACCCCCTACCCGAGATCCACCGGTTTTGACACCGACATTGGTGCTTTCATTGAGAGTTCCTCTGTGTCGTCGCCGTCAGGCTCGATGGCTCCTACGATCACCAATAATGATGCAGTCCAGGGTGAGACCTTCCTTCCCGGACAGATCCTCGTCTTCGGTGGCTTTGCACTGCGGGCCAATTCACTTGGCCATCTGGAGCAGATCGAAAGCTACGCCCCTGGCCGTCAGGTCAGATTTGGAAGTTTAAACTACATGGCTGACATCCACGGGGACTTGATCTTCGACAGATTCGAGCCACTGCCGAGCGCGCCGCACTGTCCCGACAAGCATGATCTAGCTCTGCCGCCGAACAGTGCCCTAGAGGCCGCACCCGCATCGGCTTCGACCCTTAATTCGGAGCTAACTGCGCCGATCGAGGATAGGTGGTTGGACGCCGCCTCGGGGGCTGCGATCCCAATGGCGATCGAGCCGAACACCAGCCCCGCACTCTGCGAGACTCGTGACTCCAAGGAGCCGGACTCCTCTCCGGACTCCGAACCCTCCGCGCCCCTGCCAATCGAATCCGATTGGGCACCGATCATGGAGTTTACTGCCGCGGACATCTTTCAGCACTCGCCTTTCGGCGATATTCTGAAGACACTGAAGTCTCCCTCTTTATCAGGAGAGCCCTGGCTGGACTACGGTCAGCAAGGTTGGGGTACGGATGATGAAGAAATTCAAAGCCCACCCACCACCCACTTTGTAGCCACTGTCGATGATTTAACCGACATGCTCGATTTCGACTCCGATGACATCGACGGTATGACGCCGATGAAGGAGACGATGAAGAACCAGCGCCTATTAGGCCCTGGAAAGCCACCTCGTCATATGACATATACATGGTGGACACCCTAAAAGAAGGAGATGGCGATGGAACAACGGAGGTTGACCCCTCCAAGAAACAGCCTAAGCGCCGGCGTCAGCGGCGCCGCTCAAAATCCCGCCAGAACAAATACGGTGATTCCAGCACGGGAGATAATAATACTCCAGAAAGTGCTAAAGAAAACCCCCTCCAACAAGATTTAGCACAGGAGGATGGATAAACCAGCCCTCATGAGAGAGCGGCAGACAGAGAGGTCGAGGACGATAACTATATGCCTCCCTCCGAAGACGAGGCAAGCCTCGACGACGGCGAATTCGTCGTGCGAGAGGATCCCGTCGAGCAAGAGCGTTTTCAACGCAGGCTTATGGCCACGGCAAGAAGCCTTAAGAAAAAATAGCAACAGCTTAGAGCTGATCAAGATTTGCTAGTCGACAGATGGACTGAAGTCCTTGCGGCCGAAGAGCATAAACTCGAACGCCCCTCCAAGAGCTACCCAAAGCGCAGGTTGCTACCCCGATTAGAGGAGGAAGCACTTAAACCTACATCAACTACACTCGATACAGCCGATCGGCCACCCCGTGGCCGCGACAGAGAGGCCTCTCGGCCCTCCACTCAAGCCGCACCCCGTACCAAGGCACGGGAAAATGCGCCGGACCTGCGAGATATGTTGGAGGACAAGGCAAGGCAAACAAGATCGATCTACGAATCGCGTGGGCGCCTCACGACTCGAGACGGTAACCGTCACGCCGCCCACAAATCTCATTGGAGCTACGTCGTGATATAGCCCAGTACAGAGGCGCCGCACACCCACTATGCTTCACAGACGAAATAATGGATCATCAAATCCCCGAGGGTTTCAAACCCGTAAACATCGAATCATATGATGGCACAACAGGTCCTGCGGTATGGATCGAGGATTATCTCCTTCATATCCACATGGCCCGCGGCGATGATTTCCACGCCATCAAATACCTCCCACTCAAGCTTAAAGGACCAGCTCGGCATTGGCTTAACAACTTGCCAACAGGATCAGTCAGTTGTTGGGAGGACCTGGAAGCTGCATTCCTCGACAATTTCCAGGGCACTTATGTGCGACCCCCAGACGCCGATGACCTAAGTCACGTAATTCAGCAGCCAGAGGAATCGGCCATGCAATGCTGGACACGGTTCCTAACAAAGAAAAATCAAATAGTCGACTGTCCGGACGCTGAGGCCCTAGCAGCCTTCAAACACAATATCCGTGACGAGTGGCTTGCCCGGCACCTTGGACAGGAAAAGCCGAAGTCTATGCAGCACTCATGACACTCATGACCCGCTTTTGCGTGGGAGAAGACAGCTGGCTTGCTCGTAGCAACAATATGACCAAGAACCCTGGTAATTCGGATACCAGGGATAGTAGTGGCAGGTCGCATGGCAACAAGCAGAAGCGCCGCATTAACGGCGACAATGCTGAGGATACGACAGTTAATGCCGGATTCAGAGGCTCTCAATCCGGTCAGCGGAAAAAGCCATTTAAAAGGAATCCTAGGGGCCCGTCCAGTTTGGACCGAATACTCGACCGCTTGTGCCAGATACATGGCACCCCCGAAAAGCCGGCCAATCACACCAACTGGGATTGTTGGGTGTTCAAGCAGGCAGGTAAGTTAAATGCCGAAAATGAAGACAAGGGGCTGCATAGCGATGACGACGAGGAGCCCCGGCCGCCGAATAATAGTGGACAGAAGGGTTTTCCCCCACAAGTGCGGACGTTGAACATGATATACGCAACCCACGTCCCCAAAAGGGAGCGGAAGCGCGCGTTAAGGGGCGTATACGCGGTAGAGCCAGTCGCCCCAAAGTTCAACCCATGGTCCTCCTGCCCGATCACCTTTGATCAAAGGGACCATCCCACTAGCATCCGTCATGGCGGATTCGCCGCATTGGTTCTAGACCCAATTATTGACGGATTTCATCTCACTAGAGTCCTTATGGACGGCGGCAGCAACCTGAACCTGCTTTACCAGGATACAGTGCAGAAAATGGGCATAGATCCCTCGAGGATTAAGTCCACCAAAACGACCTTTAAAGGCGTAATACCAGGTGTAGAGGCCAACTGTACAGGCTCAGTCACACTTGAAGTGGTCTTCGGATCTCTGGATAATTTCTGAAGCGAGGAGTTAATCTTCCACATAGTCCCGTTCCGCAGTGGTTATCACGCACTGCTCGGGCGAACCGCATTCGCCAAGTTCAATGCGGTACCGCACTACGCATACCTTAAGCTCAAGACGCTAGGCCCTCGAGGAGTAATTACGGTCAATGGAAACACCGAACGCTCCCTCCGAATGGAGGAGCACACGGCGTCCCTTGCAGCGGAAGTACAAAGCAGCCTCTCCAGGCAGTTCTCCAGTCCGGCCACTAAACGACCGGACACCGTCAAGCGTGCCCGGAGTAACCTACAACAAGACCGCCTGGCACGATCCGAGCAGGCGTAGAATTGCGGCCCCAACCCCAACCCTCGCAAAAAGGCGACGCCAGTATTTCGGGTACATAACTACGCTCTAGAGATACCATGGGTACAGGGGGAGGGGCACCATCATGGCATGCCCGAAACACGGCTTAAACCGCACCAGGGGCTGCCGATTTTTTAATTTTCTCTTAATTTCAGGACTCCACTCTTCGGAAGGCCTGTTCGGCAGTTCAATTGCCGCACAAACGATGCAAGAACCAGGGAAGCAGACAAGCCATGCCGCATTACGGAACTCCCAGGTGGTCTCTATCATGAGCAGTATACCTGTTTCGCATACCATTCTGCAGCCTGCCCCTGGAACGGACATGTTAAAATAGTCCAACCTTTTGCTTATCGCATTATTTGTATCGTTCTGCTTTGATCGCAGCCCTTTTTTTAATAAACAATGCATAGCTTTTGTCTATTTTTGCATTACTTTTTTTACAAATATATGTTCCTTAATGACATGTTGCACCCATACACTTTGGTATGGCCAAAATAAGCCAGGGGCTTTAGTACCCCTCAATATGGTGTGAGAAGTCCGAACACTTTAACAAGTGCGGCACCCCGAACTTATAGCATTATATGCATCGGCTCCGAATCATGTCTTGGGTCAATAGTTGGGTTTACCCGGCTCTTGTGTTTTGGTGCCTTACGTTCCGCTATATCGGCTAAGGTAGCACTAGGAGAACCACTGCGATTGTGCCCCAGTTGAGCTGGGCCGAGCACCTCAGTGGAGAAAGCTAAAACTGACTGTCATGATGAAGCGAGAGCTGGTCGCTGTTCGAGAGGTTTTTCGAGTCCCTAAAGGCTTATGCCGCTTAGAGCGAGGAGTCGGCTCTGTCCGGCCAAGGCGTGGATAGCGCCCCGAACTCGGTCTTTCGAATACCAGGGGCTTCACCGAAATTTAAAATTATAGAATTCTATGGCTAAGTGAGAGTGTTCACGCATTATAGTCCGATTGCCTTGTTCGTTGGGCTGAGCGCCTCCCTCGAAGGACCCAAACATGGGAAAAAGAGCGCTCGGGTTTATCCCCGAACACCCCAGCACTAGCGGCACGAGGGCAGAAGTCGACGACTCGCCATCTCTCAGAATTGATAAACAGCCGCACAGAAGGTAATATTTTAAATTCCAACAACATTGCTTAGCGCATATGAACAAGTTTTCAGCGCACAGGACAAAACGAGCAAGTTTCACTCAAAAATTACATCCCTAGAACATTAATCCGCCACAAGGCAGACACCCTTCAGAACATCCTTATAATAATTCTCGGGCTTGCGATGCTCTTTCCCTGGCGGTGGCCCGTCCTTCACAAGCTTCTCAGCATCCAGCTTGCCCCAGTGCACTTTAGCACGGGCAAGGGCCCTACGGGCACCTTCAATGTAGACGGAGCGCTTGATGACTTCGAGCCTTGGACAAGCCTCCACCAGCCGCCGCACGGGCCCGAAATAGCTCCCAGGCAGAGCCTCTCTAGGCCACATCCAAACTATGAGGCCCTTCATGGCCTGTTCGGCCGCCTTGTGGAGCTCGACCAGTTGCTTCAGCTGGTCGCTCAGGGGCACGGGGTGTCCGGCCTCAGCATACTGAGACCAAAACACCTTCTCTGTCGAGCTGCCCTCCTCGGCTCGATAGATTGCGGCGGCATCGGACACACTCCGGGGAAGATCTGCGAACGCTCCTGGAGAGCTCCGGATTCGGGTAAGTAACAAGTAACTCACGTTTATGTGTTTGCTTTGCATAAAGAATGCCTTACCCGCCGCTATCTTCTTCACCTCATCCAACTCCTGGAGGGTCTTCTGGGATTCGGCCTTGGCAGACTTGGCATTTTCAATAGCCGCCGCGAGCTCGGACGCTCGCATCTTTGAGTCAAGCTCCAAACTCTCATGTTTTTTCATGAGAACCCGGAGCTCTTGCTGCACCTGGCCAACCTGGGCCTCGTACCTCTCCCGCTCGGTGCGCTCCGTGGCCGCCCTCTTCTCGGCCTCGACCATCGCTTGCTTAAGGGTCACCACCTCAGACGTGGCCCCTACAATAGCCACGATAATCCTGTCATTTTTTGCAATTGCACCTTTTTATATATGTTTAAACAAGGTATTTCTTACCTTCATTGTCCTCGAGCTGCTTCTTGGCACGCCCGAGCTCTTGCTCGGACCGCTCGAGGTTCTGCTTTAGCGTGTCCACTTCCGCAGTCAGTGCGGCGGACGCAAGCAGAGAAGCCTGCATACGCATATTGACTCCTTTTTGTTAGACTCCTATGAATTTTATTTGATCCTCTATTCGGCTTTTCTTCCCGAACGCCAAACAGAGCATCAGGGGCTACTGTCTATGCGGTAATATTATTTACACATTCTTTACTTACCTCAAAGCCTGTTAAAAGGCTAGTACAAGCTTTAGTCAGTCCGCTCTTGGCGGACTGAACCTTCTGGACCACCGCACTCATAATGGTACGGTGCTCCTCGTCGATGGAGGCGCCTTGGGGCGCCTCCAACATATTCTCCGGCGCCTCCGGTTGGACGGGGGTCACCGGCACGGTGGGCTTGCTCCTCTTGGAAGGAGGTCCCCGCCGGACTCTGGAACCTTTGAAGGTTCCGGAGCGGTGTCCGGCCTAGAGCCGGACTTGGAGCCCTGGGGGTTTCATCCCCTTTACTCCTGGAGTCCGGGAGGTCGCCTTGCGGCGCCTCCAGGACCACCTCCTCCCGGCTTGGAACCTGTTGGGACAACACTTCGGTGTCGTCCGTAGGGCGGGGGGAGGAAGCCATCGGAAGCGAGTTCACATCCGACGAGTCCAGTGAGCTGCTCGACGACGCGTTGAGCCGGTCTTTGGGTGGGCTGCATAAACATATTCGACATAAGGGAAAGCTGTGCAATAAACAAATACTATGAATTACTCTGGTATCCGGATACTTACGATTTTGCCAGGGGCTTGGCCCTGGGCGGCCACTCCTCTCCGCCGTCGTCGGCGTCGGTGGAATAGTCCGGAGGAAGGGTTTTCCCCTTCTTGGACCCTTCGACCTCCCCAGTTGGGGCGGCCTTCCTTTTCTTCTCTCCTCCCGCTGGAGGGGGAGAGGTCTCTTCTTCTTCCTCCTCGTCTTCACGGGAGGAATGCGCCTCGGAACCGTCGGATGATGGATCCGACACCTCCTGGCGCCGGGCACTCTTTTGAGTCCCCGTGGCCTTCTTCGTGGCCTTCTTCTCCGGCACCACATAGGGTGCCGGAACCAGCAGCTTCGCCTAACGAGCGTCCGCTGGGCCTTCGGGCAAAGGAGCCGGACAGTTGATCTGTCCGGACGTCTCCTGCCAGTCCTGTTAAAGGTAAGGGGGCTTAGATCCCGCATGGAGTCAAACTATGAAAAACTAATACCCTGTAAAAGGAAAAAACAGCTTACCGCATGAGTGTGACGCTGCGTACTGAATCCGCGAACCTCGGTAGCGGATGCGGGGGCCTCGGCGCCCTTGAAAAGCACCTTCCAGGCATCTTCGTACGTCGTGTCGAAGAGCCCGCTCAGAGTTCGGTGCCGCGCCGGGTCAAACTCCCATAGGTTGAAAGCCCGTTGTTGACACGGGAGGATCAGGCGGATGAGCATAACCTGGACTACATTGACAAGTTTGAGCTTCTTGTCCACCAGGGTTTGGACGCATGTTTGGAGTCCGGTCAACTCTCCTTTTTTACCCCACGACAGGCCCGTCTCCTTCCAGGAGGTGAGCCGCGTAGGGGGGTCTGGATCGAAACTCGGGGGATGCGACCCAGTCGGGATCGCGCGGCTCGGTGATGTAAAACCAGCCCGATTGCCACCCCTTCAGGGTCTCCACAAAGGGGCCCTCGAGCCATAAGACGTTGGGCATCTTTCCCACCATGGTGCCTCCGCACTCCGCCTGGTTGCCGCACACCACCTTTGGCTTGACATTGAAAGTCTTGAGCCATAGGCCGAAATGGGGGCGGATGCGGAGGAAATCCTCGCACACGACGATAAACGCCGAGATGTTGAGGACAAAGTTTGGGGCCAGATCGTGGAAATCCAGGGCATAGTAGAGCATGAGCCCCCGGACAAATGGGTGGAGAGGGAAGCCCAGTCCGTGGAGGAAATGGGGGAGGAACACCACCCTCTCGTGGGGCCTAGGGGTGGGGATGAGCTGCCCCTTTTCGGGAAGCCGGTACGCGATGTCGTTAGACAAGTATCCGGCCTTCCTTAGTTTTTTGATGTGTCCCTCCGTGACGGAGGAGATCATCCACTTGCCTCCCGCACCAGACATGGCTAGAGAAGGTTGAGGTGGGGAGTGCGGACTTGGGCGCTGGAGCTCGAGTGTGCGAGAATGGATAAGCAAGGGAGGAAGAAGGCGTAGGTGAAAAGGTGGATCCTTATACCCTTATATGGGTGGACGCAACTACGTGTCCCCACCAGCCTGGTAAAACTCGCTTATCTCCAAGCGCCGTAATCAATGGCGCGGTTGGGTTACCCACGTCCGTATTGATGAGAATCCCAGAATAAGGGGACACGATCTCTGCTTTAACAAGACGTGCCAAGGAAACCGCCTCGCATTACGCGCTGAGGTGGGATAATAAAACGACTCGGATAAAGGCATGGCCGTGGTGTGTCACACTACAGAATACGTCAGCAGATTAGATTTGTGTAAATGTTATTCTCTCTATGGCAATATGTTGAAACTTATTTTGCAGAGCCGGACACTATCTTTGTGCTCAAAATCTTCTATGAAGTACTTGGAGGAGGAACCCGCCTTGCAATGCCGAAGACAATCTGCGTGCCGGACTCGTCATCATTGAAGCCTGGTTCAGGGGCTACTGAGGGAGTCCTGGATTAGGGGGTGTTCGGATAGCCGGACTATACCTTCAGTCGGACTCCTGGACTATGAAGATACGAGATTGAAGACTTCGTCTCGTGTCCGGAAGGGACTTTCCTTGGCGTGGAAGGCAAGCTTGGCGATACGGATATGTAGATCTCCTACCATTGTAACCGACTTTGTGTAACCCTAACCCTCTCTGGTGTCTATATAAACCGGAGGGTTTTAGTCCGTAGGACAACATAGACAACAACAATCATACCATAGGCTAGCTTCTAGGGTTTAGCCTCTCTGATCTCGTGGTAGATCTACTCTTGTACTAACCATATCATCAATATTAATCAAGCAGGACGTAGGGTTTTACCTCCATCGAGAGGGCCCGAACCTGGGTAAAACTTCGTGTTCCTTGCCTCCTGTTACCATCCAGCCCAGACGCACAGCTCGGGACCACCTACCCGAGATCCACCGGTTTTGACACCGACAATGCTCTTTCTTGATTTCTACCTCCGTCGATTTCAGCATCACGAAGAGCTTGGGAATCGTTTCCATTATCCCTTGCATATTATAGTTCATCACAAAGTTCTACTAACTTGGTGATGGTGACTAGAGAATTCTGTCAATCACTATTTTATCTGGAAGATTAACTCCCACTTGATTCAAGCGATTGTAGTACCCAAACAATCTGAGCACATGCTCACTGCTTGAGCTATTCTCCTCCATCTTTTAGCTATAGAACTTGTTGGAGATTTCATATCTCTCAACTCGGGTATTTGCTTGAAATATTAACTTCAACTCCTGGAACATCTCATATGGTCCATGGTGTTCAAAACGTCTTTGAAGTCCCGATTCTAAGCCGTTAAGCATGGTGCACTAAACTATCAAGTAGTCATCATATTGAGCTAGCCAAACGTTCATAACGTCTGCATCTGCTCCTGCAATAGGTCTGTCACCTAGCGGTGCATCAAGGACATAATTCTTCTGTGCAGCAATGAGGATAATCCTTAGATCACGGATCCAATCCGCATCATTGCTACTAACATTTTTCAACATAGTTTTCTCTAGAAATATATAAAAAATTAAACGGGGAGCAATATCGCGAGCTATTGATCTACAACATAGATATGCTAATACTACCAGGACTAAGTTCATGATAAATTAAAGTTCAATTAATCATATTACTTAAGAACTCCCACTTAGAAAGACATCCCTCTAATCTTCTAAGTGATCACGTGATCCAAATCAACTAAACCATAACCGATCATCACGTGAAATGGAGTAGCTTTCAATGGTGAACATCAATATGTTGATCATATCTACTATATGATTCACGCTCGACCTTTCGGTCTCAGTGTTCCGAGGCCATATCTGCATATGCTAGGCTCGTCAAGTTTAACCTGAGTATTCTGCGTGTGCAAAACTGGCTTGCACCCATTGTAGATGGACGTAGAGCTTATCACACCCGATCATCACGTGGTGTTTGGGCACGATGAACTTTGGCAACGGTGCATACTCAGGGAGAACACTTTTATCTTGAAATTTAGTGAGAGATCATCTTATAATGCTACCGTCAATCAAAGCAAGATAAGATGCATAAAAGATAAACATCACATGCAATCAATATAAGTGATATTATATGGCCATCATCATCTTGTGCTTGTGATCTCCATCTCCGAAGCATCGTCATGATCACCATCGTCACCGGCGCGACACCTTGATCACCATCGTAGCATCGTTGTCGTCTCGCCAATCTTATGCTTCCACGACTATCGCTACCGCTTAGTGATAAAGTAAAGCATTACAGCGCAATTGCATTGCATACAATAAAGCAACAACCATATGGCTCCTGCCAGTTGCCGATAACTCCGTTACAAAACATGATCATCTCATACAATAAAATTTAGCATCATGTCTTGACCATATCACATCACAACATGCCCTGCAAAAATAAGTTAGACATCCTCTACTTTGTTGTTGCAAGTTTCACGTGGCTGCTACGGGCTTAAGCAAGAACCGTTCTTACCTACGCATCAAAACCACAACGATAGTTTGTCAAGTTGGTGCTGTTTTAACCTTCGCAAGGACTGGGCGTAGCCACACTCGGTTCAACTAAAGTTGGAGAAACTGACACCCGCCAGCCACCTGTGTGCAAAGCACGTCGGTAGAACCAGTCTCGCGTAAGCGTACGCGTAATGTCGGTCTGGGCCGCTTCATCCAACAATACTGCCGAACCAAAGTGTGACATGCTGGTAAGCAGTATGACTTATATCGCCCACAAGTCACTTGTGTTCTACTCGTGCATATTACATCAACGCATAAAACCTAGGCTCGGATGCCACTGTTGGGGAACATAGTAATTTCAAAAAAATTCCTACACACACGCAAGATCATGGTGATGCATAGCAACGAGAGGGGAGAGTGTTGTCCACATACCCTCGTAGACCGTAAGCGGAAGCGTTAGCACAACGCGGTTGATGTAGTCGTATGTCTTCACGATCCGACCGATCAAGTACCGAACGTACGGCACCTCCGAGTTCAGCACACGTTCAGCCCGATGACGTCCCTCGAACCCCGATCCAGCCGAGTGTTGAGGGAGAGTTTCGTCAGCACGAAGGCGTGGTGACGATGTTGATGTTCTACCGACGCAGGGCTTCGCCTAAGCACCGCTACAGTATTATTGAGTTGGACTATGGTGGAGGGGGGCACCGCACATGGCTAAGAGACGGTCAACTTGATTGATCAACTTGTGTATCTAGAGGTGCCCCCTGCCCCTATATATAAAGGAGCAAGGGGAGAGGTGGCCGGCCTAGGAGGAGGGCGCGCCAAGGGGGGAGTCCTACTTGTTAGGGAACGTAGTAATTTCAAAAATTTTCCTACGCACACGCAAGATCATGGTGATGCATAGCAACGAGGGGAGAGTATGATCTACGTACCCTTGTAGATCGCAACGGAAGCGTTGACACAACGTAGAGGAAGTAGTCGTACGTCTTCTTCCCGATCCGACCGATCCAAGCACCGTTACTCCGGCACCTCCGAGTTCTTAGCACACGTTCAGCTCGATGACGATCCTCGGGCTCCGATCCAGCAAAGCTTCGAGGAAGAGTTCCGTCAGCACGACGGCGTGGTGACGATCTTGATGTACTACCGACGCAGGGCTTCGCCTAAGCACTGTAACGGTATGATCGAGGTGGAATTTGGTGGCAGGGGGCACCGCACACGGCTAAGGAACGATCTCAAGGATCAACTTGTGTGTCTAGAGGTGCCCCCTGCCCCCGTATATAAAGGATGAAGGGGGGGAGGCTGGCCGGCCAAGGAGGGAGGCGCAGGAGGAGTCCTACTCCTACCGGGAGTAGGACTCCCCCCCTCAATCCTATTCCTAATAGGATTCCTTAAAGGGGAGAGGGAGAGAGAGGTGGCCGGCCCCTCTCCTAGTCCTAATAGGACTAGGGAGAGGGGGGGAGGCGCAGCCCTATGTGGGCTGCCTTCTCACCTTTCCACTAAGGCCCATGTTAGCCCATTTGGCTCCCGGGGGGTTCCGGTAACCCTCCCGGTATTCCGGTAAAATCCCGATTTCACCCGGAACACTTCCGATGTCCAAACATAGGCTTCCAATATATCAATCTTTACGTCTCGACCATTTCGAGACTCCTCGTCATGACCGTGATCACATCCGGGACTCCGAACAACCTTCGGTACATCAAAATGCATAAACTCATAATAACTGTCATCGTAACGTTAAGCGTGCGGACCCTACGGTTCGAGAACAATGTAGACATGAACGAGACACATCTCCGGTCAATAACCAATAGCGGGACCTGGATGCCCATATTGGCTCCCACATATTCTACGAAGATCTTTATCGGTCAGACCGCATAACAACATACGTTGTTCCCTTTGTCATCGGTATGTTACTTGCCCAAGATTCGATCGTCGGTATCCAATACCTAGTTCAATCTCGTTACCAGCAAGTCTCTTTACTCGTTCCGTAATACATCATCCTGCAACTAACTCATTAGTTGCAATGCTTGCAAGGCTTTAAGTGATGTGCATTACCGAGAGGGCCCAGAGATACCTCTCCGACAATCGGAGTGACAAATCCTAATCTCGAAATACGCCAACCCAACATCTACCTTTGGAGCCACCTGTAGTACTCCTTTATAATCACCCAGTTACGTTGTGACGTTTGGTAGTACCCAAAGTGTTCCTCCGGTAAACGGGAGTTGCATAATCTCATAGTCATAGGAACATGTATAAGTCATGGATAAAGCAATAGCAACATACTAAACGATCGGGTGCTAAGCTAATATAATGGGTCATGTCAATCAGATCATTCAACTAATGATGTGACCTCGTTAATCAAATAACAGCTCTTTGTTCATGGTTAGGAAACATAACCATCTTTGATTAACGAGCTAGTCTAGTAGAGGCATACTAGTGACACTCTGTTTGTCTATGTATTCACACATGTATTATGTTTCCGGTTAATACAATTCTAGCATGAATAATAAACATTTATCATGATATAAGGAAATAAATAATAACTTTATTATTGCCTCTAGGGCATATTTCCTTCACTACTCCCACCGGGAGTAGGACTCCTCCTTCCCTTGTTGGAGTAGGAGAGAAGGAAAGAGGGGGAGAGGAACAAGGAAAAGTGGGGTGCACCCCTTGTCCAATTCGGACCAGAGGGGGGCACGCGCCTCCTTCCTTTTGGCCTCTCTCCTCTATTCCCGCATGGCCCAATAAGGCCCATATACTCCCCGGCAAATTCCCGTAACTCTCCGGTACTCCAAAAAATACCCGAATCACTCGGAACCTTTCCGAAGTCCGAATATAGTCGTCCAATATATCGATCTTTATGTCTCGACCATTTCGAGACTCCTCGTCATGTCCCCGATCTCATCCGGGACTCCGAACTCCTTCGGTACATCAAAACATATAAACTCATAATATAACTATCATCATAGCGTTAAGCGTGCGGACCCTACGGGTTCGAGAACTATGTAGACATGAGCGAGACACGTCTCCGGTCAATAACCAATAGCAGAACCTGGATGCTCATATTGGCTCCTACATATTCTACGAAGATCTTTATCGGTCAGACCGCATAACAACATACGTTGTTCCCTTTGTCATCGGTATGTTACTTGCCTGAGATTCGATCGCCGGCATCTCAATACCTAGTTCAATCTCGTTACCGGCAAGTCTCTTTACTCGTTTCGTAATACATCATCCCGCAACTAACTCATTAGTTGCAATGCTTGCAAGGCTTAGGTGATGTGCATTACCGAGAGGGCCCAGAGATACCTCTCCGACAATCGGAGTGACAAATCCTAATCTCGAAATACGCCAACCCAACAAGTACATTCGGAGACACCTGTAGAGCACCTTTATAATCACCCAGTTACGTTGTGACGTTTGGTAGCACACAAAGTGTTCCTCCGGTAAACGGGAGTTGCATAATCTCATAGTCATAGGAACATGTATAAGTCATGAAGAAAGCAATAGCAACAAACTAAACGATCAAGTGCTATGCTAACAGAATGGGTCAAGTCAATCACATCATTCTCCTAATGATGTGATCCCGTTAATCAAATGACAACTCATGTCTATGGTTAGGAAACATAACCATCTTTGATCAACGAGCTAGTCAAGTAGAGGCATACTAGTGACACTCTGTTTGTCTATGTATTCACACATGTATTATGTTTCCGGTTAATACAATTCTAGCATGAATAATAAACATTTATCATGATATAAGGAAATAAATAATTACTTTATCATTGCCTCTAGGGCATATTTTCTTCACCCCACTTCACCCTTACCGTTTTATTCGCCCTCTCTTCCTCTCTCCCTCTCTCACCGTCCCCCTTCTCTTTTCTATTTGCCTCGTTTGCCCGTTCATTGTTTGCTTTTGTGTTGGATTGCTTGCCTTGTCACTATGGCTAGTCCTTTATCTACTCCTTTGTCTCCCGAGAATGAAGTTCTTAATTTTAAACAAAGGGAGGGAGAAAATCTAAAAGATGCTTGGTACAGAATTTGCAATGCTCAAAATAAATCTACTAGGAAGCAATCTACTTCCGTTCTTCTTTGCAATTTATATGTAGGCATCACTCCTTGGAATAGATATATTCTTGATACCATTACCAGAGGAAATTTCTTGGGTAGCCATACTTTTGATTCTTATAATGCTATGATAGACTTGTTTGTCCCACCACCTCTTTTGGTTAATGGAAATATGTTAACTTTGGAACATGTGATGCAAAAGCTTGAAATTATTGAGAATGAAGTTGCTACTGTAGAGTTGATTGAGAATTTGGATAAAAAGATCCACAACCAAATTACCCAATATGGATCTAAAGTGGGAGTTACCTTGAAATTTTTTAAGGAAAAGGAACCCATAGTTAAAGAAAGAATAGATCAAGATTCTACTAGAATCGATAAACTTGAGGGAATTATCACCAACTTGGGATCCGCTTTTTCTTCCGTTAGAAATACTCCAAATCCTCCTACTAAAATTGCCAAGCTTTTTTATGTTCCTAAAAATAAGGGTGAATCCTCTAGTAAGGAAACTACAGATTTAAAATCAATAAGTGTTCATCCTAATCTTTTTGCTATCATTAAGGAACCGTTTGCTACAAATGATTTTCTTGAGTTTGTGTCTAGGAGTTTGATAATTAATAATAAGGAAGAAATGCCTAAGAATTATAGGTGTCTCATTGAAGAATTGCCTACCAAAGATGGCAATACCTAGATCTATCTTCGCTTTTATGCCTAGCTAGGGGAGTTAAACGATAGCGCTTGTTGGGAGGCAACCCAATTTTATTTTTATTCCTTGCTTTTTGCTCCTATTTAGTAATAAATAATTTATCTAGCCTATGTTTTGGTTATGTTTTTTGTGTTTAATTAGTGTTTGTGCCAAGTAGAACCGTTGGGAAGACTTGGGGAAAGTCTTTTTGATCTTGCTGTAGAAAACAGAAACTTTAGCGCTCACGAGAATAGCTACCTATTTTATTTGGAAAGTGCCATTTAGGTAATTCTTTTTGAATATCATTAATAGATAAATTACTCACGTCCAGAAATTTATTTTAGAATTTTTGGGGTTCCAGAACTTGCGTTAGCTACAGATTACTACAGACTGTTCTGTTTTTGACAGATTATGTTTTCCTTGTGTTGTTTGCTTATTTTGATGAATCTATGGCTAGTAAAAGAGTTTATAAACCATAGAGAAGTTGGAATACAGAATTTTTGACACCAATATAAATAAAGAATGAGTTCATTACAGTACCTTGAAGTGGTGTTTTGTTTTCTTTCGCTAACGGAGCTCACGAGATTTTCTATTTTGAGTTTTGTGTTGTGAAGTTTTCAAGTTTTGGGTAAAGATTTGATGGATTATGGAACAAAGAGTGGCAAGAGCCTAAGATTGGGGATTCCCATGGCACCCCAAGGTAAAATTCAAGGACACCAAAAAGCCTAATCTTGGGGATGCCTCGGAAGGTATCCCCTCTTTTGTCTTCGTCTATCGGTAACTTTACTTGGAGCTATATTTTATTCACCACATGATATGTGTTTTGCTTGGAGCGTCTTGTATGATTTGAGTCTTTGATTTTTAGTTTACCACAATGATCCTTGTTGTACACACCTTTTGAGAGAGACTCACTTGAATTGAAATTTATTAGAATACTCTATGTGGTTCACTTATATCTTTTGAGCTATATAGTTTTTGCTCTAGTGCTTCACTTATATCTTTTAGAGCACGGTGGTGGATTTGTTTTATAGAAACTATTATTCTCTCATGCTTCACTTATATTATTTTGAGAGTCCTTTAGAACAACATGGAAATAATAAAAACTTTCACATAAGTGCATTGAATACTATGAGAAGTTTGATACTTGATAACTGTTTTGAGATATGGAGATGGTGATATTAGAGTCATGCTAGTTGAGTAGTTGTGAATTTGAGAAATACTTGTGTTGAAGCTTGTGATTTCCGTAGCATGCACGTATGGTGAAACGTTATGTGATGAAGTCGGAGCATGATTTAATTATTGATTGTCTTCATTATGAGTGGCGGCCGGGGACGAGCGATGGTCTTTTCCTACCAATCTATCCCCTAGGAGCATGCGCGTAATACTTTGCTTTGATAACTTGTAGATTTTTGCAATAAGTATGTGAGTTCATTATGACTAATATTGAGTCCATGGATTATACGCACTCTCACCCATCCACCATTTCTAGCCTCTCTAGTATCGCGCAACTTTCGCCGGTACCATAAACCCACCATATACCTTCCTCAAAATAGCCACCATACCTACCTATTATGGCATTTCCATAGCCATTCCGAGATATATTGCCATGCAACATTCCACCTTTCCGTTATTATGACACGCTTCATCATTTTTATATTGCTTGCATGATCATGTAGTTGACATCGTATTTGTGGCAAAGCCACCGTTCATAATTCTTTCATACATGTCACTCATGCATCATTGCACATCCCGGTACACCGCCGGAGGCATTCAGATAGAGACATATTTTGTTCTAAGTATTGACTTGTAATTCTTGAGTTGTAAGTAAATAAAGTGTGATGATCATCATTATTAAAGCATTGTCCCAAGTGAGGAAAGGATGATGGAGACTATGATTCCCCCACAAGTCGGGATGAGACTCCGGACGAAAAATAAAAAGAATAATAAAAAAAGAGGCCAAAGAAAAAAAAGAGAAAGAAGGCCCAAATAAAAAAATGAGAGAAAAAGAGAGAAAGAAAAGAGGCCATAAAAGAAGAATAAGGCCCAAATAAAAAAATACGAGAGAAAATAGAGAAGGGACAATGTTACTATCCTTTTTCCACACTTGTGCTTCAAAGTAGCACCATATTCTTCATATAGAGAGTCTCCTATGATATCACTTTCATATACTAGTGGGAATTTTTCATTATAGAACTTGGCTTGTATATTCCAATGATGGGCTTCCTCAAAATTGCCCTAGGTCTTCATGAGTAAGCAAGTTGGATGCACACCCACTTAGTTTCCTTTGTTGAGCTTTCATACACTTATAGCTCTAGTGCATTCGTTGCATGGCAATCCCTACTCACTCACGTTGATATCTATTGATGGGCATCTCCATAGCCCGTTGATACGCCTAGTTGATGTGAGACTATGTTCTCCTTTTTGTCTCCTCCACAACCACCATTCTATTCCACCATAGTGCTATATCCATGGCTCACGCTCATATATTGCGTGAAGATTGAAGAAGTTTGAGAACATCAAAAGTATGAAACAATTGCTTGGCTTGTCGTCGGGGTTGTGCATGATTCAAATATTTTGTGTGGTGAAGATAGAGCATAGCCAGACTATATGATTTTGTAGGGATAACTTTCTTTGGCCATGTTATTTTGAGAAGACATGATTGCTTAGTTAGTATGCTTGAAGTATTATTATTTTTATGTCAATATTAAACTTTTATCTTGAATCTTATGTATCTGAACATTCATGCCACAATAAAGAAAAATTACATTGAGAAATATGTTAGAAAGCATTCCACATCAAAAATTCTTCTTTTATCATTTACCTACTCGAGGACGAGCAGGAATTAAGCTTGGGGATGCTTGATACATCTCCAACGTATCTATAATTTTTTATTGCTCCATGCTATTATATTATCTGTTTTGGATGTTAATGGGCTTTATTTTACACTTTTATATCATTTTTGGGACTAACCTACGAATCAGAGGCCCAACCCAAATTGATGTTTTTTGCCTATTTTAGGGTTTCGAAGAAAAGGAATATCAAACGGAGTCCAAACGGAATGAAACCTTCGGGAACGTGATTTTCTCAACAAACGTGATCCAGGAGACTTGGAGTGGCCGACAAGAAACAAGGGAGGAAGGCACGAGGCAGGGGCGCGCCTCCCCCCCCGGCGCGCCCTCCACCCTCGTGGGCCCTCCGTTGCTCCACCGACGTACTTCTTCCTCCTATATATATATCCATGTACCCCGAAACATCCAGGAGCACCACGAAAACCTAATTCCACCGCCGCAACCTTCTCTACTCGAGAGATCCCATCTCGGGGCCTTTTCTGGAGCTCCACCGGATGGGGCATTGATCACGGAGGGCCTCTACATCAACTCCATGGCCTCTCCGGTGATGTGTGAGTAGTTTAGTTCAGACCTACGGGTCCATAGTTATTAGCTAGATGGCTTCTTCTCTCTCTTTGGATCTCAGTACAAAGTTCTCCTCGATTTTCTTGGAGATCTATTCGATGTAATCTTCTTTTGCGGTGTGTTTGTCGAGATCCGATGAATTGTGGGTTTATGATCCAGATTATCTATGAACAATATTTGATTCTCCTCTGAATTCTTTTATGTATCATTGGTTTATCTTCGCAAGTCTCTTCGAATTATCAGTTTGGTTTGGCCTACTAGATTGATCTTTCTTGCAATGGGAGAAATGCTTAGCTTTGGGTTCAATCTTGCGGTGTTCGATCCCAGTGACAGAAAGGGAACCGATACGTATTGTATTGTCGCCATCGAGGATAAAAAGATGGGGTTTATATCATATTGCATGAGTTTATCCATCTACATCATGTCATCTTCCCTAAAGCATTACTTTGTTCTCTTGAACTTAATACTCTAGATGCATGCTAGATAGCAGTCGATGTGTGGAGTAATAGTAGTAGATTCAGGCAGGAGTCGGTCTAGTTGTCTCGGACGTGAAGCCTATATACATGATCATACCTAGATATTCTCATAACTATGATCAATTCTATCAATTGCTCGACAGTAATTCGTTTACCCACCGTAATACTTATGCTCTTGAGAGAAGCCACTAGTGAAACCTATGGCCCCCGGGTCTATCTTCCATCATATTAATCTTCCAATACTTAGTTATTTCCTTTGCCGTTTATTTTACTTTGCATCTTTATTTCTCTTTATCATAAAAATACCAAAAATATTATCTTATCATATCTCTCGCTGTCGTAAGTGACCGAGAAGGGCTTGACAACCCCTTTATCATGTTGGTTGCGAGGTTCTTATTTGTTTGTGTAGGTGCGTGGGACTTGAGCGTGATCTCCTACTGGATTGATACCTTGGTTCTCAAAAACTGAGGGGAAATACGTATGCTACTTTACTGCATCACCCTTTCCTCTTCAAGGGAAAACCAACGCAGTGCTCAAGAGGTAGCACTTATCACCAGCGAAACAGCGTTTCTGAGGGGTTTTGTGACATCAAGCTTGATCCTAACGCGAACAAAATTTCCTTCAAAATCCTGGGACTTTGGTTCATCATAGATAAAATCTCCTACCGTCGCCTATAACGCCTTGACTTTGTGGAAGAAGCCATCTGGTAGGTCATGGATCTGAAGCCAGATATCAATCTTATTGAGCTCTATCAATGAGGGCTTTGTGAAGCCATCATAAGGTGCCAAGATCACATCTTTCCCTTTATACTTCCATGGTCCTTCCTCCATCACACGTTCCCAGTCCCCAAGACACGAGAACTGCAGTGTGTAGAGATTGTCCTCCAGCGGCCTGATTTTCACCTCCCAGGCCAAGTCCCACGCCACCCTCATATTCCTGTAAAACCAGTACTGACTATAGGGTTTATCTATGTGAACCCTCGTGAGTGACATCTAATGGGTTGCCTCCCGCGGTAGTTCCTTGATAACTCTCCAACGTATCTATAATTTTTGATTATTCCATGCTATAATATTTCCCGTTTTGGATGTTTATGGGCTTTATTATACACTTTTATATTATTTTTGGGACTAAGCTATTAACCCGAGGCCCAGCCCAAAATTGTTATTTTCTTGCCTATTTCAGTGTTTCGAATAAAAGGAATATCAAACGGAGTCCAAATGGTATGAAACCTTCGGGAGAGTTATTTTTGGAACAGAAGCAATCCAGGATACTTGGAGTAGACGTCAGGGAAGCTTCGAGGTAGCCACGAGGCAGGGAGGCATGCCCTACCACCCTGGGCGCGCCCCCACCCTCGTGGGCCCCTCATGGCTCCCCTGACTGACTTCTTTCGCCTATATATGTCCATATACCCTAAAAACATCGAGGAGCATAATAGATCGGGAGTTCCGCCGCCAGAAGCCTCCGTAGCCACCGAAAACCAATCTAGACCCGTTCTGGCACCTTGTCAGAGGGGGGAATCCCTCTCTGGCGGCCATCTTCATCATCCTGGCGCTCTCCATGACGAGGAGGAGTAGTTCTCCCTCGGGGGTGAGGGTATGTACCAGTAGCTATGTGTTTGATATCTATCTATCTCGTGTTCTTGAGTTGGCACGATCTTGATGTATCGCGAGCTTTGCTACTATAGTTGGATCTTATGATGTTTCTCCCCCTCTACTCTCTTGTAATGGATTGAGTTTTCCCTTTGAAGTTATCTTATCGGATTGAGTCTTTAAGGATTTGAGAACACTTGATGTATGTCTTGCACGTGCTTATCTGTGGTGACAATGGGATATCATGTGATCCGCTTGATGTATGTTTTGGTGATCAACTTGCGAGTTCCATGACCTTGTGAACTTATGCATAGGGGTTGGCACACATTTTTGTCTTGACTCTCAGGTAGAAACTTTGGGGCACTCTTTGAAGTTCTTTGTGTTGGTTGAATAGATGAATCTGAGATTGTGTGATGCATATCGTATAATCATACCCACGGATACTTGACGTGACATTGGAGTATCTAGGTGACATTAGGGTTTTGGTTGATTTGTGTCTTAAGGTGTTATTCTAGTACGAACTCTATGATAGATCGAATGGAAAGAATAGCTTCGTGTTATTTTCCTACGGACTCTTGAATAGATCGATCAGAAAGGATAACTTTGAGGTGGTTTCGTACCCTACAATAATCTCTTCATTTGTTCTCCGCTATTAGTGACTTTGGAGTGACTCTTTGTTGCATGTTGAGGGATATTTATATGATCCAGTTATGTTATTATTGTTGAGAGAACTTGCACTAGTGAAAGTATGAACCCTATGCCTTGTTTCAACGCATTGCAATACCGTTTACGCTCACTTTTACCATTAGTTACCTTGCTGTTTTTATATTTTCAGATTACCAAAACCTTTATCTATCATCCACATTGCACTTGTATCACCATCTCTTCGCCGAACTAGTGCACCTATACAATTTACCATTGTATTGGGTGTGTTGGGGACACAAGAGACTCTTTGTTATTTGGTTGCAGGGTTTCTTGAGAGAGACCATCTTCATCCTACGCCTCCCACGGATTGATAAACCTTAGGTCATCCACTTGAGGGAAATTTGCTACTATCCTACAAACCTCTGCACTTGGAGGCCCAACAACGTCTACAAGAATAAGGTTGTGTAGTAGACATCAAGCTCTTTTCTGGCGCCGTTGCCGAGGAGGTTAGCACTTGAAGGTATATCTTTAGATCTTGCAATCGAATATTTTTGTTTCTTGTTTTATCACTAGTTTATTTTATAAAAGAAAATTATAAAAAATGGAATTGAGGATACCTCACATGCTTCATCTTTTTAATGTCTTTCATGAAAATAAGGATTCCGATAATTGTGCCAAAGTGTTAGAAGAAGAATGCATTAGAATGTTTGGCACTAAATATTTGAGTGATGAGCATGATTGCAATGTTGTTAGTATGAACTCCTTGAATATCCATAGTACTAATGATGATTGCACTAGTCATGATGAAAATGTCTCTTATAAGCATGTCAACTTTTGTGGAGTGCATAGAGTTTGCAAGTACACACCAATTAGGGAAAATAGATTTTGCAAGAGGCATAAGTATTTGGAAACTAAATGGTTGCAAGAGAGGCTAGATGTTTGTGCTGAAAAGTTAAAATTTCTTTGCCATACTTGTGAACTTTGCAATGAACATGGTCATTTAAATCTCCAATATAAATTGTTCCATGATCATATCGTGTCCAAAAATTGTGATGATTTGATTTCCCTTGCACACCATAATGAACTTAGTTTGTGTTTGGGTTATGAAGAAATGAAACGTATAACTAAGCATATTCCAGAATATAACCTTGACAAATTCCTCGATATTGATCTAGAAGAAATTTTTATGTATTGTGCGGTGAATTGCATTGAAAATCCTTATATTGCCAATTACATAAAGAAAAGAAAACAAATAGAGGATGAAGAGAATACTAATGAAAGGGAAGAGGCTTCCCAATATCCTCCTATTATTTCTTATGATGAATCAGGTAACGAGGAGGAGCCTTCTATTCAACCAATCTCATCAATAAGGAGCTCCAAAAAGAGGATTGAACCCGTACATAATGTGAAGAAGAAAAAGAAAAGACAGAGAAGTAAAGGTGAAAAGGTATCCCTCCCAAATGATGTTGCCCCTATTACTCATTGTGATGATGATAATTGCTATACTATTGGTGCTATCCAACTATTAATGATGAGAGTGATTATGCTTATGATATGAAAAGGCCCAAGCTTGGGGATGCTATGTTTGATGAGAATGACATGTTTGAGAATATATTTGCTGTAATTAATGTTTTTCCCAAGCTTGGGGATGCTATGTTTAATGAAGATGATATTTCTAGCCTCTCAAGTTTTGATATGCAAATTTGTTATGATGATAGCATGCCTCCTACTTATGATGATTATATTGATGAAAGTGGGTTTGGAAGAGTGTCAACTCTAGGAAGTAATGATCCCACTATTTTGGAGGATGTTGAATCTTATTGTGATAATTAGGAAAGTGGGTTTGGATAGGTCATGACTTTATTTAGTAATGATTCCACTATCTTGGAAGAGGTTTCGATTGATTATGATGAGAACAAAGTTTCTACTTATGATGATTATTGTGATGATACTTATGCTATAAAAAGTAATGATGATTATATTTATAAAACTAGTCATGATTATGATTACCCGTTTTCTGAACATCACCCTTTTAATATGGAAACAATTTATAGTATTCGAGTTTCTTATGATACTCCCACTATTCCGAATGAGAAGAGTTTTCCTTATGTGGAGAGTAATAAAATTTCTATGTTTTTAGATCATGAAAAGAATGTTTTACGTGATAGTTATATTGTTGAATTCATTCATGAAGCTACTGAAAATTATTATGAGGTAGGAATATATGCTTCTAGAAATTGCAATAATATCAAGTTTCGTCTCTATGTGCTTAAAGTTTTAAAGTTATGCTTGTTTTACCTTCCTATGCAAGTTGATTCTTGTTCCCACAAGATGTTTTATCACAAAATCCCTATGCATAGGAAGTGGGTTAGACTTAAATGTGCTAGTCATATTCTTCATCATGCTCTCTTTATATTTCAATTCTTATCCTTTTTGTGAGCATCATTGAAATCATCATGCCTAGCTAGGGGCGTTAAACGATAGCGCTTGTTGGGAGGCAACCCAATTTTAATTTTGTTCCTTGCTTTTTGTTCCTGTTTAGTAATAAATAATTCATCTATCCTATGGTTAGATGTGGTTTTATGTTTTTAATTAGTGTTTGTGCCAAGTAGAACCTTTGGGAAGACTTGGGGAAAGTCTTTGCGATCTTGCAGTAAAAAAACAGAAACTTTAGCGCTCACGAGATTAGCTGACATGTTTTACTGGAGAGTGCTATTTGGTTAATTCTTTTTGAAGAGGATTAATATACAAATTCCTCAGGTCCACCAATTTATTTCAGAATTTTAGGAGTTACAGAAGTATAAGTTTGATACAGATTACTACCGACTGTTCTGTTTTTGAAAGATTCTGTTTTCATTGTGTTGTTTGCTTATTTTGATGAATCTATGAGTAGTATAGGAGGGTATGAACCATAGAGAAGATGGAATACATTAGATATTACACCAATATAAATAAAGAATGAGTTCACAACAGTACCAAAAGTGGTGATTTTATTTTCTTATACTAATGGAGCTTACGAGTTTTCTGTTAAGTTTTGTGTTGTGAAGTTTTCAAGTTTTGGGTAAAGATTCGATGGACTATGGAATAATGAGTGGCAAGAGCCTAAGCTTGGTCATGCCCCAGAAGGCATCCCCTCTTTTGTCTTCATGCATCGGTAACTTTACTTGGAGCTATATTTTTATTCACCACATGATATGTGTTTTGCTTGGAGCATCATTTTATTTTGTTTTGTTTTGCTTGCTGTTTGAATAAAATACGAAGATCCGAAATTATTAAATGTTAGAGAGTCTTCACATAGTTGCATAATTATTCGACTACTCATTGATCTTCACTTATATCTTTTGGAGTAGTTTGTCATTTGCTCTAGTGCATCACTTATATCTTTTTAGAGCACGGCGGTGGTTTTATTTTGAAGAAATAGATGAACTCTCATGCTTCACTTATATTATTTTGAGAGTCTTTAGAACAGCATGGTAATTTTCTTGGGTTATGAAACTAGTCCTAATATGATGGGCATCCAAGACGGGTATAATAAAAACTTCCATATAAAGTGCATTGAATACTATGAGAAGTTTGATACTTGATGATTGTTTTGACATATGAAGATGGTGATATTAGAGTCATGCTAGTGAGTAGTTGTGAATTTGAGAGATACTTGTGTTAAAGTTTGTGATTCCGTAGCATGCACGTATGGTGAACCGTTATGTGATGAAGTCGGAGCATGATTTATTTATTGATTGTCTTCCTTATGAGTGGTGGTCGGGGACGAGCGATGGTCTTTTCCTACCAATCTATCCCCCTAGGAGCATGCACGTAGTACTTTGTTTCGATAACTAATAAGTTTTTGCAATAAGTATGTGAGTTCTTTATGACTAATGTTGAGTCCATGGATTATACGCACTCTCACCCTTCCACCATTGCTAGCCTCTCTAGTACCAAGCAACTTTCGCCGGTACCATAAACCCAGCATTTACCTTCCTAAAAATAGCCACCATACCTACCTATTATGGCATTTCCATAGCCATTCTGAGATATATTGCCATGCAACTTTCCACCATTTCGTTTGTTATGACACGCTTCATCATTTTCATATTGCCATGCATGATCATGTAGTTGACATCGTATTTGTGGCAAAGCCACCGTTCATAATTTTTTCATACATGTCACTCTTGATTCATTGCATATCCCGGTACACCGCCGGAGGCATTCACATAGAGTCATATTTTGTTCTAAGTATTGAGTTGTAATTCTTGAGTTGTAAGTAAAAAGAAGTGTGATGATCATCATTATTAGAGCATTGTCCCGGTGAGGAAAGGATGATGGAGACTATGATTCCCCCACAAGTAGGGATGAGACTCCGAATGAAAAAAAGGGAGAAAAAAGAGGCCATAAAAAAGAGAAGGCCCCCCAAAAAACAAAAAACACAAAAAATGAGAGAAAAATCGAGAAGGGGCAATGCTACTATCCTTTTACCACACTTGTGCTTCAAAGTAGCACCATGATCTTCATGATAGAGAGTCTCCTATGTTGCCACTTTCATATACTAGTTGGAATCCTTCATTATAAAACTTGGCTTGCATATTCCAATGACGTGCTTCCTCAAAATGCCCTAGGTCTTCGTGAGCAAGCGGGTTGGATGCACACCCACTTAGTTTCTTTTTGAGCTTTCATACACTTATAGCTCTAGTGCATCCATTGCATGGCAATCCCTACTCACTCACATTGATATCTATTGATGGGCATCTCCACAGCCCGTTGATACGCCTAGTTGATGTGAGACTATCTTCTCCTTTTTGTCTTCTCCACAACAACCATTCCATTCCACCTATAGTGCTATGTCCATGGCTCACGCTCATGTATTGCGTGAAGATTGAAAAAGTTTGAGAACATCAAAAGTATGAAACAATTGCTTGGCTTGTCATCGGGGTTGTGCATGATTTAATATTTTGTGTGATGAAGATAGAGCATAGCCAGACTATATGATTTTGTAGGGATAACTTTCTTTGGCCATGTTATTTTGAGAAGACATGATTGCTTAGTTAGTATGCTTGAAGTATTATTATTATTTCTATGTCAATATTAAACTTTTATCTTGAATCTTTCGGATCTGAACATTCATGCCACAATAAAGAAAAACTACATTGATATGTTAGGAAGCATTCCACATCAAAAATTCTGTTTTTATCATTTACCTACTCGAGGACGAGCAGGAATTAAGCTTGGGGATGCTTGATACGTCTCGAACGTATCTATAATTTTTGATTGTTCCATGCTATTATATTGCCCGTTTTGGATGTTTATGGGCTTTATTATACACGTCTATATTATTTTTGGGACTAACCTATTAACCCGAAGCCCAGCCCAAATTGTTGTTTTCTTGCCTATTTCAGTGTTTCGAAGAAAAGGAATATCAAATGGAGTCCAAACGGAATGAAACCTTTGGGATAGTTATTTTTGGAACGGAAGCAATCTAGGAGACTTGGAGTAGACGCCAGGGAAGCTTCGAGGAAGCCACGAGGCAGGGAGGCGCGCCCTATCCCCTGGGTGCGCCTCCCACCCTCGTGGGCCCCCCGTGGCTCCCCTGACCGACTTCTTTGCCTATATGTCCATATACCCTAAAAACATCGAGGAGCAGAATAGATCGGGAGTTCTGCCGCCAAAAGCCTCTGTAGCCATCGAAAAACCAACCTAGACCCGTTCCGGCACCTTGCCGGAGGGGGGAATCCCTCTCCGGTGGCCATCTTCATCATCTCGGCGCTCTCCATGATGAGGAGGGAGTAGTTCTCCCTCGGGGCTGAGGGTATGTACCAGTAGCTATGTGTTTGATCTCTCTCTCTCTCTCGTGTTCTTGAGTTGGAACGATCTTGATGTATCGCGAGCTTTGCTATTATAGTTGGATCTTATGATGTTTCTCCCTCTCTAATCTCTTGTAATGGATTGAGTTTTCCCTTTGATGTTATCTTATCAGATTGAGTCTTTAAGGATTTGAGAACACTTGATGTATGTCTTGCACGTGCTTATCTTTGGTGACAATGGGATATCATGTGATCCACTTGATGTATGTTTTGGCGATCAACTTGCGAGTTCCGTGACCTCGTGAACTTATGCATAGGGGTTGGCACACGTTTTCGTCTTGACTCTCCGGTAGAAACTTTGGGGCACTCTTTGAAGTTCTTTGTGTTGGTTGAATAGATGAGTCTGAGATTGTGTGATGCATATCATATAATCATACCCACGGATACTTGACGTGACATTGGAGTATCTAGGTGACATTAGGGTTTTGGTTGATTTGTGTCTTAAGGTGTTATTCTAGTACAAACTCTATGATAGATCGAACGGAAAGAATAGCTTCATGTTATTTTACTACGTACTCTTGAATAGATCGATCAGAAAGGATAACTTTGAGGTGGTTTCGTACCCTACAATAATCTCTTCGTTTGTTCTCCGCTATTAGTGACTTTGGGGTGACTCTTTGTTGCATGTTGAGGGATAGTTATATGATCCAATTATGTTATTATTGTTGAGAGAACTTGCACTAGTGAAAGTATGAACCCTAGGCCTTGTTTCAACGCATTGCAATACCGTTTACGTTCACTTTTACCATTAGTTACCTTGCTGTTTTTATATTTTCAGATTACAAAAACCTTTATCTGTCATCCATATTGCACTTGTATCACCATCTCTTTGCCGAACTAGTGCACCTATACAATTTACCATTGTATTGGGTGTGTTGGGGACACAGGAGACTCTTTGTTATTTGGTTACAGGGTTGCTTGAGAGAGACCATCTTCATCATACGCCTCCCATAGATTGGTAAACCTTAGGTCATCCACTTGAGGGAAATTTGCTACTGTCCTACAAACCTCTGCACTTGGAGGCCCAACAATGTATACAAGAAGAAGGTTGTGTAGTGGACATAATTCCTCCTCTTCAACCACAACATCTTGCAGATCATCTTCTTTCAGACCCAATTGCTCCATTATTGCTTCCAGATCGGCGGTTGCCCCCGATCTCGTCGCAGCCTTCGCCATTGTTTCTCTTGCCCGAGATCTGTTCTGTCCGCGGGCGGTATGGACCCTAGCAAAAAACCCCACCCGCGTCGCCATCGAGGCCCCTGTGAGCCCTAGCAGCCAGCACGGCAAGGAGGAGCAAGGGAGATCAGATCTCTACGGAGGGGCAGTTGCCGCCGCCGAGAGGATAAAAACCCTAGCGAGAGGGGCCAGTAAGAGAAACGGGGAGATGAGACATCTGGTTCGACGCCCGCATTTGTCAAACAACGGAGACAACCCATTGGGCCGAGCGCATTGGGACGACCCAACAAAGGTTACTGTACTGCACTATAGAACATGACTACTGCAGTTTTCGTGAGTACTTTCTTCCTGGTTTGGTTTTTCTCCTGCATTTACTTTTCATTTTTTCTCTTTTATTGTTTCTATAATTCTCTGTACAGTAAACAAATTAACATATACAGTGAACATTATTTCAATATACACACTGAACATACGATGAACATTTTAATCCACAATGAAAATTTTGTATTGTATGATACATTTTTTTTCATATATGATGAACATTTTGAGGAAAAAATAGATATACATGTTCAAAAAATTTCGAACACGCATTGAACATTTTATAATATAGCTTGAACAATTTTCGAATACACACTGAACATTTGTCAAATATATGCAGAAAATCCAGAAAAAACAGTGAACATTTGCATTATTCGTTGAAAAAATACTAATATATGATGACCATTTTTATAACTAGTAATAATGTAAGTACAATGCACGTTTATATTAGGTAGGATAGGATATTAGTTGCATGTTATATTAGGTAAGATATATCTGTTGCACGTTGGTATTTGGTAAGATATCAATTACTTTTTTCGCAGGAATGGTAGGATATTAATTACATGACAGATTTCATGGGATAGCGTTGAGTCAAAACATGTTTATAGCCAATGGCAATGGTGGGTAATTAGAGCGTTAAACGTGTTTGATGCTCGACATTGGAGCGATTTGAACCGCTAGATAACATGATTTGATGGTCGAGATGGTTTGGATCTGCCCCTTTGGGTCTTTTTATATTGGTATAGATTATAATTATCTGTACAGTAAACAAATTAATATATACAGTGAACATTATTTCAATATACACACTGAACATACGATGAACATTTTAATCCACAATGAAATTTTTTTATTATACGATACAACTTTTTTCATATATGATGAACATTTTTGAGGAAAAAATAGATATACATGTTGAAAAAATTTCGAACACGCATTGAACATTTTATAATATAGCTTGAACAAATTTTGAATACACACTGAACATTTGTCAAATATATGCAGAAAATCCAGAAAAACAGTGAACATTTGCATTATTCGTTGAAAAAAAATACTAATATACGATGAACATTTTTATAACTAGTAATAATGTAAGTACAATGCACGTTTATATGAGGTAGGATAGGATATTAGTTGCACGTTATATTAGGTAAGATATATATGTTGCACGTTGGTATTTGGTAAGATATCAATTACTTTTTTCGCAGGAATGGTAGGATATTAATTACATGACAGATTTCATGGGATAGTGTTGAGTCAAAACATGTTTATAGCCAATGGCAATGGTGGGTAATTAGAGCATTAAACGTGTTTCATGCTCGACATTGGAGCGATTTGAACCACTAGATAACATGATTTGACGGTCGAGATGGTTTGGATCTGCCCCTTTGGGTCTTTTTATATTGCTATAGATGCATGATGCACTTTTGAAAATATATCTTTAACATTTGCTTAATATATGATAAACATTTTTAACACACAATGAACTTTGTATAATAAAAAAATAAAGAAATGTAAAAATGGAAAGGAAATGAAATGAAATAGAAACATAAACATAAACAGAAAAAAAGAATAAAATGAAATAAAAAATAAACTGGAAAGAGAAGAAACAACGAAACAAACATGGGCCGGCCAAAACAAGGGCATCGGTCGAGCTTAAGCGAAGCCACGAGGTCTTGTTTTGATGCTCACTATATGATACCCTGCGCGTTGCTTTAAGAACTTGTTACAATTTAATTTTAATGAGGTTTAGTTTTATAAAAACATACATGGTCGGCTTAGTAATATGATAAATGGGGATGAAAATGTGAATGATGTCTTATATTTCATTTGATAGTGCATTTTTTTCGTGCATGGTTGCTTATTTAAGGTGGCAACTTTGCATGGTAAGAAACAGTAGATTAGTGGGGATTTATTACCTAGTTATTTATATAGGATTTGTTGTACTTGAATATTGTACATACAATTGCAAAAAATATATTGAATATAAATAGCGTAATACAATAGAAAGCTTTTCCCCATTTGCATGGTTGCGTGGATCTTTTCTTATGCATGGTGACTAAATTCCATTGTTTATTCATGTATGATTTTTCATAATCTATCATGACCACTATCGGTGAGTCCAAGTACCTAGTCGAAATAGGATACCTTGCGGGTGTGCCCAGTCATCATTCACCTAACAAGACCCCTTCATCTTGTGTCCCACTACGCCAAAGTAGGCACTCCAAGAGAATAAGGACGGGCTCACTATGCTAGAGATCTTATGGTTTCGGAAGATATTTGCCCTCAATCATGAGATCACATGATTCACATCGCACCCGCTAAAGGTATTTGCCGAATTATCGACCCTGGCCTACCTACATAAAGGAAGGACAAGGCCTCGCCAGAGGGACATCTCATTGAGTGAGAAGAGCCTCATAACCTAGCTCAAAATACCAATTCTACACCATTGTAATCCTATCATGAACTAATAAAGTTTGATAAGCAAAATGTATGGTTTATTGCCAACCGGGGTCATGAACATGGGTAAACAATCGTGTCAACTTCGTCACCGACTAAGTTCCCTTCTGCACCACCACTCTCTCTACTTTCATACGCGACTACATATCGATCATAATATTGGTAGTGCATTAATCATCAACAAGCACATGTATACACCATATGGTACCAACATTGCCCGTGAGCGTATCAAATGATCAAATCATTTGTATGTACAAGTAGTAGAATCAACAGTATCCATATGTTCGTTGATAATTACTATAAACGATAATATTTCAACACAAAATACATAGCATGCATACAATGTTAAAATAATATTAAACACATTATAATTTGTAAGACACACTTGACCACAAAAATACCAAGAATCAATGTCGAAGTTGCTGTCAATTTGATTACCTAATCATACACTAGAGATTGTTATTAAGATATTTGTTTAAGCATACGCTCGAGGAATCTCACTCTACTATGATATTTAATAATATTAATGTATACAGTATCACACATGACAACATATGCACTATGTAATTGATGTGGTTGTCCAAAGTAGTTCAAGGAGCATTTTTATTACGAAATACAACTTCTATTTTGCACAAAACATGTATTACATTACAAATGCATAACAAAGCACAATATGACTAATATTTAGCAACAATGTTATGTGTGAAACTAAGCTATACTCGTTAAGAGTGTAGCATCACAAAAAATATAAGTATAAAAGTTTTGTACAAATTACATTTATTTTAATCATTCCTGGTTAAGTAATATCTTAGGCTGCCAAAAACTTCCTTATGTGCTTGGGCTTGATTGCTCTCTGAATCATAGTAGTAACTATATCATTGATGGCGCGCGTTGTTGCGCCCGTCTATTTTGGCTCTTAGTTTTTAGAGATATAACACACTTTGTATACATTTGCTTGCATTGTTTTAAAATATTATGCTTTCCTATAGCTTGTACTTTTCTTTATTTAACAGCAAGGTGGTTACATTTCAACGGGAGTACTTGCAGTAGGCCATATCTTAGATCATGAGATTCCTCCATATGAGCAACCCGAACATAATCTAGTTTCATACTTGAAGCACCTATAGAAAAACCTTTACTGTCTTGGATGATTCCTCCAGCAGAACTGCATCTATGATCTTCATCAAGAGATGCATTAATATTGAGCTAGATGTTCGCACCCTCCACCAAATTCTTGTATGTTACTCTGTGTTGTTGTGCACACTTGAGAAAAATGAGACGCCGAAGTATTTATGGGCATCGCTGTCCAAGAATGAATTGAAACACATAGCTACAAATGTAACTCCTTGGTCGATAGCTAATATACAATGCAACCCCTGCTTGTAGCTCTTTTGCTCTCTTTATTTTATTTTTCTTGTACATACTCATTAAAAATAATAATTTGTGAACACATTTAGTCAGGACAAATTCCTAGTGTTTCGCATACAAAATGGTTGAAAAACACCGCATTTTTGTACAGTTGTACATACCATTAGGCATCTGATTTACCTCCAGGACGTGTGGTAAAAATAATGATTGAAGATTATGTTGATGGGCACAACGAAAATTTAGGGGGAAGGGAGCCCCTTTTGGGACAACAACAACAACAACACACGATTAGAACAATATCTCGGACCAAATCAGTGTTTCTTACTCAAGTACTCTTATAATGGAAGAAAAATTAATTATCAAGCGTTGGAGAGAATATTTGTTCATGGTAAGGCTGTGAATTGATTTAATCCATCAAGTACTCGGCTTGATTTGACGTTGCTACCACATATATGCTTCTTCACCGTGACTCCATAAACTCACATGTACAATTAGCTGCCTCAAGGTTTCTACAGATTTAGTAAGCGATGCTGAAATCACTGTGCATGTCATAAAATGAAAGGGATACCATTGGCATATGCCAATTCATTGTTCAACATGATAAACAGAAGTGGCTCCATACGCCATCACAATTATACAAAGCTATGATTTATGTTTTGTTCATTTTTGATCTAGGAAGCACAAATTTTTCATTTGATCCCTCGGCGTCTTGTAAGGCATTTCTCTTACTTTTGCACATTTTTCACTTGCTAAATTACCAGCTACATAGGGCAGGAATAGTAGGCGGTACTTTTGACTATTCCAAACAATCATAGAGAGTGAAATCATAGCATACGAATAAAAGGTATGTACTACAATACGCAGTTTGTGAGATGAGGTATATAATTAAAGAAGGCATAAGAGGAAGCTGATACTGACATGTCTGTTAGCTATTGGATGCCGACAGATTCACCTCGAACAAGAGCGAAAGAAACCAAGCAATACTTAGCTCAAATTCCAACTTGGAGAGAAGCTGCAATCATTTAAAATTATAAATTAGGCAGAGAACACATCAGTATATGTAGACAACAATTGAGAATTGGACACATGCACATCACGTTCTAACCAAGCAGAGAAGATTGAAATCTGTCAACACGTCGACCTGTGTTTTTCAAAAAGAAAGAACAGTAAGAATTCGGTGAAGAGGAGATGCAGCAAATAGGAGAATTGGAACGGCTGGAGACCTAAGCATCACTATCGCTTCTGTGCTACAGAATGGTTTGAGAAAATGGGCAGTGGAAAGGAGCAGCCGTAAGGTTAGGATGTTATAGGCCTGCATGAATATACAGAGAGACGATTAAGCTTCAATCAATCAATTGGCATGAATATGAATATGAAACTGAACTACCCGGAACATCGATTGGCATTAATGGTCAATTAACCTCTCAATCAATCATCCTTCGTGATTGAACTTCATTGTTATTCTCTGCCATACCCAATCCCATCTCGCAACTCGCGTCCGTGCAACCAAACAGACTGGGGAGGTGCTATCCGTCGCATAGGTGCAAACCTAGTTGAAAGGACATGCGGTGCCCCCATGTGTGGTTTTGGTAATTGATGACATTCTCTATGGACTAATGGTTGCATTGAGTTATATTTGAAGGATTTGTCCATAGGCACTTCTTGAAGTCCATGTGTTGGTTTCAAGGAGTTTATGTGTTGACCAAGGTGCTATTAAGGAATTATCCAAAGATTGGTCATGTGAGAATTGATCTTATTGCGCGCATGTCTTGAAGAAGAAGATTGTCTGATCATTCATGCTTACCTTCATGACACCATCCAAATGAAGAGAATTGGGTTCAAGGTTGATCAAGACTAAGTCAAGAGTGAATCAAGTTGATCAAATCACAAAGCATAGAATATGTACCGAGAGGGATCAAGTTATCCCATGGTATGGTAAGCATTGACCATTATGCTTTGTGTATTAACCCATAGTCTTCGTGGGAGTTATTTGTGGGGTTAGGTTGCGATGTGCATGTTCAAGTGATGCATAACGAAGAGATCAAGTGCTTGAAGATCGCCGTCCATTGTGGTGACAATGGACTTGTGAAGATGTGCCAAAAAGTGGCTCACCCATAATGGAGTATGGGGGAGCAATCTACTAGTCTTCACCGAGCCAACATAATCAAGAAAGGTGGTCCTACTTGAGGAAGTCAAGATCGTCTACATCTAGCTCAAGTGGACTTTGTGCAAGGCAAAGGTTTGGCCTTGATAGGTTCTATATTTTACCGATCTCATGGTGGTAGTTTGGAGACCGGGTTATAGGATCGTTTGTCGTACTATCAAGGGGGGCTCTCAAGTGAGTAGCTTGATCGTATCGTTCATAGAGAGCTCAAACTATTGCATCTTGCATCATATTTCTTGGTTCTTGTTTGGTTTTCTCCTTGTGAGATTTGGAGCTTATGGTCATCTTCTTGACAAGCTCGAGTTCGTCGAAAATGGAGTTCACATGCTTTTTCTATTGCATTTTCGGTGTTGGAGGTTTTACCAGTCTTATTCGAGGAAGGGTTCTCACCATTTTCTTATGGGCCTTTTCTAATTTGCTTCTTATTGTTTTTTCTATCAAGATCGTGTTATCCCTAGACGGTAGCTTCCCAACAAACTTGGTTTCGTTGAATTCGGAGTCCGTTTGCAGAAGTTGTGTCAGTTTTGGTGTCCTTATAAAAGGTGCAGTGGTACAACCGCTCGTGGGAGCGGTACTACCGCTTGGAGGGGATGTAATTTTTGACTACCTATCTTGGGAGCGGTACTATCGCTTGAGCGGTACTACCGTGGCTACTTCCATGGCTACTTCCGCTCCGGACCAAAAACTTGTCACAAGTCCAGTGGTGGTACGCACGGATGTATTTTTTAGTACTGCTCGCAAGCAGTAGTACCACTACCCTTTGAGGTAGTACAGCTACCCCTAGCGGTATTACCGTGAGAACAAGCGGTAGTACCGCTCTGTGCGGGCTATGAGCATAACGGTTGGTTTTTCCCCACCTATAAAAGGGGGTCTCCTTCCCCAATGAACTATATCCTTTGAGCTCGTGTTCTTCCCCCATTGTTGACCTTCTTCGAGCTTGCTAACTCTCAATCCCTCCATAGATTCTTGCTAGTTTTTGAGGGAAAGGAGAAAGTTGATCTAGATCCACTTTTCCACCAATCACTTTCTCCTCTATGTGAGGGGAACCCCTTGGATCTAGATCTTGGAGTTTTTGGTGTTCTCCTTCTTGTTCTTCCTCTCATTTTCCTCCCTAGCATTAGTTGCTTCGGTGGGATTTGAGAGAGAAGGACTTGGGCACTCAATGTGCCATTGCCATTGCATTTGGTGCATCGGTTTGAGTTCTCCACGTGATACGTGGAAGTTACAAGTTGAGAAGCTTATTACTCTTGAGTGCTTGGTACCCTTGAGCTTGTTCCTCTTGGGTGCTTGGGCACCCTAGACAGTTGGTGGTGTTTGGAGCTCAATCATTGTGGTGTAAAGCTTCGGGCAAGCATCGGGGTCTCCAATTAGGTTGTGGAGGTCACCTCGAGAAATTTGACGGGTACTGGTGACCGCCCCCAAGGGTTGCCAAAGTGTACGAGTTCGGCGACCGCCCCCAAGGGTCATCATTTGTATGGGTTTGGTGACAGCCCTCAAGGGTCCCTTAGTGGAATCACGACATCTTGCATTGTGCGAGGGCGTGAGGAGATTATGGTGGCCCTAGTGGCTTCTTGGGGAGCATTGTGCCTCCACACCGCTCCAAACGGAGATTAGCATCTGCAAGGGTGTGAACTTCGGGATACATCTTCGTCTCTGCGTGCCTCGGTTATCTCTTACCCGAGCTCTTTACTTATGCACTTTACTTTGTGATAGCCATATTGTTCCTTGTCATATATCTTGCTATCACATAGTTGTTTATCTTGCTTAGCATAAGTTGTTGGTGCACATAGGTGAGCCTAGTCATTTTAGGTTTTGTGCTTGACAAATTAACCACTAGGTTTATTTTGCATTTGTTCAGGCCTAAACCGTAATTATTTTAAAGTGCCTATTCACCCCCCCTCTAGGCGACATCCTTGATCTTTCAATTGGTATCAGAGCCTCGTCTCTCGTGTTTAGACTTAACCTCCTAGAGAGTAAAGATGTCGACTAGGGGATTAGGGTTCTCTAACACTCTTAGTTTCGATGGCACAAATTTTGATGGTTGGGTAATTCGCATGCTTAATCTCTTTAGTGTCATGGACACAAATTTAGAGCGAATTGTAGATATGGGTTTTTCTCCTCCAAAGGATCCCCAAAGATTATCTTTAGAGGATAAGAAAACTCTTATTTCAATGCTCAAGCTTCTAATGTGCTTTTCGATGCTTTGAACAATGTAGTTATATTTCAACTCATGTCGTTCCAGAATGCTCATGAGTTGTGGACAAAGCTTCAAGATAAATATGGCTTGTCCAAGTTTTGTGGGGATGATTATTCTCCCTCCACCTCCGGCCGTGTTGTGTTCTCAACTTCTTCTACTTCACCTGCATGTGGTTTGCCACAAGGTAATGACATGGTGAGTAGTGGTGTTCATTGCAATGATGATAGTGGGCTTAGTGTTGATAATCCTTCATCACTTTCTTATTGCAATGCTTCATCTTTGGAATTTAGCACTTCGAGCACTCCAAATGTTTCACATGCTTGTTTTGATAGTCCTTGCATATCTTGTAGAAATTGCTTGACTAAATCTCATGATGATATGCTTACTATGTCTTGTTGCCATGATAAAAATTCATCTATTTCCTCGAATTGTTGTGCTAACAATGTATAGGAAACCCAACACCCCATGGAACAAGATGTGGTCTTGAATGGTGCTTCAAGGGATCCTACATCATCATCTATTGCAATTTGCCTTATGGCCAGGGCTTCAAAGGTATCTCGCACTTTGAATCCCAATATATCTTGTGATGATATTGATGATGGCAAGAATGATGATGATGTTGATTATGATGAATAGAATGATAATGTTGCCTCCTTAAAAATTAAGGGGGAAATGATTTTTAAAGCTCTTCTTAAGAATAAAATTGCTCGTTCCAACTTCATGGAAATCATGTCTATTACTATTGAGGTCAAGAAATATATTGAGGAGTTGGAATCTCGTCTTGAGGAGCATGAGGTCACCATTGATAAAATGGAAGGTCATGAGCGTGATTACGCTAATGAGATTGCGGACCTCTCCCAAGCTCTTGAACTTGAACAAACCACCAAGGAATCTCTTGAGGAGACTTTTGCTCTAGAATTATCTAGAGTGAAGGAATCTCATGATAGAGCTCTTGAGGTGGCCAATGTTTTTGAAACTAAAAATGAGAAGCTTGAAGTTGTGCATGCTAAACTCCTTGAGGACTTTGGGCACCTCGAAAATGGCTCAAGGGTCATTAAGAGTGAGCTCATCAAAATCACCGAGTCTCATGCTTAACTTAAAGCTTCATATTCTAAAGAGCTTGCCAAGTTTCCTTCTCCTCTTGCTATTATTGATGATGCTTGTGCTACTAACTCTATTACTTGTGAAGCATCCATTATGAAGGAGAATGTTGAACTTTTGGCTCAACTTGAGTTGCTATCTAGCACTTATGGGAAATTGGAAGAAAGCCATGAAAAGCTCTCAAGCTCTCATGACGATCTTCTAGTATCCCATAATGTGGTAAAGATATCTCATGAGGCCATGATTGCTAAGCTCAAGGCCCAAGTCACTTATTTGAAGAAAGACTTGGAAAAGTGTCATGAAGGGAAGGCCACACTCAACAATATCTTGAGTGTGCAAAAATCCCCCAATGACAAAGGTGAACTTGGATTCAACTCCAATAAGAAGAAGAAGTCCAAGAGCAACAAGAAGAAGGGCCAAAAACAAGTCAAGAATTTGGCCAAGATCATTTGCTTCAAGTGCAAAATTGAAGGGCATCATGTTAGATCTTGCCCTTTGAAGAATAAGGCCATCAGTGACAAGCAACAAGGGAAGCGGCCACAAGTTCATTCTCATGCTCAACCTCAAGTTGAAGAAAGGCCTCTTCCTAAGAAAACTCAAGCTAATGCTTCTCAAGTTGAGAAATCAAGTGAGAAGAAAGTGAAGAGTAGATGTTGCTACCTATGTCGTGAAAAAGGTCACGTTGCTTCTTCATGCATGAATGGTACCCTATCCGACCCTATTATAATTGATGATATCTATTCTCTCAGGAAGGATAAGGTTGGAAATGTGTTTGACAAATTTGTTAGTACTCAAAGTGGTGTCAAGAAAAGAACCATTTGGGTAGCCAAGACTATTGTGACTAATCTCCTAGGACCCAACTTGGTTGGGGACCAACAAGCTCAAACTTGATCAATAGGTGTCTTTGAAGGGCATTGGAGACTTGGCTAAATTATGAAGAATTAAGGGGACTTCATCATTCTTATTGTCTCAAGTCAAGTCAATTGGGTTATCAAGTTTCTATACTATACCAATGTGCCTCCTTCCGGTAACTTGTACTTAAATTGTTTACATTGAAAGTTACTTGCCCCTTTGCATGTTTTGGCTTTGTTCCTTGCATGTTTTTGTATATCTGTGCTTCCAATTTGCTTATCTTGAGTAATCAAGTATGTGTATGTTGGTTTGCACTTCGTGTATGTGTGAGTTGTGTTTCGAGCCTTTCGCATCTTGTTTGTATCTTAATTGGCTCTTGTGAGAGATTAGTGGTATATCCCATTGTGGGGGAGTGATGTGCTTTGTGCACCCCACAATCCTATAAATGTGTGTACATGAGGAATATCATCTAGTATTGATATTACAAGATTATCTAGTCGCTATGTGGTATGTCTTCTCATGAGAAATTCAAATTCTAAATTGTTGCGGAACGTAGTAATTTCAAAAATTTCCTACGCACACGCAAGATCATGGTGATGCATAGCAACGAGAGGGGAGAGTGTGTCCACGTACCCTTGTAGAACGAAAGCGGAAGCATTAGCACAACGCGGTTGATGTAGTCGTATGTCTTCATGATCCGACCGATCAAGTACCGAACGCATGGCACCCCCGAGTTCTGCACACGTTCAACTCGATGATGTCCCTCGAACTCCGATCCAGCCGAGTGTTGAGGGAGAGTTTCGTCAGCACGACGGCGTGGTGACGATGATGATGTTCTACCGACGCAGGGCTTCGCCTAAGCACCGCTATGATATGATCGAGGTGGATTATGGTGGAGGGGGCACCGTACACGGCTAAGAGATCAAGAGATCAATTGTTGTGTCTATGGGGTGCCCCCTGGCCACATATATAAAGGAGTGGAGGAGGGGAGGGCCGGGGCTCTCTATGGCGTGCCCTAGGGGAGTCCTACTCCCATCGGGAGTAGGATTCCCCCTTTCCTAGTAGAACTAGGAGCCCTTCCAAGTAGTAGGAGTAGGAGATAAGGAAAGGGAAAAGAGAAGAGAAGGAAGGAGGGGGCGCAGCCCTTCCCCCTAGTCCAATTCGGACCAGGCCTTGGGGGGGGGCGCGGCCTGCCTCTCTCTCTTTCCCCTAAAGCCCAATAAGGCCCATACACTCCCCGGCGAATTCCCGTAACTCCCCGGTACTCCGATAAATACCCGAATCACTCGGAACCTTTCCGGTGTCTGAATATAGTTGTCCAGTATATCAATCTTTACGTCTCGACCATTTTGAGACTCCTCGTCATGTCCCCGATCTCATCCGGGACTCCGAACTACGTTCGGAACATCAAAACACATAAACTCATAATATAACTGTCTTGGAACTTTAAGCATGCAGACCCTACGGGTTCGACAACTATGTGGACATGACCGAGACACGTCTCCGATCAATAACCAATAGCGGAACCTGGATGCTCATATTGGCTCCTACATATTCTATGAAGATCTTTATCGGTCAAACCGCATAACAACATACGAGATTCGATCGTCGGTATCTCAATACCTAGTTCAATCTCGTTACCGGCAAGTCTCTTTACTCGTTCCGTAATACATCATCCCGCAACTAACTCATTAGTTGCAATGCTTGCAAGGCTTAAGTGATGTGCATTACCGAGAGGGCCCAGAGATACCTCTCCGACAATCGGAGTGACAAATCCTAATCTCGAAATACGCCAACCCAACAAGTACCTTTGGAGACACCTGTAGAGCACCTTTATAATCACCCAGTTACGTTGTGACATTTGGTAGCACACAAAGTATTCCTCCAGTAAACGGGAGTTGCATAATCTCATATTCATAGGAACATGTATAAGTCATGAAGAAAGCAATAGCAACAAACTAAACGATTAAGTGCTGAGCTAACGGAATGGGTCAAGTCAATCACATCATTCTCCTAATGATGTGATCTCGTTAATCAAATGACAACTCTTTGTCTATGGCTAGGAAACATAACCATCTTTGATCAACGAGCTAGTCAAGTAGAGGCATACTAGTGACACTCTGTTTGTCTACGTATTCACACATGTATCATGTTTCAGGTTAATACAACTCTAGCATGAATAATAAACATTTATCATGATATAAGGAAATAAATAATAACTTTATTATTGCCTCTAGGGAATATTTCCTTCAGTCTCCCACTTGCACTAGAATCAATAATCTAGTTCACATCTCCATGTGATTTAACACCAATAGTTCACATCACCATGTGATTGACACCCATAGTTCACATCGTTATGTGACCAACACCCAAAGGGTTTACTAGAGTCAACAATCTAGTTCACATCGCTATGTGATTAACAACCAAAGAGTACTAAAGTGTGATCATGTTTTGCTTGTGAGAGAAGTTTAGTCAACGGGTCTACCACATTTAGATCCGTAAGTATTTTGCAAATTTCTATGTCAACAATGCTCTGCACGGAGCTACTCTAGCTAATTGCTCCCACTTTCAATATGTATCCAGATTAAGATTTAGAGTCATCTGGATCAGTGTCGAAATTTGTATCGACGTAACCCTTTACGATGAACCTTTTTGTCACCTCCATAATCGAGAAACATATCCTTATTCCACTAAGGATAATTTTGACCGTTGTCCAGTGATCTACTCCGAGATCACTATTGTACCCCTTGCCAAAATCAGTGTAGGGTATACAATAGATCTGGTACACAGCATGGCATATTTTATAGAACCTATGGCCAAGGCATAGGGAATGACTTTCATTCTCTTTCTATCTTCTGCCGTGGTCGGGCTTTGAGTCTTACTCAGTTTCACACCTTGTAACACAGGCAAGAACTCTTTTTTGACTGTTCCATTTTGAACTACTTCCAAATCTTGTCAATGTATGTACTCATTGAAAAACTTATCAAGCGTCTTGATCTATCTCTATAGATCTTGATGCTCAATATGTAAGCAGCTTCACCGACGTCTTTCTTTGAAAAGCTCCTTTCAAACACTCCTTTATGCTTTGCAGAATAATTCTACATTATCTCCGATCAACAATATGTCATTCACATATACTTATCAGAAATGCTGTAGTGCTCCCACTCACTTTCTTGTAAATACAAGCTTCACCGCAAGTCTGTATAAAACTATATGCTTTGATCAACTTATCAAAGAGTATATTCCAACTCCGAGATGCTTGCACTAGTCCATAGATGGATCTGATACGTCTCCAACGTATCTACTTTTCCAAACACTTTTGCACTTGTTTTGGACTCTAACTTGCATGATTTGAATGGAACTAACCCGGACTGACGCTGTTTTCAGCAGAATTACCATGGTGTTATTTATGTGCAGGAGCAAACGTTCTCGGAATGACCTGAAACTTCACGGAGACACTTTTCAGAAAATAAGAAAAATACCTGCCAAAGATGAAGGCCAGGGGGTCCACCACCTTGCCACGAGGGTGGGGGCGCGCCTGCCCCCCTAGGGCGCGCCCCCTACCTCATGGGGCCCCTGTTGCCTCTCCGACTCCAACTCCACCTCCATATATTGAGTTTTGGGGAGAGAAAAATTAGAGAGAAGAAATCATCACGTTTTACGATACGGAGCCGCCGCCAAGCCCTAAAACCTCTCGGGAGGGCTGATCTGGAGTCCGTTCGGGGCTCCGGAGAGGGGAATCCGTCGCCATCATCATCATCAACCATCCTCCATCACCAATTTCATGATGCTCACCGCCGTGCGTGAGTAATTCCATCATAGGCTTGCTGGACGGTGATGGATTGGATGAGATCTATCATGTAATCGAGTTAGTTTTGTTAGGGTTTGATCCCTAGTGTCCACTATGTTCTGAGATTGATGTTGCTATGCTTAACGCTTGTCACTAGGGCCCGAGTGCCATGATTTCAGATCTGAACCTATTATGTTTTCAGCAATATATGAGTGTTCTTGATCCTACCTTGCAAGTCTATAGTCACCTATTATGTGTTATGATCCGTTAACCCCGAAGTGACAATAATCGGGATACTTACCGGTGATGACCGTAGTTTGAGGAGTTCATGTATTCACTATGTGTTAATGCTTTGTTCCGGTTCTCTATTAAAAGGAGGCCTTAATATCCCTTAGTTTCCGTAAGGACCCCGCTGCCACGGGTGGGTAGGACAAAAGATGTTATGCAAGTTCTTTTCCATAAGCACATATGACTATATTCAGAATACATGCCTACATTATATCAATGAACTGGAGCTAGTTCTGTGTCACCCTAGGTTATGACTGTTACATGATGAACCGCATCCGGCATAATTCTCCATCACCGATCCATTGCCTACGAGCTTTCCACATATTGTTCTTCGCTTATTTACTTTCCTGTTGCTATTACTAACATCACTACAAAATACCAAAAACATTACTTTTACTACTGTTACCTTTTGTCACCGCTACCACTACTATCATATTACTTTGCTACTAAACACTTTGCTGCAGATATTGAGTTTCCAGGTGTGATTGAATTGACAACTCAGCTGCTAATACTTGAGAATATTCTTTGGCTCCCCTTGTGTCGAATCAATAAATTTGGGTTGAATACTCTACCCTCGAAAACTGTTGCGATCCCCTATACGTGTGGCGCCGTTGCCGAGGAGCATAGCTCTATTCTTTGAGTCACTTGGGATATATATCTGCTTATCATTATGAAAAACTTGAGAGATCCAAAAACCAAGATCTATCCCTCAACTACGAGGGGAGGTAGGGAACTGCCATCTAGCTCTGCACTTGATTCACCTTCTGTTTTGAGTAAGCTTGCGACACCTACACCTGCTTCTGCTATTCGTTCTGATATGTCGCATGTTATTGATGATGCCACTTCTGCTATGCATGATACTTATTATGAAACTACCTCTATGCCTGATACTACTATGTCACTTAGTGCTTTTCTTGATGAACAACTTGCTAGGGCTAGAGAAATTGAAAATATGGAATCTAATGATACTGATGAAAGTGATGATGAAGAACCACTTGCCATTCCTAAGGGTTATGTTTTTGATCAAGATGCTTCTTTAGCTATTTTAGCTTGCAGAAATAGAACTGAACTTAAAAGATTATTAGCTAAATGGAGTAAGCAATCTCTAAATGCTAGAATGAAACCTGACCCTACTTTTGCTACTTCACCTATCTTTGCTACGGATAAGGATTATGAATTCTCTGTTGATCCTGATATAATTACCTTGGTTGAATCTGATCCTTTTCATGGTTATGAATCTGAAACTGTTGTGGCACATCTTACTAAATTGAATAATATAGCCACCCTATTCACTAAAGATGAGAGAACTCGCTACTTTTATATCCTTAAAATATTTCCGTTCTCATTAAAGGGTGGTGCTAAGATATGGTTTAATTCTCTTGATCCTGGTTGTGTGCGTAGTCCCCAGGATATGATTTATTACTTCTCTGCTAAATATTTCCCTGCTCATAAGAAACAAGCTGCTTTAAGGGATATATATATAATTTTGTGCAAATTGAAGAAGAGAGTCTCCCACAAGCTTGGGGGAGGCTTCTCCAATTACTTAATGCTTTGCCTGATCATCGTCTTAAGAAAAATGAAATACTTGATATCTTTTATAATGGACTAACTGATGCCTCCAGAGATTACGTGGATAGTTGTGCTGGTTCTGTTTTCAGGGAAAGAACACCAGATGAAGCTGAAATTCTATTGAATAATATGTTGACAAATGAAAATAATTGGACACCTCCGGAGCCAATTCCTAAACCAACTCTGAAGAAGAGGGGTATTCTATTTCTCAGTCCTGAAGATATGCAAGAGGCAAAGAAATCTATGAAAGAGAAAGGTATTAAAGCTGAAGACGTTAAGAATTTACCTCCTATTGAAGAAATACATGGTCTTAATCTACCGCCTGTTGAAGAAACATATAATCCAAATCCATCACTCATTGAAGAAACTCATGGTCTTGATTAGCCGACACAGGTAGTAAAGGTAAATTCTCTCTATAGATATGATAAAGCTGTAATCCCATTTACTAAAATTGCTAGCCCATGCTTAGATGAGTTTGATAAATTTATGGCTAAGCAAGAAGATTTTAATGCTTATTTTGGTAGACAACTGAAATATAATTCAAATATTCTTGGACACTTGGGTGATTATATGGCTAATGTCAAAGGTGAACTTAAACTTATTAGTAAACATGCTTCTATGGTTACCACTCAAGTAGAACAAGTACTTAAAGCTCAAAATGATTTGCTCAATGAATTGAATAATAAGAATAATGATAATGCTGTTAGATTTATGACTAGAGGTGGTAGAATGACTCAGGAACCTTTGTATCCTGAAGGCCACCCTAAGAGAATTGAGCAAGATGCTCAGAGAAATTATATAGATGCACCTAGTTCTTTTAGAAAGAAGAAAAAGAAAAATGATAGGACTTTGCATGCTTCTAGTGATCCTATTGTTGAAACACCTGGGAATTCAAATGATATTTCTATTTCTGATGCTGAAACACAACCTGGTAATGAAACTGAAACTTGTGATAATGTCAATAATAATGTTCATGATGATGCTCAACCTAGTAATGATAATGATATAGAAATTGAACCTATTGTTGATCTTGATAACCCACAATCAAAGAATCAACATTATGATAAGAAAGACTTTGCTGCTAGGAAACACGGTAAAGAAAGAGAGCCTTGGGTTCAGAAACCCATGCCCTTTCCTCCCAAACCATCCAAGAAAAAGGATGATGAGGATTTTGAGCGCTTCGCTGAAATGATTAGACCTATCTTTTTGCGTATGCGATTAACTGATATGCTTAAAACCAATCCTTATGCTAAGTATTTGAAAGATATTATTACAAATAAAAGAAAGATACCGGAAGCTGGAAGTTCCACCATGCTTGCTAATTATACTTTTAAGGGTGGAATACCAAATAAACTTGGAGATCCAGGAGTACCCACTATACCATGCTCCATTAAAAGAAACTATGTTAAAACTGCTTTATGTGATCTTGGAGCCGGTGTTAGTGTTATACCTCTCTCTCTTTATATCGTAGACTTGATTTGAGTAAGTTGACACCTACTGAAATATCTTTGCAAATGGCTGATAAATCAACTGCGATACCTGTCGGTATTTGTGAGGATGTGCATGTTGTTGTTGCAAACGTAACTATTTTAACGGACTTTGTTATTCTTGATATTCCCGAGGATGATAGTATGTCTATTATTCTTGGAACACCCTTTTTGAAAACTGCAGGGGCTGTTATTAATTACACTAAAGGCAATGTCACTTTCATGTTAATGGTAATGAGCATACGGTACACTTTCCGAGGAAACAACCTCAAGTTCATAGTATCAATTCTATTGGAAAAATTCCATCGATTATATTTGGAGGTTTTGAATTTCCTCTTCCTACTGTCAAGAAGAAATATGATATTCTTGTTATTGGGGATGTGCATATCCCCGTTGAGGTAACATAGTGTTATTCAAAATTTCTCCGGTTCCATGTTATTCGGAGTGAGTTTGTTAACAAGACTTGATCAACCTTGTTAGTGGATTCCTTTTGATGACCATGAGATGGATGAAACTAGAAGGCACAACCTTCTGTATCCCACTTTTACTTTCTGTTATTTATATTAAATAAAATAAAAATAAATATTTGTCTGTCTGTTATCTGATTATCCGTGCAATATAAAAATACCTCGAAAATAAAAGTTCTCCAAATGCCCTGAAAATTAAATATGATTTTTTCTAGAATATTTGAGGATTTATGAAACTAAGAACACACCAGGGGGCCAACCACCTGCCCACGAGGGTGGAGGGCGCGCCCACCCCTCTAGGGCGCGCCCCCTGCCTCGTGGGCAGATACGTCTCCAACGTATCTATAATTTTTGATTGCTGCATGCTATATTATCTACTGTTTTGGACATTATTGGGCTTTATTATCCATTTTTATATTATTTTTGGGACTAACCTATTAACCAGAGGCCCAGCCCATAATTGTTGTTTTTTGCCTGTTTTAGGGTTTCGAAGAAAAGGAATATCAAACGGAGTCCAAACGGAATGAAACCTTCGGGAACGTGATTTTCTCACCGAATACAACTCAGGAGACTTGGACCCTACGTCAAGGCACGTAACAGGAGGCCACGAGGTAGGGGCGCACCCTACCCTACTAAGCGCGCCCCCACCCTCATGGCCCCCCTATTGCTCCACCGACGTACTTTTTCCTCCTATATATACCCACGTACCCCCAAACGATCAGATACGGAGCCAAAAACCTAATTCCACCGCCGCAACTTCCTGTATCCACGAGATCCCATCTTGGGGCCTGTTCCGAAGCTCCGCCGGAGGGGGCATCGATCACGGAGGGCTTCTACATCATCATTCAAGCCCCTCCGATGAAGTGTGAGTAGTTTACTTCAGACCTGCGGGTCCATAGTTAGTAGCTAGATGGATTCTTCTCTCTTTTTGGATCTCAATACAATGTTCTCCCCCTCTCTTGTGGAGATCTATTCGATGTAATCTTCCTTTTGCGGTGTGTTTGTTGAGACCGATGAATTGTGGGTTTATGATCAAGTCTATCTATGAATAATATTTGAATCTTCGCTGAATTCTTTTATGTATGATTGGTTATCTTTGCAAGTCTCTTTGAATTATCAGTTTGGTTTGGCCTACTAGATTGGTTGTTCTTGCCATGGGAGAAGTGCTTAGCTTTGGGTTCGATCTTGCGGTGTCCTTTCCTAGTGACAGAAGGGGCAGCAAGGCACATATTGTATCGTTTCCATCGAGGATAACAAGATGGGTTTTTTATCATATTGCATGAAACTATCCCTCTACATCATGTCATCTTGCTTAAGGCGTTACTCTGTTTTTAACTTAATACTCTAGATGCATGCTAGATAGCGGTCGATGAGTGGAGTAATAGTAGTAGATGCAGGCAGGAGTCGGTCTACTTGTCTCGGACGTGATGCCTATATACATGATCATGTCTAGATATTCTCATAACTATGCTCAATTCTGTCAATTGCTCAACAATAATTTGTTCACCCACCGTAGAATACTTATGCTCTTGAGAGAAGCCACTAGTGAAACCTATGGCCCCCGGGTCTCTTTCTCATCATATTAATCTCCATCACTTTATTATTGCTTTGCTTTTACTTTGCCTTTTACTTTTTACTTTGCATCTCTATACCAAAAATACCAAAAATATTATTTATCATCTCTATCAGATCTCACTTTCGTAAGTGACCGTGAAGGGATTGACAACCCCCAAGCGTGTTGGTTGCGTTGAGCTATTGTTTTTGTGTAGGTACGAGGGACTCGTGCGTAGCCTCCTACTGGATTGATACCTTGGTTCTCAAAAACTGAGGGAAATACTTAAGCTACTTTGCTGCATCATCCTCTCCTCTTCGGGGAAATCCAACGCAGTGCTCAAGAGGCAGCAAGAAGAATTTCTGGCGTCGTTGCCGGGGAGTCTGCGCAAAAGTGAACATACCAAGTACCCATCACAATCCCTATCTCCCGCATTACATTATTTGCCTTTGCCTCTCGTTTTCCTCTCCCCCCAATTCACCCTTGCCGTTTTATTCGCCCTCTCTCTCTCTATCTCTCTCTTTCCGCTTGCCTTTCTTCCGCTATGTCTGAATCAAAAAGGGTTGGGGGTTCTTTCCAGAGATTTAGTACTTTGGACAACCCATTGTATCCTCGCTAAACTTATAAATAAGGATACTATGGAAAAACCTACCGGAGTTATCAATAAGAATCTTAATAATTTTGATGAAGATGATTCTGGAATTTTTCGTTATTTACTTGATGAATCTTTGAAAGATGCTTGGTATAGACTATTAAGGATCAGGGCTAGCTATGTTCCTCAATATCAAATTTAAGTTTACCTATAAAGCTTTTATATTGCCCTTCCTTCTTCTTTTAAGCATGTCTTAGATTCTATATTTGAAGAAGGTTTCCTTGAAGGGGATGTCATAGACACTTATGAAAAAATGAAAACTATATTTGGGCACCCCATGAATGAGAAAGTTGAATCTACATCTCTTTTGATCTCTTACCAAAATGAATCTATTAAAGAGATAAAGGCTAGCCTAGATACAAACTTCCGTAACATGCTTAATCTTTCTTCTACCATTAATAGCTAGGGGCGTTAAACGATAGCGCTTGTTGGGAGGCAACCCAATTTTATTTTTATTCCTTGCTTTTTGCTCCTGTTTAGTAATAAATAATTTATTTATCCTCTGTTTTGGTTGTGTTTTTGTGTTTAATTAGTGTTTGTGCCAAGTATAACCGTTGGGAAGACTTGGGGAAAGTCTTGTTGAACTTGCTGTAAAAAACAGAAACTTTAGCGCTCACGAGAATTGCTATAATTTTTATTTGGAAACTGCTATTTAGTTAATTCTTTTTTAAGATGATTAATAGATAAATTCCTCACGTCCATAAATTTATTTTAGAATTTTTGGGGTTCCAGATCTTGCGCTAGCAACAGATTACTACAGACTGTTCTGTTTTTGACAGATTTTTTTTTCGTGTGTTGTTTGCTTATTTTGATGAATCTATGGCTAGTAAAATAGTTTATAAACCATAGAGAAGTTGGAATACAGTAGTTATAACACCTATATAAATAAAGAATGAGTTCATTACAGTACCTTGAAGTGGTCTTTTGTTTTCTTTTGCTAACGGAGCTCACGAGATTTTCTACTTTAAGTTTTGTGTTGTGAAGTTTTCAAGTTTTGGGTAAAGATTTGATGGATTATGGAACAAGGAGTGGCAAGAGCCTAAGATTGGGGATGCCCATGACACCCCCAAGATAATCTAAGTACACCTAAAAGCCAAAGCTTGGGGATGCCCCGGAAGGCATCCCCTCTTTCGTCTACTTCTATCGTTAACTTTACTTGGAGCTATATTTTTATTCACCACATCATATGTGTTTTGCTTGGAGCGTCTTTTATAATTTGAGTCTTTGCTTGTTAGTCTACCACAATCATCCTTGCTGTACACACCTTTTGAGAGAGCCATACAAAATTTGGAATTTGATATAATACTCTATGTGCTTCACTTATATCTTTTGAGCTCTATAGTTTTACTCTAGTGCTTCACTTATATCTTTTGAGTTATATAATTTTGATCTAGTGCTTCACTTATATATTTTAGAGCATGGTGGTGGATTTGTTTTATAGAAACTATTGATCTCTCATGCTTCACTTAGATTATTTTGAGAGTCTTAATAGCATGATAATTTGCTTAATAATAAATATGCTTGGTATTCAAAATTTGTAAAACTTTCTTTTGAGTGCGTTGAATACTAAGAAAAAATTGATGCTTGATAATTGTTTTGAGATATCAGGATGGTGATATTAGAGTCATGCTAGTTGAGTAGTTGTGAATTTGAGAAATGCTTGTGTTAAAGTTTGTGATTCCCGTAGCATGCACGTATGGTGAACCGTTATGTGATGAAGTCAAAGCATGATTTATTTATTGATTTTCTTCCTTATGAGTGGCGGTCGGAGACGAGCGATGGTCTTTTCCTACCAATCTATCCCCATAGGAGCATGCGTGTAATACTTTGCTTTGATAACTTCTAGATTTTTGCAATAAGTATATGAGTTCTTTATGACTAATGTTGAGTCGATGGATCATACGCACTTTCCTTCCTTCCACCATTGCTAGCCTCTCTAATACCGCGCACTTTTCGCCGGTATCATACACCCACCAAATACCTTCCTCAAAACAGCCACCATACCTACCTATCATGGCATTTCCATAGCCATTCCGAGATATATTGCCATGCAACTTTCCACCGTTCCGTTCCTTATGACACACTCCATCATTGTCATATTGCTAGCATGATCATGTAGTTGACATCGTATTTGTGGCAAAGCCACCGTTCATAATTCTTTCATACATGTCACTCTTGATTCATTGCATAACCCGGTACACCGCCGGAGGCATTCATATAGAGTCATATTTTGTTCTAAGTATTGAGTAGTAATTGTTGAGTTGTAAGAAAAAAAAAGTGTGATGATCATCATTTTTAGAGCATTGTCCCAAGTGAGGAAAAGATGATGGAGACTATGATTCCCCCACAAGTCAGGATGAGACTGCGGACGAAAAGAAAGAGGCCACAAAAAAGAGAAGGCCCAAACAAAAAAATGATAGAAAAAGAGAGAAGGGACAAGGTTACTATCCTTTTACCACACTTGTGCTTCAAAGTAGCACCATGATCTTCATGATAGAGAGTCTCTCATTCTATCACTTTCATATACTAGTGGGAATTTTTATTATAGAACTTGGCTTGTATATTCCAAAGATGGGCTTCCTCAAAATGCCCTAGGTCTTCGTGAGCAAGCAAGTTGGATGCACACCCACTTAGTTTCTTTTGTTGAGCTTTCATATACTTATAGCTCTAGTGCATCCGTTGCATGGCAATCCCTACTCACTCACATTGATATCTATTGATGGGCATCTCCATAACCCGTTGATATGCCTAGTTGATGTGAGACGATCTTCTCCTTTTTGTCTTCTCCACAACCACCATTCAATTCCACATATAGTGTTATATCCATGGCTCACGCTCATGTATTGCTTGAAGATCGAAAAAGTTTTGAAAATGTCAAAAGTATGAAACAATTGCTTGTCTTGTCATCAGGGTTGTGCATGATTTAAATACTTTGTGTGGTGAGGATAGAGCATAGCCAGGCTATATGATTTTGTAGGGATAGCTTTCTTTGGCCATGTTATTTTGAGAAGACATAATTGCTTTGTTAGTATGCTTGAAGTATTATTATTTTTATGTCAACATGAACTTTTGTCTTGAATCTTTTGAATCTGAATATCCATACCACAATTAAGAAGAATTACATTGAAATTATGCCAAGTAGCACTCCGCATCAAAAATTCTGTTTTTATCATTTACCTACTCGAGGACGAGCAGGAATTAAGCTTGGGGATGCTTGATACGTCTCCAACGTATCTATAATTTTTGATTGCTCCATGCTATTTTATCTACTGTTTTGGACATTATTGGGCTTTATTATCCACTTTTATATTATTTTCTGGACTAACCTATTAACTGGAGGCCCAACCCAGAATTGCTGTTTTTTGCCTGTTTTAGGGTTTTGAAGAAAAGGAATATCAAATGGACTCCAAACGGAATGAAACCTTCGGGAACGTGATTTTCTCACCGAATACAACTCAGGAGACTTGGACCCTACGTCAAGGCACGTAACAGGAGGCCACGAGGTAGGGGGCGCGCCCTACCCTACCAGGCGTGCCCCCACCCTCGTGGGCCCCCTGTTGCTCCACCGACGTACTTCTTCCTCCTATATATACCCACGTACCCCCAAACGATCAGATACGGAGCCAAAAACCTAATTCCACGGCCGCAACTTTCTGTATCCACGAGATCCCATCTTGGGGCCTGTTCCGGAGCTCCGCCGGAGGGGGCATCGATCATGGAGGGCTTCTACATCATCATCCAAGCCCCTCCGATGAAGTGTGAGTAGTTTACTTCATACCTACGGGTCCATAGTTAGTAGCTAGATGGCTTCTTCACTCTTTCTGGATCTCAATACAATGTTCTCCCCCTCTCTTGTGGAGATCTATTCGATGTAATCTTCTTTTTGCGGTGTGTTTGTTGAGACGGATGAATTGTGGGTTTATGATCAAGTCTATATATGAATAATATTTGAATCTGCTCTGAATTCTTTTATGTATGATTGGTTATCTTTGCAAGTCTCTTCGAATTATCAGTTTGGTTTGGCCTACTAGATTGGTTGTTCTTGCCATGGGAGAAGTGCTTAGCTTTGGGTTCGATCTTGCGGTGTCCTTTCCCAGTGACAGAAGGGGCAGCAAGGCACGTATTGTATCGTTGCCATCGAGGATAACAAGATGGTTTTTTTATCGTATTGCATGAAACTATCCCTCTACATCATGTCATCTTGCTTAAGGCGTTACTCTGTTTTTAACTTAATACTCTAGATGCATGCTGGATAGCGGTCGATGAGTGGAGTAATAGTAGTAGATGCAGGCAGGAGTCGGTCTACTTGTCTCGGACGTGATGCATATATACATGATCATGCCTAGATATTCTCATAACTATGCTCAATTCTGTCAATTGCTCAACAGTAATTTGTTCACCCACCGTAGAATACTTATGCTCTTGAGAGAAGCCACTAGTGAAACCTATGGCCCCCGGGTCTCTTTCTCATCATATTAATCTCCATCACCTTATTATTGCTTTGCTTTTACTTTGCCTTTTACTTTTTACTTTTCATATCTATACCAAAAATACCAAAAATATTATTTATCATCTCTATCAGATCTCACTTTCGTAAGTGACCGTGAAGGGATTGAAAACCCCTAAGCGTGTTGGTTGCGTTGAGCTATTGTTTTTGTGTAGGTACGAGGGACTCGTGCGTAGCCTCCTACTGGATTGATACCTTGGTTCTCAAAAACTGAGGGAAATACTTAAGCTACTTTGCTGCATCATACTCTCCTCTTCGGGGAAATCCAACGCAGTGCTCAAGAGGTAGCAGGGCCCACGGTGGCCCTCCTCCACTTATTCCTGCACCCACACTCTTCATCTTCCTCCCCCAAACACGAATATCCAGCTCAAGCACGAGTTCTAGCTCATTTTGCTGCCATTTTCGATCTCCTTGCTCAAAGCACCTCTCACAAAACTGCTTGGGAAGATTGTTCCTTGGTATGTGACTCCTCCATTGGTCCAATTAGTTTTTGTTCTAGTGCTTTATCCATTGCCAATTTTTTGCTGCTTAGCTGACCCTGTTCTTGAGCTTGCATGTCAAATTTATATGGTCAAAAGTAGTTTTGATGCATGATATAGGCCCTAGGCACTTGTAGGAGTAGTTGCTATCAATATTATTGTGTTTGGTTTACTTTTACTTTGAAGTTACTAAAAAATTTCAGAATTTTTCAGAGGAAGAAAAATGCTTAGGAAAATGTTCCAAGGTGGTTCTTCAAGGAAGCAAGGACCCAGGCTTGCAATGCGTGATGCTGATGAAGAGCCACCAAGAGACGCTCCGGTGCGTCCTTGTGAGTGGCCTTCTGAAAATTTTATGGATCGAGTGGGAATAAAAGAAGAATTCAACACATATTTGCGTAACGCTGATCTCGTGAGCTTCGAGGAAGAGAAGTGCAGTCAGTATCATAATCTCACTAGTTCCTTTGTGAGGAGGTTTAAATTTTCAACTTCAGGTAATTCTCCAACTGTCCTGCTTGATCTTTATGATAAATCTTATACCATGGACTTAGAGGATTTTACCACTGCATGCAAACTTCCACAATGGGGTAGTATAAGGGATCCTCGCAAATCTGAATTTAGAGATTTTCTTGCTAGTATAACTGTGGGAGAATCTAGAGATATTACACAAGCTACCATAGGGAGCATTCACTTTCCAGCTATACATTATTTTGCTCTCTTCATAGGTAGATGCATAAATGGTAAAGGTGAGGCATGTCACATGTGTGTCCCTGACCTCGGTATTCTTAGGAGTGATGTGATAGGAGACAAATCTTATAATTTGGGAGCCATCGTTGCATGTAGGTTGCATCTTAATAGATTTAATGGAGATTTCTTTGGTGGAATTTATGCAACCCGCGTAGCTAATTTTCTTGGTATAGATGTACGTGAAGATGATAGTGAATTACCCCCTACCTATCTAGATTTTAATGTTATGGTTCACCACCAGTTTGTCGAGAGGAACGAATCACCTCTCCAGTATTGACTAATCTTTGACAGACGCCATGCTGTCCGTATTACTCTCCCTGCTCCTGCTTTCTTTGATTATCAGGCAAGAGGAGGATATACTATTACCAGAGAGGAGGCACATGAGTACGAGAGGAGAGAGGAGGCCGCTCGTCGCCACGCTGCAGCTCAGCAGGCGATAGCTGCTGCATCACAGTATGACCCCAGCTACTATTATGGATATCAGCCAGGCCAGCTATGGCCATAGACCAACTTAGGCCAAAAGCCTAAGCTTGGGGGAGTACATATTTCCCACCGACATTACATTTATGTTCACACACTCATTGCTAGATGTCGGTGCTCATACTTTTTCATTGTATCATCCATGCTAGTTTATTTTCCTTTTTTATGCTTTCTTCTTGTGTGTTTAATAAACCTTAAGAAAAACAAAAAAAATTAGTTGTAGCTTTTAATTAGTTTACTTTCCATTCTTGTAGTAGTGATTAAAAAGAAAACCCAAAAAGATTTCCTGTTCTTCTTTTGCTTGTTGGGAGATTTCCCGTGTAAATAGTTTTATTTCTTTTCTTTTCTTTGGGGGTTGATAGGAGAAGACCATAATTAAATTGTTGAAGAGGCTCTTATATGCATTATTGTTGATCTGACAAAAGAGCCCATATTGCCTTGTCTTCTCCTATTTATTGAATGCCTGCAGATTCCAGCTTAGTCCAATGAACGTGCACTATTATTATTATTCACATCCTTCGGTCATGCAAGTGAAGGGAAATTGTGATGATATATGATGGACTGGCTGAGATGAGAAAAGCTGGTATGAACTCGACTTCTTTTGTTTTTGTAAATATGATTAGTTCATCGTTCCTGATTCAGCCTATTATGAATAAACATGTTTGCAATGACAACTAGAGATCACAGTTTCTTGTGCCATGCTTGATTAGCTATGAGTTATAATGGTTTACCTTGCGTGCCAACATGCTATTAAAATGGTTATGATGTGGTATGATAGGGTGGTATCCTCCTATGAATGATTTAAGTGACTTGACTTCGCACATGTTCACGCATGTAGTTGAAACAAAATCAACATAGCCTTCACGATATTTATGTTCATGGTGGATTATATCCTACTCATGCTTGCATTCGGTGTTGATTAATTTTAATGCATGTTCATGACCGTTGTCGCTCTCTAGCTGGTCGCTTCCCAGTCTTTTGCTAGCCTTCACCTGTACTAAGCGGGAATACTGCTTATGCATCCAATCCCTTAAACCCCAAAGTTATTCCACATGAGTCCACTATACCTACCTATATACGGTATCTACCTGCCATTCCAAGTAAATTTGTATGTGCCAAACTCTATGTGTCGCCCCCGATTTGACCGTACACTAATCATGCACGCAAATGTGTACGATCAAGATCAAGGACTCACGGGTAGATATCACAACACAACTCTACAAATAAAATAAGTCATACAAGCATCATATTACAAGCCAGGGGCCTCGAGGGCTCGAATACAAGAGCTCGATCATAGACGAGTCAGCGAGAGCAACAATATCTGAGTACAGACATAAGTTAAACAAGTTTGCCTTAAGAAGGCTAGCACAAACTGGGATACAGATCGAAAGAGGCGCAAGCCTCCTGCCTGGGATCCTCCTAGCTACTCCTGGTCGTCGTCAGCGGGCATCACGTAGTAGTAGGCACCTCCGGTGTAGTAGGAGTCATCGTCGACGGTGGCGTCTGGCTCCTGGGCTCCAACATCTGGTTGCGACAACCAGGTAGAAGGGATAGGGGGAAAAGAGGGAGAAAGCAACCGTGAGTACTCATCCAAAGTACTCGCAAGCAAGAAGCTACACTACATATGCATGGGTATCAAATGGGATAAGGGTATCATATGTGGACTGAACTGCAGAATGCCAGAATAAAAGGGGGATAACTAATCCTTTCGAAGACTACGCTTCTGGCAGTCTCCCTCTTGCAACATGTAGAAGAGAGTAGACTGAAGTCCTCCAAGTACCATCGCATAGCATAATCCTAACCGATGATCCTCCCCTCGTCGCCCTGTGAGAGAGCAATCACCGGTTGTATCTGGCACTTGGAAGGGTGTGTTTTATTAAGTATCTAGTTCTAGTTGTCATAAGGTCAAGGTACAACTCCAAATCGTCCTGTTACCGAAGATCACGGCTATTCGAATAGATTAACTTCCCTGCAGGGGTGCACCACATACCCCAACACGCTCGATCCCATTTGGCCGGACACACTTTCCTGGGTCATGCCCGGCCTCGGAAGATCAACACGTCGCAGCCCCACCTAGACCAACAGAGAGGTCAGCACGCCGGTCTAAACCTAAGCGCCCACGGGTCTGGGCCCATCGCCCTTAGCACACCTGCACGTTGCGTGGGCGGCCGGAAGCAGACCTGGCCTAGTGGCGTTCCAGTCCAATCCAGCGCGCGCCGCTCCGTTGCTGACGTCAAGAAGGCTTCGGCTGATACCACGACGCCGGGATACCCATAACTACTCCCGCGTAGATGGTTAGTGCGTATAGACCAAATGGCCAGACTCAGATCAAATACCCAGATCTCGTTAAGCGTGTTAAGTATCCGCGAACGCCGACCAGGGCCAGGCCCACCTCTCTCCTAGGTGGTCGGAACCTGCCCTGTCGCTCCGCCTCAAGATCCACTCGCGGGTGCTCCTCAAGCCGACCCGTCTTTAGTCACCACATGTATCATGTATAAAGTATATAGTATATACCCGTGATCAACTCCCGAGTGATCACGGCCCGATAGTATAGCATGGCAGACGGACAAGGATGTAGGGCCACTGATGAAAAACTAGCATCCTATACTAAGCATTAGGATTGCAGGTAAAGGTAACAACAGTAGTAGCAAGGATAGGCTATGCATCAGGATAGGATTAACGGGAAGCAGTAACATGCTGCACTACTCTAATGCAAGCAGTATAGAGAAGAGTAGGCGATATCTGGTGATCAAAGGGGGGGGGGGCTTGCCTGGTTGCTCTGGCAAGAGAGAGGGATCGTCAACTCCGTAGTCGTACTGGGTAGCAGCGGCGTCGGTCCCGGTGTCTAGCGAGAGAAGAGGGGGGAAGAAACAATAAATATTTAAGAAAACAGATGCATAGCGATGCATGACATGACAAGTATCGGTGCTAGGGGTGCCCTATCGCGGTATGAGGTGATACCGATGAAGGGGGAAAACATCCGGGAAAGTATCCCCGGTGTTTCGCATTTTCGGACAGATGAAACAGAGGGGGAAAGTTGCGTGTTCGCTATGCTAGGGATGCGTGGCGGATAAACGGGCTGCGTATTCAAATTCGTCTCGTCGTTCTGAGCAACTTTCATGTATAAAGTATTTTCATCCGAATTACGGATTAAAAGATATGATTTTCTAAAGATTTAAATCATTTTCTGATTTTAATTATTTATTTAAACCCAACATTATCCAGAACAGTGTACGCTGACGTCAGCATGACGTCAGCATGATGTCAGCAGTCAACAGAGGCGTTGACTGGTCAACTGACATGTGGGTCCCGTTCGCCATTGACTGTTTTAGTCTAATTAGGATTAACTAATCTAATTACTGTTTAATTAAACTAACTAGTTAATTAGATTAATTAAATAAGATTAATTAACTTAATTAATTCATTAACTATTTTAATTTTTAATTAATTAATTTTTAATTAATTAATTATTTATATATTTATTTTTATTTCGTTTTTTTAACGTTTTGGAGTGGGGCCCCATTGTCATAGGGCCACTGGGGTCTATGCGGGCGTGCGGGTTACGGGCTCCAACGGGCGATGGCCTGAGTGGGGGGGGCGAGCCCGACAGGGGAAAAACGGGGCGAGGCCACCGGGTGCCACCGGCGGACGACCGCGGCGCGGCAGCCATTGAGGGGGCCCCGGCGGAGGCGGCCAGCATGGCAGTGGCAGGCACGGCAGCCTGGGGCGGGGCCGGCAACGGTAGGGAGGCGGAGGGAGCTGGGACGCGGCCACGGCGGGCGCAGAGGGGAAGGAGGCCGCGGCCAGCGTCAGGAGGCCGGGGCACGGGCGCCGGTGCGCGGCCAAGGCGCGGCGCGGCAGCGGTGAGCGCGGGGCCGGAGCGCGCGCGGGGTGGAAGCCGCGGCCAAGGGCATGGCCGTGCGGTAGCGGGCGCGGGCGGCGGGGCTGCATCGCCGGTGAGGCGAGGCCGCGCACGCGTGGGCGAAGTGGCAGCCGGGCGCGTGCAAAGGGGGCGGAGGCCGAGCGGGACGGACCTGAGCCATGACCAGCGAGGGGGGGGGCGCGGCCGCGGCGAGGTGCGGTGACCAGGGGGGTCGGGCATGGCGGACACGGGACGGAGGGATGGTGCGCTCGGCACAGAAGCTCACCGCGGGATGGTGGGGTCTAGACAACTGGGCTTGGGGAGGAGGACAGAGACGACGGTTCGACGGGGAGGCAGGCCGGCGAAGGAGTCCGGGCAGCGATGGACGAGGGCGAGGCGATGCGGCGTGCAGTCCGGTGGGGAGGAGGATGGGGAGGCGGTGCAGGAGGTTGGGAGCCGCGAGGAGGAGGCCGGGGGTGGCGGTTCCCGGCGCCGGCGGGCGGCGGCCTCAGGGGTGCGGCGGCTCGGGTGCCCGCTCCACCGAGTGTGCGTGCGTGCGTGTGTGTGGCGGCGGAGTGGGAGGAGAAGGGGATCGTGGGGGGGGGGGATGAGCGAGTGGGACGGGGAATTAGGGTTCCGGGGGGGTGTTATGGAGGGAGTGGGTCGTGGCTGGGCCGGCCTGGCGGCCCGATGGCCTGCTGGGCCATGGTCCAGCGGGGGGGGGGGGTCTTCTATTTTTTTTTGTTTAACTGTTTATAACATTTTTCTTTTACAGTTTTAATTCATATTATTTTAGTTTTATGAAATATAATTCTAGCACCTAAATTAGTGGTAGTAATTCTATTACTACCACAATTATCCTTTTATTTATTAAAAGTAGTTTTCAATAATTTAATCATTTAAATGACGATTAAGTAAATAATTTAGCTATTGTTTCTATCATTTAGTGCATCTAAGCATTTTATAAAATTTTGGGTTCACCACCCTGATCATATATGATTTAGTTGCTACACTTTGAACATTTTAGATTTGACTTTAGAAAACTTTTATCGTTTAACTTTATTTTAAGTTAGAATTCAAAAGGGACGTGATACACCGCAAGATTAACAACAGTAACCATGGTGACGTGGCATCATTATCATGAGATTACTGTAGCCTAATTATCCGGGCGTCACACTCTAAACCTTTAAATAAATATCCTGTTTTGTATGCTCGAATAGCTCATGTATCAACTAGGGTTGTCTGTATCTTCCATGTTAGGCGGGTTATTCTCAAGAGGAGTGGACTCCGCTCCTCACTCACGAGATAAATGGCTGGTCACCGGGATGCCCAGTCCCATGCTTTATGCAAACTAAATCAAAATAATTGCAAACAAAACTCCCCCAGGGACTCTTGTTAGTTGGAGGCACTCGTTATTTTGAGCAAGCCATGGATTGATGCTTGTGGTGGAAGGGGGAGTATAAACTTTACCATTCTGTTTGGGAACCTCCTATAATGTGTGTAGCATGGAAGATATCACCGTCTCTTGGTTGTTATGTTGACAATGAAAGTATACCGCTCAAAATATTATTCACCTCTGTTTCAAAACCGAGCTCTGGCACCTCTACAAATCCCTGCTTCCCTTTGCGAAGGGCCTATCTATTTACTTTTATGCTGAGTCATCATCCTCTTATTAAAAAGAACAAGTTGGAGAGCACCGCTATCATTTGCATTCAATACTGTTAGTTTACATTGAGTATGACTTGACTGGATCTCTTTTACCATGAATTACAATGTCTAGTTAGTCCTTGGTCTTTAAAGGTGCTCTCCATTTATGTTTTGCGGTCTCAGAAAGGGCTAGCAAGATACCATCCTGTTATATCATATTATGATTGTTTTGACAAAGTGTTGTCATCCGAGTTTTATTGTTATGGCTCGCTAGTTGATTATGCTATTGATATGAGTAAACTTGAGACCTATGCGTTATTGCAAATGTGGTTAGTTATAATCTTTGCTGAAAACTTGAATGCTGGCTTTACATATTTACAACAACAAGAGCAAACAGAGTTTGTAAAAGTTTTTCTTTATCACTTTCAGTTTGTCAACTGAATTGCTTGAGGACAAGCAAGGGTTTAAGCTTGGGGGAGTTGATACGTCTCCAACGTATCTACTTTTCCAAACACTTTTGCACTTGTTTTGGACTCTAACTTGCATGATTTGAATGGAACTAACCTGCACTGACGCTGTTTTCAGCAGAATTACCATGGTGTTATTTATGTGCAGCAGCAAACATTCTCGGAATGACCTGAAACTTCACGGAGACACTTTTCAGAAAATAGGAAAAATACCTGCCAAAGATGAAGGCCAGGGGGGCCACCACCTTGCCACGAGGGTGGGGGGCACGCCTGCCCCCCTAGGGCGCGCCCCCTACCTCGTATGGCCGCTGTTGCCTCTCCGACTCCAACTCCACCTCCATATATTGAGTTTCAGGGAGAAAAAATCAGAGAGAAGAAATCATCGCGTTTTACGATACGGAGCCGCCGCCAAGCCCTAAAACCTCTCGGGAGGGCTGATCTGGAGTCCGTTCGGGGCTCCGGAGAGGGAAATCCGTCGCCATCGTCATCATCAACTATCCCCCATCACCAATTTCATGATGCTCACCACCATGCGTGAGTAATTCCATCGTAGGCTTGCTGGACGGTGATGGGTTGGATGAGATCTATCATGTAATCGAGTTAGTTTTGTTAGGGTTTGATCCCTAGTGTCCACTATGTTCTAAGATTGATGTTGCTATGACTTTGCTATGCTTAATGCTTGTCACTAGGGCCCGAGTGCCATGATTTCAGATCTGAACCTATTATGATTTCAGCAATATATGAGTGTTCTTGATCCTATCTTGCAAGTCTATAGTCACCTATTATGTGTTATGATCCGTTAACCCCGAAGTGATAATAATCGGGATACTTACCGGTGATGACCGTAGTTTGAGGAGTTCATGTATTCACTATGTGTTAATGCTTTGTTCTGGTCCTCTATTAAAAGGAGGCCTTAATATCCCTTAGTTTCCGTAAGGACCCCGCTGCCACGGGAGGGTAGGACAAAAGATGTTATGCAAGTTCTTTTCCATAAGCACGTATGACTATATTCGGAATACATGCCTACATTATATCAATGAACTGGAGCTAGTTCTGTGTCACCCTAGGTTATGACTGTTAAATGATGAACCACATCCGGCATAATTCTCCATCACCGATCCATTGCCTATGGCTTTCCACATATTGTTCTTCACTTATTTACTTTCCTGTTGCTATTACTATCATTACTACAAAATACCAAAAACATTACTTTTACTACTGTTACCTTTTGTTACCGTTACCACTACTATCATATTATTTTGCTACTAAACACTTTGCTGCAGATATTAAGTTTCTAGGTGTGGTTGAATTGACAACTCAGTTGCTAATACTTGAGAATATTCTTTGGCTCCCCTTGTGTCGAATCAATAAATTAGGGTTGAATACTCTATCCTCGAAAACTGTTGCGATCCCCTATACTTGTGGGTTATCATGATCGCTGGAGCTTGCATATTTTGTTAGGACCTTTAGGATTGACAAAACTTTCTTGTTGCATCATATACAACTCTTCTTTAATAAATCCATTAAGGAATGTAGTTTTGTTTATCCATTTGCCAGATTTCATAAAATGTGGCAATTGCTAACATGATTCGGACAGACTTAAGCATAGATACGAGTGAGAAACTCTCATCGTAGTCAACGCCTTGAACTTGTCGAAAACCTTTTGCGACAATTCTAGCTTTGTAGATAGTAACACTACTATTAGCGTCCGTCTTCCTCTTGAAGATCCATTTAATCTCAATGGCTCGCCGATCTTTGGGCAAGTCAATCAAAGTCCATACTTTGTTCTTATACATGGATCTCATCTCAGATTTCATGGCCTCAAGCCATTTCACGAAATCTAGGCTCATCATCGCTTCCTCATAGTTTGTAGGTTCGTCATGGTCAAGTAACATGACCTCCAGAACAGGATTGCTATACCTCTCTGGTGCGGATGTCACTATGGTTTACCTACGAGGTTCGGTAGTAACTTGATCTAAAGTTACATGATCATCATCATTAGCTTCCTCACTAATTGGTGTAGTAGTCATAGGAATAGATTTCTGTGATGAACTACTTTCCAATAAGGGAGCAGGTACAGTTACGTCATCATGTTCTACTTTCTTCTCACTCACTTCTTTCGAGAGAAACTCCTTCTCTAGAAAGGATCCATTCTCAGCAATGAATATCTTGCCTTCGGATCTGTGATAGAAGGTGTACCCAAAATTTTCTTTTTGGGTATCCTATGAAGACGCACTTCTCCGAGTTGGGTTTGAGCTTATCAGGTTGAAATTTTTTAACATAAGCATTGCAACCTCAAACTTTAAGACACGACAGCTTAGGTTTCTTGCCAAACCATAGTTCATACGGTATCGTCTCAACGGATTTAGATGGTGCCCTATTTAACGTGAATGTAGTTGTCTCTAATGCATAACTGATACGTCTCCAACGTATCTATAATTTTTTATTGTTCCATGCTATTATATTATCAACCTTGGATGTTTTATATGCATTTATATGCTATTTTATATGATTTCTGGGACTAACCTATTAACCTAGAGCCCAGTGCCAGTTTCTGTTTTTTCCTTGTTTTAGAGTATCACAGAAAAGGAAAATCAAACGGAGTCCAATTGACCTGAAACTTCACAGAACTTATTTTTGGAAGGAAAGAAGTCTAGAAGACTTGGAGTCCACGTAAGGGAAGCTTCGAGGAGGCCACGAGGTAGAGGCGCGCCCTCCACCCTTGTGGGACCCTCGTGGCTCCCCTGATGTACTTCTTCCGGCTATATATCTCCATATACCCTAAAAACATCCGAGAGCACAATAGATCGGGAGTTCCGCCGCCAGAAGCCTCCGTAGCCACCGAAAGCCAATCTAGACCCGTTCCGGCACCCTGCCAGAGGGGACGATCCCTCTCCGGTGGCCATCTTCATCATCCCGGTGCTCTCCATGACGAGGAGGGAGTAGTTCTCCCTCGGGGCTGAGGGTATGTACCAGTAGCTATGTGTTTGATCTCTCTCTCTCTCGTGTTCTTGAGGTGATACGATCTTGATGTATCACGAGCTTTGCTATTATAGTTGGATCCTATGATGTTTCTTCCCCCTCTACTCTCTTGTAATGGATTGAGTTTCCCCTTTGAAGTTATCTTATCGGATTGAGTCTTTAAAGATTTGAGAACACTTGATGTATGTCTTGTCGTGCGTATCTGTGGTGACAATGGGATATCACGTGATTCACTTGATGTATGTTTTGGTGATCAACTTGCGGGTTCCGCCCATGAACCTATGCATAGGGGTTGGCACATGTTTTCGTCATGATTCTCCGGTAGAAACTTTGGGGCACTCTTTGAGGTCCTATGTGTTGGTTGAATAGATGAATCTGAGATTGTGTGATGCATATCGTATAATCATACCCACGGATACTTGAGGTGACATTGGAGTATCTAGGTGAAATTAGGGTTTTGGTTGATTTGTGTCTTAAGGTGTTATTCTAGTACGAACTCTAGGGCTGTTTGTGACACTTATAGGAATAGCCCAACAGATTGATTGGAAAGAATAACTTTGAGGTGGTTTCGTACCCTACCATAATCTCATCGTTCGTTCTCCGCTATTAGTGACTTTGGAGTGACTCTTTGTTGCATGTTGAGGGATAGTTATGTGATCCAATTATGTTATTATTGTTGAGGGAACTTGCACTAGCGAAAGTATGAACCCTAGGCCTTGTTTCAACGCATTGCAATACCGTTTACGCTCACTTTTATCATTCGTTACCTTGCTGTTTTATATTTTCAGATTACAAAAACTATTATCTACTATCCATATACCACTTGTATCACCATCTCTTTGCCGAACTAGTGCACCTATACAATTTACCATTGTATTGGGTGTGTTGGGGACACAAGAGACCATCTTCATCCTACGCCACCTACGGATTGATAAACCTTAGGTCATCCACTTGAGGGAAATTTGCTACTGTCCTACAAACCTCTGCACTTGGAGGCCCAACAACGTCTACAAGAAGAAGGTTGTGTAGTATACATCAAGCTCTTTTCTGGCGCCGTTGCCGGGGAGGTGAGTGCTTGAAGGTATATCTTTAGATCTTGAAGTCGAATCTTTTTGTTTCTTGTTTTATCACTAGTTTAGTTTGTAAAAGAAAAGTACAAAAAATGGAATTAAGATTGCCTCATATGCTTCATCTTTTTAATAACTATCATGAAAATAAGGATTCCGATAATTGTGCTCAAGTGCTAGAAGAAGAATGCATTAGAATGTTTGGCACTAAATATTTGAATGATGAGCATGATTGCAATGTTGTTAGTATGAATTCCTTGAATATCCATGATGCTAATGATATGCAAAGCCACAATTTTGGGGAAGCTATGTTTGATGAAGATGATATTTTTTGTCCCCCAAGCTTTGATGAGCAAATTTATTATGATGAAAGCATGCCACCTATTTATGATGATTATATTGATGAAAGTGGATTTGGAGAGGTCATGACTTTATTTTGTGATGAATCAACTATTCCGGAAGAGGTTCCAAATGATTATGAGAACAAAGTTGCTATCTATGATGATTATTGTGATGACTTGTATGCTATAAAGACCAATGATATCCATGAAACTTGTCATCATGATTTTAGTTTTCAATTGGATTATGCCTCGCATGATAATTATTTTGTTGAGTTCGCTCCCACTATTATTCATGAAAAGAATTTTGCTTGTGTGGAGAGTAGTAAATTTTCTATGCATGTAGATCATGAAAAGAATGCTTTATGTGATAGTTATATTGTTGAATTCATTCATGATGCTACTGAAAATTATTATGAGGGAGGAATATATTCTTGTAGGAATTGCAATAATATCAAGTTTCCTCTCTATGTGCTTAAAGTTTTGAAGTTATGCTTGTTTTGCTTTTCTATGCAAGTTGATTCTTGTTCCCACAAGTTGTTTGATCACAAAATCCCTATGCATAGGAAGTGGGTTAGACTTAAATTTGCTAGTCATATTCTTCATGATGCTCTCTTTATGTTTCAATTCTTATCCTTTATGTGAGCATCATTGAAATCATCATGCCTAGCTAGGGGCGTTAAACGATAGCGCTTGTTGGGAGGCAACCCAACTTTATTTTTGTTCCTTGATTTCTTCTCCTGTTTAGTAATAAATAATTTATCTAGCCTCTATTTAGATGTGGTTTTATGCTTTTAATTAGTGTTTGTGCCAAGTAGAACCTTTGGGAAGACTTGGGGAAAGTCTTTGCGATCATGCTGTAAAAAATAGAAACTTTAGCACTCACGAGAATTGCTGCCATTTTTATTTGGATAGTGATATTTAGTTAATTCTTTTTTAAGATGATTAATAGATAAATTCCTCACGTCCAGAAATTTATTTTAGAATTTTATGAGTTCCATAAGTATACGTGTGATCCATATTACTACAGACTGTTCTGTTTTTGACAGATTCTGTTTTTCGTGTGTTGTTTGCTTATTTTAATGAATCTATGGCTAGTAAAAGAGTTTATAACCCATAGAGAAGTTGGAATACAGTAGGTTTAACACCAATATAAATAAATAATGAGTTCATTACAGTACCTTGAAGTGGTGTTTTGTTTTCTTTCGCTAACGGAGCTTATGAGTTTTCTGTTAAGTTTTGTGTTGTGAAGTTTTCAAGTTTTGGGTAAAGATTCGATGGACTATGGAATAAGGAGTGTCAAGAGCCTAAGCTTGGGGATGCCCAAGGCACCCCAAGGTAATATTCAAGGACAACCAAAAGCCTAAGCTTGGGGATGCCCTGGAAGGCATCCCCTCTTTCGTCTTCGTTCATCGGTAACTTTACTTGGAGCTATATTTTTATTTCCCACATGATATGTGTTTTGCTTGGAGCGTCAATTTATTTTGTTAGGATTTTCTTTCTGTTATTTAGAACATTTTTTTGCATATTTTATTCCAAGAAAAGTGGCATTGATAGCCTTTACTATGCCTATTTTACAAGTCTTCATGTTGCTGTTTGAAAACAGAAAGTTTACCGCTGTTGCAATAATTCCCTAGAAAAGTCAGAATGTGATAAAATGTTGAAACCTTTTTCATATTAAGCTATGATAAATTTAATACAGTGGGAATTTTCTTTCATAATTTTTGGATCTAGGGAAGTATGGATGTTGCTGCATTCTTTACAGACTGTCCTGTTTAGGAAGATTGCTGTTATGTTTGCATTGTTTGCGTATGTTTGCTTCTTCAATGATTCTATTTGAGGATAGGTCTATTAAATATGCAGAGGCATTTAGTATGCAATGTTGAATAATAATTTTAGTGATTTGCTACAGTAGAGTATGATAAGGTTTTGGCAATGGTTTATACTAACTTATCTCACGAGTCCTTGTTGAGTTTTGTGTGGATGAAGCTTTTGAGATTTAGGAGACAGTGATATCAGAGGAATTAAGGAGAAACAAAAGCTCAAGCTTTGGGATGCCCAAGGCATCCCAAGATAATATTTCAAGAAGTCTCAAGCGTCTAAGCTTGGGGATGCCCCGGTTGGCATCCCACCTTTCTTCTTCAACAACTATCGGTTAGTTTCGCTTGATCCTAAGTTTTTGCTTCTTCACATTATGTTTGCCATTCTTAGAATGTCATTTTATTTAGTTTTACTTGCTGTTTGAATAAAATACCAAGATCTGAAATTATTAAATGTTAGAGAGTCTTCACATAGTTGCATAATTATTTGACTACTCATTGATCTTCACTTATATCTTTCGGAGTAGTTTGTTGTTGCTCTAGCGCTTCACTTATATCTTTTTAGAGCACGGTGGCGGTTTTATTTTATAGAAATAGATGAACTCTCATGCTTCACTTATATTATTTTGAGAGTCTTTAGAACAGCATGGTAGTTTGCTTTGGTTATGAAACTAGTCCTAATATGATGGGCATCCAAGAGGGGTATAATAAAAACTTTCATATAGAGTGCATTGAATACTATGAGAAGTTTGATACTTGATGATTGTTTTGAGATATGAAGATGGTGATATTAGAGTCATGCTAGTTGAGTGGTTATGAATTTAAGAAATACTTGTGTTGAAGTTTGTGATTCCCGTAGCATGCACGTATGGTGAACCGTTATGTGATGAAGTCGGAGCATGATTTATTTATTGATTGTCCTCCTTATGAGTGGCGGTCGGGGACGAGCGATGGTCTTTTCCTACCAATCTATCCCCCTAGGAGCATGCGCGTAGTACTTTGTTTCGATAACTAATAAATTTTTGCAATAAGTATGTGAGTTCTTTATGACTAATGTTGAGTCCATGGATTATACGCATTCTCACCCTTCCACCATTGCTAGCCTCTCTAGTACCGCGCAACTTTCGCCGGTACCTCAAACCCACCATATACCTTCCTCAAAACAGCCACCATACCTACCTATCATGGCATTTCCATAGCCACTCCGAGATATATTGCCATGCAACTTTCCACCGTTCCGTTATTATGACACGCTTCATCATTGTCATATTGCTTTGCATGATCATGTAGTTGACATCATATTTGTGGCAAAGCCACCATTCATAATTCTTTCATACATGTCACTCGTGCATCATTGCACAATCCGGTACACCGCCAGAGGCATTCATATAGAGTCATATCTTGTTCTAAGTATCGAGTTGTAATTCTTGAGTTGTAAGAAAATAAAAGTGTGATGATCATCATTATTAGAGCATTGTCCCAGTGAGGAAAGGATGATGGAGACCATGATTCCCCCACAAGTTGGGATGAGACACCGGACAAAAATAAATAAATAAAAGAGGCCAAAGAAGCCCAAATAAATAAAGAGAAAGAAAAGAGGCCAAAGAAGCCCAAATAAATAAAGAGAAAGAAAAGAGGCCATAAAAAAAGAGAAAAGGCCCAAATAAAAAATAAAAAAATGAGAGAAAGAGAGAGAAGGGACAATGTTACTATCCTTTTACCACACTTGTGCTTCAAAGTAGCACCATGATCTTCATGATAGAGAGTCTCCTATGTTGTTACTTTCATATACTAGTGGGAATCTTTCATTATAGAACTTCGCTTGTATATTCCAATGATGGGCTTCCTCAAAATGCCCTAGGTCTTCATGAGCAAGCGAGTTGGATGCACACCCACTAGTTTCTTTTGTTAAGCTTTCATACATTTATAGCTCTAGTGCATCTGTTGCATGGCAATCCCTACTCACTCACATTGATATCTATTGATGGGCATCTCCATAACCCGTTGATATACCTAGTTGATGTGAGACGATCTTCTCCTTTTTGTCTTCTCCACAACCACCATTCTATTCCACCTATAGTGCTATGTCCATGGCTCACGCTCATGTATTGCGTGAAGATTGAAAAAGGTTGAGAACATCAAAAGTATGAAACAATTGCTTGGCTTGTCATCGGGGTTGTGCATGATTTAAATATTTTGTGTGGTGAAGATGGAGCATAGCTAGACTATATGATTTTGTAGGGATAGCTTTCTTTAGCCATGTTATTTTGAGAAGCCATGATTGCTTAGTTAGTATGCTTGAAGTATTATTATTTTCATGTCAATATTAAACTTTTGTCTTGAATCTTATGGATCTGAACATTCATGCCAAAACGAAGAGAATTACTTAGAGAAATATGTTAGGTAGAATTCCACATCAAAAATTCTGTTTTTATCATTTACCTACTCGAGGACGAGCAGGAATTAAGCTTGGGGATGCTGATACGTCTCCAACGTATCTATAATTTTTTATTGTTCCTTGCTATTATATTATCAACCTTGGATGTTTTATATGTATTTATATGCTATTTTATATGATTTTTGGGACTAACCTATTAACCTAGAGTCCAGTGCGAGTTTATGTTCTTTCCTTGTTTTAGAGTATCACAGAAAAGGAAAATCAAACGGGGTCCAATTGACCTGAAACTTCACGGAACTTATTTTTGGAAGGAAATGAGCCCAGAAGACTTGGAGTCCACGTAAGGGAAGCTTCGAGGAGGCCACGAGGTAGGGGGTGCGCCCACCCCCCCTGGGCGCGCCCTCCACCCTCGTGGCTCCCCTGACGTACTTCTTCCGCCTATATATCTTCATATACCCTAAAAACATCTGAGAGCACAATAGATCGGGAGTTCCGCTGCCAGAAGCCTCCGTAGCCACCGAAAGCCAATCTAGACCTGTTCCGGAACCCTGCCGGAGGGGGCAATCTCTCTCCGGTGGCCATCTTCATCATCCCAGTGCTCTCCATGACAAGGAGGGAGTAGTTCTCCCTCGGGGCTGAGGGTATGTACCAGTAGCTATGTGTTTGATCTCTCTCTCTCTCGTGTTCTTGAGGTGATACGATCTTGATGTATTGCGAGCTTTGCTATTATAGTTGGATCCTATGATGTTTCTTCCCCCTCTACTCTCTTGTAATGGATTGAGTTTCCCCTTTGAAGTTATCTTATCGGATTGAGTCTTTAAAGATTTGAGAACACTTGATGTATGTCTTGCCGTGCGTATCTGTGGTGACAATGGGATATCACGTGATTCACTTGATGTATGTTTTGGTGATCAACTTGCGGGTTCCGCCCATGAACCTATGCATAGGGGTTGGCACACGTTTTTGTCGTGATTCTCCGGTAGAAACTTTGGGGCACTCTTTGAGGTCCTATGTGTTGGTTGAATAGATGAATCTGAGATTGTGTGATGCATATCATATAATCATACCCATGGATACTTGAGGTGACATTGGAGTATCTAGGTGACATTAGGGTTTTGGTTGATTTGTGTCTTAAGGTGTTATTCTAGTACGAACTCTAGGGTTGTTTGTGACACTTATAGGAATAGCCCAACGGATTGATTGGAAAGAATAACTTTGAGGTGGTTTCGTACCCTACCATAATCTCTTCATTCGTTCTCCGCTATTAGTGACTTTGGAGTGACTCTTTGTTGCATGTTGAGGGATAGTTATGTGATCCAATTATGTTATTATTGTTGAGGGAACTTGCACTAGCGAAAGTATGAACCCTAGGCCTTGTTTCAATGCATTGCAATACCGTTTACGCTCACTTTTATCATTCGTTACCTTGCTGTTTTTATATTTTCAGATTACAAAAACTATTATCTACTATCCATATACCACTTGTATCACCATCTCTTCGCCGAACTAGTGCACCTATACAATTTACCATTGTATTGGATGTGTTGGGGACACAAGAGACTCTTTGTTATTTGGTTGCAGGGTTGCTTGAGAGAGACCATCTTCATCCTACGCCTCCTACGGATTGATAAACCTTAGGTCATCCACTTGAGGGAAATTTGCTACTGTCCTACAAACCTCTGCACTTGGAGGCCCAACAACGTGTACAAGAAGAAGGTTGTGTAGTAGACATCAATAACCCCAAAACGATAGCGGTAAATCAGTAAGAGACATCATAGGTCGTACCATATCTAGTAAAGTACAATTACGACATTCGGGCACACCATTACGATGTGGTGTTCCAGGTGGCGTGAGTTGTGAAACTATTCTACATTGTTTCAAATGAATACCAAACTCATAACTCAAATATTCTCCTCCACGATCAGATCGCAGAAACTTTATTTTATTGTTACGATGATTTTCAACTTCACTCTGAAATTCTTTGAACTTTTCAAACGTTTCAGACTTATGTTTCATTAAGTAGATATACCCATATCTGCTTAAATCATCTGCGAAGGTGAGAAAATAACGATATCCGCCACGAGCCTCAACATTCATCGGACCACATACATCTGTATGTATGATTTCCAACAAATCTATTGCTCTCTCCATAGTTCCGGAGAATGGCATTTTAGTCATCTTGCCCATGAGGCACGGTTCGCAAGTACCAAGTGATTCATAATCAAGTGGTTCCAAAAGTCCATCAGTATGGAGCTTCTTCATGCGCTTAACACTGATATGACCTAAACGGCAGTGCCACAAATAAGTTGCACTATCATTATCAACTCTGCATCTTTTGGCATCAATATTATGAATATGTGTATCGCTACTATCGAGATCCAACAAACCATTTTCATTGGGTGTATGACCATAGAAGGTTTTATTCATGTAAACAGAACAACAATTATTCTCTAACTTACATGAATAACTGTATTGCAATAAACATGATCCAATCATGTTCATGCTCAACGCAAACACTAAATAACATTTATTTTAGGTTTAACACTAATCCTGCAAGTATAGGGAGTGTGCGATGATGATCATATCAATCTTGGAACCATTTCCAATACACATCGTCACTTCACCCTTAACTAGTCTCTCTTCATTCTGCAACTCCCGTTTCGAGTTACTATTCTTAAAAACTGAACTAGTATCAAATACTGAGGGGTTGCTATAAACACTAGTAAAGTATACATCAATAACATGTATATCAAATATACCTATGTCCACTTTGCCATCCTTCTTATCCGCCAATTACTTGGGGTAGTTCCGCTTCTAGTGACCAGTCCCTTTGCAGTAGAAGCACTCAGTTTCAGGCTTAGGTCCAGAATTGGGTTTTTTCACTTAAGCAGCAACTTGCTTGCCGTTCTTCTTGAAGTCCCCCTTTCTTCCCTTTGTCCCTTTACTTCAAACTAGTGGTTTTGTTTACCGTCAACACTTGATGCTTTTCTTGATTTCTACCTTCGTAGATTTCAGCATCACAAAGAGCTTGGGAATCATTTCCGTTATGCCTTGCATATTATAGTTCATCACGAAGTTCTACTAACTTGGTGATGGTGAGTAGAGAATTATGGCAATCACTATTTTATCTGGAAGATTAACTCCCACTTGATTTAAGCGATTGTAGTACCCAGACAATCTGAGCACATGCTCACTGCTTGAGCTATTCTCCTCCATCTTTTAGCTATAGAACTTGTTGGAGACTTCATATCTCTCAACTCGGGTATTTGCTTGAAATATTAACTTCAACTCCTGGAACATCTCATATGGTCCATGACGTTCAAAACATCTTTGAAGTCCCGATTCTAAGCCGTTTAAGCATGGTGCACTAAACTATCAAGTAGTCATCATATTGAGCTAGCCAAACGTTCATAACATCTGCATCTGCTCCTGCAATAGGTTTGTCACCTAGCGGTGCATCAAGGACATAATTCTTCTGTGCAGCAATGAGGATAAACCTCAGATCACGGACCCAATCCGCATCATTGCTACTAACATCTTTCAACTTAGTATTCTCTAGGAACATATCAAAAATAAAACAGGGGATCTAAACGCGAGCTATTGATCTACAACATAGATATGCTAATACTACCAGGACTAAGTTCATGATAAATTTAAGTTCAATTAATCATATTACTTAAGAACTCCCACTTAGATAGACATCCCTCTAATCCTGTAAGTGATCACGTGATCCATATCAACTAAACCATGTCCGATCATCACGTGAGATGGAGTAGTTTCAATGGTGAAAATCACTATGTTGATCATATCTACTATATGATTCACGCTCGACCTTTCGGTCTCAGTGTTCCGAGGCTATATCTGTTATATGCTAGGCTCGTCAAGTTTAACATGAGTATTCCGCGTGTGCAACTGTTTTGCACCCGTTGTATTTGAACGTAGAGCCTATCACACCCGATCATCACGTGGTGTCTCAGCACGAAGAACTTTTGCAACGGTGCATACTTAGGGAGAACACTTGTACCTTGATAATTAGTGAGAGATCATCTTATAAAGCTACCGTCGAACTAAGAAAAATAAGATGTATAAAAGATAAACATCACATGCAATCAAAATATGTGACATGATATGGCCATCATCATCTTGTGCCTTTGATCTCCATCTCCAAAGCATCGTCATGATTTCCATCATCACCGGCATGACACCATGATCTCCATCATCTTGATCTATATCAATGTGTCGTCACATGGTCGTCTCGCCAACTATTGCTCTTGCAACTATTGCTATCGCATAGCGATAAAGTAAAGCAATTATTTGGCGCTTGCATCTTATGCAATAAAGAGACAACCATAAGGCTTCTGCCAGTTGCCGTTAACTTCAACAAAACATGATCATCTTATACAACAACTTATATCTCATCACGTCTTGACCATATCACATCACAACATGCCCTGCAAAAACAAGTTAGACGTCCTCTACTTTGTTGTTGCAAGTTTTACGTGGCCACTACGGGCTGAGCAAGAACCATTCTTACCTACGCATCAAAACCACAATGATAGTTTGTCAAGTTAGTGTTGTTTTAACCTTCTCAAGGACTGGGCGTAGCCACACTCGGTTCAACTAAAGTTGGAGAAACTGACACCCGCTAGTCACCTATGTGCATAGCACGGCGGTAAAACCAGTCTCGCGTAAGCATACGCGTAATGTCGGTCTGGGCTGCTTCATCCAACAATACCGCCGAACCAAAGTGTGACATGCTGGTAAGCAGTATGACTTATATCGCCCACAACTCACTTGTGTTCTACTCGTGCATATTACATCAACGCATAAAACCTGGCTCGGATGCCACTGTTGGGGAACGTAGCAATTTCAAAATTTTCCTACGCACACGCAAGATCATGGTGATGCATAGTGACGGAGTCCTGGATTAGGGGGTCTCCGGACAGCCGGACTATATCCTTTGGTTGGACTGTTGGACTATGAAGATACGAGATTAAAGACTTCGTCTCGTGTCCAGATGGGACTCTACTTGGCGTGGAAGGCAAGCTAGTTAATACAGATATGTATATCTCCTCCTTTGTAACCAACCTTATGTAACCCTAGCCCCCTCCAGTGTCTATATAAACCGGAGGGTTTAGTCCGTAGGACAACATACAATCATACCATAGGCTAGCTTCTAGGGTTTAGCCTCTTTGATCTCATGGTAGATCAACTCTTGTAGTACTCATATCATCAAGAACAATCAAGCAGGACGTAGGGTATTGCCTCCATCAAGAGGGCCCGAACCTGGGTAAACATCATGTCCCCTGCCTCCTGTTACCATCCGCCTTAGACGCACAGTTCGGGACCCCCTACCCGAGATCCGCCGGTTTTGACACCAACATTGGTGCTTTCATTGAGAGTTCCACTGTGTCGTCACCATAAGGCTTGATGGCTCCTTCGATCATCACTAGCGATGCAGTCCAGGGTGAGGTTTTCCTCCCTGGACAAATCTTCGTATTCGGCGGCTTCGCACTGCAGGCCAATTCGGTTGGCCATCTGGAGCAGATCGAGAGCTACGCCCCTGGCCATCAGGTCAGGTTCAGAAACTTAAACTACACCGCCGACATCCACAGAGACTTGATCTTCGGCGGATTCTAGCCCATGTCGGGTACGCTCCACAGTCATGATGAGCATGACGTAACTCTGCCATCGGACAGTGTTCGGGAGATCGCGTCCGCAACTACTCCGGCCGTTAATCCGAAGCAAATCGCGCCATCCAAGAGCGGAGGGATAGACCCCGCCGTGCACGCCACCCTCTCAGTGGCGATAGTGCCAGATACTGACTTCACCCCTTATGAGAGCCATGTCGCCGAACCACTGGGTTCATCTCCGGCCACGGACTCCGAGCCGCTCACATCCATGCCCGTCGAATCCGACTAGGCACCGATCATGGAGTTCACCTCCGCGGATATCTTTCAGCACTCGCCCTTCAGCGACGTGCTAAATTCATTAAGGTCTCTCTCCCTGTCAGGAGAACCTTGGCCGAACTATGTCCGGCTAGAATGGGATGCGGACGACGAAGAAATTCGCTGCCCACCCACCACCCACTTAGTAGCCACTATCGACGACTTAACCGACATGCTCGACTTCAACTTCGAAGACTTCGACGGTATGGACGAGGAAGCCAGAGACGAACAGGAACCACTGCCCTCAGGGCGCTGGACTGCCACCTCATCATATGATATATACATGGTGGACACCCCCAAAGAAGGCAATGGCGACAAGACAGCGGAGGATGACCCCTCCAAGAAGCAACCCAAGCGCCGACGTCAGCGGCGCCGCTCTAAGTTCCGCCACAGCAAGAGCAGTGATACTGGCACAGGAGATAATAACACACCGGATAGTGCCAAAGAAAACAACAATCCCCTCCAGCACGATGTAGAGCTGGAGGACGAACAAGCTAGCCCTCCAGAGCAGGCAGCAGATGGAGAACCAGAGGAGGACAATTACATGCCTCTCTCCAAAGACGAGGCGAGCCTCGACGACAACGAATTTATCGTGCCTGAGGACCCCGTCGAGCAAGAGTGCTTCAAGCGCCGTCTTATGGCCACGGCAAATAGCCTGAAGAAAAAGCAGCAACAGCTTCAAGCTGATCAAGACTTGCTAGCAGACAGGTGGACCGAAGTCCTTGTGGCCGAGGAGCATGAGCTCGGGCGTCCATCCAAGAGTTATCCAAAACGCAGGTTGCTACCTCACCTCGAGGAGGAAGCATTGAAACCTCATTCACCAGTGTACGATGCGGCTGACCGGCCACTACGCGGCCGAGCCAGAGAGGCGTTTCAGCCTGAAGTTCAGCCCGCACCCCATCGCCACTCAATCAAAAATACTAAGGCCCGGGGTAACACAAAGGACCTGCAAGACATATTGGACAGTAAAGCAAAAATCGCAAGGTCAATATACGGGACACGGGCACGCGCGCCAACATGGGACGATGATCGTCGCGTCGGATACACCAAGAGTAAATCCGGCCGGGCCAAATACAGCAGACAAGACTCATACGAACTGCGTCGGGATATATCCCAGCACAGAGGCGCCGCACACCCCCTATGCTTCACTGATGAAGTTATGAATCATGAATTCCCGGAGGGATTCAAACCCGTAAATATCGAATCATACGATGGCACAACAGATCCCGCTGTATGGATTGAGGATTTCCTCCTTCACATTCACATGGCTCACGGTGATGATCTACATGCCATCAAGTACCTCCCACTCAAACTCAAAGGACCAGCTCGGCATTGGCTGAACAGCTTGCCAGCAGATTTCGTCGGCAGTTGGGAGGATCTGGAAGATGCATTCCTTGACAACTTCTAGGGCACTTATGTGCGGCCACCGGATGCTGATGACTTGAGCCACATAACCCAACAGTCGGGGGAATCGGCCAGACAATTCTGGACACGGTTCCTGACTAAGAAAAACTAAATTGTAGTCTGTCCGGATGTAGAGTCCCTAGCGGCATTCAAGCATAACATCCGCGACGAGTGGCTCGCCCGCCACCTCGGCCAGGAGAAGCCAAAATCTATGGCAGTCCTCACAACACTCATGACCCGCTTTTGCGCGGGCGAGGACAGCTGGCTGGCTCACAGCAACAACACATCAAGGAATCCGGACACCTCGGATACCAAAGATGTTAACGGTAGGCAGCGTCGTAACAGACCAAAGCGTCGCAATAACGGTGATAACACCGAAGATACGGCAGTCAATGCCGGATTCAGAGGCTCTAGATCCGGTCAGTGAAAAAGCCATTTAAAAGAAATACTCCGGCTCCGTCCAGTCTGGATCGCATACTGGATAGATCGTGTCAAATCCACGGCACCCCCGACAAGCTAGCCAATCACACCAACAGAGAATGCTGGGTGTTCAAGCAGGCCGGCAAGTTAAATATCGAAAACAAGGACAAGGGGCTGCATAGCGATGACGAGGAGGAGCCCCGACCGCCGAACACAGGAGGACAGAAGGGGTTTCCCCCACAAGTGAAGATGGTGAACATGATATACGCAACCCACATTCCCAAGAGGGAGCGGAAGCGTGCACTAAGGGACGTCTATGCGATGGAGCCCGTCGCCCCAAAGTTCAACACATGGTCTGCTTGCCCGATCACCTTCGATCGCAGGGACCACTCCACTAGCATCCGTCATGGCGGATCCGCCACACTGGTCCTAGACCCCATCATTGACGGATTTCACCTCACTCGAGTCCTTATGAACGGCGGTAGCAGCCTGAACCCGCTCTATCAGGATACAGTGCGAAAAATGGGTATCGATCCCTCGAGGATCAAACCCAGCAAAACCACCTTTAAGGGCGTCATCCCAGGTGTAGAAGCTCATTGCACAGGCTCAATCACACTGGAAGTATTCTTCGGATCACCGGACAACTTCCGAAGTGAAGAGTTAATCTTCGATATCTTCCCGTTTCGCAGTGGCTATCACGCACTGCTCAGACCGACAACATTTGCAAAATTCAATGCAGTGCCGCATTACGCATACCTCAAGCTCGAGATGCCAGGACCTCGCGGGGTCATAACGGTAAATGGAAACACAGAACGCTCGCTCCGTACGGAAGAGCACACTGCGGCCCTTGCAGCAGAAGCACAAAGCAGCCTGTTCAGGCAGACCACTCATTCGGCGTCACAGCCCCCGGACACCTTCAAGCGAGTTCGGAACAAGCTGCAACAAGATCGCTTGGCACGATCAGAGCTCGCCTAGCAATTCGGCCCCCGTCCCAGTCCCAGTCAAGCGACAAAATCCGTGTCATGTGTACATAACTACGCACTGAAAATACCATGGACATAGGCGGGGGCATGATCAGGACATGCCCCGCAATGTGGCTTAACCACCCTAGGGGTTGTATACCTTTATCATTCCTTTTTTCTTTCAGGGCCTAACTCTCTGGAAGCCCTTTCCGGCAGTATGATTTCCGGACACATTCCGGAAGCAACAACCAAGGCGGCAAGAAGCTAAGATGAACACGGGAACCGCCAGGTGGTCTCTAGTAATAATTGATATACCCGCTTTTCACTATTTATGCGTAGCTTGCCCTGGGATAGGACATTTCGAATTGTCCTACTTTATGCTTATTGCACTACTTGTACCAAGTACGCTTCGACGTATTACCTAAATAACAATGCATATCATTAATCTGTCATTGCATTATTTAAGTTTTTCTTTTTCTCTTATATGTCCATTTACGACAATCCGCACCCGCACGTTCGGGTACGGTCAGTTCACCAGGGGTTCTCGTTTACCCCATAATACGACGCAAGAAGTCCGAACACTTTCGACAGTGCAGCACCCCGAACTTATAGCATTATATGCATCAGCTCTGAATCATGTCTTTGGTCGAATGTTGGGTTGCCCGGCTCCCATGCTTTGGTACCTTACGTTCCGCTATATCGGCTAAGGTAGCGGTGGGAGAACTACTGCAACTGTGTCCCGGTTCTTCTGGATGAGCACCTCAGTAGAGAAAGCCAAAAACTGACTATCATGATAAGGCGAGAGACTGGTCGCTGTTCGAGAGGTCTCAAGTCCTTAAAGACTTTTTCCGCTTTGGGCGAGGAGTCGGCCTTGTCCGGCTTAGGCATGTATAGTGCCCCAAATTCGGCCCTCCGAATACCAGGGGCTTCGCCAAAATTTAAAATCATAGACTTCTATGGCTAAGTGAGAGTGATAAAGCATTATAGTCCGATTGCCTGGTTCGTTGCACTGAACACCTCCCTTGAAGGACCCAAAATTGGGGTAAAGAGTGTTCAGGTTTACCCCAAACACCCTAGTACTAGTTACATGGGGATAGAAGCCGACGACTGGCCAACTCTTAGATTTTATAAACGGCCGCACAGAAGGTAATATTTTAAATTAAGAAAGCATCGCATGGCGCAAACGAACTCGTTTCATATTACAGGATCACATGTGCATGTTCATTCAAAAATTACATCCTTGGCACACTCACCTGCCACTAGGTGGGAACCCTTCAGGACACTCTCATAATAATTCTCGGGGCAGCGATGCTCCTTGCCCTCCGGCGGCCCCTCCTTCACCAGCTTCACGGCGTCCAGCTTCGCCCAGTGCACATTCGCCCGGGCAAAAGCCCTGCGTGCACCCTCGATGCAGACGGGCCACTTGATGACTTCAAGCCGTGGGCAGGCTTCCACAAGCCGCCTCACTAGACCAAAGTAGCTGCCGGACAGGGGCTCGCCAAGCCACATTCGGACTATAAGGCCCCTCATGTCCTATTCGGCCGCCTTGTGAAGCTCGACCAACTGCTTCAGCTGGTCACTCAAGGGCACGGGGTGTTTGGTCCCAGTATACTAAGACCAGAACAACTTCTCCATTGAGCTCCCTTCCTCAGCCCGATAAAACTCCGCGGCATCCAGTACACTGCGGGGAAGATCTGCAAACGCTCCTGGAGAGCTCCGAACTCGGGTAAGAAAAAGGAAAGTCCCCTTCACGTGCTTGCTTTGCATAATGAATGCCTTACCCATTGATATCTTCTTCGCCGCGTCAATCTCCTGGAGGGCCTTGTGTGCTTCGGCCTTGGCGCTCCGGACGCTTTCAAGCGCCTGCGCGAGCTCGGACTCTCGTGTCTTAGAGTCAAGCTCCAAGGACTCGTGCTTTTTTGCGAGAGCCTCGAGCTCTTGCTGCACCTCGCCTACTCGGGCTTCTTGCTTCTCCCGCTCAATACGCTCCTTGGTCGCTTTGTCTTTGGCCTTGGACAACGCTTTCCTCAGGGTCGCCACTTCGGTCGTGGCCCCTGGCAAACCCATGATGATCCTATTATTTTATAACTGAATTTCTTTTTAACTATATAGACAGGGGTATTTCTTACCTTTGCTCTCTTCAAACTGCCTCTTGGTAAGGCCGAGCTCGTCCTCGGACCGCTTCAGGTCCTGCTTCAGCGCAGAGACCTCTGCAGTACGTGCGGCAGCGGCCAGCAGTGAAGCCTGCACATACACATAGACATACTCTAATTAGACTCCTGAGTTATCATTTGATCCTTTATTCGGCTTTTCTTAGCGAACGCCGAACATAGCATCAGGGGCTACTATCTATGCGGTAATATTTTCTTATATTTTGATTGCTTACCTCAAAGCCTGTTAGGAGGCTGGCGCAAGCTTCGGTCAGTCCGTTTTTGGCGGACTGAACTTTCTGGACCACCACACTCATGATAGTGCGGTGCTCTTCATCGATGGAAGCGCTGCGAAGCGCTTCCAGCAAGTTGTCCGGTGCCTCTGGTTGGACAGAGGACACCGGCACGGATGGTTGGCCCCCTTAACGGGGGACCGCCTGCCGGAGTCCGGAACCATCGAAGGTTCCGGCGCAGTGTTCGGCTGAGGGCCAAACTTGGAGCCCATAGGAGCCTAGCTCCCTTGGTACCCAGGGTCCGGGAAGTCACCTCGAGGCGCCCCCAGGACCAGCTTCCCTTGGCTCGGTGCCTTTCGATACAACACCTCGGCGTTTTCCATAGGGCGAGGGGTGGTAGCGGTCGGGGGAGAACCGCTGTTCATATCCGATGAGTCTAGAGAGCCACTCGACGAGGATACGTCGAGACGAGCCCGGGACAGACTACATAATCATGTTCGGCATGAGGAGAGGCAGTGTAATAAAGCATACCATGAAGTACTATGGCGCCCGGACACTTACAATTTCGCCAGGGGCTTGACCCTGGGTAGCCACTCGTCGCCGCAGTCGACGGCCGTCGTGGCGCAGTCCGGAGGGAGGGTCCTTCCCTTCTTGGCCCCTTCGGCCTCCCCGGTTGGGTCAGCCTTCCTTTTCTTGTATCCTCTGGCTGGGGGGAGAACTTTCCTCTTCCTCCTCCTCGTCTTCATGGGAGGAGTGCGCGTCGGAGTCATCAGACGATGAGTCCAATACAACCTTGCGTCGGAGACCCTTTCGGGTCCCCGCGGCCTTCTTCTTGGTCTTCTTCACCGGCACCACGTAAGGTGCCGAAGTCAGCATCTCCGTTAGGAGAGCGCCTGCAGGATCTTCGGGCAGGGGGGCTGGGCAATCAAGCTGCTCCGCTGTCTTTATCCAGTCCTTTTAATGGCATAGAAGCTTAGATCCTGCATATGACTAAACTGGGGCAAATAAATACCCTGAGAGATATAAAAACTTACCGGATTGGCGCGGCGTTTTGTGCTGAGTCCGCGGTCCTCGATGAGGGAAGGAGGAATCTCGGCGCCCTTGAATAGTACCCTCCAGACGTCCTCGTGCGTCATGTCATAGAGCTCTCGCAGCGTCTGGTGCTTGGCCAAGTCGAACTCCCACAAATAGAATGCTCGTCGTTGACACGGGAGGATCCGGCAGAAGAGCATGACCTGGACCACGTTGACGAGCTTGATTTTCTTGCTCGTCATGTTCCGGATACAGGTCTGGAGTCCAGTCAACTCTACCGAAGAACCCCAGGACAGGCCCTTCTCTTTCCAGGAGGTGAGCCGCGTGGGGATTCCAGATCGAAATTTGGGGGTCGCCACCCAGTTGGAGTCGTGCGGCTCGGTGATGTAGAACCACCCCGATTGCCACCCCTTTATGGTATCCACATAGGTACCCTCGAGCCAGGTGACATTAGGCATCTTGCCCACCATGGCGCCTCTGCACTCTGCTTGCTGGCCACCCACAACCTTCGGTTTAACATTGAAGGTTTTCAGCCATAGGCCGAAGTGGGGCCTGATGCGGAGGAAGACCTCGCACACAATGATAAACGCTGAGATGTTGAGGATGAAATTGGGGGCCAGATCATGAAAATCCAACCCATAGTAGAACATGAGCCCGCGGACAAAATTGGTAAGAAAAACTACCCTCTTATGGGGTTCGGGCGTTGGGATGATCTGCCCCGCATTTGGCAGCCGGTGTGCGATATCCGCGGCCAGATATCCGGCTTCCCGTAACTTCTTGATGTTCTCCTCCATGACGGAGGAGACCATCCACTTGCCTCCTGCTCCGGACAAGCTTGGAGTGGTTTCAGAAGAGGAACGCGAGCTTGGGCACTAGAGCTCAAGTGTGCGGGAATGGGTAAGCAAGGAGGAAGAAGGCGTGGGTGAAAAGAGTGAATCCTTGTCCCTTTATAAGGGCGGAAGAGGCGATGCATCTCCCCACTTGCCTGGTAAAACCGCTTATTCCCCAGGCACCGTAATCGATGGCGCGGTTGGGTTACCCACATCCGTATTGATGAGAATCCCGTAATAAGGGGGACACGATCTCTGCTTTAACAAGACGTGTCGAGAAAACCGCCCCATGTTATGTGCGGTGCTGGTTGAGAAAAACGGTTCGAATAATGACCGAGCCATGACATAACGTCGTGCTGTCAGAACGCGTCAGCAGATTAGATTTGTGCAAATATTTTTCTTTCTGTGGTAGTATGTGAAACTTGTTTTGCGGAGCCGGACACTATTCTGGTGTTCAAAATCTTCTATGGAGTGTTCGGAGGAGGAACCCGCCTTGCAATGCCGAAGATAATTCTGCGCGCCGGACTCATCGTCATTGAAGCCTGGTTCAGGGGCTACTGAGGGAGTCCTGTATTAGGGGGTCTCCGGACAGCCGGACTATATCCTTTGGTCGTACTATTGGACTATGAAGATACGAGATTAAAGACTTCGTCCCGTGTCCGGATGGGACTCTACTTGGCGTGGAAGGCAAGCTAGGCAATACGGATATGTATATCTCCTCCTTTGTAACCGACCTTGTGTAACCCTAGCCCCCTCCGGTGTCTATATAAACCGGAGGGTTTAGTCCGTAGGACAACATACAATCATACCATAGGCTCGCTTCTAGGGTTTAGCCTCTTTGATCTCGTGGTAGATCAACTCTTGTAATACTCATATCATCAAGAACAATCAAGCAGGACGTAGGGTATTACCTCCATCAAGAGGGCCCGGACCTGGGTAAACATCGTGTCCCCTGCCTCCTGTTACCATCTGCCTTAGACGCACAGTTCAGGACCCCCTACCCGAGATCCGCCGGTTTTGACACCGACACATAGCAACGAGAGGGGAGAGTGTGCCCACGTACCCTCGTAGACCGAAAGCGGAAGCGTTAGCACAACGCGGTTGATGTAGTCGTACGTCTTCACGATCTGACCGATCAAGTACCGAACGCACGGCACCTCCGAGTTCTGCACACGTTCAACTCGATGACGTCCCTCGAACTCCATTCCAGCCGAGTGTTGTGGGAGAGTTTCGTTAGCATGACGGCGTGGCGACGATGATGATGTTCTACCAACGCAGGGCTTTGCCTAAGCACCGCTACGATATGATCGAGGTGGATTATGGTGGAGGGGGGCACCGCACACGGCTAAGAGATCAAGAGATCAATTGTTGTGTCTATGGGGTGCCCCCTGGCCACGTATATAAAGGAGTGGAGGAGGGGAGGGGCCGGACCTCTCTGTGGCGCGCCCTAGGGGAGTTCTACTTCCATCGAGAGTAGGATTCCCCCTTTCCTAGTAGGACTAGGAGCCCTTCCAAGTAGTAGGAGTAGGAGAGAAGGAAAGGGAAAAGAGAAGAGAAGGAAGGAGGGGGCGCAGCCCTTCCCCCTAGTCCAATTCGGACTAGGCCTTGGGGGGCGCGGCCTGTCTCTCTCTCTTTCCCCTAAAGCCCAATAAGGACCATACACTCCCGGGTGAATTCCCGTAACTACCCGGTACTCCGATAAATACCCGAATCACTCGGAACCTTCCCGGCGTCCGAATATAGTCGTCCAATATATCGATCTTTACGTCTCGACCATTTCGAGACTCCTCGTCATGTCCCCGATCTCATCCGGGACACCGAACTACGTTCGGTACATCAAAATGCATAAACTCATAATATAACCGTCATCGAACTTTAAGCGTGCGGACCCTACGGGTTCGAGAACTATGTAGACATGGCCGAGACACGTCTCTGGTCAATAACCAATAGCAGAACCTGGATGCTCATGTTGGCTCCTACATATTCTACGAAGATCTTTATCGGTCAAACCGCATAACAACATACGTTGTTCCCTTTGTCATCGGTATGTTACTTGCCCGAGATTCGATCGTCGGTATCTCAATACCTAGTTCAATCTCGTTACCGGCAAGTCTCTTTACTCGTTCCATAATACATCATCCCGCAACTAACTCATTAGTTGCAATGCTTGCAAGGCTTAAGTGATGTGCATTACCGAGAGGGCTCAGAGATACCTCTCCGACAATCGGAGTGACAAATCCTAATCTCGAAATACGCCAACCCAACAAGTACCTTTGGAGACACCTGTCGAGAGCCTTTATAATCACCCAGTTAGGTTGTGATGTTTGGTAGCACACAAAGTGTTCCTCCGGTAAACAGGAGTAGCATAATCTCATAGTCATAGGAACATGTATAAGTCATGAAGAAAGCAATAGCAACAAACTAAACGATCAAGTGCTAACCTAACCGAATGGGTCAAGTCAATCACATCATTCTCCTAATGATGTGATCCCGTTAATCAAATGACAACTCTTTGTCTATGGCTAGGAAACATAACCATCTTTGATCAACGAGCTAGTCAAGTAGAGGCATACTAGTGACACTCTGTTTGTCTATGTATTCACACATGTATCATGTTTCCGGTTAATACAATTCTAGCATGAATAATAAACATTTATCATGATATAAGGAAACAAATAATAACTTTATTATTGCCTCTAGGGCATATTTCCTTCATAAATAGTCCATTAATTATCTCTTGTTGAATCCTCTTATTGTCTCTTGTTAAGTTTTTATTGGTATCACATTATGGGGGAGTAATATGCTATGTGCATATTACAAGCCTAGAAAATGTGTACATTTGAGATATTGTCACCTAGAATTGATATTGTAAATTATCTTGTTCCTAGGTGGCATGTTTGCTCTACAAGTTGCAATTTTCTTGTGTTTGGCGTGAAGATGATGTTGGATATCCTTGCTATCTACCAACGGGAACTATTTCCAAATACTTCTTGTCTTATGACAATTGGTACTCACTTATGTGCGGTGGAAATTATTGATCATCTTTACATTGGCCTTTACTTTTATTTGCCTTATCTCTTGCCTAGGATTGTGTCATCTCCCATTGTATTCCATACCACTTCTGGATATTGTTATTTCCTTGAGCTTGTCTAGTGTTTGTATAGATATAGTGAAAGTGGTGATCCCATCTTGTGCATTTTGTATTCAAATGCAAATTCTCTCTAATGCACAATGCTTGGGGGAGCTATCCTATTTTTCTTAGAACGCTCACCTTGTGATCCTTATCAAGTGTGTGTTGGTGGAATGCAAATCGTTTCTTTTTGGTACTTTGTGCCATCATGAAACTTTATAGAGCACTTGGTTTGTTTGGAACCATTCTCTTGTTTGGGAGTTTAACATCTTTCTTTTTGCGTGTATCAATGGATATCTCATTCCTAGATGTATCTTTTATGGATATCCTCCAAGTGATGATTTATTCATTTGGTATCTTTTCTTCACTTGCTATTTCTTTGTCATTTGGTATCGGTTCTTGAAAATTTTGAGCATGCATATTAACTTCATGTAGTTTCCTTAGCATGCTTTCTTTCTTTGACCCTATATATAGGGGAAACTCCACCAAGTCTCAAATTGGATGAGATGTGCATGAAATTAATTTTCATATCTATATGCACATATTTATGTGGAGTTTGTCCTATGTATTGTTGGTTCTCTAACTCCTTGGTCCCAATGAGTTTGGGTACCATTTTGTTTGTGTTGTTGGTCTAGGAACAATTAGAGATGCATTGGATGCTCGGCTCACTCACAAGGAAGGTGGTGTCACCATGTGCTTATTGGAGTCAAGCGAGGATGATCAATGAACTACTATCTACCTTTAATTGGTATCTACTACTTCCTTCCATTGGTACCTCGGTAACAAGTATCATTATCTACTCCATGCACACATTTCTTGCATCAACCTTGTGTAGGTTGCATCATGGCATGTAATTCATTCTTTCTTGTGATACTTGTTTCCTTTCTCAAAGCATCCCAACGATGATCTCTTGTTGCTAGTTGTGATGTCTTTGATGGATGTGTGGTTGGACTTCATTTATATACGATAAGACCATATCTAGCCATGTGTTATGCTTTCAAGCAAATATCTTATTGGTATATTTATGACTTCCTTGTGGATATCTTGTTCTCTACTTTGTGTAATTATTTCATGTGTACATCCTTCTTTTTGGATTGATATTCATCTACCTAGAATCTTATACACTTGAGAGAAGTTGCATTTCTAGTTGATATCCCTTTCTTTCACGTCCACCGTTTCTTTCTCTTGTTATTTCTTTGGTGGCTCCGTGAAAGTGTGTGCCTTGAGTGCGGGTCATATCTCGTTGCATCTTGATGCACTCTTGTGGGGTGAAGATCTTTTTCCTCATGCTTGTCTTGACGAGGCTCTGGTATCCCTCGTCTTGATGAGGCTTTCACTTTCTATCTTCACCTTGTATTCTCACAAGCTTGGTTGTAATTTTGCTTTTTAGTAAGCTTGTGTATCCATTTTTGCTTCGTGTGTGGGGGAAGGACATGTCATGCACCTTGTATCTCCACTATTCAAGACTATGTTGATGCTTAATGCTCACCCTTACATTAGTCTTCTCAAGTGCTTTTCCATGACTCACACACATCATTTTGGTCGAGCCTACTCTTAAGTTGCCTCTTTTATATGTTGCTCAACCATTTGTTTGTTGCAAGTGCTAGGCTTTGTTTCCTACATGCTCACTTGCACTTGTTGTGAGTTTCTATTGATTTTCGGGGAGTGATGATCCTATTTTATGCACTTGGTATCCTAATGCAAATATTCTAAGGAGTGCACAAATCATGGGGAGCTTCACTAATGTCTTTAGAACACTCCGTTGCTCTCTTGCACTTGTCATGAGGTTCTATTGATCTTGGGGGAGTGATGATCCTATTTTGTGCTCGTTGTATCCAATTACAAAACTAAATTGTACACAAATCATGGGGAGCTTCTCTAGTTTCTCTAGAACACTCCTTTGCTCATATCATAATATCTTTTATTCATGTGGTACGTAGGATCATTGGTCTAGTTGGTTCAATTGGTATCTTTTGATAGCTTGCTTCAATTGGTATCTTTTGATTGCTTGATTACTTGTTTCTCTCTTTGTTATGTTTTTTTGGCATATCATTCTTTTGCAATCTTTGGGCCTCAATATAGTTTGTCTTCCTCCAAGTATTTACCGTTGGATATGTGCATTGCATTCCACTCTCTTGTTGAGAAATACATAATTTATGGAGGAACACAATTTATTTGCCTTCTAAGATTTTCTCCCATCTTGGCAATCGATGCCAATAGGGAGAAGTTTCAGAGAGTTTTGTGGAGATGTTTTCAGAGTTTTTTTCTTGCTTTAGTTTTGTTCCTAAGCTTTTGCATCTCATACTCATGCATTGCTTTGGTTTTGTTCCTAAGTATCTGCATCTCATACTCATGCATCATTGGTTGTTGCATTGCATGGTGATGCATAATTCCTTATATAAACTCTCTTGAAAGTGATTATCATCAATTACCAAAATGGGGGAGATTGAAAGGACATGCGGTGCCCCCATATGTGGTTTTGGTAATTGATGACATTCTCTATGGACTAATGGTTGCATTGAGTTATATTTGAAGGATTTGTCCATAGGCACTTCTTGAAGTCCATGTGTTGGTTTCAAGGAGTTTATGTGTTGACCAAGGTGCTATTAAGGAATTATCCAAAGATTGGTCATGTGAGAATTGATCTTATTGCGCGCATGTCTTGAAGAAGAAGATTGTCTGATCATTCATGCTTACCTTCATGACACCATCCAAATGAAGAGAATTGGGTTCAAGGTTGATCAAGACTAAGTCAAGAGTGAATCAAGTTGATCAAATCACAAAGCGTAGAAGATGCACCGAGAGGGATCAAGTGATCCCATGGTATGGTAAGCATTAACCATTGCGCTTTGTGTACTAACCCATAGTCTTCGTGAGAGTTCTTTGTGGGTTTAGGTTCCGGTGTGCATGTTCAAGTGATGCATCACAAAGAGATCAAGTTCTTGAAGATCTCCGTCCATTGTGGTGACAATGGACTTGTGAAGATGTGCCAAAAAGTGTCTCACCCATAATGGAGTATGGGGGAGCAATCTACTAGTCTTCATCGAGCCAACGCAATCAAGAAAGGTGGTCCTACTTGAGAAAGTCAAGATCGTCTACATCTAGCTCAAGTGGGCTTTGTGCAAGGCAAAGGTTTGGACTTGATAGGTTCTCTATTTTACCGGTCTCATGGTGGTAGTTTGGAGACCGGGATATAGGATCGTTTGACGTACTATCAAGGGGGGCTCTGAAGTGAGTAGCTTGATCGTATCGTTCATAGAGAGCTCAAACCATTGCATGCTTGCATCATCTTTCTTGGTTCTTGTTTGGTTTTCTCCTTGTGAGATTTGGAGCTTATGGTCATCTTCTTGACAAGCTCGATTTCATTGAAAATGGAGTTCACGTGCTTTTTCTATTGCGTTTTCGGTGTTGGAGGTTTTACCAGTCTTATTCGAGGAAGGGTTCTCACAATTTTCTTATTGGCATTTTCTAATTTGCTTCTTATTGTTTTTTCTATCAAGATTGTGTTAGCCCTTGTCGCTAGCTTTCCAACAAACTTGGTTTCGTTGAATTCGGAGTCCGTTTGCAGAAGTTGTGTCAGTTTTGGTGTCCTTATAAAAGGTGCAGCGGTACTACCGCTCGTGGGAGCGGTACTACCACTTGGAGGGGATGTAATTTTTGACTATCGCTCTTGGGAGCGGTACTACCGCAACAACTTCCGTGGCTACTTCCGCTCCGGACCAAAAACTCGTCACAAGTCCAGCGGTGGTACGCTCGGATGTATTTTTTTAGTACCGCTCGCAGGCAGTAGTACCGCTACCTGATATGTCTCCAACATGTCTATAATTTTTTTTATTGTTCCATGCTATTATATTATCTGTTTTGGGTGTTAATGGGCTTATTTATACACTTTTATATTATTTTTGGGACTAACCTACTAACCCAAGGCCCAGTGCAAATTGTTGTTTTTTTGCCTACTTCAGTGTTTCGCAGAAAAGGAATATCAAACGGAATGCAAACGGGATGAAACCTTCGGGAGAGTTATTTTTGGAACAAACATGATCCAGGGGATTTGGAGTAGACGTCAAGAAAGAAACGAGGTGGCCACGAGGCAGGGAGGCGCGCCTGCCCCCTGGGCGGGCCCCCCATCCTCATGGGCCCCTCGCAGCTCCACCGACCCACTTCTTCCTCCTATATATATCCATATACCTCAAAAACATCCAGGGGCACCACGGAACCCTATTTCCACCGCCGCAACCTTCTGTACCCAAGAGATCCCATCTTGGGGCCTTTTCCGGAGCTCCGCCGGAGGGGGAATCGATCACGGAGGGCTTCTAGATCAACACCATGGCCTCTCCAATGATGTGTGAGTAGTTTACCATAGACCTTCGGATCCATAGTTATTAGCTAGATGGCTTGTTCTCTCTCTTTGTATCTCAATACAATGTTCTCCTCGATCTTCTTGGAGATCTATTTGATGTAACTCTTTTTGCGGTGTGTTTGTCGAGATCCGATGAATTGTGGGTTTATGATCAAGTTTTATATGAACAATATTTGATTGTTCTCTGAAATCTTTTATGTATGATTGGTTATCTTTGCAAGTCTCTTCGAATTATCAGTTTGGTTTGGCCTATTAGATTGATCTTTCTTGCAATGGGAGAAGTGCTTAGATTTGGGTTCAATCTTGCGGTGTCCTTTCCCAATGACAGTAGGGGCAGCAAGGCACGTATTGTATTGTTGCCATTGATGATAAAATGATGGGGTTTATATCATATTGCTTGAGTTTATCCCTCTACATCATGTCATCTTGCCTAATGCGTTACTCTGTTCTTATGAACTTAATACTCTAGATGCATGCTGGATAGCGGTCGTGGTGTGGAGTAGTAGTAGTAGATGCAGAATCGTTTCGGTCTACTTGTCGCGGACATGATGCCTATATACATGATCATGCCTAGATATTCTCATAATTATGCACTTTTCTATCAATTGCTCGACAGTAATTTGTTCACCCACTGTAATACTTATGCTATCTTGAGAGAAGCCACTAGTGAAACCTATGGCCCCCGGGTCTATCTTTTATCATATAAGTTTCCCATCTATTTTATTTTGCAATCTTTACTTTCAATCTATATCATAAAAATACCAAAAATAATTATCTTATTATTATTATCTCTATGAGATCTCACTCTCGTAAGTGACCGTGAAGGGATTGACAACCCCTTTATCGCATTGGTTGCGAGGTTCTTATTTGTTTGTGTAGGTACGACGGACTTGCGTGTAGTATCCTACTGGATTGATACCTTGGTTCTCAAAAACTAAGGGAAATATTTACGCTACTTTGCTGCATCACCCTTTCCTCTTCAAGGGAAAACCAACGCAGTGCTCAAGAGGTAGCACTATCCTTTGAGGTAGTACCTCTACCCCTAGCGGTAGTACCATGAGGACGAGCGGTAGTACCGCTCTGTGCGTGCTGTGAGCATAACGGTTGGTTTTTTCCCATCTATGAAAAGGGGTCTTCTTCCCCAATGAACTATATCCTTTGAGCTCGTGTTCTTCCTCCGTTGTTGACCTTCTTCGAGCTTGCTAACTCTCAATCCTGTTGGGGAACGTTGCAGAAAACAAAAAATTTCCTACTCGTTTCACCAAGATCCATCTAGGAGTTCATCTAGCAACGAGTGATCGGATTGCATCTACATACCTTTGTAGATCACGCGCGGAAGCGTTCAAAGAACGGGGATGAGGAAGGCGTACTCGACGTGATCCAAATCACCGATGACCAGCGCCGAACGGACGGCACCTCCGCGTTCAACACACGTACGGGACGGGAGACGTCTCCTCCTTCTTGATCCAGCAAGGGGGAAGGAGAGGTTGGTGAAGATCCAGCAGCACGACGGCGTGGTGGTGGATGCAGGGCGTCACAGTAGCAGGGCTTCGCCTATGCTACAAGAGGGAGACGTAACAGGGAGAGAGGGAGGCGCCAGGGGCTGGTGTGTGAAGTCCCTCCTCTCCCTCACTATATATAGGGGTGCCAAGGGGGGGCGCCGGCCCTAGTAGATGGAATCTACTAGGGGGGCGGCGGCCAAGGGTGGGGGCTTGCCCCCCAAGCAAGGGGGCGCCCCCTCTAGGGTTCCCCCCCAACCCTAGGCGCATGGGCCCATGGGGGGGTGGTGCCCCAGCCCACTTTGGGCTGGGTTCCCTCCCACTTCAGCCCATGGGGCCCCCCGGGATAGGTGGCCCCACCCGGTGGACCCCCGGGACCCTTCCGGTGGTCCCGGTACAATACCGGTGACCCCGAAACTTGTCCCGATGGCCGAAACAGCACTTCCTATATATAATTCTTTACCTCCGGACCATTCCGGAACTCCTCGCGACGTCCGGGATCTCATCCGGGACTCCGAACAATATTCGGGTTACTACATATACATATCTTCTCAACCCTAGCGTCACCGAACCTTAAGTGTGTAGACCCTACGGGTTCGGGAGACAAGCAGACATGACCGAGACGACTCTCCGGTCAATAACCAACAGCGGGATCTGGATACCCATGTTGGCTCCCACATGCTCCACGATGATCTCATCGGATGAACCACGATGTCGAGGATTCAAAAAACCCCGTATGCAATTCCGTTTGTCAATCGATATGTTACTTGCCCGAGATTCGATCGTCGGTATCCCAATACCTCGTTCAATCTCGTTACCGGCAAGTCACTTTACTCGTACCGTAATGCATGATCCCGTGACCAGACACTTGGTCACTTTGAGCTCATTATGATGATGCATTACCGAGTGGGCCCAGTGATACCTCTCCGTCATACGGAGTGACAAATCCCAGTCTTGATCCATGTCAACCCAACAGACACTTTCGGAGATACCCGTAGTCTACCTTTATAGTCACCCAGTTACGTTGTGACGTTTGGTATACCCAAAGCACTCCTACGGTATCCAGGAGTTACATGATCTCATGGTCTAAGGAAAAGAAACTTTGACATTGGAAAACTCTAGCAAACGAACTATACGATCTTGTGCTATGTTTAGGATTGGGTCTTGTCCATCACATCATTCTCCTAATGATGTGATCTCGTTATCAATGACATCCAATGTCCATAGTCAGGAAACCATGACTATCCGTTGATCAACGAGCTAGTCAACTAGAGGCTTACTAGGGACATGTTGGTGTCTGTTATTCACACATGTATTACGATTTCCGGATAACACAATTATAGCATGAATAAAGACAATTATCATGAATAAGGAAATATAATAATAATGCTTTTATTATTGCCTCTAGGGCATATTTCCAATAGTCTCCCACTTGCACTAGAGTCAATAATCTAGTTACATTGTGATGAATCGAACACCCATGGAATTCTGGTGTTGATCATGTTTTGCTCTAGGGAGAGGTTTAGTCAACGGATCCGCTACATTCAGGTCCGTATGTACTTTACAAATCTCTATGTCTCCATTTTGAACATTTTCACGAATGGAGTTGAAGCGACGCTTGATGTGCCTTGTCTTCTTGTGAAACCTGGGCTCCTTGGCAAGGGCAATTGCTCCAGTGTTGTCACAGAAGAGCTTGATCGGCCCCGACGCATTGGGTATGACTCCTAGGTCGGTGATGAACTCCTTCACCCATATTGCTTCATGTGCTGCCTCCGAGGCTGCCATGTACTCCGCTTCACATGTAGATCCCGCCACGACGCTTTGCTTGGAACTGCACCAGCTTACTGCCCCACCATTCAAAATATACACGTATCCGGTTTGTGACTTAGAGTCATCCAGATCTGTGTCGAAGCTAGCGTCGACATAACCCTTTACGACGAGCTCTTCGTCACCTCCATAAACGAGAAACATTTCCTTAGTCCTTTTCAGGTACTTCAGGATATTCTTGACCGCTGTCCAGTGTTCCTTGCCGGGATTACTTTGGTACCTTCCTACCAAACTTACGGCAAGGTTTACATCAGGTCTGGTACACAGCATGGCATACATAATAGAACCTATGGTTGATGCATAGGGGATGACACTCATCTCTTCTATATCTTCTGTCGTGGTCGGACATTGAGCTGAGCTCAATTTCATACCTTGTAACACAGGCAAGAACCCCTTCTTAGATTGATCCATATTGAACTTCTTCAATATCTTATCAAGGTATGTGCTTTGTGAAAGACCTATGAGGCGTCTTGATCTATCTCTATAGATTTTGATGCCTAATATATAAGCAGCTTCTCCAAGGTCCTTCATTGAAAAACTCTTATTCAAGTAGGCCTTGATGCTGTCCAAGAGTTCTATATCATTTCCCATCAATAGTATGTCATCTACATATAATATGAGAAATGCTACAGAGCTCCCACTCACTTTCTTGTAAACGCAGGCTTCTCCATAAGTCTGTGTAAACCCAAACGCTTTGATCATCTCATCAAAGCGAATGTTCCAACTCCGAGATGCTTGCACCAGCCCATAAATTGAGCGTTGGAGCTTGCATACCTTGTCAGCATTCTTAGGATCGACAAAACCTTCCGGCTGCATCATATACAATTCTTCCTTAAGGAAACCATTAAGGAATGCCGTTTTGACGTCCATTTGCCATATCTCATAATCGTAGAATGCGGCAATTGCTAACATGATTCGGACGGACTTTAGCTTCGCTACCGGTGAGAAAGTCTCATCGTAGTCAACCCCTTGAACTTGTCGATAACCCTTAGCGACAAGTCGAACTTTATAGATGGTCACATTACCATCCGCGTCTATCTTCTTCTTAAAGATCCATTTATTTTCTATGGCTCGCCGTTCAACGGGCAAGTCAGTTAAAGTCCATACTTCATTTTCATACATGGATCCTATCTCGGATTTCATGGCTTCTAGCCATTTGTCGGAATCCGGGCCCGCCATCGCTTCTTCATAGTTCGAACGTTCACCGTTGTCTAACAACATGATTTCCAAGACAGGGTTGCCGTACCACTCTGGTGCGGAACGTGTCCTTGTGGACCTTCGAATTTCAGTAGGAGCTTGATCAGAAGTATCTTGATCATTATCATTAACTTCCTCTCTAGTCGGTGCAGGCACCTCAGGGACATTTTCTTGAGTTGCGCCATTTTCTGGTTCAAGAGGTAATACTTCATCAAGCTCTACTTTCCTCCCACTTACTTCTTTCGAGAGAAACTCTTTCTCTAGAAAGGACCCATTCTTGGCAACAAAGATCTTGCCTTCGGATCTGAGGTAGAAGGTGTACCCAATAGTTTCTTTTGGGTATCCTATGAAGACGCATTTTTCCGACTTGGGTTCGAGCTTTTTAGGTTGAAGTTTCTTGACATAAGCATCGCATCCCCAAACTTTTAGAAACGACAGCTTAGGTTTCTTCCCAAACCATAATTCATACGGTGTCGTCTCAACGGATTTCGACGGAGCCCTATTTAAAGTGAATGCGGCAGTCTCTAAAGCATAGCCCCAAAAGGATAGCGGTAAATCGGTAAGAGACATCATAGATCGCACCATATCTAATAGAGTGCGATTACGACGTTCGGACACACCGTTACGCTGAGGTGTTCCAGGCGGCGTGAGTTGTGAAACTATTCCACATTTTCTTAAGTGTGTGCCAAACTCGTGACTCAAGTATTCTCCTCCACGATCTGATCGCAGAAACTTGATTTTCCTGTCACGTTGATTTTCAACCTCACTCTGAAATTCCTTGAACTTTTCAAAGGTTTCAGACTTGTGTTTCATTAGGTAGATATACCCATATCTACTCAAATCATCAGTGAGGGTGAGAACATAACGATAGCCACCGCGAGCCTCCACACTCATTGGACCGCACACATCAGTATGTATGATTTCCAATAAGTTGGTTGCTCGCTCCATTGTTCCTGAGAACGGAGTCTTGGTCATCTTACCCATGAGGCATGGTTCGCACGTGTCAAATGATTCGTAATCAAGAGACTCTAAAAGTCCATCTGCATGGAGCTTCTTCATGCGTTTGACACCTATGTGACCAAGGCGGCAGTGCCACAAGTATGCGGGACTATCATTATCAACTTTACATCTTTTGGTACTCACACTATGAATATGTGTAGCATTATGCTCGAGATTCATTAAGAATAAACCATTCACCATAGGAGCATGACCATAAAACATATCTCTCATATAAATAGAACAACCATTATTCTCGGATTTAAATGAGTAGCCATCTCGTATTAAACGAGATCCTGATACAATGTTCATGCTCAAACTTGGCACTAAATAACAATTATTGAGGCTTATAACTAATCCCGTAGGTAAATGTAGAGGTAGCGTGCCGACGGCGATCACATCGACCTTGGAACCATTCCCGACGCGCATCGTCACCTCGTGCTTCGCCAGTCTCCGTTTATTCCGCAGCTCCTGCTGTGAGTTACAAATGTGAGCAACGGCACCGGTATCAAATACCCAGGAGCTACTACGAGTACTGGTAAGGTACACATCAATTACATGTATATCAAATATACCTTTGGTGTTGCCGGCCTTCTTGTCCGCTAAGTATTTGGGGCAATTCCGCTTCCAGTGACCCTTCCCTTTGCAATAAAAGCACTCAGTCTCGGGCTTGGGTCCATTCTTTGGCTTCTTTCCGGCAGCTTTCTTGCCAGGCGCGGCAACTCCCTTGCCGTCCTTCTTGAAGTTCTTTTTACCCTTGCCCTTCTTGAACTTAGTGGTTTTATTGACCATCAACACTTGATGTTCCTTCTTGACTTCTACCTCTGCTGATTTCAGCATTGCAAACAACTCAGGAATGGTCTTTTGCATCCCCTACATGTTGAAGTTCATCACAAAGCTCTTGTAGCTTGGTGGAAGCGACTGGAGGATTCTGTCAATGACCGCATCATCTGGGAGATTAACTCCCAGCTGAGACAAGCGGTTATGCAACCCAGACATAGTGAGTATGTGCTCACTGACAGAACTATTTTCCTCCATCTTACAGCTGAAGAACTTATCGGAGACTTCATATCTCTCGATCCGGGCATGAGCTTGAAAAACCATTTTCAGCTCTTCGAACATCTCATATGCTCCATGTCTCTCAAAACGCTTTTGGAGCCCCGGCTCTAAGCTGTAAAGCATGCCGCACTGAACGAGGGAGTAGTCATCAGCACGTGTCTGCCAAGCGTTCATAACGTCTTGGTTCTGTGGGACGGGTGGATCACCTAGCGGTGCTTGTAGGACATAATCTTTCTTGGCAGCTATGAGGATGATCCTCAGGTTCCGGACCCAGTCCGTATAGTTGCTGCCATCGTCTTTCAGCTTGGTTTTCTCTAGGAACGCGTTGAAGTTGAGGACTACGTTGGCCATTTGATCTACAAGACATATTGCAAAGATTTTAGACTAAGTTCATGATAATTAAGTTCATCTAATCAAATTATTAATGAAATCCCACTTAGATTAGACATCCCTCTAGTCATCTAAGTATTACATGATCCGAGTTAACTAGGCCGTGTCCGATCATCACGTGAGACGGACTAGTCAACGTCGGTGAACATCCTCATGTTGATCGTATCTTCTATACGACTCATGCTCGACCTTTCGGTCTTCTGTGTTCCGAGGCCATGTCTGTACATGCTAGGCTCATCAAGTTAACCCTAAGTGTTTTGCATGTGTAAAACTGTCTTACACCCGTTGTATGTGAACGTAAGGATCTATCACACCCGATCATCACGGCGTGCTTCGAAACGACGAACTTTAGCAACGGTGCACGGTTAGGGGAGAACACTTCTTGAAATTGTTATGAGGGATCATCTTATTTACTACCGTCGTTCTAACTAAACAAGATGCAAAATATGATAAACATCACATGCAATCAAATAATAAACGTGACATGATATGGCCAATATCACATAGCTCCTTTGATCTCCATCTTGGGGCTCCATGATCATCTTGTCACCGGCTTGACACCATGATCTCCATCATCGTGTCTCCATGAAGTTGCTCGCCAACTATTACTTCTACTACTATGGCTAACGCGTTTAGCAATAAAGTAAAGTAATTTACATGGCGTTTCTCAATGACACGCAGGTCATATAAAAGAATAAAGACAACTCCTATGGCTCCTGCCGGTTGTCATACTCATCGACATGCAAGTCGTGATTCCTATTACAATAGCATGAACATCTCATACATCACATATAGATCATTCATCATTCATCACAACTTTGGCCATATCATATCACAAACCACTTGCTGCAAAAACAAGTTAGACGTCCTCTAATTGTTGTTGCAAGTTTTACGTGGCTGAATTAGGGTTCTAGCAAGAACGTCTTCTTACCTACGTTAAAGCCACAATGTGATTTGTAAACTTCTATTTACCCTTCATAAGGACCCTGTTCATCGAATCCGCTCCAACTAAAGTGGGAGAGACAGACACCCGCCAGCCACCTTATGCAACTAGTGCATGTTAGTCGGTGGAACCGGTCTCACGTAAGCGTACGTGTAAGGTTGGTCCGGGCCGCTTCATCCCACAATACCGCTGAAGCAAGAAAAGACTAGTAGCGGCAAGAAAGTTGACAAATCTATGCCCACAACAAATTGTGTTCTACTCGCGCAAGAAGAACTACGCATAGACCTAGCTCATGATGCCACTGTTGGGGAACGTTGCAGAAAACAAAAATTTTCGTACTCATTTCACCAAGATCCATCTAGGAGTTCATCTAGCAACGAGTGATCGGATTGCATCTACATACCTTTGTAGATCACGCGCGGAAGCGTTCAAAGAACGGGGATGAGGAAGGCGTACTCGACGTGATCCAAATCACCGATGACCAGCGCCGAACGGACGGCACCTCCGCGTTCAACACACGTACGGGACGGGAGACGTCTCCTCCTTCTTGATCCAGCAAGGGGGAAGGAGAGGTTGGTGAAGATCCAGCAGCATGACGGCATGGTGGTGGATGCAGGGCGTCACAGTAGCAGGGCTTCGCCTATACTACAAGAGGGAGACGTAACAGGGAGAGAGGGAGGCGCCAGGGGCTGGTGTGTGAAGTCCCTCCTCTCCCTCACTATATATAGGGGTGCCAAGGGGGGGCGCCGGCCCTAGTAGATGGAATCTACTAGGGGAGGCGGCGGCCAAGGGTGGGGGGCTTGCCCCCCAAGCAAGGGGGCGCCCCCTCTAGGGTTCCCCCCCCCAACCCTAGGCGCATGGGCCCTTGGGGGGGTGGCGCCCCAGCCCACTTTGGGCTGGGTTCCCTCCCACTTCAGCCCATGGGGCCCCCCGGGATAGGTGGCCCCACCCGGTGGACCCCTGGGACCCTTCAAGTGGTCCCGGTACAATACCGGTGACCCCGAAACTTGTCCCGATGGCCGAAACAGCACTTCCTATATACAATTCTTTACCTCCGGACCATTCCGGAACTCCTCGCGACGTCCGGGATCTCATCCGGGACTCCGAACAATATTCGGGTTACTGCATATACATATCTTCTCAACCCTAGCGTCACCGAACCTTAAGTGTGTAGACCCTACGGGTTCGGGAGACAAGCAGACATGACCGAGACGACTCTCCGGTCAATAACCAACAGCGGGATCTGGATACCCATGTTGGCTCCCACATGCTCCACGATGATCTCATCGGATGAACCACGATGTCGAGGATTCAATCAACCCCGTATGAAATTCCCTTTGTCAATCGATATGTTACTTGCCCGAGATTCGATCGTCGGTATCCCAATACCTCGTTCAATCTCGTTACCGGCAAGTCACTTTACTCGTACCGTAATGCATGATCCCGTGACCAGACACTTGGTCACTTTGAGCTCATTATGATGATGCATTACCGAGTGGGCCCAGTGATACCTCTCCGTCATACGGAGTGACAAATCCCAGTCTTGATCCATGTCAACCCAATAGACACTTTCGGAGATACCCATAGTCTACCTTTATAGTCACCCAGTTACGTTGTGACGTTTGGTATACCCAAAGCACTCCTACGGTATCCAGGAGTTACATGATCTCGTGGTCTAAGGAAAAGAAACTTTGACATTGGAAAACTCTAGCAAACGAACTATACGATCTTGTGCCATGTTTAGGATTGGGTCTTGTCCATCACATCATTCTCCTAATGATGTGATCTCGTTATCAATGACATCCAATGTCCATAGTCAGGAAACCATGACTATCCGTTGATCAACGAGCTAGTCAACTAGAGGCTGACTAGGGACATGTTGGTGTCTGTTATTCACACATGTATTACGATTTCCGGATAACACAATTATAGCATGAATAAAGACAATTATCATGAATAAGGAAATATAATAATAATGCTTTTATTATTGCCTCTAGGGCATATTTCCAACAAATCCCTCCATGGATTCTTGCTAGTTTTTGAGGGAAAAGAGAGAGGAGATCTAGATCCACTTTTCCACCAGTCACTTTCTCCTCTATGTGAGGGGAACTCCTTGGATCTAGATCTTGGATTTCTTGGTGTTCTCCTTCTTATTCTTCCTCTCATTTTTCTTCCTAGCATTATTTGCTTCGGTCGGATTTCAGAGAGAAGGACTTGGGCACTCCATGTGCCCTTGCCATTGCATTTGGTTCATCGGTTTGAGTTCTCCACATGATACGTGGAAGTTACAAGTTGAGAAGCTTATTACTCTTGGGTGCTTGGTACCCTTGAGCTTGTTCCTCTTGGGTGCTTGGGCGCCCTAGACGGTTGGTGGTGTTCGGAGCTCAATCATTGTGGTGTAAAGCTTCGGGCAAGCGTCGGGGTCTTCAATTAGGTTGTGGAGATCGCCTCGAGAAATTTGACGGGTACCGGTGACCGCCCCCAAGGGTTGCCAAAGTGTACAGGTTCGGTCACCACCCCCAAGGGTCGCCATTTGTACGGGTTCGATGACCGCCGTCAAGGGTCCCTTAGTGAAAACACGACATCTTGCATTGTGTGAGGGCGTGAGGAGATTACGGTGGCCCTAGTGGCTTCTTGGGGGAGCATTGTGTCTCCACACCGCTCCAAACGGAGATTAGCATCCACAAGGGTGTGAACTTCGGGATATATCGTCGTCTCCGCGTGCCTCGGTTATCTCTTACCCGAGATCTTTACTTATGCATTTTACTTTGTGATAGCCATATTGTTCCTTGTCATATATCTTGCTTCACATAGTTGTTTATCTTGCTTAGCATAAGTTGCTGGTGCACATAGATGAGTCTAGTCGTTTTAGGTTTTGTGCTTGACAAATTAATCACTAGGTTTATTCCGTATTGATTCAAGCCTAAACCATGATTATTTTAAAGCGCCTATTCACTTCCCCCTCCCCTCTAGACGACATCCTTGATCCTTCATCAGTGCAGTCGCCATTGCAATCCGAGCCCCCACATCGGTCAGCACCCACATCGGTCAACAATGGTGAGGCGCCGCCACGCAAGGCTGCGAGCGAAAGAGAGGGTCGCGAGCGTCCAATGTTTTTAGGATTCTCCACTTTTGCATTGGACGAGATCCCAGTACATGCCCAATAAGCTAGTAGGTCCAATTAAATCCCAGATGCCAAAAAAACCACCGGAGTAGTGGCTCGAGAAGGTTAGCACTCGTCACAAAGCCTGTATGCGTGATGTAAGTGCGATTAAGAGCAATCGGACGGTCAAGAAAGACTAAAAGTGATGATCCGACGAATATAAATGCTAATAGCCCGAGAGGCCTTGAAAAGTGTTTAGTTATAATGTATCTAAATGAGCACAATTAGACGAAATCACTAATCGAGGAGTACTTTTTCTAAAGGTCACTCCCACCTCCTCAGTTGAGACAAGTGATGCACTACAAATGCGTCACTTCTCGCAAACTGGGAGTTTTTCCTTCTTTTCATAGATCTATCTATTCGAAATGTTTTAATCTTAAACTATGCGTACAATCTCAAAGCGGTTTCATCGTCGGATTCCTCGCGTCGAGATCTTCAAAACTACATTCTATGTTGATAGGTTTTGACGAACTTGTTTTTACAAAAAAAAATGAACGAAAAAACCAAAATCAACAACACATTTTTTTCGAAGAGGCACGGCAGTGCCTCTCAAGGAAGCAGATTTGTGTCTCCCACGAAGCAAAATCGTACCTCTCATGGAATGAAAAAAAATGTTACTTTTTCGTTTCCGAGAGGTCCGGCCGTGCCTCCTACGGACGCAAAATCGCCCCTCTCGTGGAAACAAAACCGTGCCTCTCATGGAATTTTTTTTCTGTTTTTGAGAGACACGGCCGTGCCTCTCGCGAAAGCAAATTCGTGCCTCGCGGAAGGAAAAAACGTGTTTTTCTGTTTCCGAGAGGCATGGCCGCGCCTCTTATGAAAGCAAAACCATGCCTCTCGCAAAAGCAAATCCGTGCCTCTCGCGAAAGAAAAAAAAACGCATTTATTTTTCCTTTTCTGGTCGTGCCTCTCGCGAAAATGAAATCATATCTCTCATGGAAGAAAAAAGAAAAGAAAAGGCATTTTTCACGAAAAAATAAAAAAAAATCCAAAAGCTATGAAAGACCGGTGAAAAACCGAAAAGCCAATAAAACAATCAAAATATCAAAAATGTGTGCGGAAAAACTAAAAAAACAAAGGAAGCGCCGAGAGCGCGTCAAGTGACGTGCTCTTAGCCCACCCCAGATGACCCTTGAGGAGGCTGCGAACGAGCATTTCTCAATTAGTTGAGGAGAAAAAAATAGCGAGCAAAGGCGAACACGCTCTGTGCTGAGCCAACTCGGAGGGTGTTTGTTTCTAGGAACTTATTGGTTTAGGGACTTAAAAAGTCCCTATAAGTCTCATCTAAACTAAACAGGGGAGACTTATAGAAACTTAAAGTGGGTATTTAGCATTTATGAAATAAGACTCTTAAAGAGAGTCTTATAGAGACTTATAGTTGTAATATAGTTTTATAGGGACTTATAAGTCTCAGGAACCAAACAGGTACAGACTTCTTAGGGACTTGAGACTTATAAGTTGGGGCTAAAAAAAAGTCCTACAACTTATGAACCAAACAGGACCTCAATCTCAGGTAACGAGCTCGATTTGGGTTTCCCTTAATAGAAATCGGAGGGGGCAAGCCCCTCTTTGATAAACAAAAAACAAATCTAACGACCACCGTGGGAACTAAACGTGGCCGCCCATGTTCCGGGTCACACTCATAAAAAGGAAAGGGTAATTTTCACTTAGAAAAATAAAAAATAAGTAAGATAGAAAAAAATGGTCCTCACAAATTTTTGAAAAATATTTACTGTATTAAATTTGAAAATGTGAACTGTTTGTTGAAAACATTGTCGTGTATTTAAAAAATGGTTGTTTAGTATGTTTGTCAATTATTTAAAATATGTTCGTTGCATAAAAAAATATATCCGCCATGTATTAGAAAATTGTCAACGCGTATTTTGAAAATGTTGATCACATGTTTAAAATGATCTCTAAAAAATGATCATTATATATTGTAAAATATATTAGTCACATATATATGATTTAAAAAGTTCAGGAACATAAATATATAATGTGCAGGGAAAACTAAAACACAAAAAATAAAAAAAGGGCAGAAACCATGAAGAAGAAGAAGAAACTAATAAACCAAAGATAAAACAGGAAAGCAAAAAATGTAAAAAAATAGAAACAAAAAGTAGAACAGCAAAATTAAAAAATAGATACCCTACAGTTTTTTGCATGGTAATATGTGTTTTATTTATACGATAAGGGTCATAGCAAGCCACCGACATACCGACCTGCAAAATTGAACAAATAGCAGAATGCTAGGCTTTGCACAATGGAAAAACATCCAAGAAGTAAAATTACAAACAACACCGAAGAAACCTTTGAGCTTGACCAACGCCCGTCACCTGCCTCTCGCACTACCACAACAACCACCAAAGGAAGAAAATGGATCGCCTCTAGACCGAGCTCGACACGGCTCCATTGTTGATATGCAGCTTTTGTGAGCCTTTAAGATGGCTCGTCAAAGGAGAAACCGTTACCATTGAACGAATCAGACAGGAGCAACAGTCCGGACACACCATCGAACTCCAGATCATGCATCCCACATGACTAAGACGTCGGAGGAGAAAACTATATCTTCCATCCACGTACCACGAACCCAGCACACGACCTGCCATTTTTCAGATGCCAACGATGCAGACCACAATCCAAATTGCAGCTCAAGAGCACTGGTTAGGTGCATCAATACCCCACCAGCGGCTATATCTCAATTAATCCTCAGTTTTTGTCACTTCTTGGTTTTTTTTACTATTTTTACATTTTTTTCAAATATATGTTGACAAATTTTAGTACACGTTGTATATATTTTTCTGTACACGCCGAACATTGTTTTCATACATGTTGAATATTTCTTTAATAAATGATGGGTACCTTTTTTCAAATATATGCTTGAATATATAGTTCTTGTTAAAATTTTCAAAATACAGGTTGACATTTTTTCAATTGTACAAAGCATTTTACAAAATAACGCAAGCTCTTTTACAGTGTATAACAAACTTAAGTCACTAAAGTAATTTTGAAACACGTGATTTTTTTCAAAAATGGCACAAATATTTTCTAATGTTTTGAAACAAATGTGAAACTACACAAAGATATTTTGTAGTGTGCAAATATTTTTATAAAAATGTCGTGTATAATTTTTGAAACGAGTGAACTTTTTTTAAATGTCACGAACATTTTTTGACTGGTACAAAACATTTTTACAATTTACACGGATAGGTTTTTTACATTGTATAAAAAATATTTTAAATGTCACGAGATGCTCCAATAATTAGCTCCCGTAATTTCAAAATTGTTCTTGTATCTTATAGAAAAATGTTCATACTATTTATAACAATGTTCACACATTTATAAAAAATTGTCCACCAAAAACATTTAACATGTGTTTTTTAAGGAAAAGATTTAACATGTGTTTAAAAGTTGTTCATGCCACTCAGAAAATGTGCATCCATTTAGATGAATTTTCGCACATTTTTAAAAACTTGTTCATGGTATTTCTGAAAAATGCTCAGTCTGGTGTTTAAAAAAATTTCATGCCATTTCGAACAATGTTGACACATTTGAAAAAATGTTCATGAATGTTTTTGAAAAATGTTGAGCATGGGTTTTAAAAAGTTTGTACCATTCATCGGATTATCTATTGAGGAACTCATACACAACTTTAGAATCATCTTATTGAACATTTATGGGTGTTTCATATGGGTACTTAGAACAGGTGTCCATATAAATTTACTCTAAAATTTAACTATTATATATCGCGCCTTAATGTTTGGATTGTAATATATTTTTATGATTATTGTTGCACTTGAAATAATTATTGTTGCACCAAGCTATTTATCTTTGATTATTTTCAGTATTTGCACTACAAAAAAAGGATGAGGGGCATAGGGGGTAAGGGTGTGTGTGCGTGTGTTTATATGGTTGAGTGTATGTGTGTTTGTTTGAGCGTCTATGTCTGTACTGTGTTCATAAAGAAAGATGAGGGTAGAGATTGGGTGATCACTATTGGACGGTTGATGCGGGGTCGGTTACCGTGGGCAAGTCCGGACGTGTCACAGAGATTTGCAGATGAAAATTTGGTGACACAAGATTGAAGATGTCTAGCCACGCAACCTTGCCCTCCTTGAGAGCTCGCATGTTCCGGCGGTGCCCGATGCCTCCTTTTGGCGTCGTACATGGATCCCCTTCCTACATACGCAGTTCCAGCCTATGCCTGACTTCCTGTTCTCCGATTCGTGCTCTGGCGGCTTGGGATTGTTCGAATTTTGGCCAAGGTGAAATCCCTGCATCCTATACTGGCAGCGACGACACCTGCGGTTGCCGTCCACTTCTTGGAGGCACTCATGGTCATTATTCCTGCCCTCTTCGAACATCAGGGGAAACTCTAAGTCCGATTTTTCGAATCAGACGATGACGGCGCCTTGGTGTCGTTCTCCTTTGTGAAGGTATTGTTTTGTTTGCTCGCGGTGTGCTCGTTGCTGAATTTGGAGATGTCGATCTTCCAGTTGCTGGTTGGACTACTTCTCTGGTCGACGAGTTTAGCTGTATTTTCTACGTTTGGGTCAAGCATCTTATGTCTCTTTGCTTCAAACCTCGAGTTCATGTCTCATGTGTCTGTGCCATGTGTTGTACCCTTATACTCATTCTAATTTCTTTTACCAATATATATAGGTTGCAGTTGTTGTGCGCAAACATAGAGTCGCATAGGCAGCCTCCATATTTTTCTTTCCTTTTTCCTGTTTTCTTTTATTGCATCAACTTAAAAATCCACTCTCAAATTTGAGAGATTGAACGCTAATTTGACTCTTAGGTAGTCGAAGGAGGTTGTATGAAGAACAGAAACGGATCGCTACTTTGCTGGGCCGCTCTCTTTTCGCGGTATCGATCTTGCTCCTTGCCTCCATTTTGTACTCCATCTCAGCTCGGCAGCCGGAGCCTCGGTCGGGGAGGGGGATCGAGGTCGATCGGGCTCCGGGGATAGCGCCTGCGCCTCGTCCGCGCGCCTGCCTCGTGGACCAACACCATGTTGGCACGTACACTAGTAGCTCGCGCGCCGTGGATCTGGTCACGGCACGAGCCGACGAGCCCGCCGGAAATCCGCCGCCCGCCTTCAGCGACCTTTCAGGCTCATCGGCATGGCCACTTGAATGCGCTTGCGTCGTTTGAATAAAGATAAACGCCCATGTCGTCTCATGTCATGGCCACCGCTTCCAGGCCAGGGCCGCATTTCGTCGTACATCACGATCGGAGAGAACTCTAGCTAGTCTCCACTCTCACTGTCACTGAATGGTCGAGAGACTTGAGCCCGTCACGCATGACGCCAGAGCCCGGTAGATTGATAGATACGATCTTCTCGGCGCCGAACGGAACCAGAAACGAACGTGTCACGTTGACCCCGGAGTGCCGGTCGTCGGTTGATACCGATCCATCGGGCAAGCTCTTCGCACTGTGCAACATCGCTTGAGTTGAAGTTTCAGCGGCGGTACCGTGGTACACACACACACACATCTGGTGTGTCACTGTGTACCAAACAAAAACAGACAGCGACGGGTCCGGTTGGTGTGTCACTGTGTACCAAACAAACTCTCACGTAGTAGGAGTAGTACGTACGTGTGGTCGATCTGCACTGGTTTTGTTTTCGCCGCGCTGCGTCTAACAGCTCGACACATCACCCCGGTCCAAGTTTTCAACGATGCATGGTACCGTGTGCCCCACCCATGGCGTGCTCGGGATATTCGCGTCTCGTGTTTGGCTCCGCGCGCCGGGCGAGATCATGTGGCAGCGCTGCCGGTGTCGCATCGCACCACGCGAATGGTCTGCGCGGTGCTACGTGCTCGCTTGCCACGAACCCAAACGCAGCGGCCTCAACTCTCGTGCGTGCGTGCTGTTCGCAAACAAAACGAACAGAAAAAGGAAAAAAATCGCTCGTGCGTGCTCCATGCCCCCTCCTGGAGCACGCACGCACAAGGATATTTTCAGGACGTCCGCAGACATTGATCATATCTCAAATCAGGACCGGCTAAAAGCAGCTACAGTCGGACTTAACAAATCAGAGCGTCCGCAGACATTGATCGGACACTTTTTAAAAAATGTAATCTATATCCGGAAGTTTAATTATTATATCTCAAATTCATATAAACTCATGCAACTAAGTTAACGCACGCGCATCCTCGGGCTACTTCATCACACCACACTAAACATGCCATCAGCAAACCAACCTATGGTTGGATGGTTAGAGAAAGTGTGGTATTCCCAGCCCACTAGGGTTCAAGTCCGGGTGCTCGCTTTTATTCCTGAATTATTTCAGGATTTTCGGCAATACGCATTCAGTGAAAAGAGACGTTCCCGTCAATGACGAGGTGTATATGAGGCTTGCTTTTGTACTATGTTCAAAAAAACATGCCATCGGACTACCAAAATTTGGCATGTTTGGCTATGGCGGAGTTCATCCACGACTGCCCTTGCCCTTCTCGGCGCCCTTGTTGTTCTTCTCGCGGAAGTACCGATCGAAAACGCAGTACGGATTGAGCCGGATCTGCTCGTCGCCGGAGCTGTCCTCGCCGTCGCTGTCCGCCTTCGATGGCATGATCATGGATATTCTCGTCTCGTGTTTGGCTCCGCGCGTCGGGCGAGATCATGTGGCAGCGCTGCCCGCGTCGCATCGTGCCACCTCTTGAGCACTGCGTTGGTGTTCCCTTGAAGAGGAAAGGGTGATGTAACAAAATAGCGTAAGTATTTTCCTTAGTTTTGAGAACCAAGGTATCAATCCAGTAGGAGGCCACACGCAAGTCCCTCGTACCTACACAAATAAATAAGAACCTCGCAACCAACGCGATAAAGGGTTGTCAATCCCTTCACGGTCACTTACGAGAGTGAGATCTGATAAAGATAATATTTTTGGTATTTTTATGATATAGATTAAAAGTAAAGATTGCAAAGTAAGATAGATTGGAAACTTATATGATGGAAAATAGACCCGGGAGCCATAGGTTTCACTAGTGGCTTCTCTCAAGATAGCATAAGTATTATGGTGGGTGAACAAATTACTGTCGAGCAATTGATAGAAAAACGACTAATTATGAGAATATCTAGGCATGATCATGTATATAGGCATCACGTCCGTGACAAGTAGACCGACTCCTGCCCGCATCTACTACTATTACTCCACACATCGACCGCTATCCAGCATGCATCTAAAGTATTAAGTTCATAAGAACATAGTAACGCATTAGGTAAGATGACATGATGTAGAGGGATAAACTCAAGCAATATGATATAAACCCCGTCTTTTTATCCTCGATGGCAACAATACAATACGTGTCATTTCCCTTTCTGTCACTGGGATCGAGCACCGCAAGATTGAACCCAAAGCAAAGCACTTCTCCCATTGCAAGAAAGATCAATCTAGTAGGCAAAACCAAACTGATAATTCGAAGAGACTTGCAAAAATAACCAATCATGCATAAAAGATTTCAGAGAAGAATCAAATATTGTTCATAAATAGACTTGATCATAAACCCACAATTCATCGAATCTCGACAAACACACCACAAAAAGAGTTACATCGAATAGATCTCCAAGAAGATCGAGGAGAACTTTGTATTGAGATCCAAAGAGAGAGAAGAAGCCATCTAGCTAATAACTATGGACCCGAAGGTCTGAAGTAAACTATTCACACATCATCGGAGGGGCCATGGAGTTGATGTAGAGGCCCTCCGTGATCGATGCCCTCTCCGGCGGAGCTCCGAAAAGGCCCCAAGAAGGGATCTCTTGGGTACAGAAGGTTGCAGCGGTGTAAATAGGGTTTCGTGGTGCTCCTGAATGTTTTCGGGGTATGTGAACATATATAGGAGGAAGAAGTAGGTCGGTTGAGCCACGAGGGGGAGGACGCGCCCAGGAGGGTAGGCGCGCCCCCTGCCTCATGGACACCTTGTTCATTTCTTGACGTCCACTCCAAGTACTCTAGATCACGTTTGTTCCAAAAATCACGCTCCCGAAGGTTTCATTCCGTTTGGGCTCTATTTGATATTCCTTTTCTACGAAACACTGAAATATGCAAAAAAAACAGCAATTTGCACTGGGCCTTGGGTTAATAGGTTAGTCCCAAAAATAATATAAAAGTGTAAAATAAAGCCCATTAACATCCAAAACAGATAACATAATAGCATTGAACAATCAAAAATTATAGATACGTTGGAGACGTATCACATCGCACCACGCGAATGGTCTGCGCGGTGGTACGTGCTTGCTTGCCACGAACCCAAACGCAGCGGCCTCAACTCTCGTGCGTGTGTGCTGTTCGCAAACAAAAAGAATAGAAAAGCCGGCGACACGTTGGTACGTAGGTTCACCTCGCAGCTGATGTAGCTAGCGGCGCCGGCTAAGAACAACTACAGTTGGACTTGGCAAATCAGCGCGTCCGCGGGCATTGATCGGATACTCCTCAAAAAATGTAATCCACATCCGGATACCTTAATTACCATATCTCAAATCCATACAAACTCATGCAACTAAGTTAATGCACACGCATCCTCGGGCTACTCCATCACACCACACTAAACATGCCATCGGCAAACCAACCTGTGATTGGATGGTTAAAGGGACTGTGGTATTCCCAGCCCACCAGGATTCAAGTACTGGTGCTCGCTTTTATTCCTAGATTATTTCAAGATTTTCGGCGATGTGCATTCAGTGGAAGGAGACGTTCCCGTCGACGACGAGGTGCCTACGGTGACTTTGTAAATTTCAAGATGATATGCCGGCTCAGTCTTTCGAAGGTGCTCATAGGAGTAGGGTGTGCATGTGTGCGTTCATAGAGGTGAGTATATGCGCGTGTATATGAGTGTTTGCGTGTGTACTATGTTAAAAAAACATGCCATCGGACTACCAAAATTTGGCATGTTTGGCATCCACGACTGCCCTTGCCCTTCTCGACGCCCTTGCCATCCTTCCCACAGAAGTACCGATCGAAGACGCAGTACGGATCGAGACGGATCTGCTCGTCGCCGGAGTTGTCCTCGCCGTCGCTGTCCTCCTTCGATGGTATGATCATGGATATCCGCGTCTCGTGTTTGGCTCCGCGCGCCGGGCAAGATCATGTGGCAGCGCTGCCCGCATCGCACCGCACCATGCGAATGGTCTGTGCGGTGCTACTTGCTCGCTTGCCACGAACCCAAACGCAGCGGCCTCAACTCTCATGCGTGTGAGCTGTTCGCAAACAAAAAGAACAAAAATGACGGCGACACGTTGGTAGGTAGGTTCACCTTGCCGCTTGTCATGGAATTGTCACGGCAGATGTCCTAGTGAGAGGACTTAGTCGTGAGGCCAACACATCTATGTAGTAGCTTGAGAGGGGTTGATCAGAATCGAGAGACGCAACACAAGGCAATGGTTTAGACAGCTTCGGGTCCCGGGAAACATCATCCGGTAACAACCCTAGATAATGTTTGTGTCTAGGTCTTATTATCATCACAAGGGAGTCACCATATAACCGGCTCTCCTAGTTGTGTCTAGTCTTAAGATTATTCAGCCTCTTCCTCCTCCCTCTTGGGGTGCCTGCCCCTCCTTATATAAGTTGAAGGGGCGGGTTACATGTAGAGTCCAACTCGGATCAGGACTTAAACTATTCCGACTTCTCATCACGGACTTTTCTCCATGGGCTTCTTAACGTCTTGGGCTTATTAACCCCAGGCGACTCTGTCTGTCGGGTTATGACTATGTGCCGGTTTACCACTATCTGCCAGCTTACCATCTGGCTTACGATCTGACTTCTAATCTGGCTTATAATCTGTCCCCCGGCTTACAATCTGCCGGTTTACAATCTGGCTTATAATCTGTCTGTCGGCTTACAATCTGCCGGTTTACAATCTGGCTTATAATCTGCTGGATCACCAACGAGTCACCAAGCTTGGGTGGTTTGTCAATGAAACACCAAGTCCTAGCCGGGTCATACTTCAGGCCGGGTCATACTGCAGGGTATATCCCCGACATTAGCCCCCAATTTAATTTGGATTTATCCATGTTAAACTGATCCTGTAAAGCAAACCCAAGAACAATTTTGACAGATTGTGCTCCGGGTTAAGAACTCTTGTAAGCCAGCACCTGATCATCCTTAATTCCTTGTCATTTCCTTCTTCTAGAAAATCCGGGTCAATAAGCCAGCTTCATACTCAATTTGCTGATGTTGGTTTCTCACAGAAATATTGTGAAGAATAATTCATTTAACTCAGCTCCCAATGCTTAACAAAAATATTGAGCTTTGAAATACTCATCTGATCTTCAGTTGGCTTAAAGATGTAAAACTTGCCGGTTTATCCAAAATTGTCGGCTTGTAAATATCGATGGCACCGGGTCATAATTGTTGCTAATCATCAAGCTTGAAAATATCAATCCCTTATATGCATATCACTTGTAACCCCAAGTCTTAAGAAAGGAGCATAGTAAAAGCTTAAGACTTGCCCTCGCGACACCGCTGATGCAGCTAGCGGCGCCGGCTAAGAGCAACTACAATCGGACTTGGCAAATCAGCGCGTCCGCGGGCACTGATCGTACACTTCTCAAAAAATGTAATCGACATCCGGACACCTTAATTACCATATCTCAAATCCATACAAACTCATGCAACTAAGGTAACGCACATGCATCCTCGGGCTACTCCATCACACCACACTAAACATGCCATCGGCAAACCAACCTGTGGTTAGATGGTTAGAGGGACTGGTATCCCCAGCCCACCAGGGTGTAACGCCCTCGATGCGGCTATATCTCCCACGTGTCGAAGCACGACTTAGAGGCATAACCGCATTGAAAGCAATGTCGCAAGTGAGGTAATCTTCACAACAACCCATGTAACAAATAAGGGACAAGAGTAACATAGTTGGCTTACACTCGCCACATCACACAAGTAGCATAAATATCATTACATTCATCCAGTTACACTCAAGGTCCGACTACGGAACCAAAATAAAGATAAACCCCAAATGCAACAATGTCCCCGATCGCCCCCAACTAGGCACCACTACTGATTGTCTGGAAAGGAAATGTAGTATCGTCCTGAGTCCTCATCGAACTCCCACTTGAGCTCAGTCGAATCACCTGGAGCGGTATCATCGGTCCATGCATCTGGTTTTGGAAGTAACCTGTGAGTCACGGGGACTCAGCAATCTCACACCCTCGTGATCAAGACCATTTAAGCTTATAGGAAGGGTAAAAGTATGAGGTGGAGCTGCAGCAAGCGACTAGCATATATGGTGGCTAACATACACAAAAGAGAGCGAGAAGAGAAGGCAAAGGCACGGTCGATGAACTATGATCAAGAAGTGATCCTAGAACAACCTACGATCAAGCATAACCCGAGACCGTGTTCTCTTCCCGGACTCCGCCGAAAAGAGACCATCACGGCCACACACTCTGTTGATTCATTTTAATTAAGCTTAAGTTTCAGGTTTTCTACAACCGGACATTAACAAATTCCCATTTGCCCATAACCGCGGGCACGACTTTCGAAAGATCATAACCCTGCAGGGGTGTCCCAACTTAGCCCATCACAAGCTCTCACGGCCAATGAAGGATATTCCTTCTCCCAAGACAATCCGATCAGACTCGGAATCCCGGTTACAAGACATCTCGACAATGGTAAAACTAAACCAGCGAAGCCACCCAGATGTGCCGACAAATCCCAATAGAAGCTGCACATATCTCGTTCTTGGGGCACACCGGATGAGCAAGACGTCGGGTAGGCCAGCCCAGAGTTGCCCCTGGTAGCCCCGGACATCGCTCAGTTTGGACCAACACTTAGAGAAGCACTAGCCCGGGGGGTTAAAATAAAGATGACCCTTGAGTCCGCGAAACCCAAGGGAAAAAGGCTAGGTGGCGAATGGTAAAACCAATGTTGGGCATTGCTGGAGGAGTTTTATTCAAGGCGAACTGTCAAGGGGTTCCCATTATAACCCAGCCGTGTAAGAAACGCAAAATCAAGGAACATAACACCGGTATGACGGAAACTAGGGCGGCAAGAGTGGAACAAAACACCAGGCATAAGGCCGAGCCTTCCACCCTTTACCAAGTATATAGGTGCATTAAAATAGACAAGATAATATAATGATATCCCAACAATAAACATGTTCCAACAAGGAACAAACTCCAATCTTCACCTGCAACTAGCAACGCTATAAAAGGGGCTGAGCAAAGCGGTAACATAGCCAAACAACGGTTTGCTAGGACAAGGTGGGTTAGAGGTTTGAAATGGCAATATGGGAGGCATGATAAGCAAGTGGTAGGTATCGCAGCATAGGCATAGCAAAAGAGCGAGCATCTAGCAAGCAAAGATAGAAGTGATTTCGAGGGTATGGTCATCTTGCCTGCAAAGTTCTCCGAGTTGACGTTAGCTTGATCCTCGTAAGCGTACTCAATGGGCTCCTCGACCACGTACTCGTCTCCCAGCTCTACCCAAGCAAGAACAACAAGCAAAGGGAGACACAATCAACCACGTGCAATGCACAAACAACATGATGCAAAACATGGCATGATATGCGGGATGCGATATGCGATGCATATGCATGTTTCAGAAAGGAAAGATTGAACCTGGCTTCAACTTGGAAAACCAAGAGTGCCACTGGAAAAAGGAGTTGATTTCGGTCGAAATCGATATAAAGATCGCCGGAATCGGATGCACGGTTTGCAAATGGCAAACAAAACAAATATGGCACAGAGCTGTGATTAACAACACGAGGCCATCTAAATGCATCAAGAACAACATGCTACAACACTCTAACATGACAACAAAATACATGGAAGGGATCCACTTATGATGCTTGACAAAAGATGAACACTGAGGTACGGCTAATTCACTCAATAGTAAGCTCAAACAAGCATGGCAAAAGTGCAAAAGATATCAGGTTACAGACTTAGTGAAAATAACAACAAGTCAGGAATTTAACATCAGGAAGCAATGTTTAGAGCAAGATAACAACAAGCTACAGGAACATATCATGGCAAAGCAAGGCATGGCATGAAGCTACTCAAAGCATACAACAAAATGCCCTTACTGACCATTAGCCAAAAAGGACCAGAAAATACAATGGCATCCATGTGAACATAGCAATTATCGTTAACAGATTCAGACTTAGTGAAAAACTGGAACATGACAAAACAGATATCAAGTAGGCATGTTTACAACCTTGATGCACTCACCACAAGGAATTGCATGATAAACTAAGCATACACCCAGCAAGTAGACATGGCATGGAAGCTAAACATGGCAAGAACAACAACATAGCATGTACGGATCAACTACAACAAGTTCGGCAAAAATGCTTAACATGTAAACATTCTGCCAGGAACATTTTATAGCAAAAGTAGAGCTCGATTGACTCAAGTTAGGGTGCTCCATAATTGCAAACAAAGACATGAATGGATAGAGCACCACAATATCTACAAAACATCCTTACTGATCATGCTCAAAAGAGGCATGGATCACTCGGTAGCAACATGAATACATGGCATAAAAGTAATGACAGGGCAAAGACTTAGAATATTTCTAAGTCCCTGAAATCAGTAACAATAAGTAAGCTACTTTGCATGCTTGTGCTAGTCACCACAGAGATCACAAAAATACATGGTATACACCCCTGTAAAGATGGCATGGCATACTTCAAAACTCATGTAGAGCTTAAGATCATAGGAGGCACACATCAATCATGGCAAAAATGACAAAAGTGCATTTGTTGATATGAAACTGAAACTAACATTGCATAGCCCTCTTCCAACAGCATTTAGGGCATCAAGATGAGCTCAAATGAAAATGATGCAATGAGATGAAATGAAGTACTCGTCGAGACGAACATTTCGATATGCTACACGCACGAATCGGAGCCACGATTACCGAGATATGATGCGATGAAAAGTGCATAAAAACTAGGGTTAGGAGGGAAAAAGTCAACCGAGGTGGATCTGGATCTGGATCGGCACTGTAGCAGCTCACGAGATCGAGGTCCGCCGGGGTGAGCTCGCCGGAACAGGGACGCGGGACATCGCCGGGGAGGGAGAGGCCGGCCGGGGCGTGGTCGCCGGAGTCGTGGAAGGAGGCGGCAGAGGAAGCGGTTGCCGGCCTCAGGCGGCGCGGGCTGAAGCGAGCCGCGGCGCGGGGGCGTCACCGGCGACGAGGTGACGCAGGGCGGCGCCGGCGTACTTGGGCGGCGCGGCGAGATGCTAGGCGGCGCGGCGCGCGGGTGGTGCCGGCGGGGCGACGTGGGCCGCGGGGGCCAGCCACGGGCTTCGGCGGGCCCGCGCGGTCGGTGGCGATGTGGCGCCCGCCCGGGACACGTGGCGCTTGCTAATAGGTCCGGCGGAGCGGGTGGACGTGTCCGGCCCAAATCGGACACGTCCGGCGGCGAGGGGAGCGGATTTTCTAGGGTTAGGGGTGGAGAGATCCGATATTTCGGGGGAGTGGCCTATATATAGAGGTAGAGGGAGCTAGGAGGCTCCAAATTGAGCACCGTTTGCGGAGGTAGAGTGATCGAACGGCCTAGGTGATGGAGGAGGTTTAGGTGGGTTTAGGCTGCAACACAGACGAGGCCTTTTTGGTCCCTCGGTTAACTGTTGGAGTATCAAACGAAGTCCAAATGGTACGAAACTTGACAGGCGGTCTACCGGTAGTAAACCAAGGCCGCATGGCAAGTCTCGGTCCAATCCGAGAACGTTTAACACCCGCACACGAAAAGAGGTAGAAAGGGACACCAGAGGACATAGGAGCGCCGGAATGCAAAATGGACAACGGGGAAAATGCTCGGATGCATGAGACGAACACGTATGCAAATGCAATGCACATGATGGCATGATATGAGATGCATGACAAAGACAAAAGCACGCGAAGACAAAAACCCGACAACGAGGAAATAACATAACTTAGTGCCGGAAATGGCAAGAGTTGGAATACAATTATGGCAAGTTACATACGAGGTGTTACATAGGGTTCAAGTCCTGGTGCTCGCTTTTATTCTTGGATTATTTTAGGATTTTCGGCGATGAGTGATAACCCACAAGTATATGGGATCGCAACAGCTTTCGAGGGTAGAGTATTCAACCCAAATTTATCGATTCAACACAAGGGGAGCCAAAGAATATTCTCAAGTATTAGCAGCTGAGTTGTCAATTCAACCACACCTGGAAACTTAGTATCTGCAGCAAAGTGTTTAGTAGCAAAGTAATATGATAGTGGTGGTAGCAGCAACAAAAGTAAAGACAGCAAAAGTAATGTTTTTGGTATTTTGTAGTGATTGTAACAGTAGCAGCGGGAAAGTAAATAAGCGTAAACCAGTATATGGAAAACTCGTAGGCACCGGATCAGTGATGGATAATTATGCCGGATGCGATTCATCATGTAACAGTCATAACATAGGGCGACACAGAACTAGCTCCAATTCATCAATGTAATGTAGGCATGTATTCCGTATATAGTCATACGTGCTTATGGAAAAGAACTTGCATGACATCTTTTGTCCTACCCTCCCGTGGCAGTGGGGTCCTATTGGAAACTAAGGAATATTAAGGCCTTCTTTTAATCGAGAACCGGAACAAAGCATTAGCACATAGTGAATACATGAACTCCTCAAACTATGGTCATCACCGGGAGTGGTCCCGATTATTGTCACTTCGGGGTTGCCGAATCATAACACATAGTAGGTGACTATAGACTTGCAAGATAGGATCAAGAACTCACATATATTCATGAAAACATAATAGGTTCAGATCTGAAATCATGGCACTCGGGCCCTAGTGACAAGCATTAAGCATAGCAAAGTCATAGCAACATCAATCTCAGAACATAAGGGATACTAGGGGTCAAACCCTAACAAAACTAACTCGATTATATGATAAATCTCATCCAACCCATCACCGTCCAGCAAGCCTACGATGGAATTACTCACGCACGGCAGTGAGCATCATGAAATTGGTGATGGAGCATGGTTGATGATGACGACAGCGACGAATCCCCCTCTCCGGAGCCCCGAACGGACTCCAGATCAGCCCTCCCGAGAGGTTTTAGGGCTTGGAGGCGGCTCCGTATAGTAAAATGCGATGATTTCTTCTCTCCTGTTTTTCTCTCTCCGAAAGCAAATATATAGAGTTGGAGTTGGCGTCGGAGGGCATCCAGGGGGCCCACGAGGTAGGGGGGCGCGCCCTAGGGGGGCGCCCCCCACCCTTGTGGACAGGGTGTGGGCCCCCTGGTCTTCATCTTTGGCGAGGATTTTTTATTATTTTTTCTAAGATGTTCCGTGGAGTTTCAGGTCATTCCGAGAATATTTGTTTTCTGCACATAAAACAACACCATGGCAATTCTGCTGAAAACAGCGTCAGTCCGGGTTAGTTCCATTCAAATCACACAAGTTAGAGTCCAAAACAAGGGCAAAAGTGTTTGGAAAACTAGATACGACGGAGACGTATCAACTCCCACAAACTTAAACCCTTGCTTGTCCTCAAGCAATTCAGTTGACAAACTGAAAGAAAGAAAGAAAAACTTTTACAAACTCTGTTTGCTCTTGTTGTTGTAACTATGTCAAGCCAGCATTCAAGTTTTCAGCATAGATCATAACTAACCACATTTGCAATAATTCTCAGGTCTCATAATTACTCATATCAATAACATGATCAACTAGCAAGCCATAATAATAAATCTCGGATGACAACACTTTCTCAAAACAATCATAATATGATATAACAAGATGGTATCTCGCTAGCCCTTTCTGAGACCGCAAAATATAAATGCAGAGCACCTTTAAAGATCAAGGACTGACTAGACATTGTAATTCAGGGTAAAAAAGATCCAATCATAGTCATACCCAATATAAATTAATAGTGATGAATGCAAATGACAGCTGTGCTCTCCAGCTAGTGCTTTTTAATAAGAGGGTGATGACTCAACATAAAAGTAAATGGATAGGCCCTTCACAGAGGGAAGCAGGGATTTGTAGAGGTGCCAGAGCTCGGTTTTGTAATAGAGATAAATTGTATTTTGAGCGGTATACTTTCATTGTCAACATAACAACTAAGAGATGGCGATATCTTCCATGCTAAACACATTATAGGCGGTTCCCAAACAGAATGGTAAAGTTTATACTCCCCCTCCACCAACAAGCATCAATCCATGGCTTGCTCGAAACAACGAGTGCCTCCAACATACATCAGGTCCCAGGGGGAGTTTTGTTTGCAATTAATTTTGATTTAGTTTGCATAAAGCATGGGACTGGGCATCCCGATGACCAGCCATTTTCTCGTGAGTCAGGAGCGGAGTCCACTCCTCTTAAGAATAACCCGTCTAACACAGAAGATAAGGACAGCCTTGGTTGATACATGAGCTATTCGAGCATACAAAACAGAATGTTTATTTGAAGGTTTAGAGTTTGGCACATACAAATTTACTTGGAACGGCAGGTAGATACCACATATAGGAAGGTATAGTGGACTCGTCTCGAATAACTTTGGGGTTTAAGGGATTGGATGCACAAGCAGTATTCCCGCTTAGTACAGGTGAAGGCTAGCAAAAGACTGGGAAGCGACCAACTAGAGAGCGACAACAGCCATGTACATGCATTAAAATTAATAAACATTGGATGCAAGCATGAGTAGGATATAATCCACCATGAACATAAATATCGTGAAGGCTATGTTGATTTGTTTCAACTACATGCATGAACATGTGCCAAGTCAAGTCACTTAAATCATTCAAGGGAGGATACCACCCCATCATACCACATCATAACCATCTCAATAGCATGTTGGCACACAAGGTAAATCATTATAACTCATAGCTAATCAAGCATGGCACAAGCAACTATGATCTCTAATTGTCATTGCAAACATGTTTATTCATAATAAGTTGAATCAAGAACGAGGGACTCATCATATTTACAAAAACAAAAGAGGTCGAGTTCATACCAGCTTTTCTCATCTCAGTTAGTCCATCATATATCATCATAATTGCCTTTCACTTGCACGACCGAACGGTGTGAATAATAATAAGAGTGTACATGCATTGGACTAAGCTGGAATCTACGAGCATTCAATAAACAGGAGAAGACAAGGCAATATGGGCTCTGGGTTAAATCAACAATAATGCATATAAGAGTCACTTCAACAATTTAATTATGGTCTTCTCCTACTGACTCCCAAAGAAAAGAAAAGAAATAAAACTATTTACACGGGAAAGCTCCCAACAAGCAAAAAGAAGAACGGGAAATATTTTTGGGTTTTCTTTTTAATTATTACTACTACAGCAGAAAAATAAACTACTACTAATTTTTTTGTTTTTATTAAGGTTTAACAAACACACAAGAAGAAAGCAGGAAAAATAAAATAAACTAGCATGGATATTACAGTGAAAGAGTATGAGCACCGACATCTAGTAATGAGTGTGTGTGAACATAAATGTAATGTCGGTGAGAAATACGTACTCCACCAAGCTTAGGCTTTTGGCCTAAGTTGGTCTATGGCCACGGCTCGCCTGGCTGATATTCCTAATAATAGTTGTTGGGGTCGTACTGTGATGAGGAAGAAGAAGGCTCCGATTGCCACTGGCTGGCAATCATCTCCGGATCTCACTGATAGTTAGACTGCCGTGAAGGGTCAAATTGTGGTTCCGATTCTGACTCCTCGGCTGGTGCAGGGTTTCGGTAGGCGTGAATAGCCGTCAACGTAACAAGATATGTGCCTACAGTCAAATCAAACAAAGAAGGAGCAGGCAGGATAATAGTCTCGGGATGATGTTTGTTAAAGAACAATTGATATTTAAGCTCTCCTGCCCTATTCTTAACAATAAAATCATGTGCCACCATACTTTTATGATCTAGATAAACACGGGGTAGCACCTTTTCTTCCTTCTTAGCATGCCTAATAGGTATGTTAAAATGTATGGCTAGGCGTGTAGCATATATGCCTCCAAAGATGGGGCCTTTGGTACGGTTCATACTTAACCGTCTAGCAATAATACCGCCCATACTAAAAGTGTTATCACTGTATAAACCGTGGAGCAGAATAATTATATCAGGGATACTAAGGTTTCCACAGTTTCCGCGTCCAATTAAACAACGACTAGCAAATAATGCAAAGCCCTGTTCAAGAATTCATCTGATTAACCAGTTAACTTGCCGATTAATCCCTACTCATAGGGTCATGGAGTAGCCGATAAACTGATAAATTGTCCGATTAATTGATTAAATGGTCGATTAACTTGCCGATTAGCCTATTAATCCCCTACTCGCCAGCCAACCGAGCAGTTACCAGTTAACGATTTCCTCAACAATGATGCAAAGTAACGTAAAACAGGAAAATGTATGCTAGTGATTCGTGCATCAGAAACCTTCCTAGTTTCTCCTACAGTGATAGTATCAATAAACCCAACCACATCATCATGATGTGGTTCTTCTGTCTTGCCCTCAAAAGGGACTAAACAAATCTGACAGAAATCATAAAGTGACATCTCCTTATGCTTATCATATAAATGAAACTCCACCGTAGGTGGTGAGTTCCTAGAATGAAAATGAAAGTTTTGCACAAAAGTATTTATGAGTAAGAGATACTGATCGCATTGGTCGTGGAGGAAAGCGGTGAGGCCTGCATTGTGAGCCAATTCATGAAAATCTTCATAGATACCGGCTGCTCTCAAGAAATCATCAGAAGGCCATTCACACGCCCGAATCTCCGCGGTGCGCGGCAAATTATACTTAGGCTTCGGTGCCTTTTCCTTCGAGCTTTGGCTCGATGAGCCCCTCAAAAATCTCCTCATTATTTTTCTGAAATAATCTAAAATTCTTAGTAACTTCAAACAAAAGTGAACCAACTTCAATAAAACTGATAGCAACTACTTCTACAAGTGCCTAGAGCCTATATCAAACATTAGAACTACTTGAAACCATATAAATTTTACATGCAAGCTCAAGAACATGGGCACCTATGCAGCACAAATTTGCAAAGAATAAAGCACTAGAACAAAAAACTAATTGGACCAATGGAGGAGTCACATACCAAGGAACAATCTCCCCAAGCAGTTTTGTGAGAGGTGCTTTGAGCAAGGAGATCGAAAATCACAGCAAAAGTGGCTGGAACTCGTGCTTGAGTTGGTTTTTCGGGTTTGTGTGAGACAGAGGAAGAAGATGGGTGCTGGGATAAGTGGAGGAGGGCCACCTGTTGGGGAACGTAGTAATTTCAAAAAAATTCCTACGCACACGCAAGATCATGGTGATGCATAGCAACGAGAGGGGAGAGTGTGATCTACGTACCCTTGTAGATCGACAACGGAAGCGTTTGGTTGATGTAGTCGTACGTCTCCACGGCCCAACCGATCAAGCACCGAAACTACGGCACCTCCGAGTTCTAGCACACGTTCAGCTCGATGACGATCCCCGGACTCCGATCCAGCAAAGTGTTGGGGAAGAGTTCCGTCAGCACGACGGCGTGGTGACGATCTTGATGTACTACTGTCGCAGGGCTTCGCCTAAGCACCGCTACAATATTATCGAGGACTATGGTGGAAGGGGGCGCCGCACACGGCTAAGAATCTGATCACGTGGATAAACTTGTGTCTCTTGGGGTGCCCCTGCCTCCGTATATAAAGGTTCAAGAGGGGGAGGCCGGCCGGCCACCATAGGGCGCGCCAGGAGGAGTCCTACTCCCTCTGGGAGTAGGACCTCTCCCCCAATCCTAGTTGGAATAGGATTCGCGAGGTGGGAACGGAGAGAGAGAGAAGGAGGGGGGCGCCGGCCCCCTCTCTCCTTGTCCTATTCGGACTAGGGGGGAGGGGCGCGCGGCCCAGCCCTGGTCGCCTCTCCTCTTCTTCCACTAAGGCCCATGTACCTCCCGGGGGGTTCCGGTAACCTCCCGGTACTCCGGTAAAATCCTGATTTCACCCGGAACACTTCCGATATCCAAATATAGGCTTCCAATATATAAATCTTTATGTCTCGACCATTTCGAGACTCCTCGTCATGTCCGTGATCACATCCGAGACTCCGAACAACCTTAGGTACATCAAAATGCATAAACTCATAATATAACTGTCATCGTAACCTTAAGCGTGCGGACCCTACGGGTTCGAGAACAATGTAGACATGACCAAGACACGTCTCCGGTCAATAACCAATGGCGGGACCTGGATTCCCATATTGGTTCCTACATATTGTACGAAGATCTTTTATCGGTCAGACCGCATAACAACATACGTTGTTCCCTTTGTCATCGGTATGTTACTTGCCCGAGATTCGATCGTCGGTATCCAATACCTAGTTCAATCTCGTTACCGGCAAGTCTCTTTACTCGTTCCGTAATACATCATCCCGCAACTAACTCATTAGTTGCAATGCTTGCAAGGCTTAAGTGATGTGCATTACCGAGAGGGCCCAGAGATACCTCTCCGACGATCGGAGTGACAAATCCTAATCTCGAAATACGTCAACCCAACATGTACCTTTGGAGACACCTGTAGAGCACCTTTATAATCACCCAGTTACGTTGTGACGTTTGGTAGCACACAAAGTGTTCCTCCGGCACATGGGAGTTACATAATCTCATAGTCATAGGAACATGTATAAGTCATGAAGAAAGCAATAGCAACATACTAAACGATCGGGTGCTAAGCTAATGGAATGGGTCATGTCAATCAGATCATTCAACTAATGATGTGATCCCGTTAATCAAATGACAACTCTTTGTCCATGGTTAGGAAACATAACCATCTTTGATTAACGAGCTAGTCAAGTAGAGGCATACTAGTGACACTCTGTTTGTCTATGTATTCACACATGTATTATGTTTCCGGTTAATACAATTCTAGCATGAATAATAAACATTTATCATGATATAAGGAAATAAATAATAACTTTATTATTGCCTCTAGGGCATATTTCCTTCAGTCTCCCACTTGCACTAGAGTCAATAATCTAGTTCACATCGCCATGTGATTTAACAGCAATAGTTCACATCACCATGTGATTAACACCCATAGTTCACATCGTCATGTGACCAACACTCAAAGGGTTTACTAGAGTCAGTAATCTAGTTCACATATCTATGTGATTAACACCCAAAGAGTACTAAGGTGTGATCATGTTTTGCTTGTGAGATAATTTTAGTCAACGGGTCTGTCATATTCAGATCCGTAAGTATTTTGCAAGTTCTATGTCTACAATGCTCTACACGGAGCTACTCTAGCTAATTGCTCCCACTTTCAATATGTATCTAGATTGAGACTTAGAGTCATCTAGATTAGTGTCAAAACTTGCATCGACGTAACCTTTTACGACGAACCTTTTGTCACCTCCATAATCGAGAAACATATCCTTATTCCACTAAGGATAATTTTGACCGCTGTCCAGTGATCTACTCCTAGATCACTATTGTATTCCCTCTCTTATCACAGTGTATGGTATACAATAGATCTGGTACACAGCATGGCATACTTTATAGAACCTATGACTGAGGCATAGGGAATGACTTTCATTCTCTTTCTATCTTTTGCCGTGGTCGGGCTTTGAGTCTTACACCTTGTAACACATGCAAGAAACTTTTTCTTTGACTGTTCCATTTTGAACTACTTCAAAATCTTGTCAAGGTATGTACTCATTGAAAAAACTTATCAAGCATCTTGATCTATCTCTATAGATCTTGATACTCAATATGTAAGCAGCTTCACCGAGGTCTTTCTTTGAAAAACTCCTTTCAAACACTCATTTATGCTTTGCAGAATAATTCTACATTATTTCCGATCAACAATATGTTATTCACATATACTTATCAGAAATGTTGTAGTGCTCCCACTCACTTTCTTGTAAATACAGGCTTCACCGCAAGTCTGTACAAAACTATATGCTTTGATCAACTTATCAAAGCGTATATTCCAACTCCGAGATGCTTGCACCAGTCCATAAATGGATCGCCGGAGCTTGCATATTTTGTTAGCACCTTTAGGATTGACAAAACCATCTTGTTGCATCACATACAACTCTTCTTTAATAAATCCATTAAGGAATGCAGTTTTGTTTATCCATTTGCCAGATTTCATAAAATGCGGCAATTGCTAACATGATTCGGACAGACTTAAGCATAGATACGAGTGAGAAAATCTCATCGTAGTCAACACCTTGAACTTGTCGAAAACCTTTTGCGACAATTCTAGCTTTGTAGATAGTAACACTACTCTCCGTGTCCGAATTCCTCTTGAAGATCCATTTATTATCAATGGCTTGCCGATCCACAGGCAAGTCCACCAAAGTCCACACTTTGTTCTCATACATGGATCCTATCTCAGATTTCATGGCCTCAAGCCATTTATCGGAATCTGGGCTCATCATCGCTTCCTCATAGTTCGTAGGTTCGTCATGGTCAATTAACATGACCTCCAGAATAGGATTACCGTACCACTCTGGTGCGGATCTCACTCTGGTTTACCTACGAGATTCGGTAGTAACTTGATCTGAAGTTACATGATCATCATCATTAGCTTCCTCACTAATTGGTGTAGTAGTCACAGGAACAGATTTCTGTGATGAACTATTTTCCAATAAGGGAGAAGGTAAGATTACCTTATCAAGTTTTCTACTTTCCTCCCACTCACTTCTTTCGAGAGAAACTCCTTCTCTAGAAAGGATCCATTCTTAGCAACGAATGTCTTGCCTTCGGATCTGTGATAGAAGGTGTACCCAACTGTCTCCTTTGGGTATCCTATGAAGACATATTTCTCCGGTTTGAGTTTTGAGCTTATCGAGATGAAACTTTTTCACATAAGCATCGCAACTCCAAACTTTAAGAAACGACAGCTTAGGTTTCTTGCCAAACCATAGTTCACACGGTGTCGTCTCAACAGATTTAGATGGTGCCCTTTTTCGTGAATGCAGCTGTCTCTAATGCATAACCCCAAAACTATAGTGGTAAATCGGTAAGAAACATCATAGATTGCACTATATCCAATAAAGTACGGTTATGACATTCAAACACACTATTATGTTGTGGTGTTCCAGGTGGCATGAATTTGTGAAACTATTCCACATAGTTTTAATTGAAGACCAAACTCGTAACTCAAATATTTGTCTCTGCGATCAGATCGTAGAAACCTTATTTTTCTTGTTACGATGATTTTCCACTTCACTCTGAAATTCTTTGAACTTTTCAAATGTTTCAGACTTATGTTTCATCAAGTAGATATACCCATATCTGCTCAAATCATCTGTGAAGGTCAGAAAATAATGATACCCGCCGTGAGCCTTAACACTCATCGGATCGCATACATCAGTATGTATTATTTCCAATAAGTCAGTTGCTCGCTCCACTGTTCTGGAGAACGGAGTCTTGGTCATCTTGCCCATGAGGCATGGTTCGCAAGCATCAAGTGATTCATAATCAAGTGATTCCAAAAGCCCATCAGCATGGAGTTTCTTCATGCGCTTTACACCAATATGACCTAAACGGCAGTGCCACAAATAAGTTGCACTATCATTATTAACTTTGCATCTTTTGGTTTCAATATTATGAACATGTGTATCACTATGATCGAGATCCAACGAACCATTTTCATTGGGTGTGTAACCATATAAGGTTTTATTCATGTAAACAGAACAACAATTGTTCTCTAACTTAAATGAATAACCGTATTGCAATAAACATGATCAAATCATATTCATGCTCAACGCAAACACCAAATAACACTTATTTAGGTTCAACACTAATCCCGAAAGTATAGGGAGTGTGCGATGATGATCATATCAATCTTGGAATCACTTCCAACACACATCGTCACTTCACTCTTAACTAGTCTCTGTTTATTCCGCAACTCCCGTTTCGAGTTACTAATCTTAGCAACTGAACTAGTATCAAATACTGAGGGGTTGCTATAAACACTAGTAAATTACACATCAATAACATGTATATCAAATATACCTTTGTTCACTTTGCCATCCTTCTTATCCGCCAAACATTTGGGGTAGTTCCGCTTCCAGTGACCAGTCCCTTTGCAGTAGAAGCACTTAGTCTCAGGCTTAGGTCCAGACTTGGGCTTCTTCACTTGAGGAGCAGCTTGCTTGCCGTTCTACATGAAGTTCCCCTTCTTCCTTTGCCGTTTTTTTGAAACTAGTGGTCTCGTCAACCATCAATGCTTGATGTTTTTCTTGATTTCTACCTTCGTCGATTTTAGCATCACGAAGAGCTTGGGAATTGTATCCGTTATCCCTTGCATATTATAGTTCATCACGAAGTTCTACTAACTTGGTGATGGTGACTAGAGAATTCTGTCAATCACTATCTTATCTGGAAGATTAACTCCCACTTGATTCAAGCGATTGTAGTACCCAGACAATCTGAGCACATGCTCACTAGTTGAGCGATTCTCCTCCATCTTTTAGCTATAGAACTTGTTCGAGACTTCATATCTCTCAACTCAGGTATTTGCTTGAAATAATAACTTCAACTCCTGGAACATCTCATATGGTCCATGACGTTCAAAACGTCTTTGAAGTCCCGATTCTAAGCCGTTAAGCATGGTGCACTAAACTATCAAGTAGTCATCATATTTAGCTAGCCAAACGTTCATAACGTCTGCATCTGCTCCTGTAATAGGTCTGTCACCTAGCGGTGCATCAAGGACATAATTCTTCTGTGCAGCAATGAGGATAAACCTCAGATCACGGATCCAATCCGCATCTTTGCTACTAACATCTTTCAACACAATTTTCTCTAGGAACATATCAAAATAAACACAGGGAAGCAACAACGCAAGCTATTGATCTACACCATGATTTGCAAAATACTACCAGGACTAAGTTCATGATAAATTTAAGTTTAATTAATCATATTACTTAAGAACTCCCACTTAGACAGACATCCCTCTAATCCTCTAAGTGGTCACGTGATCCAAATCAACTAAACCATGTCCGATCATCACGTGAGATGGAGTAGTTTCATTGGTGAACATCACTATGTTGATCATATCTACTATATGATTCACGCTCGACCTTTCGATCTCAGTGTTCCGAGGCCATATCTGCATATGCTAGGCTCATCAAGTTTAACCTGAGTATTCTGCGTGTGCAAAACTGGCTTGCACCCGTTGTAGATGGACGTAGAGCTTATCACACCCGATCATCACGTGGTGTCTGGGCACGACGAACTTTGGCAACGGTGCATACTCAGGGAGAACACTTTTATCTTGATAATTTAGTGAGAGATCATCTTATAATGCTACCGTCAATCAAAGCAAGATAAGATGCATAAAAGATAAACATCACATGCAATCACTATAAGTGATATGATATGGCCATCATCATCTTGTGCCTGTGATCTCCATCTCCGAAGCACTGTCATGATCACCATCGTCACCGGCGCGACACCTTGATCTCCATCGTAGCATCGTTGTCGTCTCGCCAATCTTATGCTTCCACGACTATCGCTACCGCTTAGTGATAAAGTAAAGCATTACAGCGCGATTGCATTGCATACAATAAAGCGACAACCATATGGCTCTTGCCAGTTGCCGATAACTCGGTTACAAAACATGATCATCTCATACAATAAAATTTAGCATCATGTCTTGACCATATCACATCACAACATGCCCTGCAAAAACAAGTTAGACATCCTCTACTTTGTTGTTGCAAGTTTTACGTGGCTGCTACGGGCCTAAGCAAGAACCAATCTTACCTACGCATCAAAACCACAACGATAGTTTGTCAAGTTGGTGCTGTTTTAACCTTCGCAAGGACCGGGCGTAGCCACACTCGGTTCAACTAAAGTTGGAGAAACTGTCACCCGCAAGCCACCTATGTGCAAAGCACGTCGGGAGAACCGGTCTCGCGTAAGCGTACGCGTAATGTCGGTCCGGGCCGCTTCGTCCAACAATACCGCTGAACCAAAGTATGACATGCTGGTAAGCAGTATGACTTATATCGCCCACAACTCACTTGTGTTCTACTCGTGCATATAACATCAACATATAAAACCTAGGCTCGGATGCCACTATTGGGGAACGTAGTAATTTCAAAAAAATTCCTACGCACACGCAAGATCATGGTGATGCATAGCAATGAGAGGGGAGAGTGTGATCTACGTACCCTTGTAGATCGACAACGGAAGCGTTTGGTTGATGTAGTCGTACGTCTCCACGGCCCGACCGATCAAGCACCGAAACTACGGTACCTCCGAGTTCTAGCACACGTTCAGCTCGATGACGATCCCCGGACTCCGATCTAGCAAAGTGTCGGGGAAGAGTTCCGTCAGCACGACGGCGTGGTGACGATCTTGATGTACTACTGTCGCAGGGCTTCGCCTAAGCACCGCTACAATATTATCGAGGACTATGGTGGAAGGGGGCGCCGCACATGGCTAAGAATCTGATCACGTGGATCAACTTGTGTATCTTGGGGTGCCCCTGCCTACGTATATAAAGTTTCAAGAGGGGGAGGCCGGCCGGCCACCATAGGGCGCGCCAGGAGGAGTCCTACTCCCTCCGGGAGTAGGACCTCTCCCCCAATCCTAGTTGGAATAGGATTCGCGAGGTGGGAACGGAGAGAGAGAGAAGGAGGGGGGCGCCGGCCCCCTCTCTCCTTGTCCTATTCGGACTAGGGGGGAGGGGCGCGCGGCCCAGCCCTGGCCGCCTCTCCTCTTCTTCCACTAAGGCCCATTAAGGCCCATGTACCTCCCGGGGGGTTCTGGTAACCTCCCGGTACTCCGGTAAAATCCCGATTTCACTCGGAACACTTCCGATATCCAAATATAGGCTTCCAATATATTAATCTTTATGTCTCGACCATTTCGAGACTCCTCGTCATGTCCGTGATCACATCCGGGACTCCGAACAACCTTCGGTACATCAAAATGCATAAACTCGTAATATAACTGTCATCATAACCTTAAGCGTGCGGACCCTACAGGTTCGAGAACAATGTAGACATGACCGAGACACGTCTCCGGTCAATAACCAATAGCAGGACCTGGATGCCCATATTGGTTCCTACATATTCTACGAAGATCTTTTATCGGTCAGACCGCATAACAACATACGTTGTTCCCTTTGTCATCGGTATGTTACTTGCCCGAGATTCGATCGTCGGTATCCAATACCTAGTTCAATCTCGTTACCGGCAAGTCTCTTTACTCGTTCCGTAATACATCATCCCGCAACTAACTCATTAGTTGCAATGCTTGCAAGGCTTAAGTGATGTGCATTACCGAGAGGGCCCAGAGATACCTCTCCGACGATCGGAGTGACAAATCCTAATCTCGAAATACGTCAACCCAACATGTACCTTTGGAGACACCTGTAGAGCACCTTTATAATCACCCAGTTATGTTGTGACGTTTGGTAGCACACAAAGTGTTCCTACGGCACATGGGAGTTACATAATCTCATAGTCATAGGAACATGTATAAGTCATGAAGAAAGCAATAGCAACATACTAAACGATCGGGTGCTAAGCTAATGGAATGGGTCATGTCAATCAGATCATTCAACTAATGATGTGATCCCGTTAATCAAATGACAACTCTTTGTCCATGGTTAGGAAACATAACCATCTTTGATTAACGAGCTAGTCAAGTAGAGGCATACTAGTGACACTCTGTTTGTCTATGTATTCACACATGTATTATGTTTCCGGTTAATACAATTCTAGCATGAATAATAAACAATTATCATGATATAAGGAAATAAATAATAACTTTATTATTGCCTCTAGGGCATATTTCCTTCACCACCGTGGGCCCACGAGGCAGGGGGCGCGCCCTAGAGGGGGGGGGCGCCCACCACCCTCGTGGCCAGGTGGCAGCTCCTCCCGCGGTAATTTTTGCACAGTAAATCCTCAAATATTCCCGAAAAAATCATATTAAATTGGCATGTAATTCTGAGGACTTTTATTTTCGGGATATTTTTATATTTCACGGATAAGTCAGGAAACAGACAGAAAAATACTAATTTTTACTTTATTTCTACTAATTAACAGAAAATATAGAGAGGGTAGAGAAGGTTGTGCTTCTAGTTTCATCCATCTCATGCTCATCAAAAAGAATCCACTAACAAGGTTGATCAAGTCTTGTTAACAAACTCATTCCGATAATCATGAAACCGGAGAAAATTTCGAATAACACTAGGTTACCTCAACGGGGATATGCACATCCCCTATAATAAGTATATCATATTTCTTTTTGACAGTAGGAAGAGGAAATTCAAAACCTCCAATTATAATCGATGGAATTTTTCCAATGGAGTTGATACTATGAACTTGAGGTTGTTTCCTCGGAAAGTGTACCGTATGCTCATTACCATTAACATGAAAAGTGACATTGCCTTTGTTGCAATCAATAACAGCCCCTGCAGTATTAAGAAAAAGTCTTCCAAGAATAATAGACATACTATCATCCTCGGGAATATCAAGAATAACAAAGTCCGTTAAAATAGTAACGTTTGCAACCACAACAAGCACATCCTCATAGATACCGACATGTATAGCAGTTGATTTATCAGCCATTTGCAAAGATATTTCGGTAGGTGTCAGCTCATTCAAGTCAAGTCTACGATATAAAGAGAGAGGCATAACACTAACACCGGCTCCAAGATCACATAAAGCAGTTTTAATATAATTTCTTTTAATGGAGCAAGGTATAGTAGGTACTCCGGGATCTCCAAGTTTCTTTGGTATTCCACCCTTAAAAGTATAATTAGCAAGCATGGTGGAAATCTCAGCTTCCGGTATATTTCTTTTATTAGTAATGATATCCTTCATATATTTAGCATAAGGATTTGTTTTGAGCACATCAGTTAATCGCATACGCAAAAAGATAGGCCTAATCATTTCAGCAAAGCGTTCAAAATCCTCATCATCCTTTTTCTTGGATGGTTTTGGAGGAAAAGGCATGGGTTTCTGAACCCAAGGTTCCCTTTCTTTACCATGTTTCCTAGCAACAAAGTCTCTTTTATCATAACGTTGATTCTTTGATTGTGGGTTATCAAGATCAACAACAGGTTCAATTTCTACATCATTATCATTACCAGGTTAAACATCATCATGAACATCATCATTAATATTTTCACTAGGTTCATGTTCATTACCAGATTGTGTTTCAGCATCAGACATAGATATATCATTTGGATTATCAGGTGGTTCAGCAATAGGTTCGCTAGAAGTTTGCACAGTTCTATCATTTTTCTTTTTCTTCTTTTTAGAAGAACTAGGAACATCAATATTATTTCTCTGAGAATCTTGCTCGATTCTCTTAGGGTGGCCTTCAGGATACAAAGGTTCCTGAGTCATTCTACCAGTTCTAGTAGCCACTCTAACAACATAATCATTTTTCTTACTATTCATTTCATCAAGCACTTCTTTTTGAGCCTTAAGTACTTATTCTACTTGAGTGGTAACCATAGAAGCATGTTTGCTAACAAGCAGGGGCGGAGCCAGAAATTTTGTGAAGCCTGGGCAAGTTTAAGCCTAACTATAAATCTAAAAATTAATATAGGGAGTTTGGACCACTTTTTTATTCTTGATACTGGTCTCTTTCCGATAAAGACCGATAGAACCGGTTTAAACATAATATTATTTTTGCCTTCCCCCAAGTATTTAAACGAATTTTGAATTCATATTGATTTATCAGCTGAATATATAGTATTTAACCTCGAAAGCACTTCCAAAGTCTAGGGGCGATGTTGTTTTAGAAATGTATATGTGCTCTATTTGACACTACCAAACGTGTAGAACAAAAATTCAGGGTCCAACAAAATATCCAGTAACCGATCGGTTTCCAAATTTTGGTTGACTAGTAAAAATCTCTTGATTCTAACACACAACAGCTAACCACAAATCTATTTTAACAGTGAAGAAGTAATATATAGCCTGAATGATGACAAATTGCGCACGCTTTAACCTCTAAATTTAATTAAACCCTAATAAGTCTATCAATCTTCAAAAGTTAGCAATCTCACCTAATCACAAAGAAGGGGATAAGAAGCCGCCAATCGAGGATGCAAGCCGTTCCTGGGATGGATCTGCTTTGGAGCACACCGCCGGCCACGCGCACAGCCCAGGCCAGCCTCCACTCACCGCCGTTCCGTCTCCAGTAGACCCCAGAGTACCACCATCTGCAACAACCGAGCATGCCACGTCGCGGGGAGGTGGATCGATCAACTGATTGTGGTCCTCTTTTTTTTCTAGAAAAATATGGTGGTCTTTCCCGTGTGGAGTAAACAACAGCCGATAGACGGCTTGCTAGGCCAGTAGCCGAATAGGCCTATAATCCCACGTCAATCATGTCCACCTAACCCATTTACTGAAGGAAAAGAAAGCCCATTACCTGATAACCCTACCGCAACCAGCCCATCTGCTCGGGTAAAGCACGAGGCGTTGACGATTTTTCCCAGTATAACAAGGCCATCGTACGTAGCGCGTAGCGAGCGAGCCCGGGCAAGTGCCCAGGGTCGCCGGGCGCTGGCTCCGCCACTACTAACAAGTTTAAGTTCACCTTTAATATTAGCCATATAATCACCCAAGCGTCTAATCATATAAGCATTTTCTTTTAATTGTCTACCAAAATAAGCATTGAAGTCGTCTTGCTTAAACATAAAGTTATCAAACTCATCCAAGCACTGACTAGCAATTTTAGTAGGAGGAACTTCAGCTTTATCATATCTATAGAGAGAATTTACCTTTACTACTTGTGTCGGGATATCAGAATCAGGAGGTTTTTCAGTAAATAAAGAATTGAGATCATATGTTTCTTCAACAGGCGGTATATTAAGACCATGTATTTCTTCAATAGGAGGTAAATTCTTAACATCTTCAGCTTTAATACCTTTTTCTTTCATAGATTTCTTTGTTTCTTGCATATCTTTGGGGCTGAGGAATAGAACACCTCTCTTCTTCGGAGTTGGTTTAGGAATAGACTCGGTAATTGAAGCAGGAGCTGGCTTAGGAGGTGCCCAATTATTTTCATTTGTCAACATATTATTCAATATAATTTCAACTTCATCCGGTGTTCTTTCCCTGAAAAGAGAACCAGCACAACTATCCAGGTAATCTCTGGAAGCATCGGTTAGTCCATTATAAAAGATATCAAGTATTTCGGGTTTCTTAAGAGGATGATCAGGCAAAACATTAAGCAACTTGAGAAGCCTCCCCCAAGCTTGTGGGAGACTCTCTTCTTTAATTTGCATGAAGTTGTATATTTCCCTCAACGCAGCTTGTTTCTTATGAGCAGGGAAATATTTAGCAGAGAAGTAATAAATCATATCCTGGGGACTACGCACACAACCAGGATCAAGAGAATTAAACCATATCTTAGCATCACCCTTTAATGAGAACGGAAATATTTTCAGTATATAAAAGTAACGCGATCTCTCATCATTAGTGAACAGGGCAGCTATATCATTTAATTTAGTAAGATGTGCCACAACAGTTTCAGATTCATAGCCATAAAACGGATCAGATTCAACCAAAGTAATTACATCAGGATCAATAGAGAATTCATAATCCTTATCAGGAACACAAATAGGTGAAGTAGCAAAAGCAGGGTCGGGTTTCATTTTATCTCTAAGTGATTCTTTGTTCCATTTAACTAATAACCTCTTAAGCTCATACCTATCCCTACAAGCTAAAATAGCGGCAGAAGATTCCATATCAAAAAGATAGCCCTCAGGGATAAGAGACATATTTTCATCATCACTATCATCATCGTATTTAGATTCAATAATTTCTTTCTCTCTAGCCCTAGCAATTTGTTCATCAAGAAATTCACCAAGGGGCACAGTAGTATCGGGCATAGAAGCAGTTTCATCATAAGTATCATGCATAGCAGAAGTGGCATCATCAATAACATGCGACATATCAGAACGAATAGCAGAAGCAGGTGTAGGTGTCGCAAACTTACTCATAACAGAAGGTGAATCAAGTGCAGAGCTAGATGGCAGTTCCTTACCTCCCCTCGTAGTTGAGGGATAAATTGTTGTCTTAGCGTCTTTCAAGTTCTTCATAGTGTCCAGCAGATATAAATCCCAAGTGACTCAAAGAATAGAGCTATGCTCCCCGGCAACGGTGCTAGAAATTAGTCTTGATAACCCACAACTATATGGGATCGCAACAGCTTTCGAGGGTAGAGTATGTTGGGGAACGTAGCAGAATTTAAAATTTTCTACGCATCACCAAGATCAATCTATGGAGTTATCTAGCAACGAGGGAAAGGGGAGTGCATCTACATACCCTTGTAGATCGCGCGCGGAAGCGTTCAAGAGAACGGGGTTGATGGAGTCGTACTCGTCATGATCCAAATCACCGATGATCGAGTGCCGAACGGACGACACCTCCGCGTTCAACACACGTACGGTTGGGAAGACGTCTCCTCATTCTTGATCCAGCAAGGGGGAAGGAGAGGTTGATAGAGATCCAGCAGCACGACGGCGTGGTGGTGGAAGCAACGGTGTTCTCGGCAGGGCTTCGCCAAGCTCAGCGAGAGGGAGAAGTGTCACGTGAGGGAGAGGGAGGCGCCAGGGGCTAGGGTGTGGCTGCCCTCCCTCCCCCCACTATATATAGGGCCCCTAGGGGGGGGCGCCGGTGGTGGCTTTGTAAATTTCAAGATGATATGTCAGCTCAGTCTTTCGGAGGTGCTCATAGGGGTGTGCGTGTGTGCATCCAAGGGGTGAGCGTATGCGCGTGTATATGAGTGCTTGCGTCTGTACCATGTTCAAAAAAATATGCCATCGGACTACCCAAATTTGGCATGTTTGGCTATGGTGGAGTTCATCCACGACTGCCCTTGCCCTTCTCGGCGCCCTTGCCGTCCTTCTCATGGAAGTACCGATCGAAGATGCACTACAGATCGAGCCGGATCTGCTCGTCGCCGGAGCTGTCCTCGTCGTCGCTGTCCTCCTTTGATGGCAGTCCGGCCATGGCACGGACCGCCCCGATGCTGCTCGCGGGCAAGGCCGCACGTGTTCCTCCGCTGTCGTTTCTTCACAATGCGGACGCGGATGGCTTCCTCCTCTGCGGCCGCCCGCACCGCCTCCGTCGCCGCCCTTTCCACCGCGATACAGGCCTCGGCGGCCATTATCCTCTCATTCCCATGGCGGGCCACCCGTTCCTGGTGGGACTCATACTTTGCCCGGCCGGTGATAGGGAAGGAGAGGTGTTCCGAGTGGAACCGCGAGGATCCAGGACTAGAGGACCAGAGCGTCTGGTGAGCCGACGCTATGGCGTCACGGCGGACGGATCCGTCCGTTGGCCGGGCACTGTCCTCCCAGGAGCGGCGGAGTGCAAAGCGGACTGCCATTGCCTCCCCCAACCCACACGGGACAACACCCCAGTTGACAGATCCGGACTGGTCAGAGTCCGATCCGCTGCCTGCCATGGCACAGAATGCCGCAAAACCGCCGGAGGTGAGCTCGGGTGGCGGAGGGGAGTGGAGTGAAGTGGCTAGGGTTTGCTCGAGCGAGAGGATGGGGACGAATATAAGTAGGGTCGGTGGGCCAACATGGGTTGGGTCCGATGTGGCGGGTGTGCCCGGGCGCCCCCATATCTGCCCCATATTTGGGTTGGATAAGGGGGGTGCCAGTCAGTCCGGACATTTGAGGGTCGTTTGAAAGGCTCATCTGGGTCAATAAAATCGTGACAGGGCAGTGACCGGGCGGCCCGCCCGGACGTGTGAGGCGAATTTGAGTGGTCCGGTTGTAGATGCTCTAATACATCGGCACAGCGAGAGGAAAGGAGACCCAAGCTATAAGAGCATCTATAGCCGGAGGCCTCGAACCCGTCTGAAACGCCGGGGCGGGTGGACCGGTGACCGATCGAGTTATAAAAAATCGATCAATTGGGGTGCCTTAAACGTCTAGACTGTCTGACGCCGCTCATATCCAGCCCAAATGTAGGGCGGATATGAGACGACCCGGGCATGTCCGGGCTCGTTCGCCACGTCGGAGCTGACAAGCCCAGTCCACTATCGATCCCACAAAAAAACCCAACCCGGCTCCTCGCTCGGAACCCTAGCTCACTCGCTCTCCTCTCTCGTTTCGTCTTATTCTCTTCCTTCTCCAATTCTGATCCAATCAGGCGCAATGTCGAGCTCTGCCAGCCACTCTGGCTTCGACGTCGACCTTGACGAGGAGCTGGCCCTCCGGATTGCCTTGAAGCGGTCCAATGTGGACACCAGGGGTAGCTCCGGATCTGCAGCGTCGTCGCCGCTCCCACGTCAGCGCAACGCTGACGCCGGCGGTGGCCCCTCCCGGCCTGTGCGCGGCTCCGACAGGGCAGCGCGGTCTACTCCGCCCCCGCATCTTCCTCTTCCCCCACCGGCCGATGCTCTGCCCAGGCAATGGTGGGTGCTAGTTTCTGCAGCGCTGGCCTGCACGTGCACTCTAGAATCGGAGGCGCGCATTGCCTGCCGCGGCAGGCGGCGGACAAGGGAGAGGCAGGCTACGTTGCAGTCCATGCGCTGCCACCGCGGGATGCCGGTGGAGCCCGACGAGGACGAGCGGCTTCTCACTTGGGTCTGCCGCCGGTCGCTCATGACGGCGGAGGCAGACGCTCGCCGCCTATGGTGAAAGAACACGAAGGCGCGCCAGCTTGCCATAGAGCAGTCGGAGCGCGAGGTGAATGAGGCAGCGACAGATGCGGCTCGGTTGGCTAAGATAAAGCGGCAACAAGACATGTCCATCTGGCGACTAAAGGGGCTCATTGTCCTCTCCGACGACTCCGACAAAGACGGCGACGACCACAGCTCCTCCGCCAATGACTCCGATGATCCACCACCTGTAGCCGACGCCTACAGCTACGCTGGCGATCAAAAAGGCAAAGACCCGGCGAGAAAGTGGCGAATCTCTGTCGTCTCCCTAGTTAACTTCTAGTTATTTACGTCTCTAGTTGTCGTTTGTGGATTATGCGAACTTTGAGTAGCTTTTGGAGATCCGTCTGTGATCTTTGGTGATCGGAATGTGCATATGTAGCTCCGTTTCATGGTCTGTGCAATGACCTACGTAATTTATCTTTACGTTGCATGAGTAATGGGATATAAGATATTAGATACGAGGAGTATGAATATGGAGGACATAAATTGAGAAGTGTTTGATTAGTGTCCACAGACATATTCGGACGCGTCCGCAGATGTTTGAGTGACCGAATTTGCTTAGTCAGGCTGTAGATGCTCTAAAACTAGCCATAGTGGGAGTAACTTCAGCAGTAACATCGGATCCAACTCAGCAAATTTGCTTATGTGGCACTGAGTTAATGAGGAGAGAGCTAGTTGTAGTAACTTAGCTAGTTACTTTAACATCACATGTCCCGATGCAATATGAGTCTATAACATAATAAATGAATCTTTGCATGTTATCACACTTAAGTTATTACCCACTATAAAGATAGTAATATAGTGTAAAAAAATGTGTATGTTACTCTCTATTGTGGCTAGTCTAAAGCACAAACAAAGAAGAGCAAAATGAAGCAAATCTTGCCTGCCACTCACGCCTTGGCATACTAAATATTATTATCACCTTTCCCATCCGTTTGATCGCTTGCGTGGAGACCAGAGAGCGGAGTAGGAGTACTGCTAGTACAAGAGCGGAAAAGGTTCTCGTGAAGCTAGCATCATAGCACATGCAATGTACTACCCATACAGCGTGCATCGGCCTCGATCGCTCCGTTGCACCGGATTCGTCTTCGAGCGCACACGATCCATCACCGATCTCAAATCTACCGCGCCCATTTCTCCCCGGCCTCCACGTGACCCGTGCGCGCTGAGCGCACGCCCACGCCATCTCCCGTCGCTTTGCCCCCGTCCAACGTCACTGCATAGCTTGCAACTAATCGTAGCAAAGATCCTCTAGCAAAGCCCCCGTATAAAGGATAGAGGTATGGCCACCGGCCTCGGCGCACTTGCTGAGTGGTGCACCTGGATCCAGGACGAAGCTGTGGGTCGTGGAGAGAGAGAGAGAGAGAGGGAGAGAGAAAGAGAGAGAGAGGGAGAGAGAGAGAGAGAGAGAGAGAGAGAGAGAGAGAGAGAGAGAGAGAGAGATATGGGGTCGCTGGGGAAGGATGCGGCGACGGCGGGGGAGCGGGTGGTGCTGGCGGTGAACGGCGTGCGGCGCGAGGCGGCCGGCGTGGACCCGTCGACGACGCTGCTGGAGTTCCTCCGCACGCGCACGCCCGTCCGGGGGCCCAAGCTCGGCTGCGGCGAAGGTGAGCACCACCAGCCGGCCCTCCACTCCATTAGCTAGCTCGGTTTAATCCTTGCAGTTTCGATCGTTTAGAATCTTATTCGGATGAACAGCCCAAAGCCCTCGAACCGACGAGTCGATGGGAGTTGATCTGCCATCGTTTTCAGTTTACCGACCGACCGGATTCCTGCTCCTGGATCGCTTGGTCGTCGTCGATCTCTACGCACGCGCTCCACACGCGCGCGCGTAGGCGTATGGAATCAAACCACGAAACACACAGGAATGGAGATAGAAAATAGGTGGCGGTAGGAGTTTCTGTACACGTGCACGTAGGCACCACGGCACATACATACATAGACATATCCACAGTACCCACTCTTGGGCCATCAACCACATCGGTGCTGCTTCTTCTCTTCATTTTCTGCTACTCCCTAATACCATACCTACGGTACGTAGCTACCAGCGCTACCGCTCGTTCATCACGAACCACAAAAAATGTCGATGGCTCATCGCTTTCTCCTCCTCGGCACATACCGACCCTAGCCAGGACCCATCATATCCGTGCGGAATACATTATGTTTCTTCTCTTCTTTTGGTGCTGGCTGGCCAGCTATCGTTATACACTTAGCTCATTCATCAACGCACCACAAGTCCACAACTATTCATGTCGGGGCACTTGTTCCTTGCACCTTCCAGCTAGCTGCTCTCAACACTTTGATGCACCTCCAATCAAAGAGGTTATTTCAAGTGTGTTGACGTATAAATGCATAGCCCATTTTTTTCCATCAGCTTGAGCTTTTTGATGAACTGACTGGTGCGTGCAGTTTTACAAAGTGCACTCACTAGCGATGCTAAGTGGGAGACTTTCTATCTTTCACTTTAAGTTCGGGATAACATAGAATTAAGAAAATGATAGGCCGAAGCATTTTTTTTTTTGAAACAAGTTAGGCCGAAGCATTGGTACTTTACACTTCAATCGGGCATGATGGAGTGAAAAGGCCGGATACGCTAGCTGCCGATCTGCTTTTCTCCCAGTGGAGCAGGGCATGCATGCAGCGCGAACTAACCTATCCCAAATTATTGGACCTAATATATTCTCCGATGTGGAATTATTTATCTTTTGTTGTTAGGTGGTCAGGTCCCATATGCTGCAGCTAACCAAACCATCTTTAGAAAACTCTGGCACGCGTATCAGTTTGCTACATATACAGCGACAGTGTTTCAGACTTTCGGTGGCATGCTTTGGCCCATATCATTGTACCAGATGCGTGTCCTTCTTATATTGATATAATATACTTGGAGTATGACTTTAGGGAAACAGACCACTAATCAGACCATATAGGCAGGCTCCCCACACAAAATTTGACGAGAAACTCTCCCTCCGTCCCATAATATAAGAACATGTAGTAATCGTGATCCGTAACAAACCGCATAGAGTGAATTAGTACAGATTAGATATGCCATGAGTATGGAATTAAGAAATAGTCTTGTTCACCTTAAACCGGGAGCCGTCGATGGAAGTATCATTGACAACTTAGATCAAAAGTATTACACCAACTCATCATTATTTTGGTGGAATAGTAATGGTGCAGATGCAAAGTACAATGAGCTAACATACATAAATAAACAAAAACAATATAATCATCATTTTTTATATTAAATGCATACGTTCCCTTTTAAGAAAGCAAAAGAAACGACATTTTATTAAAGAAAAGTATCACATAAAAAACAATTTCTTTAAGTACTGAAAAAACAACTTCAAGTATGCATAATGAACTAGTAAGAGTGCTCCCTCTATAAACTAATATAGATCTTTTAGATCACTACTTTAGTGATCTAAAAGATTTTATATTAGTTTACGGTGGGAGTACTTAATTATGAGACAATGATTAACATAGTCAAGGGAGGTGACAATTGTTCACAACCATCGGATAGATACTTAACAAAATTGGATTAAAAGATTTGGATGACTCAAATTAAAAATGTCCCAAGTAACACATGCTTTTCAAATCGGTATAATACATACACAAATGTACAATATGTCAACTGCTAAATATGTGCATCTTTTGGTCGTGGCCTTGGCATTCTTTTGTTGTGGGTGGTAGCTCCACCACTTGCCTCCATGAATATTAAACCATAAAAGAATATCTTAAAATACCGTCAAAAACATTCTTATGTTATGGGACCGAGGGAGTACAAGATGTCAAGACATAATTCATTTCTTCTATCTTTGTGCAAACGTTTCATAGAGACATGATAGGTCACAATACTTTTGTCCTTCCCATGAAACTTCAGACATCTAAAAGAACACAAACATATACATGTTTATTTTATTTTTCTTATTTTTACATTCAGCAAATTGTTCGTTCTATTCAGGAGCAAATTATTCCACTCAGCAAATATATTTTTTATGTTTTTGAAGGAATTGTTCTTTCTCATTATATGATTCGTCTAGCCTGGTGTGTTTCTAATTAATTAACGACGGCGTCACGTTGCTGCGTGCAGGTGGGTGCGGCGCATGCGTGGTGCTCATCTCCAAGTACGACCCGGCCACCGACGAGGTCACCGAGTTCTCGGCGAGCTCCTGCTTGACGCTCGTCGGCAGCCTCAACCACTGCTCGGTAACCACCAGCGAGGGCATCGGCAACACCCGCGATGGCTACCACCCCGTCCAGAAGCGCCTCGCCGGCTTCCACGCCTCGCAGTGCGGCTTCTGCACCCCCGGCATGTGCATGTCCATCTTCTCCGCCCTCGTCAAGGCCGACAAGCCCGGCGCCGCCGGCGAGCCAGGCCCGCCGCCAGGGTTCTCCAAGCTCACGTCGTGCGAGGCGGAGCACGCAGTCTCCGGCAACCTCTGCCGCTGCACGGGCTACAGGCCCATCGTCGACGCCTGCAAGAGCTTCGCCGCCGACGTCGACCTCGAGGACCTCGGGCTCAACTCCTTCTGGAAGAAAAGCGCTGATCGTGCCGAGGTCGGCAAGCTGCCGGAATACTCCAGTGGCGCCGTCTGCACCTTCCCGGAGTTCCTAAAGTCCGAGATCAAGGCCTCCGTTGATCAGCAGACGAACAATGTGCCGGCGGCGATCGCCGGCGAGGACGGCTGGTACCATCCCAGGAGCATCCAGGAGCTCCATAGCCTCTTCGATTCCAACTGGTTCGACGGGAATTCAGTCAAGATCGTGGCGTCAAACACCGGCGCCGGAGTGTACAAGGATCAAGACCTGTACGAAAAGTACATCGACATCAAAGGGATCCCGGAGCTTTCCGTCATCGACAGGAGCAGCAAGGGGGTGGAGATCGGGGCGGCCGTGTCCATCTCCAAAGCCATCGAGGTCTTCTCCGATGGCACTCCGGTCTTCAGAAAGATCGCCGGTCACCTCAGCAAGGTGGCCTCGCCGTTCGTCCGCAACACGGCGACCGTCGGCGGGAACGTGATCATGGCGCAGCGGCTGCAATTCCCATCGGACATCGCCACCATTCTTCTCGCAGCCGGCTCCACGGTCACCATCCAGACGGCTTCCAAAATGCTGTGCCTCACATTGGAGGAATTTCTGGAGCAGCCTCCCTGTGACGCCAAGACCATACTGCTCAGCATATTTGTCCCGGATTGGGGTTCAGACAATGTCATCTTCGAGACATCTCGTGCAGCACCGAGACCGTTCGGCAATGCTGTGTCCTATGTGAATTCTGCATTCCTGGCAAGGACTTCAGGGGATGCAGCATCAGGGGAGCTCATCGTCGACGAAATCTGCCTCGCGTTCGGCGCCTACGGTGTCGATCACGCGGCACGGGCTTGGAAGGTGGAGGAATTCTTGAAGGGGAAATCAATGAGTGCATCTGTGATACTTGAAGCGGTTCGGTTGCTGAAAGATGCTATCTCGCCGTCAGAAGGCACCACACACCCTGAGTACAGAGTCAGCTTGGCTGTCAGTTTCTTGTTCAGTTTCCTGTCTTCACTTGCTAACAACCTGAATGAACCGGCGAAGGCTATTACTACCAATGTTTTATCTACTAATGGAACCATGAATGGTAATGGCGCGTCGTCACTGGAAAAGGAAAGTAAGGTTGCCAGCGATGATTTGCCGATCCGCTCAAGGCAAGAACTGGTTTTCACTGAAGAATATAAACCTGTCGGCAAGCCGACCACGAAAGCCGGGGCCGAGCTACAAGCTTCTGGTATGTTTTGGTAGTTCTTTTTGTTCATTGTACATTAGTCCAATCAATGCTCAACCATCTGCTATGTTTCCTCTGCTATTGTACACTAGTTTCTATTCTGAAACATGCAGTTGACAATATTCTTGGTTCTTGTTCAGGGGAGGCTGTGTATGTTGATGACATCCCAGCACCCAAGGATTGCCTCTACGGAGCATTTATCTACAGCACACACCCTCATGCCCATATCAAAGGTGTCAACTTCAAATCATCTCTGGCTTCAAAAAAGGTCATCACGGTTATCTCGGCAAAGGACATTCCTGCCGGTGGAAGGAATATTGGATCCAGCTTCCCGGGGCTAGGAGACGAAGCGCTCTTCGGTGATCCGGTTTCTGAATTTGCTGGTCAAAACGTTGGCGTTGTGGTACCTACTTCTGAACCACTTGAACTCAGTTTCAGAAAAAATGCACAACCAGTAGTACTATAATGTTTTACCCAAAATTTTCAGGGATGGAACTGACCATATTATTATCGTTTTGGTTTGCCATGGATCAGATTGCTGAAACACAGAAGTACGCCTATATGGCGGCGAAGCAAGCCGTCATCGAGTATAGCACCGAGAATCTCGAGCCGCCCATTCTGACAATAGAGGATGCCATCCAACATGACAGCTACTTCCATCCTCCCCCGTTTTTGGCTCCTAAGCCAGTTGGGGATTTCGAGCAAGGGATGTCTGAAGCTGATCACAAGATTTTATCAGGAGAGGTACATACTTCAGTTTAGTAATAGGATGTTGTCTATATTCATAGTTTCAGACAAGGATCATTACATCATAGTTTCAGACAAGGATCACTACATACTCACATCTAGCATCATTGTCAATTTCCAACAGGTGAAACTTGAATCACAGTACTACTTCTACATGGAGACTCAGACCGCCTTGGCCATCCCCGACGAAGATAACTGCATCACCGTCTATGCCTCGACTCAGATACCCGAGGTCACGCAGAATGTCGTCGCCGACTGCCTCGGCATTCCGTACCACAATGTTCGCATCGTCACAAGGAGAGTTGGCGGCGGCTTTGGCGGGAAGGCAATGAAAGGATGCCATGTAAGTGGAAGCCCCAACCATTCAAGCAGAGGTTTACAGTAACAAAAAGTTGTACTACAATCTTGTGACCATGGAGGAAATGTTTGTGTTATCAGGTGGCATGCGCGTGTGCAGTTGCAGCGTTCAAGCTGCGGCGCCCAGTCCGGATGTACCTCGACCGCAAGACGGACATGATCATGGCAGGAGGGCGGCACCCGATGAAGGTGAAGTACAACGTGGGGTTCAAGTCGGACGGCACGCTCACGGCGCTGCACCTCGACCTCGGCATCAACGCCGGGATATCGCCGGATGTGAGCCCGGCGCTCCCGTCGGCCATCGTCGGTGCTCTGAAGAAGTACAACTGGGGCGCCCTGGCCTTGGACGTCAAGGTGTGCAAGACCAACGTCTCGTCCAAGTCAGCCATGCGCGGCCCCGGGGACGTGCAGGGCTGCTTCATCGCGGAGGCCATCATCGAGCACGTCGCGTCGGCGCTCGCGGCCGACACCAACGCCGTCCGGAGGAAGAACCTCCACGGCTTCGAGAGCCTCACGAAGTTCTACGGCGACGCCGCCGGCGAGGCCTCGACGTACAGCCTCGTTGAAATATTCGACAAGCTGGCTTCATCGCCGGAGTATCGGAGCAGGGCGGCCGCGGTGGAGCGGTTCAACGGCGGGAGCAGGTGGAAGAAGCGGGGCATCTCCTGCGTGCCGATCACGTACGAGGTGAGGCTCCGGCCTACGCCCGGGAAGGTGTCCATCATGAACGATGGGTCCATCGCCGTCGAGGTCGGTGGCGTGGAGATCGGGCAGGGGTTATATACCAAGGTGAAGCAGATGACCGCTCATCGACAAGGTGCGTGTCATCCAGGCCGACACGCTGAGCATGATCCAGGGCGGATTCACCGGCGGGAGCACCACGTCCGAGACCAGCTGCGAGGCTGTCCGGCTGTCGTGCGCCACGCTCGTCGAGCGGCTCAAGCCCATCAAGGAGAGCCTCGAGTCCAAGTCCGGCAAGCCTGTGCCATGGAAGGCCTTGATTACCCAGGCGACCATGGCGAGCGTGAACCTGTCGGCGCAGGCGTACTGGACGCCTGACCCAGCCTTCGTGAAGTACATCAACTACGGTGCCGCCGTCAGCGAGGTACCATGATCCATGGTCCAAAGATCGCCAAATCATAACAACAAGGGATATTCATTTCTGATTGAGAAATTGCCCGAATTGCAGGTTGAAGTCGACGTGCTTACTGGGGGGACGACGATCCTGAGGAGCGACCTGGTGTACGACTGCGGGCAGAGCCTGAACCCGGCGGTGGACCTCGGCCAGGTGAGCTCGCCGCCGATCGGCACAGCTACATGATTGCTTGGTGTCGCCGAAGATCGTTGGAATCTGAATTCAGTTTTGATTGTTGGATCAGGTGGAGGGCGCATTCGTGCAAGGGGTTGGGTTCTTCACCAACGAGGAGTACACGACGAACGCCGACGGGCTGGTGGTGAACGACGGCACGTGGACGTACAAGATCCCCACGGTGGACACCATCCCGAAGCAGCTCAACGTGGAGCTGCTTACCAGCGCGCGCGACAAGAAGCGGGTGCTCTCCTCCAAGGCGTCCGGCGAGCCGCCGCTGCTGATGGCGGCGTCGGTGCACTGCGCGATGCGGGAGGCTATCAGGGCGGCCAGGCAGGACTTCTCGGCCAGCTCGCCGCTGACGTTCCAAATGGACGTGCCGGCCACCATGGCCGACGTCAAGGAACTCTGTGGCCTCGACGTCGTCGAGAGGCACCTCGAGAGCCTCTCCTCTGCCGCCGCCGGTCCCAACGCCGCCGTCAAGGCGTGATGGTACTTGCATGAAATATATGTAGAAACGTGACACGTGTGTACTGTAAATGACACGAGCGAAGGTTTGGGACGCTGCTTGTGTGCGGGTGTGCATAGACGAGAAGGGAGCATACAACTAGCTACGTGGATCGATTTGAAGCGTTGGATTTCATCTAACGGCACGCATGCACGTGCTTGGATTCTGCTTGAGTGATGAGGATAAAAAGACTTCAGTTCCTGTTACAAATCTGGGTGATGATATGAAGTCAAGGACCGTTGGAAAACTGTATAAATAAATTTGAGGTACAGTATTAAGGGCCAGTTTTTGTGGCAACTTTTTTTTAAGCGGCTTAAAAAATAAACTGCCTTCCCAAGCAAAAAAAAAAATCATTGCTAAATTTATTGTGACTTCTAAATTACTAGTTTAGAAACCCCAATCAAATAAGAGAGGCTGCTTATGACAAAAGCTAGAGAGAAGGCGATTTATCTTTTACAGTTTTGCTAAAGCACATCTAGATGTGCCATAAGTATTGCACATCTAAGTCATATGTCATTGATCTTACATTGAGATTCGTGTGAATATTTTCTTTATCTTTTTTCCTTTTCTCTTTATGCTTGATTCACTCACTTAGATGTGCAATAACTAGAGCACATCTAGATGTGCCCTAGACACATCCTATCTTTTAAGCTATCAAAAGAACCGGCCCTTAAGATTTTGTAAATCTAAGATAGACAGTTAGAATAGTTGAGTTAACGATTAGTGGCTTTACGAAGCAAACTGGACAGTTTGCACAAATGACACAAAGGTATCGGAGGTTCTGCAACTTTTGTGTGTGGACGCGTGGAGGGGATGTTAAAGACAATATCTACAAGTGGAACGACCATAATGTCTAATGTGTGAAGATCGAATACAAAGGCGAAATAAAAAGCTTTAGCAAAGTTTCATGGTTGAAATTGTTTGGTGGAATCCATGCTCACGGCATGGAGCTTGGTATCTCAAGGAAGAGTACCTTGTCTATGGTGTGTTAGTTTAAGATCCTGTATTTATAGCAAATCCATATTTTATGGCTGGCGTAGTTTAAAAATTTTAACCGGCAATCGAACCGATGAGCCTCTTGGTTTAGGATTTTACTAGTTGGCCGTCGGTTCATCGGTTCATTTGCGATAAAAAACAGGAATGTTTCAGGTAATTTCTAAAAAGTATGACCGCACATCAAGAGAATACATACAATATTTTTATCGGATGTCCCCGAAGGTTAGGTGTTTGATTCCTTGTAAACCAATAATGAATCATAAATTGTTAGTTTAGCTTAGTTGGTTGTTAGGTCTTTAGCATGCCTTGTTTGAAGGTTAGGTGTTTGATTCCTTGTTGATGCACATTCTTTTTTTGAATATTTTTTCGGTCTTCCTTAGAAAACAGGGCAAGGCTTTGCTCACGGTTTTTGGGTCAGACAAATGGTCCGGTTCAGTTTCTAAAACTATAGTATGGACAAAGTTACCAATGAATTTATAGGTATTTCCTCTCAAGAGCCTAGAGAACTTCACCCGAAAAAAAAGAGCCTAGAGAACTTAAAGCACAATTTCAACATTCCGAGGTGTGATGGAGGGAGAGGGGTATATGAACTATGACGTTCCCACATCCTGTATATACGAGGGATTGGGTTGAGGTCTGAACTACTCACTCTAATCCAAAATAAGTATCGAGGTTTTGAACTAAGGTTAGTTCAAAATTGCCACACTTGTTATGGATTGGAGGGAGCACCTTTTTTGCATTTTATTTGTTGCCCTCTTTGCTTTTGATGGAACTGACTGCAACTTTGACGAGTGAACACAATCCGTCTTCAAACTCCTTTATTTCATTCGATCAAATGAAGTTGAACGTAGCAATGCCTTGGCCATCTCGTGTAGCATTTCCCCTATTTTTATTTTTGATAAAAATCACTTTTGTTGACTCAAAATATACCGTTGAGTTATATCCCTTCCCCGTCCCATTGAGAAAGAGAATTATCGAATCCTAAGGCAAAGGGAGGAGAAACTCAAGGCCACTCTTCCTCCGGGTTTTCTTTCCGCACTATTATGGGTAGTTAAATAAAGGGAAAAATTGGATTCAATTGTCAACTGGTCCTATCAAAAGTAGGATTGACTACAGATTCGAGCCATCGCACATGGTTCCATAAAATATGTACAATTTTCCCGATCTAAATTGAGCAGGTTTCCATGAAGAAGATCGTGTTCAGCATGTTCTATTCGATACTGGTAGGAGAAGAACATGACTCAGTATTCTTAAAAAAAGAGGGGAAGCAGAACCAAGTCAAGTATCAAGTGGATCCAAAGCATGATGAGCAACACCAGGTATCTGCATAGTTAAGATGCACATAGACAAAACCAACAATCTGGCAAAATGAAAATAAAATTTGACATGTCATCAACAGAAGAGTCATATAACCGACATTATGCCTATGTCGAACGCGGGGGTGGACTGATCCGGAGACTATGTTGTCACCCATTTTAGAAAAAAAAAACCTCAATAGCCACCTGATCCAACCACATATTGACCGTCTTGAACAACGATTGGCACTCCATTCATTGTAGCATAGGCAACATACAAAGCAAGTCCGGAGAATAACCTACAAAGAAGATTTTTTGCCATTAAATACCAAGTCATTTCTATGTTGCCAAAACGACCATAAGAAGGCATGCACTCCCACCCATGTTAGCGTTTTGAACCTATTTAAAATATTGTCCAACCAATGGTCAAAAGTATTGGCAATACCCATGGGCGGATACAAATTTATCGCTACTTGGATGACTGGCCATGTAGAATGCACAAATTTACACTGAAAAAAGAGGTGTTTTCATTGTCTCATCATGAGTTCAAAAGCTACACTTCCTGCTTCCATGCCAATTGCGATGGGCGAGGTTGTCTTGGTTGGCACAACTTCGTATCGTAGATACCAGATGAAGATTTTAACTTTTATGGAAATCTCTGACTTCTAAATTTTCTGGTTATTATCCTCTGGAACCTCTGAATGCGTGAGTGCACGGTACATAGAGCCAACTGTGAAGGGCTCAGGTGTAGTAAGATTCCAAATAAAACATCTTGTTCTTGTGTCAGGCTAATCTTTTATCCAATCAGGATAAAAGATTTTGCCATGACAAAAGGTGAAGGCCAATCAAATCCTGCCTGGAACAATATCTAATAGGGATGAACTGAGCACATGCGCAATAGTATATATCGTTCTTATCGCGAGCAATGCGGTACAAAGTTGGATATGTTCGCAGAGCCTGGCATTGCATAGCCATTTGTCCTCCCAGAAACAAATCTCTGGCCCATCTTTTATCATGAAGGATCGAAAGTGGAAAATATATTTCTTTGCCGTCATTAGCCCAACCAAAAAGTGTGAGTCGTCATGTTTTCAATAAGACCGAGACACGTCTTTTTGGCATAGCAGGGTTTGCCATACACCGTCCTGAGTGAGTAGTCTAAAGACCCATTACTAAGTGAGGCATCATTCTTATGTTAAACAAATCCAACGACACACACATATCTTACTGTTTAACACAGTACAATCGCAGATGCTCTCATACACATACATACACTCATCATGGACGGATGAATGCATGCCCTACCCTATGAGCACCTCCGAGGAACTGAGTCAACACAACATCTTGAGATCGATGAAGTCATCACAGACGTCTCGTGGTCGACGGAAACTTTCCCTCTCACCGAACGAACATCATCAAAAACTCTGAAATTAAATCCAGAAAAATTCAAGCACGAGTGCCAAGTTTAGGACTTGGGCTCCTTCAGTTCAGGTAGCCCTAGTAACTCAGGGCATAGTGGTAGTAGCAAGATCGAAATTGTGAGATTGCCTCGATCACAAACTATCAAGAAGAAAGATCAAGATTCATTTTTTGTCGGGCAAAGAACTCTATCTAGGAAATGACTTCGCTCACTAAAGACCAAATAACAACCATTCTAGATGAAAGGACACAAGCCTGAAATTTGAGTGCGGATCTATTTATCTTGAATTCCTATCTTGAGAAATAAAGAGTTGTTGTCTTTAGAAATGCTAGTATAGTAACCCAGATGGACTAGTTCCATCATGAGGAATCTAACCATTTGAGCTACTACGCTTATTAGTTTGTAGCTTACCGTATCCTTCTAGTTGATCATATATATACACGCCCACACTTCATACGCTTAAGATTACATAAAATTCAAAGCATAATTATAGGGCGATGATGGACTCTGCTTCCACAGACAGACCCGACCGATACATCTTTTATTCAAATGTCCACATAAACATCACAGATGGTGGAGGTGGACGGATGGGAAACGACGATTTACAACAACAGAAAGGCACACTACACATCGATCACAAACACAAACCGACTCGCGACAAGACATAAGTAGACGCCGTACACTGGTGGCATTCTTCATCTTGAGCTGGAAGCTGACATTGACGACCATGGAATGGATTCATCGTCGGTGGCCGCATGGATGCTCTAGCGAGTCATCCCCGCGTGCGTCTGCGGCGCCGTGGTCTTCCCCATCTTCTCCATGTTGGCCTGCCATCCTGCACCAACGGACAACAACATCAACGCCGGTAAGACGCCTCCACGCGCAGCCGGCCATTGATGCGTCCTAACTAGTGATGGAGGTTCGCCGAGGATTAATTGGTAGTAGAGCGTACGTACCGAGGGCCATGTCGAAGCCGCGGGACTTGAGCTCGCGGTACTCCTGGCAGAGCGCGCAGGCCTCGCAGAACCAGTGGACGCAGCAGTCGCCGCAGGGCGTCTCCTTGAGCCGGTACTGCTCCCGCAGCCTGGAGCGGTAGCCGCAGGAGTAGAGGCAGCCCATCCCCGTCATCGACGCCAGCGCGGCGTACACCGTCCCGCTCGCACAGCAAGCTGGGCAGAGCTCGTCCGTTCGTGCCGTCGTTAGTTCTTGGTTCACCGGACAATAGATAGATAGATCATTCGATCGTCGTCTAGACAAGAAAAATTAATTAACTCACATGTGGCGCCCATGTCGACGATCTCGGCGATCCTCCCGAAGACGACGCACGGGCAGAAGAACGTCAGGCAGCCTGCAGCACACACGTCCGGCCCGGTCATCACAAGTTCACTCACAACCAGGGTCCAGGGCATGCATGCATTGCATGCTTCTATCTGGGGAATTAATGAGCTTACAGCCGCCGACGTCGTCGAAGCAGCCGCAGAGGCCGCTGGACCAGGAAGCGTTGTTGAGGCTGGCCATGGGGATGCTGCTGCGACGGAGACTTGGGGTTGCAGGAGTAGGACTATCAGAGAGAAGCTCGCCGGACTTGTGTGTGTGCATGAGCGGCCGTAGTGTGCGTATTTAACGTCGACGGAGCCGGGTTCCTTCCGCCCGACTTCACCCGGCCGCCATGTGGGCCTCGCGACAGTTAAACGTCGGTTGTCACCGGACGAGACTTGCCTGCTTTTCTCGTGTGTGCCCATCCGTGCTCCCGCATACGTGGCTTGATTTGATTAAAATAAAATAAAACCCGGCCCACCTTCTTAAAATCAGGGGGATGATTAGATTAGAAAAAAAAAACAGTTGTAGGATAAAGTGGGAGCACAGATGAAAGCATGGGGAGGGAGCAGGCAAGCCGGATTCGTTGTTACCAGCGCAGCACTAGCATGTCCAAGTCCAAGGTTGTTTATGCGTGCGCTTTGCCATCTCGTGCCGTCATGCATTGATGAAAACCAAGCGGAAGCCGTCCCTTTCAGATTTTTTTTTACGGAAATAGAAAAGGAAACTACAAAATGAAAGTGGAAATTGGCTGTGTGCGTCCCATGATGAGGAAGCCAGGGTACTCTCTTTTTTCTAATCTAAATAGTAAAATCATGAAAGTGGAAACAGAAAAAATCTTGTAAAAACTGGATAACTATTTCTTTGTTTTGTTCAGCTCGCCATTCACTATTTCTGATGGAACACGGGTACACTTTTGGAAACTTTTGGAAGCACAAATCACGAGAAAACATATCAATGGCACCCCGCAAAAAAAAACATATCAATGGTGTGGCTAAGAGCTTCACTAATCTAGTCACACGGCAGCCTTGACCGCTATATTATCTAATCGATCACACGGCAACCTACCTTGACCACAATTTTATATTAAACCTAAACGACTCGTAATGGCTCGAACACAGCCAAACAGCAGGCAGACACCAACCTGATTACAACTCGGATACAAGATCATTTCCAACAGCCCGAGAGCGAGAGAGAGAGTCCCGTGCCTACTGACGGCCGTCGTCAGGTAACTCGACAGTTAAGTACAGGCTGGTGGTCGTAGTGATAATATCATAACTAGTATCATGTATGCCAACTAAGAAATTTTGATGAAATGTCGTAGCATTAAATGAAGAAAAAGAAGGTGCAGTATCATATCATGATACTCCCTCCGTTTTTATTTACTCTGCATATTAGAGTTGACTGAAGTCAAACTTCGTAAAGTTTGACCAAGTTTGTAGAAAACAATATAGACATTTATCATAATAAATCTATACGATGTGAAAGTACATTCAACAATAAATCTAATATTGTTGATTTGTTATTGTATATCTTAATATTTTTGTTTAAAAACTTGGTCAAAGTTTGTAAAGCTTGACTTTGACTAAAGCTAATATGCGAACTAAATAAAAATGGAGAGAGTACTGTATCATAATTAATGTTATGCTATTTTATGTCATGTATAATAATAAATAAAATATCATATGATATTAATATATAATACTATGTATTATGAAGGTAGTATCATACACTAATATCATATGCATGATACATATGCATTGCCGATCGATCTCATCGATGGCTAGCCGAACCTCGCTGTTGCGTGGACGGACGCCCTTGGTCGTACGTTATTGGCTGTGTATATGTAAGCTTGCCTCCGGCCGGCGGAGCACCTAGCTTTCTCCACTACATGCAGCAGAGTCCAGCGACGAGAGGCTGAAGGCAAACGCACTACGTGTCAACATCAACATCTCTGGCATGTGTGGTCAGCTATCTCAAGTTGAGTTGATGAGCATTTGTTGATGAAATTCTCTTATCCTGCCATGCAAGGGTGGCGCGGATTCGCGTTTTTTGTTTGTTTGACAAATGATACTTTATTTATGCATCTGTGAGGACTAACTATCATATACTTCGTCTATTTTTAAATATTTGTCTTTCTAGATATTTCAACAAGTAACTCATACGGTGCAAAATAAGTGAATCTACACTCTAAAATATATCTATACATTCGTATGTGGTAGTCCATTTGAAATCTCTAAAAAAACAAATATTTGAAAACGGAAGGAGTAGAGTATAATAAATGAGATCACCTCAACCTGAGGTGACTTGGCCAACGTTCGGTTTGGCACCTTTTCTTTTGAGGCAAGTTTATTTTTAGGCTAAAACACGTTTACTCTTTATTGCTCAATAATGTTTAGAGGAATACAATTGATAGCATGTTGCATAAGCCACAAATGGCGGAGACAAGTTTGGTTTGGCACTTCTGTTTGACTATATGGTGGCCCGGGCCATAAACCAGCACTGGGCTAGGCACTGGTTGTTCTTCGATCCAGCTGGAGGGCGGCGCCGTAGCATTATTTTATTTCAGTATCGGTCTTCAACGGCCTTTGTGTCCGATTTCAATGGTTATCTTTCGGGTTTCGGTGGACTGTCTTTTTATTGGTTTTCTTTTTCTTTACTTTTTATTTTATTTTGTAACACACGACTATTTTTCCACACATATTATACATTCTTTGTGTGCATCAGGAATTTTTTTCTCATAAGCGCAAAACATTTTTGAAATGCATGAAAACTTTTTTTTTCAAATATTGTTTTGATGTTTACATTTTTCATACACATTGTGCATTTTATTATGCATCCGAAACATCTTTATAAATTCTTAACATTTTCCAAATAAGTAATTAACCTTTTTATAAATACATGTTTTTTTTTTGAATATGTGTTAATTTTTTGAAATACATAATCATTTTTGGATGGCTATGAAATATGTTTTTAACTACGCGAACATTTTTTGTACATTGTATAAATATTCTTTAAAATTGTCATGAATACATTTTTAAATGCGTCATTTTTATAAATGTAAAGTGCTTTTGAGAATTGTACGAAATATTTTTTATTTACATGGAAGAAATATATTATATTTTTTCTAATATCACATGCAATATTTTGAAACACATGAACATTTTGTAATGCTATGAAAGTTTTCAAAATTATGGTAACACTTTTTTCTACGCTGTGTAAACCAATTATTTTACATTGTGTTCACATTTTACAAATTCATGTTTACTTAAAAAAATAAGTTTTGGAATACATTTTTAACATGAACATAAGAAAAAAACAACAAATGAAAAAAAGAGCAGAAAACGAAATTATCTGGAGGAAGCTACTTGGCCCAGCCAATTAGTAGCGAGTAGCGATGCTGAGGCGAGACCAGCTTCTGTCTCCACAAAGCAAGACAAGCATATCAGCCAGCGCGCCACAGCTAACTAGCCAGGCCGACTGTTGGAGCGCGACCGAAAAAGCATATCGTTTAGAATTTTCTGATTGAGTTTTTTTCTTTTTTTTATTTTTCTAGTATTCTACTAAAATACTCTATAGATTTTTAAAAATGTTGATTTTTTAAGAAAAATGTGAATTCCAAACTTTTTTACAATTTTTTTTTCGAAAAACGTTCTTAGATTACAAAAGTAGTCATAGATATGTTTGCGAATTCAATTTTCTTGCCTATTTTAAAATATACCCATGAATTTTAAATGGTTTGAAATTCAAAAAATGATCTTGAATTTAAAAATTATTCATATATTTTCTAAAATGTTCAGGAATTTCAGAAAATATTTGTGAAAATCAAAAACTGTTCACAATTGTCAAATTGGTTCTGAATATAAAAAGAATTCATCAATCCGAAAAGTGGTCACCGAAATGTTTGTGATTTCGAAAAGAAACTCCAATTGGACAATGTTCACGAATACAAAGTTTCTTTACATTCAGAAATTGGCTGAGAAAATGTTTGTGGATTATATTGTTTCGTAGATCTAAAAGATGTTCATGAATTTTATTTGTTTTGTAAATAAAAAATGTTCATAAACTCTAAAAATGTTCGCAATTTTTGAAATGATTCAGAAATTTCAAATATATTATGTTAAATCCAAAAGTCACAAATATTATTCATGAATACGAACAAAATTCATGAAAAAAATCAAAAATTTCAAAAAATATTCGTGAATTGGACAATTTTCATGAATTCAACAAAATTTGCGGCTTTGATTTTTTTCACAATTTTTAAAAATTATTGCAAATTAAAAATATACAAGAATCCAAAAAAACATGAATTCAAAAAATCTATCTGATGTCAGAAAATTCACAGATTTAGTAAATATTTGTGAATTCCCAACAAGGTTGTGAGTTTGTATAATGCACTAATTTCAACTATGTTCGTGAATTTTGAAAATGTAGGCCGCATTGAAATGGAAATCGAAAAAAATAAGAAAATGAAAAAGAAGAAATTAGTAAGAAAAATCGTTAGAAAGGAACACAGAAAAAATAAATGAAAAACCAGAAAGAAAATAAAACCCAGTAAGGAAACTAGATAAAAAGAATAAAAAAGAAAAAGAAAAGAAAAGAAAAAGGAAATATAAGGAAAAGAAAAAAAAACACAGAAGAAAAAAAAACGATCTTGAAAGGTTCTTGAATGAGATACTCACTGCCAATATACTTGGGCCAGCCTCAATTTCCATGCGTAGTAACCATAGGGTTTACCCGTTTTCACACTAAGGCCCCGTTCGGATCGTCTCCCGCGGCCAGCTTCAGCGTCTCCGCATGTGGAGACGCCCCGAACGCTCTCGCTCCTCGAAGCCAGCTCCGTGGAGACAGCGCCAACGCAGTGCAAATTGGTGGAGCAGCAGAATCCCAGCTCCAGAAAAACAGAAGACGGAGTTGAGACAAATTACGGGCGAATGCCATTCCGAAGTGGGGAGCGCGTACCGGTTCGATCTGGTCAACGTCGCCCCTCCTGATCGAGTGACTGCTCTGTCCCCCCACTCGCGCGTTCCTCCTCTATGCTGCTGCCAACCTAGTAGCAGCCCACCCTGCCGCCACCCCGCCGTTGGCCGGCTGGCCGCCGCGCCGTCGCCAGTCTCCGCCGCTGATCCCTCGCATCTCGGCCGACGCCGTGGACCGACGCCCTCCTAGCTCAAGGTGAGCTGCCCCTCCCCCTACCTCTCTCTCTCTCTCTCTACAGATCTGATGTATGAATGTGACTGAAAAATTGAAAAAATGAGTTACATTTGGACATCTTTGTGGTAATAATGTGAAGTGAACATCAAGGAATATGGCATAATATGGTTGTTGGTCATTGTTTATGTGCTGTCCTAGTAGACATGGTAGCATATTTTAGGTGACATGCTCTGTTCTTATCTGTTTGATAATGCTAATGTAATCTGGACATGAAAAATGAAAATATTTTGACATGTGTTTGTGTGCTGACCTGCTTGTTGGTTATGGATGTTGACACCTGAATTTGCTAGTCTATTTATAGAGAAGTGTTAAGTATGGCTGCCGAATGGACTGATGAGAACACCCGGATCATCGTCGAGTTGTTTGTCAAACAATTGCGGGCTGGAAATATGCCAAACACTCATTTGACACCCAATGCATATGACGATGTGGGAAAGGAGTTCCTGATGAGAACTGGACTTGAGTACACGCATAAGCAAGTGAGAAACAAATGGGACAAGTTAAAACGTGAGTACAACCTATTCAAGCAGCTCAAGCACCGCGAGACGGGTGGGGGGTGGGACTTTGAGAAAAACACGGTGAAACAAGATAATGAGTGGTGGAAGAAGGCAAAAGTTGTAAGTTCTCATGCTTATGTTTCTCATTAAAAAGAATCTAAACTTGTCATCCTTTGTTTACTAATGTTATATCTTTTGTACAATAGGACCTCCCAGGTTGTGGCAAGTTCAAGAAGCATGGACTTCGTAATGAAGAAGGCTTGCGCCTATTGTTTGAGGATATCAGTGTCGATGGTAGTGACCATTGGAACCCCGCATATGGCATGCCTCCCCCCTCTAGTGCAGCATTAAAAGACGCCTTGAATGTCGATGAAATCACTGATCTGGATTTGGAGGATGATACCGAGGAGCAAGCATCTCCGAAAATAGCTAGTGGATCTAAAGTGAGGCTTGGGATCACGATTCCGGAGAAGAACAAGAGACCGAAGACCGCACAAGTGATGCAGGAGGAGATTAGAAAGATTAGTTCCATTGCCCATGCTTCACACACATCGTTTCAGTCTTTCCTACAGAAAGATGAGACCACCTCTGTTGCCTCTACGATGGATTTAGTTCGTGCTTGCAGCGCAATAGAAGGCACAGATGAGCACTTCATTGCTACTGAGCTCTTTATAAAGAGGGAGCAAAGGGAGATGTTCCTGCACATGATAGCTGACTCTCAAAAGGGTTGGTTGCGTAGGAGGTTTGACCTCAAGTATGGGAACTAGTTTGTTCCATCTTATCTATCGATAATATTTGCTTATGTTCTATGCTATCGAACAATATTTATGCCTATGTGTTGGCGAACCTAGTATTATGTTGTGCTATCGGAACAATATTCATGCCTATGTGTTGGCGAACCTAGTATTATTTGTGCTATCGGAAAAATATTCATGCCTATGTATTGGTGAACCTATTATTTTGTTGTGCATTGGGAAAATATTTATGCCTATGTTGGTGAACCTACTATTTTGTTGTGCCTTGGGAAAATATTTATGCATATGTTGATGAATCCATTATTATGTTGATGCTAACTATTGTTTGCTATGGCATTGATTGTCTATGTGCAGATGTCATCAGATAGTGATAGTGATGATGACAATAGTTATGAAACAATGAGGAATTTGGTTATGCATCAACAACATAATATGGACATGCTTTGTTCTGGTGCGGCGGTCATATTTGGCAAGTATTGTGAAAGTTGGGTGATGAAGACCGAGCCTAGGAAATCTATTTTGAGTGGATTTGGATGGATTCAAGAGACTATTGCTACACCGGGAGAGACCTACACAATGTTGAGAATGACGGCAAGTGTGTTCTTTGATCTTCATGACTTGTTGGTACGTAATTATGGTCTAAAAGAGACAAGCTTTGTTAGCACTTACGAGTCTCTTGCTATGTTCTTGTGGACATTGGGAGGTTGTGAGTCAAATAGAAGAACTCAAAACCGCTTCAAACATTCAGCGGATACAATCCATCGTAAATTCCATGAGGTTCTACAATGTGTGGTCAACATGGCATCTCACTACCTTAAGCCACAAGACCCAAACTTCCACAATGTGCATGATATCATTAAGATAGATAGAAGGGCTTATCCGCATCTCAAAGACTGCATTGGTGCAATTGATGGGACTCATATAAGAGCTTCTATTCCTGAAGGGCCTCCGAAAGTGAGGTACATTGGAAGAACGGGTGTGACAACTCAGAATGTGATGGCGGTATGTGACTTTGATATGCACTTTACTTATGCTTCAATTGGCCAACCTGGTTCTATGCATGATACAAATGTGCTATACCATGCAATTGAGAAGGACAAGCCCTCCTTCCCCCATCCTCCAAAGGGTAAGCATTTCTTTTGATTACAAGCTTACACAAAATGTGATCTATCCTCCAACTAACTTGTTTGTGCGTTGTTCCTTTTAGACAAGTATTACCTTGTAGATGCCGGTTATCCTAATAGAGTTGGATATCTAGCACCATACAAAGGAGAACGGTATCATGTCCCTGACTTTCAAAGAGGTGCACCTCCAAATACTCCCAAGGAGAAGTTCAACAAGATTCACTCCTCCAAACAAAATTGCATAGAGAGAACCTTTGGAGTGTGGAAGATGAAATGGCAAATTCTCCTCAAGATGCCAAACTACTCATTTCAAACACAGATGTAGATAGTTGCAGCTACTATGAAATTGCACAACTATGTTCGCCTCCATGACAAAGATGATATCCACTTTGTTCGATGTGAAAGGGATCCGGATTATGTTCCAACAATTCCGGATAGATATAAGAAGTATGTTATTCCTTCGAGTGCATCAGATGCTTCAACTTCGGAGGCAAGTACTCCTGACATGGATAGGTTTAGGAATGAACTAGCTACCGCCATTGCTCTTGGTTGGTGAAGTCATGCTCAAGTTGTATAAATGTTTGTCCCCGCTTTGATTTGATGCAAATTTGAGAAAGCTTTTGTCATTTCAAACCTTGTGGCTCTTTATCTAAACTGGATGAAGTTCCAAAATCTACATGTTCATTACATTATTTGCCCTTGTACTACCCAAAACTGCTCTCTGTATAGGAAATAATGCTCTTTGTACTGTTAAAATCGGCAGAAACCTACACAGGAAAAAAATAGAAGCAACTTTTTTTAGTTGTAATCTGGCCTGTAGTGCTCTTTTCAGCCCAGCCTGCCTTCCCCACAAAATCGGGCCATCAAACAACTGCCCCGAACAGGCTTCAGGCTCCCTTCCCGGGCTGCCAGCCCATGCAGCAGAACTTGGAGCGTGTGAGCAGCCGAACGCTCCTGGCTCCCGTGGGAAGCTGGCTAGCGCTGGCTCCCATGAGAAGCTGGCTGCGCGGGAGCCAGGCGAGCTCCCAAACGGGGCCTAAGTAGGGACCTATGCAGGGAATAGGAACAACTAAAATTCGTCGGGGCACTTAGGTGCTGAAGCTCGCATGCATGCGGCCACACATTTGCTTCAAGATTGGTGAAGTTGTTTTGATTTAAGCCTCTTGATTACTGTAGAGGGGTCCATGCATGTAGGATTTTGGCAGAGTTGCCAGCTCCACCCACCCCACCTCTCATGTGTTTTTATTTCATCTCCAAATTTGAATGCTTTATATATTTTGAACCAAAACTTCAAATTAAGTTCCATTTGCATATTAGTGTTTGTTGCGACGAGAAATTTTGGACAAGACAATCTTGATACATTTTGACAACTTTATTTTTTACCGAGATTCAAATATTCAACTTGACAGTCATTGCCAAGTTTTACCAAGTTTTGTTTGCTTCTAGGAGTTTAGAGATTTGGGTTTTATGTTTAGCACTTAGGATTCTGGTTTAGGGTTTTGTGACGCCCCCGATTCAATCGTACACTAATCATACACGCAAACGTGTACGATCAAGATCAGGGACTCACGGGAAGATATCACAACACAACTCTACAAATAAAATAAGTCATACAAGTATCATATTACAAGCCAGGGGCCTCGAGGGCTCGAATACAAGAGCTCGATCATAGACGAGTTAGCAGAAGCAACAATATCTGAGTACAGACAAGAGTTAAACAAGTTTGCCTTAAGAAGGCTAGCACAAAATGGGATACAGATCGAAAGAGGCGCAGGCCTCCTGCCTGGGATCCTCCTAACTACTCCTGGTCGCCGTCAGCGGGCTGCACGTAGTAGTAGGCACCTCCCGAGTAGTAGTGGTCATCGTCGACGGTGGCGTCTGGCTCCTGGGCTCCAACGTCTGGTCGCTGCAATCGGGTATAGAAAGGGGGAAAAGAGGGAGAAAGCAACCGTGAGTACTCATCCAAAGTACTCGCAAGCAAGGAGCTACATTACATATGAATGCATTGGTATCAACTGGAATAAGGCTATCATATGTGGACTGAACCGCAGAATGCCGGAATAAGAGGGGGATAGCTAGTCCTTTCGAAGACTACGCTTCTGGTAACCTCCATCTTGCAGCAGGAGAAGAGAGTAGATGGTAAGTTCACCAAGTAACATCGCATAGCATAATCCTAACCGATGATCCTCCCCTCGTCGCCCTGTGAGAGAGCGATCACCGGTTGTATCTGGCACTTGGAAGGGTGTGTTTTATTAAATATCCGGTTCTAGTTGTCATAAGGTCAAGGTACAACTCCAAGTCGTCTTGTTACCGAAGATCACGGCTATTCGAATAGATTAACTTCCCTGCAGGGGTGCACCACATAACCCAACACGCTCGATCCCATTTGGCCGGACACACTTTCCTTGGTCATGCCCGGCCTCGGAAGATCAACACGTCGCAGCCCCACCTACACCAATAGAGAGGTCAGCACGCCGGTCTAAACCTAAGCGCCCAGGGATCTGGGCCCATCGCCCTTAGCACACCTGCACGTTGCGTGGGCGGCCGGAAGCAGACCTAGCCTAGCAGGCGTTCCAGTCCAATCCGGCGTGCAGTTGCTGATGTCACGAAGGCTTCGGCTGATACCACAACGCCGAGTGCCCATAACTGTCCCCGCGTAGATGGTTAGTGCGTATAGGCCAGTAGCCAGACTCAGATCAAATATCAAGATCTCGTTAAACGTGTTATTTTGAAATAACCGCGAACGCCGACCAGGGCCTGGCCCACCTCTCTCCTAGATGGTCTCAACCTGCCCTGTCGCTTCGCCACAAAGATCCACTCAGAGGGCCGTCAGGACAAACGTCCTTTCGGACCCAATCCGTGGATCACTCGTGGGTACTCCTACGAGCCGACCCGTCTTTAGTCACCTCAAGTATCATATATAAAGTATATAGTATATACCCGTGATCATCTCCCGAGTGATCACGGCCCGATAGTATAGCATGGCAGACGGACAAGAATGAAGGGCCACTGATGATAAACTAGCATGCTATACTAAGCATTAGGATTGCAGGTAAAGGTAACAACAGTAGTAGCAAGGACAGGCTATGCATCAGGATAGGATTAATGGAAAGTAGTAACATGCTACACTACTCTAATGCAAGCAGTATAGAGAAGAGTAGGCGATATCTGGTGATCAAGGGGGGCTTGCCTGGTTGCTCTAGCAAGAGAGAGGGGTCGTCAACACTGTAGTCGTACTGGGTAGCAGTGGCGTCGGTCTCGATGTCTAGCGAGAGAAGAGGGGAAGAAACAATAAATATAATGCAAACAAATGCATGATGATGCATGACATGAGAAAGCGTGATGCTAGGTGTGCCCTAACGCTGTACGAGGTGGTACCGGTGAAGGGGGGGGACATCCGGGAAATTATCCCCGGTGTTTTGCGTTTTCGGGCAGAGGAGCCGGAGGGGGAAATTGTGTGTTCGCTATGCTAGGAATGTGTGGCGGACGAAAGGGCTGCGTACCCGGATTCGTCTCGTCGTTCTGAGCAACTTTCATGTTGAAAATAATTTAATCCGAGTTACGGATTAAAAGATATGATTTTTTAAAGATTTTATTAATTTCTAGAATTTAATTAATTATTTAATTTAATTCAAAATTTGGATTTATGACATCGGCATGATGTCATGCTGACGTCAGCAGTCAACGGGGGTTTGACTGGTCAACCTGACCAGTGGGTCCCACTGGTCAGAGACACATGTTAATTATCCAAATTTAATTAATCTAATTAGAATTAATTATGGGTGGGCCCCACTATCATACTGATTAATTAGCTAATTAACTAACCAGGTTAATTAGATAACTAATGTTTAATTAGCTTAATTATTTGATTAGTTTAATTAATCAAAATTAATTAAGTTAATTATTCTTTAATTAATTGATTATCTTTATTTTTTTAAATACGTTCTGGGGGCTTGAGGCCCCACTTGTCATAGGGCCAGCGGGCCAACAGGGTTAAAGGGCGCGGGGTGTGGGCGTGGGCGCCCGTTGAGGCCGGAGCCCGTCTGGGCGCAGCGAGGCGCCAGCAGCGGCGAGCGGCGGCCCAAGGTGGCGGTGCGGCGGGTCGACAAGCGCAGGGCGCTGCGGACGTGGGCGTCCGTGCCCGAGGAGGGGCGAACCCGGGCGCGCGGGGGGGGGGGGGGGGGGAGGCCATGGCCTCAACAAGGCATCAGAGGCACCGACGCGGCGCGGCCTAGGGCCTGGCGCGCGGCCAGGGGGCGCGGCCGGCCGCGGGAGCTGTGGCAGGTGAGCGGGGCGCGTGGGCGAGGTGCGGGCGTGGCCACCGGGCAGTGAGTGTGAACGGCGGCGACGGCGCGGGATGCGAGCGGCGGGGCACGCGCAGGTGTGGTGGGTGCGAGCGCGGGCCGGATCTGGTAACGGGGAGAGAAGAGGGGCGGACGAGGCTCACGACAGGGTTGTAGGGAGACGGCAGTGAGCTCGGGGAGGGTCGAGGTGGTCCGACGACGGCGGGGACGAGGGAGACGACAGCGACGGGGACGAGGGAGTCCGGCGATGCCGCGGTCGCGGACGAGGCCCAGAGCGACGATGTCGAGGTGGCGGTGCGCTGGTTCGGGGCCGGGGAGGCGACGGGTGTCGGCGACGGCGCGTCGAGGCCGTGAGCCACAGCGGCAGCGGGGCGGCGCTGGGAACAGGCGCCGGTGTCGGGGAGCGCGGGGTCGGGAGGGGCGAGCGCCAGGGGTCGGGACGTGGCCCGATCCAGATGGGAGAAGGGGATCGAGCGGAGTGGGGGTCGAGAGGAGTGGGGGGAGCGAGTGGGGCGACGGGTGGTTACGGCTAGGGTTTCGGGGGGTTAAGGAGAGGGAGAGGGAGTGGGCCGGCCAGTTGGGCCGGTGGAGGCCAGCTGGGCCACTTGGCCCAGCAGGGGGGGGGGCTTTTCTCTTTTGTTTGTTTTTCTTTTTCTTGTCTGATTTGTATTTTCTTTTCTTTTATTTCCTTTTCTGTTTTATTTAGTTTAAAGCACTTAGGCACTTTGTAAAATTATGTTTTCTTCACTATAATTACCATAGCAATATTAGACACACACCGACCATTTTAGTTTTAATATTTGAAATTTTTTATTTTTTGCTTAATTTTGAATTTGAATTCGAACCGTTTTCGAACTAACACGAGATTAGCAACAGTAATCGAGGTGACGTGGCATCATTAGCAGAGGTTCACTGTAACCTAATTATCCGGGCATCACAGGTTTATGACATAGGACTTAGTGTTTAAGTTTTACTTTCCAGACATGCTAAATTATCATTTGTTCTTATCAAGTTTCAGCAGTTGTAACTTGCAGTGCCGGAGCCAGGATTTGAGCATTGGAGCGGGCAAAGCGGACAATGGCAACATATGTCACAAGAGATGTGGGCTAACACGTGAATACACAATAAGGTTTTCTATAAGTTTTAGCTTATTTGGGATTTTTACACGTGTCACAATATTTCGATTGGGAGTTTGCAAAGCAATCGATCAAGATGTCTCCACAAGTAGATTGCATTTTCAATAGTGGAGTGATGCTTGATTATTTTATTTTTGTTTTTTAATAAAAAGCTCTTTATTCTTGAAGCCTAAGAAACTTCAAAATATTAGACTTCCCACCAATATTTCAGATTTAGTCTTCTGCGATTCTATGTTAGTGGTTAGTGAGTGAATACACACACAACCTAGACAGAAAGTTCCTAACAAATACTTTGATCTATATCTATCTAATACTAGGTAGTTGTAATTGATACGTCTCCAACGTATCTATAGTTTTGTATTATTCTATGTTGTTACAGTATCAATCTTGGATGTTTTATATGCAATTTTATATCATTATAGTATCAATCCAATGCCAGTTTTATGTTTTTTTGCTTGTTTTTGGCTTTTCAAAAAGTGAATATTAAACAAAATCTGAATGAAAACAATTGGATTAATTTTTTCCGAATAAGAAGGGGACCTAGAAGCTTCGGGGGGAGACCGGACGAGATACGAGAGAGCCATAAGCTCGCAAGGCGTGCCCCTGGGGGGGCTGAGCTTGTGGGCCCCATGCAGCTCCGTTTGACCTAATTCCAGGCCTATAAATTCCCAAATATTCCCAAACCAATAGAGAGCCACCCAAAACACTTTTTCTGCCGCAGCAAGCTTTTGTTCTTTCGTGATCCCATCTGGAGGCCTTTTCCGATACTCTGCCGGAGAAGGAATCGATCACGGAGGGCTTCTATATCAACCTTGCTGCCCTACCGATGATGCGTGAGTAATTTACCACAGACCTACGGGTCCATAGCTACTAGTTAGATGGCTTCTTCTCCTCAATGTTCTTGGAGTTCTATCCGATGTAATCTTTTTTTATGGTGTGTTTGTTGGGATCCAATGAATTGTGGGTTTATGGTCTGAATATTCATGAGAGAGAGAGAAAGAGAGGGAGGGATGGAGGGGGTGGGAGGGAGGGAGAGAGAGAGAGACGGACCTCCCAAGCAGCTCAGTAGATGGCACACATATTCTAGTGATTTCACACAAATCATGACCATCTGTACTTCAGTGGATATGTCTACTAAACTACTCCTTACCTGCAACCCACTAACACACATAAGCATTATTGTCCAAGTCTAGCTAGTTTACACACATTTAAAGAAAATATCAAGAGGGATTCTACCAACGTATAAGCTAGAAGTAGAATACGTGTGTGTAAGAACATATATCCACTTGAGCAGTAACACAAACAAAAGACATGCCCTGGATAGTAGCCAGTGTCAAGGTAGAGCCTGTATTTAGGTGATTCCTAAATCTGAAATCAAGAAAAAGACAGAATAAGAGATAAGGATTGCCATGCACTGCATGTGGGCTTCTTCCCTGGTTCAGCACGACATGAAGAACACAAGAAGTTGCATCCATGTTCCTTAATTGTTAATGCTACAATCTACAAAAGTACAGGAAACAAAGGAACAATTCACCTAAAAATTGTGAATGAAAATTTTGGGAGGCAGGGCAACTGGACTAACCTTCAAATGAGTTCTTCTAGCAGTGGTGATGGTGGCCAAAACACTAGTAGAAAACAGGGCTTTGGTCCAGGCCGGGCCAGCCCATTAGTCCCGGTTCAGTCCAGAACCGAGACCAATCTGGGCATTGGTCCCGGTTCGTGAGCCTAGGGGGGCGGCCGGGCCACGTGGGCCATTGGTCCCGGTTCATCTAGACCTTTTGGTCCCGGTTGGTGGGATGAACCGAGACCAATGGTCTGAGCTCCTGGCCCACCACCATTGGTCCCGGTTGGTGGCTTGAACCGGGACCAAAGGCTCCCCTTTAGTCCCGGCTCATGTCACCAACCGGGACCAATGAGGTGCCTATATATACCCCTCGCTCGCGAGCAGAGCACCCCAGTGCTCTGTTTTTCTCTGGCCGAGGGGGAGAGGGCTTGGTGGTGCTCTAGCTCACCTCCTATGCACACAAGGTGTTCGATGGAATGCCCGAGCCACACTACTTAAGCTTTCTCCTCTTCAAGCTCGACCTCCAAGCTCCATTTTCCATAATATTTGTCTAGGTTTAGCGGTCCGTCACGCCCCGTCCCCGTCTTCACCGCCGTCGATCACCCGCGCCGAGCTCATCGCCGGCACCACCGTGGTGAGCCTCTTGCTCTTATCTTCTTTCTGAAAGGAAAAATATTCTTACTTGTATGTTTACATAGATACTTGTATTATTTTCTTACTTTTATTATTGCATCTTATATAGTGCGATGGTTTTGGTATCCGCCCCTGTCGGCCCTCGTCCTGTCTATGATTCGGATGTGGTATATATATTATCTGTATAACTATTGGTTCATTTATTGTTTATGAAAATTATGCCGACCAACGTGACATAGATTTTATTTATGTAGGATGTATGTGAATCGGAAATGCCAGCCGACCCTATTATCGAGAGGTTAAATTTAGTTGAAGAAGAAAACAATTTGTTGAAGGAAAAAATAAAAAAAATTGAGGAGGAGAAGATGATATTGGAGTTGCATGTTGCGGATGTCGTCGATGATCACAAGATCAAGATGGATGCAATGCGCTTGAAGATTAGAAAGATTAGAAAATATGCCATTCATACCGAGGCTTGGTATCATTATGCCGTTGGATCAATTGTTACCTTGGTTGTGATTATAATCGCATTTGTTTCCGCATTGAAATGTTTACATAGTTTTAATGTATGGTTTAATTAATTAGATGCTATGGAGAGCTATATGTTGTTAGATGAGAACAATGTATGCACTTTGGATTTAATGTGATGATGAACTTCTATTAATTTGGACACTTAATTATATATAATGCACGCAGATGAACCGGCAATGGATGTACGGTGACAGACACACCCGCGAGTACATTAAGGGCGTGCGTGAGTTTCTCGATGCGGCTGAGGCAAACAAGCAGAATGGTTTTATGTGTTGTCCATGCACTGAATGTGGGAATACGAGGTCTTACTCTAACCGGAAAATCCTTCACTCCCACCTGCTTTACAAGGGTTTCATGCCACACTATAATGTTTGGACGAGGCACGGAGAAATAGGGGTTATGATGGAAGACGGCGAAGAAGAAGAGTACGATGACAACTATGTGCCCACTGAATACGGTGATGCTGCAACGGGGGGAGCTGGTGAAGATCAAGAGGAACCAGACGATGTGCCCAATGATGCTGCAACGGGTCAAGCTGCTGAAGATCAAGAGGAACCAGACGATGTGCCCGATGACGATGATCTCCGCCGGGACATTGTCGATGCAAGGACGCAATGTGAAAGTCAAAAGTAGAAGCTGAAGTTCGATCGCATGTTAGAGGATCACAAAAAAGGGTTATACCCCAATTGCGAAGATGGCAACACAAAGCTCGGTACCGTACTGGAATTGCTGTAGTGGAAGGCAGAGAATGCTGTGGCTGAAAAAGGATTTGAGAAGCTACTGAAAATATTGAAGAAGCTTCCAAAGGATAACGAATTGCCCGACAGTACATACGCAGCAAAGAAGGTCGTATGCCCTCTAGGATTGGAGGTGGAGAAGATACATGCATGCCCTAATGACTGCATCCTCTACCGCGGTGCATACAAGGATCTGAACGCATGCCTGGTATGCGGTGCATTGCGGTATAAGATCAGACGAGATGACACTGGTGATGTTGACGGCAAGCCCCCCAGGAAGAGGGTTCCTGCGAAGGTGATGTGTTATGCTCCTATAATACCACGGTTGAAACGTCTGTTCAGAAACGAAGAGCATGCCAAGTTGATGCGATGGCACAGTGAGAACCGAAAGAAAGATGGGAAGTTGAGAGCACCCGCTGACGGGTCGCAGTGGAGAAAAATCGAGAGAAAGTACTGGGATGAGTTTGCAAAGGACCCAAGGAATGTATGGTTTGCTTTAAGCGCGGATGGCATTAATCCTTTCGGGAAGCAGAGCAGCAATCACAGCACCTGGCCCGTGACTCTATGTATGTATAACCTTCCTCCTTGGATGTGCATGAAGCGGAAGTTCATTATGATGCCAGTTCTCATCCAAGGCCCTAAGCAACCCGACAACGAAATTGATGTGTACCTAAGGCCATTAGTTGAAGAACTTTTACAACTGTGGAATGGAAACGGTGTACGTACGTGGGATGAGCACAGACAGGAGGAATTTAACCATAAGGCGTTGCTGTTCGTGACCATCAACGATTGGCCCGCTCTCAGTAACCTTTCAGGACAGACAAACAAAGGATACCACGCATGCACGCACTGTTTAGATGACACTGAGAGTATATACCTGGACAAATGTAGGAAGAATGTGTACCTGGGCCATCGTCGATTTCTTCCGACCAACCATCAGTGTCGAAAGAAAGGCAAGCATTTCAAAGGCGGGGCAGATCACCGGAAGAAGCCCGCCATGCGCACCGGTGATCACGTGCTTGCTATGGTCAATGATTTACACTACGCAATCTTTGGAAAGGGCCCCAGTGGACTAGCTATTCCGAATGACGCTGAGGGACACGCACCCATGTGGAAGAAGAAATCTATATTTTGGGACCTACCGTACTGGAAAGACCTAGAGGTCCGCTCCTCAATCGACGTGATGCACGTGACGAAGAACCTTTGCGTGAACCTGCTAGGCTTCTTGGGCGTGTATGGGAAGACAAAAGATACACCTGAGGCACGGGAGGACCTGCAATGTTTGCACGAAAAAGACGGCATGCCTCCGAAGCAGTATAAAGGTCCTGCGAGCTACGCTCTTACGAAAGAAGAGAAAGAAATCTTCTTTGAATGCCTGCTCAGTATGAAGGTCACGACTGGCTTCTCGTCGAATATAAAGGGAATAATAAATATGCCAGAGAAAAAGTTTCAGAACCTAAAGTCTCATGACTTCCACATGATTATGACGCAACTGCTTCCGGTTGCATTGAGGGGGCTTCTACCGGAAAACGTCCGATTAGCCATTGTGAAGCTATGTGCATTCCTCAATGCAATCTCTCAGAAGGTGATCGATCCAGAAACCGTACCAAGGCTAAGAAGTGATGTGGCGCAATGTCTTGTCAGTTTCGAGCTGGTGTTCCCACCATCCTTCTTCAATATCATGACGCACGTCCTAGTTCATCTAGTCGACGAGATTGTCATCCTGGGGCCCGTATTTCTACACAATATGTTCCCCTTTGAGAGGTTCATGGGAGTCCTAAAGAAATATGTCCGTAACCGCGCTAGGCCAAAAGGAAGCATCTCCATGGGCCATCAAACAGAGGATGTTATCGGGTTTTGTGTTGACTTCATTCCTGGCCTTAAGAAGATAGGTCTCCCTAAATCGCGGTATGAGGGGAGACTGACTGGAAAAGGCACTCTTGAAAGAGACTCAATAATATGCAGGGACGGATATTCTTGGTCTCAAGCAAACTACACAGTTCTACAGAACTCTACCTTGGTGACCCCGTATGTCGATGAACACAAGAACAGTCTGCGCTCCAAACACCCGGAGCAGTGCGACGACTGGATTACGTGTGAACACATCAGGACTTTCAGCAGTTGGTTGGAAACACGTCTCAGAGGTGACAACATTGTTTGTGATGAGTTGTACTTGTTGTCCAGGGGACCATCTTTGACTGTATTGACTTACAAAGGATACGAGATAAATGGGAATACATTTTACACGATCGCCCAAGATCAAAAGAGCACCAACCAAAACAGCGGTGTCTGCTTTGATGCAGCAACCGAGAGCGGAAAGGACACATATTATGGTTACATAGTGGACATATGGGAACTTGACTACGGACCTGGTTTTAAGGTCCCTTTGTTTAAGTGCAAATGGGTCAATCTGTTAGGCGGGGGGGGGGGGTACTGGTAGACCCATAGTACGGAATGACAACAGTGGATCTGAAAAATCTTGGGTACACTGACGAACCATTCGTCCTAGCCAATGATGTGGCACAGGTTATCTATGTGAAGGACATGTCTACTAAACCGAGAAAAAGAAAAGATAAGGAAGCGAATACATCATACGATGAGCCAAAGCGCCACATAGTTCTTTCAGGAAAAAGGGACATCCTGGGAGTGGACGGCAAGACAGACATGTCTGAAGATTATGAAAAGTTTCATGAAATTCCTCCCTTCAATGTCAAGGCTGACCCAAGCATCCTGATAAACAATGAAGATTATCCATGGTTACGGCGCAATAAGCAAATGACACAAGCGAAGAAAAAGTGAAGACTTTCTCCCGCAACTATTATGATGATACCATGCCAACTTTGTAACACACGAACATGCTACCATTGTCCGTTTTGTACATGCACATGCTATGTGGGTGAAATTATGATACCATCCCAACTTTTAACTTTTTCAGAGTTCGTTTGAAATGCTTTCATGTCTTATGGTTCGGCCCTCGTAATACCATGACCATTAGTCCCTGGCCCATGCCAACTTTCAACTTTCAATTTTCTAAAACTAATGGCACTAATAGAAAGTTTATAATTTTGCTCCTCGCCCCTGGCTCATGACCATTAGTCCCGGTTTGTGTCACAAACCGGGACTAAAGGGTTGGTCCTCGTTGCGGGCAGAGTTTAGTCCCACCTCGCCAACCGAAGTTTAGTCCCGGTCCTCGTTGCGGACAATAAGTATTTTGTTGTAAGTAGAAACAAAATAAAATAAATAAAGCAACAGAAAGTTTATAATTTTGCTGACCAAAAAGCAAAAAAGAATTAAAAAATAAAGCAAAAAAGAAAAGAAAATAAATAATACAGAAAACAAAACAAAAAACTAAAAAAAATAAAAATAGCAACAATAAGTATTTTGTTGTAAGTAGAAACAAAATAAAATAAATAAAGCAACAAAGAAAACAAAAAAACAAAAAAAGTGCCACCTACTGGGCACCCACGGCCTAAATACGACTAGAAACCCTGCCATGGGCCAGGATTCAGGCCCGCGGGAGGCCCAGTAGGCCCACAGGCACACATTGCACGGTTAGGCCCGAAAGCCTGCTTTAGAGAGGAGCTCGAGAGGGAAGGCGCACCACACCTTATAAACAGGTGCGGCTCCCTCTCAACTAGCGAGGTGGGACTAAACATTTGGGCGCGGGGCAGCACAAGGCCTTTGGTCCCGGTTGGTGGCACCAACCGGGACTAAAGGGGGGCATTGGTCATAGTCCCGGTTGGTGCCACCAACCGGGACCAAAGGCCGCCGCTTCCCGCCCTTTGGGCTGCTGAAAAGAGGCCTTTGGTCCCGGTTGCTGGCACCAACCGGGACTAAAGAGGGAATTAGTCCCGGTTTACGCCACCAACCGGGACTAAAGCTTGGACTATATAACAAACACTTGTGAAAATTTTCAGTTTGCATCGCTAGTTCCTCCCTCCCCCGCCGACGACGCCGTCAGGCTGCTCCACCTTGCCGTCTACGCCGCCGCCGCCAACGTCGTCGCCTCCACGAGCCCGCGCCGTCCTCATCGCCGGCATCCCCGAGCCCGCCGTCCTCGTCGTCCCCATCGCTGCGTGCCTCCCCGAGCCCACCCCTCCTCGTCCCTGTCGCCGGCCGCGTGCCGTCCCCGTCACCGCGTGCCGCCCCCGAGCCCGCCGTCCTCGTCGCCGGACTCCTGCCATCGCCGCCCCCCTCGAAGTGAGCCCCCCCTTTCCCATGGTCCCGATCGAGTGCGGCCCTTGCTCTCTGCCCCTGCTCCATAGTCGCTGTCGGCCCCGACGCATTGAAGAGCAGAAGGAGAGGAGAAGGAGAGGAGAGGAGAAGGAGTGGAGCAGCAGCAAAATTTTCTGAAATTTCTGATTTTTTTTACAGATATGAACAGTGCATATAGAGGGTGTTTGATCAAATGCTAGATGGCTTTGGGCATTTTTAGGATTTATGATATTTTTTGTGGTGAGGTACTGATGCAAGACAAAGGTGATGGCAAAATTTCAGAATTTTTTGATTGGTTTAGAATAGGTTTTCAGCAAGGAATTTGAATCTGGTTCAAATTTCATTTGAATGAAATTTAAAAAATTTAAACTATGGATCAGAAGGTTTTTGGTGAAATGGAGTATGGGTACTGTCATGAAGTTGGAGTAATTTTTGTGGTTGTAAAAGAGTTAGGAAAATTTAGAATGTGCTAAATATGTCAAAAATGTTTTTTTGTTCATACAAAGTTTTTTGTTCATAGAAAGTTTTTTGTTCATAGACAGGAAGTTTTTATATATGACTATGGATATATGAGCAATGATGATCCATGGATGTATGCATTGATATATATGAGAAACGATGTTTCATAGAATATTTACCAAGTATATATGTATTTTTGTTCATAGCATTTTTTCCATTTATATATGTATGTGGCTATAGATGGATATATATGAGAGGTTTCCTAGTGTCAAAGTATTGAAGAAATCCATGGCTTCATCATTAGCCGGAAGTAACCATGGCATGACAAAGTCCTCCAAAATTATTTTGGAATGGTGTCCCGGATAGGATAATTTGCCTTTTTGTATGAATTTCAGCAAAGGCCTTCCAAATAACGATATTTGGAAGGTTCTTGCTGAACTTTGTACCAAAAAGCGAATTATCCTATCTAGGACTCCGTTTCAAAATAACTTTGGAGAGCTTCGTACCATCATGCACCTGTTACTTTCGCCTAATGATGAAGACATGGTTTTGTTGAATCCTTTGACACTAGGCAACCTCCCGACCCCTCGGCGATCCTCTCGAACATGAGAGGAAGAAGAGGATCGCCAAGGGGTCGAGGGTTCGAGGGGTCCAGGATCGCCGAGGGGTCGAGAGAGGTTTCCTAGTGTCAAAGTATTGAAGAAATCCATGGCTTCATCATTAGCCGGAAGTAACCAGGGCATGACGAAGTCCTCCAAAGTTATTTTGGAATGGTGTCCCAGATAGGATAATTTGCCTTTTTGTATGAATTTTAGCAAAGGCCTTCCAAATAACGATATTTGGAAGGTTCTTGCTGAACTTTGTACCAAAAAGCGAATTATCCTATCTAGGACTCCGTTCCAAAATAATTTTGGAGAGCTTCGTACCATCATGCACCTGTTACTTTCGCCTAATGATGAAGACATGGTTTTGTTGAATCCTTTGACACTAGGCAACCTCCCGACCCCTCGGCGATCCTCTCGAACATGAGAGGAAGAAGAGGATCGCCGAGGGGTCGAGGGTTCGAGGGGTCGAGGATCGCCGAGGGGTCGAGAGAGGTTTCCTAATGTCAAAGTATTGAAGAAATCCATGGCTTCATCATTAGCCGGAAGTAACCAGGGCATGACGAAGTCCTCCAAAGTTATTTTAGAATGGTGTCCCAGATAGGATAATTTGCCTTTTTGTATGAATTTCAGCAAAGGCCTTCCAAATAACGATATTTGAAAGGTTCTTGCTGAACTTTGAACCAAAAAGCGGGATGAACTCCTAGCACCAGCTTGCATGCGAGCAATTTAAGAGGAATTGGCGGCATTCTTTCTTGACCACGTGATCCCTGAAGACGGAGAATACTATGTGGACCCTGAGTCTGTATGATTATATTTGTAAGAGATAATTATTGTATATATGTAGCCGGTAGTATCGGATAGATATACGAGAACTTGTTATTCGACCAATCTCTCGGAGAAGGAGAGGTGGTCGATATCACTTCTCTCTGTATGCATATATGTTCATGACGATCTTCTGTTTCCTTCGTTTGCTTACTAGCTAGCTAGCGTGTCTAGTCCTCTCTATACGTATGTATAGTACATAACGTCGACCAAGCACGGACATAAGAGAAAGACACTTCTCTCTATTAATTATAGCTAGCTAACACAATATATGAAACACCTAAATTAACCCCCCAACCCCCCCCCCCCCCCTTCAAAAAAAAACTCCAGCCACAGAAATGCTGACGCATGGATGCCTATTGGTCCCGGTTAGTGCCACCAACCGGGACCAAAGGGTCTCCTGCCTGGGCTCCACCCATAGGCCACGTGGAGGCCCATCTGTCCCGGTTCTGAATTGAACCGGGACTAAAGGGACAGGGCATTAGTACCGACCCTTTAGTCCCGGTTTCATAACCGGGATAAAAGGCCCTTACGAACCGGGACAACAGGCCCTTTTTCTATCAGTGAAAGTACAGGGACCAAAGGAACAATTCACCTAAAATTTGTGACGCGCACAGGGTGAATGTCAGCATCTCCAGCTGCCCTACACGCCACCGGAACGACAACCGAAACCTGCACAAGATCAACAGATACATAATTCTTAATTCAAAAGTTGTAGGCAGGGATTCATGAAGACCCCAGATATCATATAGGAATAGAAATCAACTTGCATAACATTTATGTTAGTGTGTATTGTAAAGAACAAAAGCACCTTGTCTCTCGTGGAGCTGCTTGTTGGTAATCTTAGCGCTGAAAGTTCTAACGCCTACACAAGCGCAATGGCTTATTTACCTTTTAAATCGTATATCAGTTTGTTGTCCAGTTAACGAAGTAGCACCCGATCAAATCTGAAGCAGTGCTCCATTGCTGCAATTCATTGAAAAATAATGTCAACGAAAAAAAGCTTGATACATCTTGTGCGGTAAGCCATCGGACAGGTGGTGTGCGTTACTCCATGGCCAGAGCACCTCTCGGCAAGGGAGTACGGCCGAAAAGCTCCGCTATGTCTAGAGGCTTAGCACGGCCTCCGGCGGGCCTGCTACGAGGTAACGAGGATCACGGAGGGCGTCGCAGCAGCCGCGGAACCGCTAGAAGACCTGCAGGGCGGCGTGCGTCTTGGGGACATGCCGGTGCATATTAAAGGTGGGATGGCGCCAAGCAGATTCTGGTTACCTGGCCGATGTTGACACGAGCTCCCAGAGCTCCATCTCCAAGAGGACGAGGAGCGCGCGGCGGGAGCCACGAGCCGCTGTCGCCACTGCTCGGTCTGTTGGAGGGTGAGGTCGCGTGCGAGCGGGAGTGGCGGAGATAGCGTGCGGTGTTGCCAGCGGTCGAGCGAGACGGCGGCAGCGTGGGAGCAAAATCGTGGCGGCGGCAGCGGCGTGTGGCTGGTGAATGGCCTAGCCGTGACGCGCAGGTTGTAAAGGGAGAAGTAGAGGCTGGAAGCCTGGAACGATGTTTTATTTGGTAAGGATAAAAAATCACAGGAGAAAAGCGGAAACAGGAGGAGCCGGTAGGAGGAGATCGAACCAACCTAACCTTGTTCATCGGTGGGAGAATCGATCGGGGAGTACACAAACGAACCATGTACGAACTCCTCCTTTAATTAGGAAGTAGAGATATACTAGCAAAAGAGGCCGTGCGTTGCAACGGAAGAGAAAACATAACACACGCTCTTAACTCAACAATCATCACTCAAGACCACAATAGGTCCATCTCCTTTATTTTTGCGAGGTATCATATTTGTGTTGCCGCTTATACTTCTTTTCACCCTTGCCGACGATGGCATCGGTGTTCACACAAAACAATAAAAAACGTGTGTTGAATATGGTTAATCCTAAGGCGTCTCTCTCTCCTCTCTCTCCCCTCTCTCCTCCCTCTCCCCCCCCCCCCCTCTCTCTCTCTCGCTTTCTCTCGCGATGAGAAATCTATTGTTTTCCCCTGCGACATTTTTCAGAGGTATGTATGTGTGGTTATCGGTTTTTTTCCGTATATGGTTATAGTGGGGTGTTTATTTGCAATCCGGATCGTCGCCGGTATGAAAAAAACGAATCTTGCGTTATAAATTATAAGTTTGCTTCCATAACAATATTTTAAAAATATTTAACATGTAAAATTAACATCATATTTAGATTCCACACATCTTTCTAATAAAATTTCATATATAATATGTTAAAATCGAAGTTACGGTTTAAAAGATACAGATAATTTAGAAAATCATTTGGTTTGGCTCAAATACAATCCAAAAAAATATTTAAAAATACTTAACAGGTAAAAGTAATCTCATATTCATATTCTACATATTATTCTAATCAAATTTCATATATAACATGTTCAAATCGGAGTTACGGTTTAAAAGATATGGATGATTTTAAAAAGCATTTGTTTGACTTAAATATGATTTGTGGATGAATTATCTAAAACATCGGGGGGGTTTCGAAAAATGTAAAATAACGGTTCTGGTGTGACTTAAATCCGGACGGTGGGTTGATTTGAAGAAAAGACACGGATTTTTGTGTGAAATACGAAAATAACGATTCGTTTTAACTTAAAACAGGACTGCGGGTTGAATTCTCTGAAATAGAGAAACTTTTATGAAAAACGCCATGATGGTAACCACCACTGCGTGCTTGTAGGAAACATTTGTCATATATAATTTTCGTCAAAAAGTACGTGATTGGTGGTGGTTCCAGTAGTCTACTCGAAATAAAATACCCTCAGGTATCAGTCTACCAAACGGACGGCCCCAGAAGTTGACTATACGCGACATCAGATTACCGGTACAAGTCTCGCGTGACAAGACATGATTCTTTTTTGAAGGTCACCGGGGACATGGTTGAGCTGAAGGCCACTAACGCTCCAGCCGAATAAAACTTGAACATCGCTTAGCCGCCTCCCGCTGTAGTGGAATCGCGTCAGCCAGTACGCACACCACCGAGAGTGGAAGAACATCCTACGTCTCCACTCTCCCCGGCACTGAAAAGATCCCGGATTCCTGGTTGATTGAGAGAGAGGTAAGACCGATGCAGGAGCGGAAAATAGTATCGGCCGGCGTCACGAGTTTGACTACCCGATCGACCGTGTCACCGCCGCACCAACCGCGCTCTCGCACGTTACCTTCACTGCTGATGCAGATCGCGACGGCGGCCGGCTAATGCATGCCCCGGGATGGCCCGTTTCCCGTCCAACGTCACTGCATAGCGCTGCCGCCGCTCCAGCGGGAGCCCTGCCGGCCGAGTATATAAAATGGCGGCCTCGCTCTGTGCCCAGCGCACTTGGATCGAGGAGGCCCGTCGATCGTTGTGGAGAGATGGGGTCGTTGGGGAAGGAGGCGGCAGCGGATCGGGTGGTGCTGGCGGTGAACGGCGCGCGGCACGAGGCCGCCGGCGTCGACCCGTCCATGACGCTGCTCGAGTTCCTGCGCACGCGGACGCCCGTCAGGGGCCCCAAGCTCGGCTGCGGCGAAGGTGAGCGCCGCCTCCGACGACTCGATCGGTACATCTCCAGTGGCTAGCTAGCTTGTTCAATTCTTTCACTTTGATGGGTAGTTCGTTGCGGTCAGAGAAAAGCTTTAGGTGCATAAGCGGGATCAAGGAGGCCGCACGATCGAACTAGGTTAGCTAGCGGAGTAGCGCTATCATATCCTTCACTCATCAAACATCACAAATATGTACTACTACAACTTCGTACCAAAAATGTGAGACGGCTTTTTCAAATAACCCTCCAGCGGGCAGGGAGTTCCTGTATTTCATATAGAAAACAGTTGCCTAATTAATTAAGAAAGACAGACGAAAACCAGATACAAAGGGCCGAAAGCCCCCACCGGACAACAAAGCGACAAAGACTACAAGCAAGCAGACGCAGTGTGAGTATGCTGGAGAAAGCCCCCACCTCTGTACCAAAATATAAGAGCCCGGAGAAATCTCCTTGCCTTGTCTAGACTCTATGTGAGTATGCAACAATTTGATAACAGAAATGGCAAGCAACGCAGATGCGGAGATCGAAAGGCACATGCTACCTGTTATGTTCTTTGCATGCTACCATGAGAAAAGAAATTATCCCGAGGTCCGGTGCATGGGTCAATCTCTCTCCTCCTTTCCCTCTTAGACTACACATATAACATTTCACCCGCCCATGCCTTCCCATTTGATTCCAAAGTTCGAATCTAATTTATCCATTGAATTGAAAGTCTAATTTATGATCGTTTGTATCTGTGTGTTCCTTGCAATGAATACTTTGAAACAAGATCACTCTTGAATATATTTTTGACAAGTTTTAAAAATTGAAATCTGAAACATGATGAAACTCTATGAAACATTTTGCATGACATGCGCATGGAGTTTTCACCAAGTTTCTCAAGTTCTATAGTGAAGAATTATGATACACCAAGTTTTCTATTCATCATTTTAACACACAGTTTAATGGCATGATACACTATGGTACAAGGCAAAATAGAATATAAAAAACTAAAGGCTATGTAACGACATTATCAAGTCTTATTAGGTCTATTTTGTGTTGCATCGTGTATCACTAAGTTTCATAAAGTTTTACCATGTTTTCGAATTCAAATTTTAAATAAAATTGATAGAATCTTTTAATCATATAAAAAACATGCATGGGTGGGTGGTTTAATATTACATTATACAAACCGCGCAAAAAATATATTACATTATACAAGATTGGTACATTAGTTTTGACCAATTCCAGCACAAAACGTGCCGCAACAATCAACGGATGCACCATGCACGGGACCTCCTGTTCACGGTAGTTAATCAAGTTATGCTGCTTTGCCAACCGACGGCGACTCGGATCTCATGCATACAGCACAACCTGTCTCGCCACACAGGATATCGGTATTGGCTTTCTAGTGTCTCTTAGCGTGGTCTCTTTCTCAACAAAGTGTTGATTTTATTAACTTAAAATGTAGCATTAAGGAATACAAACATAATAAGCGTACACCAAGCTTCTACATAGTTATGATACACATATCTAACATCACACACACAATCACACTAGTAATTAGCAAAGTCATATAAGGCTGAAGCTATGTCATACTGGAGTAAAAAAACTGATGAGTAAGTTTACCATTTTCGTATACACAACCTTTGAATAGTTTTTAATTAAAGTGAAAATGATCTGCATAGCCTTGAGATGGGGGGCACCCAAGAATAACCCTCCAGCCCCTTCTCCTGCGGGTGAAGTCGACAGATCAAGGGAAAAATGTTGATATAGGGTATCCACGGTTACTGATGTTGCTGGATCACACACGCACCTGCCAGATGGGTCGGGCCAGCTAACTTCAATTTTATCATTTTCGATCGCCGATCAAGCGGTCTTTATGGCTTGTAGGCCCTCTACTTTTATTTTTCTATTTTTTCTATTTGTTTAATTTGTGTATACAAATGTTTACATCAGAACTTGTAAAAAGTGTTCCTTTTTTTAATGTTTTCAAAAGATGTTTACTGCACATTTAGGAAAATGTTCGACGAGTATTTAAAATATTAATATCTTTGAAAAATGGTGAACATGTATTTTAAAAGAGGTAAATGCACCATTGGTGCTTGAACTTATCACATATGATCACTTTGGGCCCTACAGTTGTGGTATACAGAAAAGTGGTGCATGAATTTGGCTTCCGGGTGCAATATCATGCATTTGCCGTCTGTAGACGTTAACTGCGCTGATGTGGCATCATATTTTTGTTTGATTCTTCTATTCTACCGACATGGCATCAGGTGGGTCCCACCTGCCATCCAACAGTCAAAATGAATAGCAGTTCACACATGGGTCCTACATGTTAGTGAAATAGTAAAAGTTGTATTGAAATGGAAGATGGACCGCTCAGGGATTCAAGCTACCGACCTACCGCTAATCCGACGTGTGTCCCTAGCAACACCAACCGTTGAGATTTGTTGTCCTAAATAGATACATTGATTTATATCCTTTCGGGTAAACAACATAAATTAAGAACTTTGATCCGAATATGAAAAATGATTCTGTCTCAGGGGTTCAAAACAGTGACTTCATGCTATCGTGCCCTCCCTGCTAGCTAATCCAATCGAAGATGTTTGTTGTTTGTAAAGGATAATTACCATTTATGGCTATAACAAAACACACTCATTGGAGCTGCCGTCAATGAGGCCCTTTTTCACATGTTAGATTTTTTATGAAATTTGTAAATTATAATCACAATAATAACAATAAATTTAGAAAAATTGTGTGTTATAAATAATATCCATACAAATAAATTAAATTTAAAAAATGTTCATGTTATTTAAAAAATCCTCTTGTATTATTATAAATATATTAATATCATTTAAAAATAAATAATAAAAATAAGTATTTTCGTATGACTAAATATTATTCATATGAGGATCTGCGGTCTAGGTGCACACTAGTCTTGTATTTATTTTCAATACATATTTTACTATTTAGTTTTAAAAATACATATAAATATATATTTTGGAAAACACACAAACTTTATTCAAACATGTGAACACTTTTTAGAGCAACATAATTTTTTATTAAATCATGAACACTTTTATGTACTACATGAACATTTTATTAAATTCTGAACCTTTTAAAACTTATACGTGCTATTATGTAAGTTCATAAGAACTTTCAAAATTTACTTTTGTATTTTTATTAAATATTCGAACACATTTCTAAATAATAAAAATATATGTATAATTCATACTTTATTTGTATGGATATTTTTAAATAATAATTGTATATTTTCTGAAATTAAATGAACATATTATTAATGTAATTCATTTTATTTAAAACACATGATTATAATTTACATATTTACAAAATTTCTAAAAAAAAGTAAAATCTAACATGTGAAAAATGAGCCACACCAACCCATTTAATTCCGACAAGCACATTTTGTTATTGACATAAATAATAATTATACTTCTCATCCTTCACAGATAGGAAATGTCATTCGTTGGAGTGGCAGACACAGTCACATGATAGCCTGATGTCGCCGTTTAAACCCGGGTTAAGATTCTTAATTTATGTTGTTCATCTGAAAGGATGCAAAGAATATGTGTCCGTTAAGGGCAACTTCAACATTGCATGCACACAAAAAAAAACCATCAAATGGACGTCGACAATCAAACTGGACCGTCCGGCCCCGTATCCATTGCAGCCCGGCACGAACGATGCGGAGCTGTCGATGTTAGCAGCATTTTCATCCGTCACCGTCGAACTGGAGGTCACGCTCACGGCGGATGGTGCAGGCATTGTGCACAAAATCCTAGAGGGCGTGATCAACGAGGCTCGGAGGTGGTACTAGTTTGTGCCGTGGCCGGCGTTCTTTAAATAGCGGGCACTCGAGCGACGGCTTGAATGAGCCTGGAGTTGGCTTCTCGTTCGTCATGCCAACGTGAATGTCGGGCAGGTCCGGTTACATCCTCTTTGAACCGACATTAACAGGGCGCGAGTGGCGGGCCAGAGTAGGCGTCTCAACAGCTGCACCTATATGAATGTCATGTCATTCAACCGGCATGCGCCAGTGACTAGTCGTGTTCACTCTGGATTGGCATGAATGCCGTGTTCACTCTGGATTGGCATGAATGCGGCGTACACTACTAGAAATCCGCATTTTACCTAGAGCCAAATACCCTAGGTGAAATGCCAAAAACCATAGGGAAAGACTTTACCTAGAGCTTGCCCTAGGTAAAGAACCCTAGGTGTAGTATAGTCGGGAAAGACCTCTTCCCCTAGAGTGAATGTGGCAAGCTCTAGGGGAAGTTCTTTCCCTAGGGGCACAAGCCCTAGGGAAAGAAATTCATACAAATATTGCATCCACGTGGAAAGGTGGTTCACCTACAGCTATATTAGGCTCTAGGGAAAGACTATGGGGCCCCTTTTGTACTGTCATAATTCAAATGTATAATTTGAATTTGAATTCATGACATCCATAATTCAAAACCAAGCCATTGTTACGAATCAAAAGAAACATCACATAATTAATATAGATATCTCTGGATATCAGTCATCATAAGCATACTACATCAAATGCCAAAACATCACCAGCCATAGCATGTTTGTCAAAAAATAGGCTAGCTAGCTAGCTAGATTTTGCTATGGCTAACCCCCTGAACAACTCAATTAGCATGTACATAATTGTTGTAGGTCAAGCCAAGTATCAACTAGAGTTTGCTAGATCACAAAACATCTGGCGGCATGTTAAGCATACTTCTTAGTGCACCAGGTCCAGTCTGATTGATAAGGGCGCCAAACATCCCTTCGACACCTGTAGCAGGCTCAGATTCAAATCTTGGGCAGAAACATTTGAGACGTCATGTTCCTGAAAATAGTGGTGAGAAGCAGCTAAGTATTTTGTAGTAAGCACCCTTAGAAGTTTGAAACACAAGAATATTACAGTATGACAAGTATTTTCAAGGGCTAAAAGATGATGATATACCTCATTACAAGAAACATAGAAAGCAAAAAGGAATAATCAAAGTACCCTGGAGTAACCCCTTTGTTCTGTTTGAGAGTTTGTACAACACTAACACCGTCAGTTTATTTATTACCCATTCGATAACCAGAATCTAACTAAGTTATGAGGGATTATTTTTTAGTCCACACAAAATATTTTTAGGCTCTAGGGAAAGACTGTGACTGTAAGTGTGCGTGCACGTGCGCACGCGTGGGCGTGTGGGTGGTGCGTGCGTGTGTGTGTGTGTGCGGCTGGCGAATCTTCACTAACTCCCATAGTTTTGCACAAAGCAGCATAATATTAAGAGGAAAGAGCAACAGGAGGCCGCACAGGCTGCACAACCAGAAATCAATGTGGGATTCACATGGAAGAGGAGTCCTCTATTTCTTTTGAGAAGTGACGTTCAAAAGTACAAGAAATCCTGACACTTCCATCTCAGACGTTAGATTCTAGGAAGGCAACTTAGGTTCTCAAAACAATATACTGTCATGTTTAAACTGACAATGGTGCACGAAATTTGGATCAATAGGTTATAATGGCAAGGTCATTCAGATTAAAAATACCATCTTCTATTCAACATGTTGTACTGTGTTTGGCTTGGATGCAGCAAGGACTTCAGCCGGCAATTCAAGTTTTCTTCTACATTCAGCATGAATAAATATGAGAAACTATTTGAGGCGTAATAGCTACAGCTAGTTAGTAACCAAATAAAATCAACAAATGCAACACACGCACATTCAGTAGCAAGTTATAGCACAGTCAGGTCGGGTGTCCATGGGCGCCCGTGCCCATTGGCAGGATTGCCGGGTTGAGACATGGCAATGGCAAGGAAAAAATTAATCAAAACCTGATATTATCACCATAAGTCTAGTAAAATCAACTAAAATAAAGGACTGACCATTTCCATCTTAGTAATTGCAAAGATAAAAAAGGGAAGTCAAAATAGATCACCATATATAATTTCTGTGCAGTTAGAATAATAAATGACCCAATTCTAACACATTGAGCTAACAAAATATCATTTAGTTTATATCATTATGACACATAAAGAGGTATTGCAGAACAGAGTCTATGAGGGCTGGTGAGCAAGGAAATAAACTTTAGAGTCTATTACCGGTTAAGTAGGTTGAAGGCTTGGTGTTCCTTCAGAATCTGTTGTTGTATTGACTGGACGAACAGGGTATATATATGTCAGAATTTTCTCGCCTAGCTGAGATGGTATAACTAGACTGAGCAGAGAGACATTTTAGGCGCATAAACGAGAACAGGCTTCACTTTCTAAAGTAGAGGTAGTAGACTATTCACACTTCCGGGTATCGAGTCCATCTGGAAATACCTATGCAAAGAGGTGGATGTATTCAGAGAGATGATATATTAAATTGTAATTCCTAATAGCATAAGAGATGATATATTAAACTGTAATCACCAAGAACTATGATTTTGTTGTGTTCCATGTATACTTAAAATGTTCTACAACAATATAACATTACTTTACCTCAGTCAGCATTGTTTCCATGCTCTTGAGTTGTGTGATTACCAATGACAACTTTGTGCGAAACAAGACATGAAAGGTACAAATACATTCTACCAGAATAACCTTTTGTTCCTGATTTTGGCCATTTTGCTTTGAACTTTTGCGCCTTTTTGGAGTTCTTCTAATAGAAAACAACACACATTTTGATGTGTGTTGGAGAAGAGGCAAATTCTACTGGAACAAAATAGTAAGGTTCAGACACCAAACATAAAGTTAAATAAAGATATATGAACTGAATATTATTAGTCGATGATTCTACTTTGTGGTTCGGCTGCCTCTTTTTTTAGTCTTATCTGCTGAACTGAATGTTGTTAGCAAATGCGCTCTGTTCGAGGAGTGGTTCAGGCAGTAGGATGTTTGGTTCAATGTAAGGCCATTATGTTTTTTTGTTCTTTTTATACTGTGACGAACTCTATCTCTTCTCAAGTTCTGGGCATGAACCTATCAAAGTATTAGAAATTCATTCACCGTGGGTTTCTAACCTTTATGATTGTTTTGCTGCCAAGATTAGTGTGACCGTGTCTTGGCCTTACTTAGATGAACAAGAGCCAGTTAAATGATGCAACAAGCAGTCACAAATCAAATGATAGTTAAAATAATTGCATCTAGAGAAACATGTAATAGCCAGTAAGATAGGGGGAGATGGAGAACCTTGTCAGCGGCAGAGACATGGTGGTGGAACCAGGCGTGTACGCCGTCCTTCATGGACTGGGTGGAAGAGCGGATCTGCTTGGGCATTAAGGGGTCATCGGCACAGATCCACAATTGGAGAAGGGTAGAAGGAACGAAGGCCGTGATTCCACGGATCCTCCCGCGGTGGGGGACGACAGATCTGGTGCACGGGGACCTAGCCCCAGTGCTCGTCGTCGTGATCTGGTTCTTCCTCTCCGGTCACTAGCTCACGGCAGGGAGGCGTCGCGGCATGCTTGCGGCGGAGGTACATGGTGTGGAAGAGGAGGCAAAGCGGCTGCTGCGGAGGGGCGTGGAGAGCACGGACGCGACCTGCACCGCTCCGCCGCCATCTCCTTGCTGCAGATCGTCGTCGAATCGGACTGGCGGCTTTGGGAGAGAAGGGGGTCTGAGGAGAAGGGAAGGAGCCTGGCGGCGGCTCATTTTGGATAGAGAACGGAGGGGAAAATGAGACCTAAAGCGCGCGTCCTCAGTGCGCCAACGTCAAAATATGGCACGGGATGCAAAAATCAACGCGCCAACGCAAAAAATCAGCGCGCCCACCCCTTTCCTTCGTTTTACTTTTTTTTCACACATGATTTCATCTTCCCCTAGGATGTACTGTTCATATCACTCTTTCCCTTAAGGAGGCCAATGAGCTCTAGGTGAAGAACTTGGCCCTAAGTAAAATGTGGATTTCTAGTAGTGGTAGGCAACGAAGTGGCGGTTGGAGCGGAATGAGGAAGAGGGTTTTGTGTAGACCGGGGTTGTTGGAGGCCTACGTGGCACATGTCCGGACGGTGACAAACCTCTTCCAACTTTTTTTTCGGCTTGTGGATTTTAATCGTCCAAGCCGTGCTACGGATGTTTGCTGCACGGTGTTGTTAGCTACATATCGCTATTTCGGACCCCAAGCCGAACATACTATTTGTAGGTCACTGATAGATGGGACCCACATGGGCAACTACTATATTTTTATTATTCATGAGTGGGATCCATCCGCCACGTCGGCAGAGTAGACTACTTCAAACAAAAATATGGTGCCGCATCAGCACGGTTATCCACGGAAGACAAATTCATCACTTTTGTGTATGTCATAACTCAAAATGGTAATCCGTGACAAGTTCAAACTCCAAGGATGCATTTACCTGTCTAAAAAAATGTTCAACGCCTATTCAAAATATCCCCATGAGTTAAAAAAGGTTCATGTATAGTATAACAAAATAATATTTATTTTATACCTTAAAAGAAAGGGCGACGCTACGCGTCCGTCGGCGGATAGCGCTAAAATATCAACCACCTCTCGTTTGATAAACACAGAATTAGGGCTCCTTTGATTCAAAGGAATTGCATAGGATTTTTGGAGGATTTAAACCCTTAGGAATTTTTTCTGTGATGCTTGTTTGATTCGTAGGATTGGCATCCTTAGGAATTTTTCCATATGATCCATTTGTACTACATTTTGGAGGAAAATTTCCATCCACTCAAACCTCTTTGTAGAATACTTTTGTTTTTCCTATGCTATCAAACATTCTTTCAAATTCTGTAGGATACTATGGGACATGTCACCCTATTCCTGTATTTTTTCTATTCCTTCATTTTGACAATCCTGTGAATCAAAGAGGCCCTTAGTCATCAAATCTCCCCCAATCGTGCGCGTCCCGAATTGCAACAAGCCGGTTGTTGCGCTTCTTCCTCCGATAGTGTGAAGCAAATGGTTCGTTTTGTTTCTCTAATTTTCTGTAACAATATTCTGGTTGTGAAATCTTCTTTTCTTTAAATTCCTGCAACAAGACCTTTATTGCGAAACCTCCTCTTTTTAATTTCCTGCAACAAGTCTGTTGTTGCAAAACTTTTTCTTCTTTAATTTTCTGTAACAAGACCCTCTTGTTGCGAAACCTATTTTCTCTACTTTCTTGTAAGACGGGCTTTGTTATGAAACCTGCTCTTCCCTAATTTCTTACAACAAGTCAGCTGTTGCAAAACCTCTTCTCTAATTTTTTGCAACCAGACCCTTGTTGTAAAAATTGCAAACATACCTCCCGCCGTATCTAATTTTTTGTAACAAGATCGTTGTTGCAAAAATTGCAATAATATCTCCTGTCGCGTCGCGCATTGGTACGGTCGTCGTTCCGCAACAACACCGTTGTTGCAAAAACTTGTTCCAAAGGTAGTACATGGCATGGCAGTGAACACAACACCGTATCTATTTTTTTACGTACAAAAAAGGTACTAGTAATCAGTACTAACTACTAGTACATGGCATGGCAGTGTGTCTTCATTTTAAAAAATTATAAACAACTCAATAGCATACGATAGTGGACGTATGTATAGCCCGAGAAAGAAAGAACATACAAAACGAGCAGCATGTTGGTTGGTTTCGCGGCGGCGGGTGCGCTCAGGAAAAAAAAAGACGTTGCAGTGGGCTCCAGCCTGGACACATGGTTGGCAGGGGAGGCGGCTGATGCCTGCGCGTTATCAGCCGGCGGAAAGCGAGCGTTTTCCTAAAAGAAAACATTTATATATATGAAGAGAATGTTCCATCCTTCCCGGCTACAGGGACGTCCTGCTCACCTCCACGGTTCCACCATGCCTCGCGCCGCCCCCGTCGCCGTCCCGTGAACTCTAGCAGCTCGGCTTGGATCTCCCCGACGCCGCACTAGCGGCCCCCGTATTCTAGACCAAATCCGGCTGCACCGACGAGTTTCCCGAGGTCCAGTCCTCCTCGCCGCCGGCTCTTCCCCGCCCGCACCACGTGCCCGCGGGCGGTACTCATCTCGGCCGCCGAGCGCCGAGTGGAGCTCACGCGCGCCGCGCTGGCTGACATCAAGTGCCAGGAAACCGTCGCTCGCCTCGCCGGCGAGGAGGTACGCCGGGACGAGGTACGCGATGTCATACTCCACGGGCACAGCTTGATGCTGCTGCACGTAACCCGTTCGACGTTTTGTCCCCGGTCGGCTGTCTGTACCGTGCGTACGCCCATCTGGGACAGCGGCCTGAGGTCGAGCTGGAGGGCGCGCGGGCAGCCCCCAGGCGCGCGCAGCCGGTGTACTGTAGGCGCCTGCCGTTGTGGTTGGCTGATGACTTCTAATTAGTGTATGTGGTAAAAGTAAAACGGTAGGGCGATTGAGTGCATGATCAATTTTATCAGTCACTGATCACGTGCTAGCATCTGTGTCCATCCTATCCGCTGTACATCTTTGCTTCGTGTTCGTAATGCATGTTGAGCCTAAGATCAACATGGGGATTGCTTATGAATTAGCCCCGCTGTGGATAAATCCTTGATGCAAATTGGATGTGATGCTTGATTGATTGGAATTTCAGTATATTGGATAGATGGTGTAATGCTGCTACTAAATGTTTCTGAAATCGATGTTTATGAGTGCCTCAGCTGTGAGTTGATTGATCAGATTCCATACGCGGATGTGAAGTGCTTCAGTGCATTTCTTGACGTTTTGTGTTTTCAAGTGGTTGAAATTAGAAAAAAAAAGTGAAGCCATACACCGATACACGGATGGATATGCTTTCATGATAAAATTTACCTATGCACTTGAACTTTAATTGCTGTGCTTGAAATTGTGATTTTGAATATGCTTGAATTCTATGCACTAGAAATAGTTATATTTGAATTTTTGTGATGTCAAACATAAAGTAAAACATGAAATATTTGTGCAAATAGGACAAAGGAAAATTGAGCTGAGAAATAGGGGTTGTTGCTCGAGTTGTAGCCATTATTTTGGGGATCACGAAATAGGGGGAGACCCCATTTAAGATTTAGGGGCTACTGCTGACCATGGTCTTTATATGCATCCCAAATTATTGGACTTTTCACTCTCTGGTTTGTAATTGCTATTTTTTCTGTTTGGTGGTCAGGTCCCATATGCAACTAACGATATTGGAAACTTTGCCGCATGTTTCAATTTGCAATCACTAGCAAACTTCAGTCCATATTAAAATATGCTTTGCTAACTAAATGTGCAATTTGTTAATTTTAGTAAAAACAACGTTCATTTTGAGTAGACTTGAACAATTGATTACATTTTCACACAACAGTGATTTGATAGATCTTAGAGTCACTAAACTCATGAATGTTCGTATCTTGGTGTTTATATTTACACATAACGGTGTGCTTAGCGTGATTTTCTGAGATTTACAGATTTATCTTCAGTCTCGGCCGATTCATAGCCAGTGCACGTGTTAGATCAAGCCGGCAGTGTTTCTTATTTACAATGTCACATTCCTGCGTGCAGGTGGATGTGGTGCATGTGTGGTACTTATCTCCAAGTATGACCTGGCCACTGACAAGGTGACTGAGTTCTCAGCGAGCTCCTGCCTGACGCTCGTCGGCAGCCTCAACCACTGCTCGGTGATCACTAGCGAGGGCATTGGCAACACCCGCGATGGCTTCCACCCAGTACAGCAGCGCCTCTCCGGCTTCCACGCCTCGCAGTGCGGCTTCTGCACTCCCGGCATGTGCATGTCCATCTTCTCCACCCTCGTCAAGGCCGACAAGACCGGGGACCCCGCCCCACCGCTGGGATTCTCCAAGCTCACCTGCTCCGAGGCTGAGCACGCCGTCTCTGGCAACCTGTGTCGTTGCACCGGCTACCGGCCCATCATCGATGCCTGCAAGAGCTTCGCTGCTGACGTCGACCTCGAGGACCTTGGCCTCAATTCCTTCTGGAAGAAAGGTATCGACCGTGCCGACGTAGGCAAGCTACCGGGGTACTCCAGCGGCGCCGTCTGTACCTTCCCTGAGTTCCTCAAGGCCGAGATCAAGGGTCAAACAAACGATGTTCCAGCCGCTACGTACGATGGCTGGTACCGTCCCAAGAGCATCCAGGAGCTCCGCAACCTCTTCGATTCCAACTGGTTCGACGAAAACTCAGTTAAGATCGTGGCGTCAAACACCGGCGCCGGAGTGTACAAAGATCAAGACCTTTATGAAAAGTACATCGACATCAAAGGGATACCGGAGCTTTCGGTCATCAACAGGAGCAACAAGGGGGTGGAGATCGGGGCAGCCGTGTCCATCTCCGAAGCCATTGAGGTCTTCTCAGATGGCACTCCCGTATTCAGAAAGATCGCCGGTCACCTGAGCAAGGTGGCCTCGCCGTTCGTCCGGAACACGGCGACAATCGGAGGGAACGTGATCATGGCTCAGAGGCTGCCTTTCGCTTCAGACATCGTCACTGTCCTTCTTGCCGTGGGTTCGACAGTGACAATCCAGACGGCTTCCAAGATGCTGTGCCTGACACTGGAGGAGTTCTTGGAGCAACCTCCCTGTGACGCCAAGACCATATTGCTCACCATATTTGTCCCAGATTGGGGTTCAGACAGTGTCATCTTCGAGACCTCTCGTGCAGCTCCGAGACCGTTCGGCAATGCTGTGTCCTATGTGAATTCTGCATTCCTGGCAAGGACTTCAGGGGATGCAGCATCAGGGGAGCTCCTCATTGAGGATATCTGCCTCGCATTCGGAGCTTACGGCGTTGATCACGCCAACCGGGCTCGGAAGGTTGAAGAATTCCTGAAGGGGAAACCAGCGAGTGCACCTGTGATACTTGAAGCGGTTCAGTCGCTGAAAGATGTTATCTCGCCGTCAGAAGGCACCACACACCCTGAGTACAGAGTCAGCTTGGCGGTCAGTTTCTTGTTCAGTTTCCTTTCTTCACTTAGTAACAACCTGAATGAACCTGCAAAGTATATTGCTCCCAATGGCTCATGTGCCAAGTCATCGCCTGAGAAGCAAGATGAGGTTGCCAGCGATGGCTTGCCAATTCGCTCAAGGCAAGAACTGGTTTTCAATGATGAATACGAACCTGTCGGCAAGCCAATCACGAAAGCTGGGGCGGAGCTGCAAGCTTCTGGTATACTCCTAAACTCTTATTCCAGTATTTAGTGCAAGTGTTTCATTCAATTAATTTTCACTATAGCTGTGTATGTACTAGACCTGGCACTTGAATTTCTAGCTTTCCATAGCTTGAGCTTCTTACAAAGTTTACGTTAATATAACTTATATTTTCTTCTGCATAGTTGAAATCAAGATCTTTTCTTTTTTTGAAGACTCAGATCATTTGGTAGTTACTTGTGTACACTGGTCCATCAGTGCAGGACCATCTGATATGCTTCATCCCTGCATTTCTATTCTGAAATATGCACTTGACAATATTCTTGGTCTTGTTCAGGGGAGGCTGTGTATGTTGATGACATCCCAGCTCCCAAGGATTGTCTCTACGGAGCATTTATCTACAGCACACACCCTCATGCCCATATAAAAGGTGTCAACTTCAAATCATCGTTGGCTTCCCAAAAGGTCATCACGGTTATCTCCGCAAAGGACATTCCAGCTGGTGGAAGAAATGTTGGATCCGCCTTCCCGATGCTAGGAGACGAAGCGCTTTTCGGTGATCCGGTGTCTGAATTTGCTGGTCAGAATATTGGCATTGTGGTACCTACTTCTGAAACACTTGAGCTCAATTTCAGAAAAATGCATAACCAGCAGTTGTATATTTGTACCCCGAATTCTAAGAGGTCATTTGAACTTATCGCATCATCATGTTTCTTTGCCATCACTCAGATCGCTGAAACACAGAAGTACGCCTATATGGCAGCGAAGCAAGCCATCATTGAGTATAGCACCGAGAATCTTGAGCCGCCAATTCTGACAATAGAGGACGCCATCCAACATAATAGCTACTTCCCTGTTCTCCCATTTTTGGCTCCAAAGCCAGTTGGGGACTTTGACCAAGGGATGTCTGAAGCGGATCACAAGATACTATCAGGAGAGGTACACACTTGATACTAGAAGAACGCCCGTGCGTTGCAACGGGGCCACATTAACTTTAAGAGTTTAATATTAATCATGTTAATAATACATTTAATATTCTCATACATATCAAGTGACACTGGCGACCTTTTTGTCAATTTAGCAACGGGCTCAATTGCAACGGGCTCTTTATACATATCAGACAACTCGCTACTACTTAAACTACAACTATGGCTATCAATATTTTTTTCTCAATTTAGCTCAGCAATAGTGCCTGGCTTAATAGACTGCTTTGCATTCACCCCCTCAAAAGACAGAGAGAACCAACTCAACATGTCAGAAGATTAACAGAAATTTCATTTCTATGGCATGAACATATAGCAGGAGCACCAACACATAGATCAGCAGAGAGCAGAGCACAGCATGCACACACTCGGGCCATCTATATCATACACACACAACAACGCACACACGCATCATGCTGGCATACACATATAGAAAAGCAGGCACACACGCATCATGCGCATTGGCCGGTGCGACGCACGCAGAGCAAGTACATACGCGCGGAGAGCAAGCTAGCAAGCACGCACGCGTCCAACCCCGCCGCTGCATGCGCTGGCAGAAGGTGAGACAACAAGGGAGACTGCACATTGAAGCTGTCCATGCAAGGCTGGAGGTGTTGGGCCGGCGACGGCGGTGTCAGGACGGCGCTTGATTCGTTCCCGGTGGCGTGGAGCTTGGGGCGGCAACACGACGATAGCTAGTGCTCGGGGATGGGGGTTTGGGGCGGGGGCAGTCGACCCGATGGCTGGCGAAGTTAACGGGCTCGGGCGGCTGGAAATTCGGCGGGTGGCGGCGGCACAGCACGAGGATGGGACAGGTGGAAAACCTTGCGGGCGTTCAACTACCAATACCCACGCCTTTTTTAGGGGAATTGCTTGTGAAAATAATGTGCGACGACGACTTCGCGAGCGGATCCCCTTAAAAAAGACATAGCGAGCAAATTCCCTTAAAACTGGTAGGAATGGATACGATTGACGACGTTGATAAATAGTGGTGAATGTTGGCCTAATTTACTATCATCATGCATGGAAACGAATCATCAAGAAAAAGAATACTTCCTATTACTACACTCATAGGAAGCTTCCTAATCTCTGCTACCAAACAGTTTCTGCCCAAACAAGGAAAGAAAGTTATGGACTTGATTCGGAAGGAAACAAACGTTATGAAGATTAATTAATTTAGATTTGATCTTTAGAGATTGATTGTGATTGATTTTTTTACATAAAGACATTACTAAATAATTTGCGTCAGTATGGAAAGTTCTGATCCGTTCAGTTTTTTTCGTTGTGTGAGAGAGTGAAGTGAAAATAAACCGATGAAGTGAGGGAGGCGACGACAAAAATCTACGACGGTTAACCTACGAAAAAAAACCGGACGAAAGTGGTGGGACGAAAAAAAACCTGAAAGCGAGACTACCAACTGCTCCATTAGGAGTAGAGATTTAGGAGGCTGCATTCTTAGTTTCAGGCAAGGCCGAAATACTGACACCGAGTATCTTTTGTTAATTTCCGACAGATAAAACTTGAATCACAGTACTACTTCTACATGGAGACGCAGACCGCATTGGCCATCCCTGACGAAGATAACTGCATCACTGTCTACTCCTCGGCACAGCTACCCGAGATCACGCAGAATGTCGTCGCGGACTGTCTCGGCATTCCGTACCACAATGTTCGCATAATCACCAGAAGAGTTGGAGGCGGCTTTGGTGGAAAGGCAATGAAAGGGTCCTATGTAAGTGCCCCATTATATAACAACATGGGCATAAATTTATGAATGTAATGAAATTGTTGTGTGTTCTTCAGGTCGCATGTGCGTGTGCACTTGCAGCGTTCAAACTGCGGCGCCCTGTCAGGATGTACCTCGACCGCAAGACCGACATGATCATGGCAGGTGGGCGGCACCCGATGAAGGTGAAATACTCGGTTGGGTTCAAATCGGACGGCACAGTCACGGCACTATACGTCGACCTCAGGATGAATGCCGGGATATCACCAGACTTGAGCCCTTTGATGCCGGGTTGCACCATCGGTGCTTTGAAGAAGTACAACTGGGGTGCCCTTGCCTTCGACATCAAGTTGTGCAAGACCAACGTCTCGTCAAAGTCCGCAATGCGGGCGCCTGGCGATGTGCAAGGCTCCTTCATCGCGGAGGTCATCATCGAGCACGTCGCATCCGTGCTTGCAGCCAACCCCAACGCCATCCGTAGGACGAACCTCCACAGCGTTGAGAGCCTCACGAAATTCTACGGTGATGCCGCGGGGGACGCCCCCACGTACAGCCTCGTCGACATCTTCGACAAGCTGGCCTCGTCGTCAGAGTACCGGAGCAGGGCGGAGGCAGTTGAATGGTTCAATGGCGGGAGCAGGTGGAGGAAGCGCGGCATCTCGTGTGTGCCCATCACCTACGAGGTGTCCCTTCGGCCGACGCCTGGGAAGGTGTCCATCCTGAACGACGGCTCAATCGCTGTGGAGGTCGGCGGCGTGGAGCTCGGGCAGGGGTTGTATACCAAGGTGAAGCAGATGACGGCGTTCGGGCTTGGGGAGCTCTGCCCTGACGCCGATGGGCTGCTCGATAAGGTGCGCGTGATCCAGGTTGACTCACTGAGCATGATCCAGAGCGGGTTCACCGGCGGGAGCACCACCTCCGAGACCAGCTGTGAGGCGGTCCGGCAGTCGTGCACCGCGCTCGTCGAGCGTCTCAGGCCCATCAAAGAGGGTCTCGAGGCCAAGTCCGGCGCAGCGGTGCCATGGAGCTCCTTGATCGCCCAGGTGAAAATGGCGGGCCTGAACCTGTCGGCACATGCCTTCTGGACACCCGACCCAGCCTTTGTAAAATACCTCAACTACGGAGCCGCCGTCAGCGAGGTGGAAATCGACGTTCTGACTGGAGCGACGACGATCCTGAGGAGCGACCTCGTGTACGACTGCGGGCAGAGCCTGAACCCGGCGGTGGACCTTGGCCAGGTGAGCTCGCTGCCAATCGACACAGTCAGCTGATTGCTGGAAGATTGCTGTAATCTGAAATTATTTTTGGTTGATGGATCAGGTGGAGGGCGCATTTGTGCAAGGGGTTGGGTTCTTCACAAACGAGGAGTACACGACGAACGCCGACGGGCTGGTGGTGAACGATGGCACGTGGACGTACAAGATCCCCACGGTGGACACCATCCCAAAGCAGTTCAACGTGGAGCTCATCAGCAGCGCGCGCGACAAGAAGCGGGTACTCTCCTCCAAGGCGTCCGGCGAGCCACCGCTGCTGCTGGCGGCATCGGTGCACTGCGCCATGCGGGAGGCCATCAGAGCGGCTAGGAGGGAATTCTCGGTCAACTCGCCACTGACATTTCAGATGGATGTGCCGGCGACCATGGCCGACGTCAAGGAGCTCTGTGGCCTCGACGTCGTCGAGAGGCACCTCCAGCGCCTCTGCTCCCCCGCCACCAAGGCCTGATGATACTTGCATGTAAGTTGTGTAGAAACGTGAGACGAGCGGTTTGGGATGCTGAACAATGACTGCTTGTGTGCTGCTGTGTATGTATATAGAAGAGAGGAGACAATTCAGCTATCGTCTGGACCAAATCGGACCAATTCCATTCACTGTCAAAAGTTAGCTCGAGTTGCTATGAGAGTTATCTATTTTGGAGTTGATTTGAATAGTTTCTGAAAGGTTTTCTGAAAACTAGTTCAAACGGCTGCCATGACAAAGGTTTTGTGGATTTCTCCCCGCTGCGGCCGTGGAAGAGGTATTGGCTATTTGCTACCGCGGCGGAGAAATACCCTAAATCTTTAGCACTGCATAACGGAGGTTTCCTGCTGGAGACTATGAGGACATGTTGGGCAAGTGAGTCGGGGCATTGACGTTAGAATGTTGAACTGGCTCGGTGACACACTGGAGTACACGGGGTACACGTTTGCACCGGAGCTAGGCGCCCGGCCCCAACGGTTGGAGGTTGTTATTATCGACGTAGAAGAAGGAGGAGGTTTAAGTCGTTTTCACCGCTCTGCATTTGTTTAATTTCGTGGAAAACGTGGTTGATTAGTTTTCCCAACCGTGGTATACTTGAGAATAAGATACCCGCATCGCATCTACGAAACCGACAGCCCAGCCCAGGTATGGCCATTGTGTGTGGTTGAAAAGTTGAATAAGTTACCAGTTGAGTACGCGACATCACCGGGACATGTCAACTTTATCTTGCTGGCGTAAACAAGATACGCTTGGGCTGTAAAAAACATAAACATCTGCTTCATAGGCAGCGGCCGGCCGGCCGACACCCCCACCACCAACCACACCATGTAAAAGCCCAGAGCTACACCCGCCTTTCGGAGTCGTCTCAGGCGATAGCACACATGTCTATGTGAAAACATTGAATCCATTATCCGATAGTTCTGGTGGGGGAGTAAACAAGGAAAAAAGAAGCCAGTTTGGGTATCTTGGGACGTTATGACAAAGCTGAAGTATCTTGGCGGCAATGGGGTTTAGGGACATGGAAATCTTTAACCTTGCTTTGTTGGCGCGTCAGGCATGGAGAGTACTGGAAGATCCAAACTCTCTCAGTGCATGGATATTGAAGGCTGCATATTTTCCTAACACAAGCTTCTTGGAGGCAGAATTAGGCCATCACCCATCACAGATATGGAGGGTTGTGTTGGGGAACGTAGTAATTTCAAAAAAATTCCTACGCACATGCAAGATCATGGTGATGCATAGCAACGAGAGGGGAGAGTGTGATATACGTACCCTCGTAGATCGACAACGGAAGCGTTTGGTTGATGTACTCGTATGTCTCCACGGCCCGACCGATCAAGCACCGAAACTACGGCACCTCCGAGTTCTAGCACACGTTCAGCTCGATGACGATCCCCGGACTCTGATCCAGCAAAGTGTCGGGGAAGAGTTCCGTCAGCACGACGGCGTGGTGACGATTTTGATGTACTACTGTCGCAGGGCTTCGCCTAAGTACCACTACAATATTATCGAGGACTATGGTGGCAGGGGGCGCCGCACACGGCTAAGAATATGATCACGTGGATCAACTTGTGTTCCTCTGGGGTGCCCCTGCCTCCATATATAAAGGCTCAAGGGGGGGGGGGGTGCGGCCGGCCTAGGAGAGGCGCGCCAGGAGGAGTCCTACTCCCTCCGGGAGTAGGATTCCCCCCCAATCCTAGTTGGAATAGGATTCGCGGAGGGGGGAAAGGAGAAAGGGGGGACGGCCCCCTCTCCTTGTCCTATTCGGACCAAGGGAGGGGAGGGGCGCACGGCCCATCTCAGGCCACCTCTTCTCTTTTCCACTAAGGCCCACTAAGGCCCATATAGCTCCCGGGGGGTTCCGGTAACCTCCCGGTACTCCGGTAAAATCCCGATTTCACCCAGAACACTTCCGATATCCAAACATAGGCTTCCAATATATCAATCTTTATGTCTCGACCATTTCAAGACTCCTCGTCATGTCCGTGATCACATCCGGGACTCTGAACAACCTTTGGTACATCAAAACGTATAAACTCATAATATAACTGTCATCGAAACCTTAAGCGTGCGGACCCTACGGGTTCGAGAACAATGTAGACATGACCGAGACACGTCTCCGGTCAATAACCAATAGCGGGACCTGGATGCCCATATTGGCTCCTACATATTCTACGAAGATCTTTATCGGTCAGACCGCATAACAACATACGTTGTTCCCTTTGTCATCGGTATGTTACTTGCCCGAGATTCGATCGTCGGTATCCAATACCTAGTTCAATCTCGTTACCGGCAAGTCTCTTTACTCGTTCCGTAATACATCATCCCGCAACTAACTCATTAATTGCAATGCTTGCAAGGCTTAAGTGATGTGCATTACCGAGAGGGCCCAGAGATACCTCTCCGACGATCAGAGTGACAAATCCTAATCTCGAAATACGTCAACCCAACATGTACCTTTGGAGACACCTGTAGAGCACCTTTATAATCACCCAGTTACGTTGTGACGTTTGGTAGCACACAAAGTGTTCCTCCGGCATACGGGAGTTACATAATCTCATAGTCATAGGAACATGTATAAGTCATGAAGAAAGCAATAGCAACATACTAAACGATCGGGTGCTAAGCTAATGGAATGGGTCATGTCAATCAGATCATTCAACTAATGATGTGATCCCGTTAATCAAATGACAACTCTTTGTCCATGGTTAGGAAACACAACCATATTTAATTAACGAGCTAGTCAAGTAGAGGCATACTAGTGACACTCTGTTTGTCTATGTATTCACACATGTATTATGTTTCCGGTTAATACAATTCTAGCATGAATAATAAACCTTTATCATGATATAAGGAAATGAATAATAACTTTATTATTACCTCTAGGGCATATTTCCTTCAGGCTGTTCTTGATGGAAGAGATATTCTCAAGCAAGGCATTATTAGGCGTATTGGCAATGGGCAAACAACGAATATATGGAGAGATAATTGGTTACAGAGGACTGGACCTTTTAGACCGATCACAGCTCTCACTCCTAACCCGCCCGAGATGGTGGCCGAACTTATAGATTTGACCACAGCGTCGTGGAAGGAGGAACTGATCCGGACCACCTTTGTGCGGTTCGACGCTGAAGCCATCTTGTCCATACCGATATGCACGAGGGCAGTAGAGGATTTTTGGGCCTGGTCAGCCGAGAGGAGCGGCAGATTTTCAGTTAGTTCAGCATACCAGATGGTCATGACCAGGAACAAGGAACGAGGGGACTGGCTGGAACAGACCCCGGGTGGCTCGACACTGAACGCTAACCGAAGGGACTGGACGACATTGTGGAATATAAATGTACCTTCCAAACTTAGGGTCTTCCTGTGGCGGCTGGCGAGGCACACTATGCCGACAGTGGACCTATTGCATCAGCGGCACATGTCAGAAACTCATCAGTGTTTGCTGTGCGGGAGGGAAGACTCATGGAGACACGCACTCTTGGAGTGCACTATGTCAAGGTGTATATGGGCGCTCTCGGAGGATGAAGTGGTGCAACTGCTGAGTATGAACACGAATCTAATGGAGCTTTGGTGCTGATCATGTTTTGCTCGTGGAAGAGACTTAGTTAACGGGTCTGCTACATTCAACTTCGTATGTATCTTGCAAATCTCTATGTCTCCCACCTGGACTAGATCCCGGATGGAATTGAAGCGTCTCTTGATGTGTTTGGTTCTCTTGTGAAATCTGGATTCCTTTGCCAAGCCAATTGCACCAGTATTGTCACAAAAGATTTTCATTGGACCCGATGCACTAGGTATGACACCTAGATCGGATATGAACTCCTTCATCCAGACTCCTTCGTTTGCTGCTTCCGAAGCAGCTATGTACTCCGCTTCACATGTAGATCCCGCCACGATGCTTTGTTTAGAACTGCACCAACTGACAGCTCCACCGTTTAATATAAACACGTATCTGGTTTGCGATTTAGAATCGTCCGGATCAGTGTCAAAGCTTGCATCAACGTAACCGTTTACAATGAGCTCTTTGTCACCTCCATATACGAGAAACATATCCTTAGTCCTTTTCAGGTATTTCAGGATGTTCTTGACCGCTGTCCAGTGATCCACTCCTGGATTACTTTGGTACCTCCCTGCTAGACTTATAGCAAGGCACACATTAGGTCTGGTACACAGCATTGCATACATGATAGAGCCTATGGCTGAAGCATAGGGAACATCTTTCATTTTCTCTCTATCTTCTGTAGTGGTCGGGCATTGAGTCTGACTCAACTTCACACCTTGTAACACAGGCAAGAACCCTTTCTTTGCTTGATCCATTTTGAACTTCTTCAAAATCTTGTCAAGGTATATGCTTTGTGAAAGTCCAATTAAGCGTCTTGATCTATCTCTATAGATCTTTATGCCTAATATGTAAGCAGCTTCACCGAGGTCTTTCATTGAAAAACTCTTATTCAAGTATCCCTTTATGCTATCCAGAAATTCTATATCATTTCCAATCAGTAATATGTCATCCACATATAATATCAGAAATGCTACAGAGCTCCCACTCACTTTTTTGTAAATATAGGCTTCTCCGAAAGTCTGTATAAAACCAAATGCTTTGATCACACTATCAAAGCGTTTATTCCAACTCCGAGAGGCTTGCACCAGTCCATAAATGGATCGCTGGAGCTTGCACACTTTGTTAGCTCCCTTTGGATCGACAAAACCTTCCGGTTGCATCATATACAACTCTTCTTCCAGAAATCCATTTAGGAATGCAGTTTTGACATCCATCTGCCAAATTTCATAATCATAAAATGCGGCAATTGCTAACATGATTCGGACAGACTTAAGCATCGCTACGGGTGAGAAGGTCTCATCGTAGTCAACCCCTTGAACTTGTCGAAAACCTTTTGCGACAAGTCGAGCTTTGTAGATAGTAATATTACCGTCAGCGTCAGTCTTCTTCTTGAAGATCCATTTATTCTCAATTGATTGCCGATCATCGGGCAAGTCAACCAAAGTCCATACTTTGTTCTCATACATGGATCCCATCTCAGATTTCATGGCTTCAAGCCATTTTGCGGAATCTGGGCTCACCATCACTTCTTCATAGTTCGTAGGTTCATCATGATCTAGCAGCATGATTTCCAGAACAGGATTACCGTACCACTCTGGCGCGGATCTCACTCTGGTTGATCTACGAGGTTCAGTACTATCTTGTCCTGAAGTTTCATGATCATTATCATTAGCTTCCTCACTAATTGGTGTAGGTGTCGCAGAAACAGTTTTCCGTGATGTACTACTTTCCAATAAGGGAGCAGGTACAGTTACCTCATCAAGTTCTACTTTCCTCCCACTCACATCTTTCGAGAGAAACTCCTTCTCCAGAAAGTTTCCGAATTTAGCAACAAAAGTCTTGCCTTCGGATCTGTGATAGAAGGTGTATCCAATAGTTTCCTTTGGATATCCTATGAAGACACATTTCTCCGATTTGGGTTCGAGCTTATCAGGTTGAAGCTTTTTCACATAAGCATCGCAGCCCCAAACTTTTAGAAACGACAACTTTGGTTTCTTGCCAAACCATAGTTCATAAGGCGTCGTCTCAACGGATTTCGATGGTGCCCTATTTAACGTGAATGCGGCCGTCTCTAAAGCATAACCCCAAAACGATAGCGGTAAATCAGTAAGAGACATCATAGATCGCACCATATCTAGTAAAGTACGATTACGACGTTCGGACACACCATTACGCTGTAGTGTTCCGGGTGGCGTGAGTTGCGAAACTATTCCGCATTGCTTCAAATGTACACCAAACTCGTAACTCAAATATTCTCCTCCACGATCAGATCGTAGAAACTTTATTTTCTTGTTACGATGATTTTCAACTTCACTCTGAAATTCTTTGAACTTTTCAAATGTTTCAGACTTATGTTTCATTAAGTAGATATACCCATATCTGCTTAAGTCATCTGTGAAGGTGAGAAAATAACGATATCCGCCACGAGCCTCAATATTCATCGGACCACATACATCTGTATGTATGATTTCCAACAAATCTGTTGCTCTCTCCATAGCACCGGAGAACGGTGTTTTAGTCATCTTGCCCATGAGGCACGGTTTGCAAGTACCAAGTGATTCATAATCAAGTGGCTCCAAAAGTCCATCAGTATGGAGTTTCTTCATGCGCTTTACACCGATATGACCTAAACGGCAGTGCCACAAATAAGTTGCACCATCATTATCAACTCTGCATCTTTTGGCTTCAACATTATGAATATGTGTATCACTACTATCGAGATTCAATAAGAATAGACCACTCTTCAAGGGTGCATGCCCATAAAAGATATTACTCATATAAATAGAACAACCATTATTCTCTGATTTAAATGAATAACCGTCTCGCATTAAACAAGATCCAGATATAATGTTCATGCTCAACGCTGGCACCAAATAACAATTATTTAGGTCTAATACTAATCCCGAATGTAGATGTAGAGGTAGCGTGCCGACCGCGATCACATCGACTTTGGAACCGTTTCCCACGCGCATCGTCACCTCGTCCTTAGCCAATCTTCGCTTAATCCGTAGTCCCTGTTTCGAGTTGCAAATATTAGCAACAGAACCAGTATCAAATACCCAGGTGCTACTGCGAGCATTAGTAAGGTACACATCAATAACATGTATATCACATATACCTTTGTTCACCTTGCCATCCTTCTTATCCGCCAAATACTTGGGGCAGTTCCGCTTCCAGTGACCAGTCTGCTTGCAGTAGAAGCACTCAGTTTCAGGCTTAGGTCCAGACTTGGGTTTCTTCTCTTGAGCAGCAACTTGCTTGCTGTTCTTCTTGAAGTTCCCCTTCTTCTTCCCTTTGCCCTTTTTCTTGAAACTAGTGGTCTTGTTGACCATCAACACTTGATGCTCCTTTTTGATTTCTACCTCCGCAGCTTTCAGCATTGCGAAGAGCTCGGGAATAGTCTTATTCATCCCTTGCATATTATAGTTCATCACGAAGGTCTTGTAGCTTGGTGGCAGTGATTGAAGAATTCTGTCAATGACGCAATCATCTGGAAGATTAACTCCCATCTGAATTAAGTGATTATTATACCCAGACATTTTGAGTATATGCTCACTGACAGAACTGTTCTCCTTCATCTTGCAGCTATAGAACTTATTGGAGACTTCATATCTCTCAATCCGGGCATTTGCTTGAAATATTAACTTCAACCCCTGGAACATCTCATATGCTCCATGACGTTCAAAACGTCGTTGAAGTCCCGATTCTAAGCCGTAAAGCATGGCACACTGAACTATCGAGTAGTCATCAGCTTTGCTCTGCCAGACGTTCATAACATCTGGTGTTGCTCCAGCAGTAGGCCTGGCACCCAGCGGTGCTTCCAGGACGTAATTCTTCTGTGCAGCAATGAGGATAATCCTCAAGTTATGGACCCAGTCCATGTAATTGCTACCATCATCTTTCAACTTTGCTTTCTCAAGGAACGCATTAAAATTCAACGGAACAACAGCACGGGCCATCTATCTACAATCAAACATACATAAGCAAGATACTATCAGGTACTAAGTTCATGATAAATTTAAGTTCAATTAATCAAATTACTTAAAGAACTCCCACTTAGATAGACATCCCTCTAATCCTCTAAGTGATCACGTGATCCAAATCAACTAAACCATGTCCGATCATCACGTGAGATGGAGTAGTTTCATTGGTGAACATCATTATGTTGATCATATCTACTATATGATTCACGCTCGACCTTTTGGTCTCCGTGTTCCGAGGCCATATCTGCATATGCTTGGCTCGTCAAGTATAACCTGAGTATTCTGCGTGTGCAACTGTTTTGCACCCGTTGTATTTGAATGTAGAGCCTATCACACCCGATCATCACGTGGTGTCTCAGCATGAAAAACTTTCGCAACGGTGCATACTCAGGGAGAACACTTCTTGATAATTTTAGTGAGAGATCATCTTATAATGCTACCGTCAATCAAAGCAAGATAAGATGCATAAAAGATAAACATCACATGCAATCAATATAAGTGATATGATATGGCCATCATCATCTTGTGCCTGTGATCTCCATCTCCAAAGCACCGTCATGATCACCATCGTCACCGGCGCGACACGTTGATCTCCATCGTAGCATCGTTGTCGTATCGCCAATCTTATGCTTCCACGACTATCGCTACCGCTTAGTGATAAAGTAAAGCATCACAGCGCGATTGCATTGCATACAATAAAGCGACAACCATATGGCTCCTGCCAGTTGCCGATAACTCGGTTACAAAATATGATCATCTCATACAATAAAATTCAGCATCATGTCTTGACCATATCACATCACAACATGCCTTGCAAAAACAAGTTAGACGTCCTCTACTTTGTTGTTGTAAGTTTTACGTGGCTGCTACGGGCTTAAGCAAGAACCAATCTTACCTACGCATCAAAACCACAACGATAGTTTGTCAAGTTGGTGCTGTTTTAACCTTCGCAAGGACCGGGCGTAGCCACACTTGGTTCAACTAAACTTGGAGAAACTGTCACCCGCAAGCCACCTATGTGCAAAGCACGTCGGGAGAACCGGTCTCGCGTAACCGTACGCGTAATGTCGGTCTGGGCCACTTCGTCCAACAATACCGCCGAACCAAAGTATGACATGCTGGTAAGCAGTATGACTTATATCGCCCACAACTCACTTGTGTTCTACTCGTTCATATAACATCAACACATAAAACCTAGGCTCGGATGCCACTGTTGGGGAACGTAGTGATTTCAAAAAATTTTCTACGCACATGCAAGATCATGGTGATGCATAGCAACGAGAGGGGAGAGTGTGATCCACGTACCCTTGTAGATCGACAACGGAAGCGTTTGGTTGATGTAGTCGTACGTCTCCACGGCCCGACCGATCAAGCACCGAAACTACGGCACCTCCGAGTTCTAGCACACGTTCAGCTCGATGACGATCCCCGGACTCCGATCCAGCAAAGTGTCGGGGAAGAGTTCCGTCAGCACGATGGCGTGGTGACGGTCTTGATGTACTACTGTTGCAGGGCTTCGCCTAAGCACCGCTACAATATTATCGAGGACTATGGTGGCAGGGGGCGCCGCACACGGCTAAGAATATGATCACGTGGATCAACTTGTGTTCCTCTGGGGTGCCCCTGCCTCCGTATATAAAGGCTCAAGGGGGGGGGGGTGCGGCCGGCCTAGGAGAGGCGCGCCAGGAGGAGTCCTACTCCCTCCGGGAGTAGGATTCCCCCCCAATCCTAGTTGGAATAGGATTCGCGGAGGGGGGAAAGGAGAAAGGGGGGTCGGCCCCCTCTCCTTGTCCTATTCGGACCAAGGGAGGGGAGGGGCGCACGGCCCATCTCAGGCCACCTCTTCTCTTTTCCACTAAGACCCACTAAGGCCCATATAGCTCCCGGGGGGTTTCGGTAACCTCCCGGTACTCCGGTAAAATCCCGATTTCACCCGGAACACTTCCGATATCCAAACATAGGCTTCCAATATATCAATCTTTATGTCTCGACCATTTCGAGACTCCTCGTCATGTCCGTGATCACATCCGGGGCTCTGAACAACCTTCGGTACATCAAAACATATAAACTCATAATATAACTGTCATCGAAACCTTAAGCGTGCGGACCCTACAGGTTCGAGAACAATGTAGACATGACCGAGACACGTCTCCGGTCAATAACCAATAGTGGGACCTGGATGCCCATATTGGCTCCTACATATTCCACGAAGATCTTTATCGGTCGGACCGCATAACAACATACGTTGTTCCCTTTGTCATCGGTATGTTACTTGCCCGAGATTCGATCGTCGGTATCCAATACCTAGTTCAATCTCATTACCGGCAAGTCTCTTTACTCGTTCCGTAATACATCATCCCGCAACTAACTCATTAATTGCAATCTTGCAAGGCTTAAGTGATGTGCATTACCGAGAGGGCCCAGAGATACCTCTCCGACGATCGGAGTGACAAATCCTAATCTCGAAATACGTCAACCCAACATGTACCTTTGGAGACACCTGTAGAGCACCTTTATAATCACCCAGTTACGTTGTGATGTTTGGTAGCATACAAAGTGTTCCTCCGGCACACGGGAGTTACATAATCTCATAGTCATAGGAACATGTATAAGTCATGAAGAAAGCAATAGCAACATACTAAACGATCGGGTGCTAAGCTAATGGAATGGGTCATGTCAATCAGATCATTCAACTAATGATGTGATCCCGTTAATCAAATGACAACTCTTTGTCCATGGTTAGGAAACATAACCATCTTTAATTAACGAGCTAGTCAAGTAGAGGCATACTAGTGACACTCTGTTTGTCTATGTATTCACACATGTATTATGTTTCCGGTTAATACAATTCTAGCATGAATAATAAACCTTTATCATGATATAAGGAAATGAATAATAACTTTATTATTGCCTCTAGGGCATATTTCCTTCAGGTTTTTCTTGATGGAAGAGACATTCTCAAGCAAGGCATTATTAGGCGTATTGGCAATGGGAAAACAACGAATATATGGAGAGATAACTGGTTACAGAGGACTGGACCTTTTAGACCGATCACAGCTCTCACTCCTAACCCGCCCGAGATGGTGGCCAAACTTATAGATTCGACCACAACGTCGTGGAAGGAGGAACTGATCCGGACCACCTTTGTGCGGTTCGACGCTGAAGCCATCTTGTCCATACCGATATGCACCAGGGCAGTAGAGGATTTTTGGGCCTGGTCAGTCGAGAGGAGCGGCAGATTTTCAGTTAGTTCAGCATACCAGATGGTCATGACCAGGAAGAAGGAACGAGGGGACTGGCTGGAACAGACCCCGGGTGGCTCGACACTGAACGCTAACCGAAGGGACTGGACGACATTGTGGAATATAAATGTACCTTCCAAACTTAGGGTCTTCCTATGGCGGCTGGCGAGGCACACTATGCCGATAGTGGACCTATTGCATCAGCGGCACATGTCAGAAACTCATCAGTGTTTGCTGTGCGGGAGGGAAGACTCATGGAGACATGCACTCTTGGAGTGCACTATGTCAAGGTGTATATGGGCGCTCTCGGAGGATGAAGTGGTGCAACTGCTGAGTATGAACACGAATCCAAACGCGAAACACTGGCTGCTAGAGATGCATGATCAACTATCGCACGAGCAGTTTGTCCTATTGGTGGTCACCCTTTGGGCCACATGGAGAGCATGGCGCAAGGCTATCTATGAGGGAGTTTTTCAGAGCCCCCAAGGAACTAACCAATTCATCAAAACATACATAGCAGACTTGCAAACTATCTCTGTTGTGGGCAGTAGACAGATACAACAGCAAGCGGCGAGACCTAGTCACTAGATTGCACCACCTGACTCGTATGCGAAGATCAATATGGATGCGGCGATCGTAGCCAACCGAGGATGTGGAGTTGCTGCTGCTATATGCCGTGATCAAGCTGGTATGTTTCAAGGTGCATCAGCTTTGGTTATCAAGAGAACCAGGGACTCATCAACGCTCGAAGCATTAGCAGTCAGAGAGGCTTTAGCGCTTGCTAAAGATCTTAATATTCGCATGATACATGTCGCTTTTGACTGCAAAGTCGTAGTGGACGACATCAAGAACAAAACGCCGGCTATCTATGGAGCTATTCTGCATGAAATCATAGATCACAATTCCTCGTTTATTTCCTGTACTTTTGTGCATGAGTTTAGGAGCTCGAATTTCGAGGCTCACAATCTAGCGAAGCATAGTTTGAATTTGGGGATTGACCACCATGTGTGGTTAGGCAATACTGGTAATCTCTTTTTTGTACCTTTGAACATTGGCACAAGTTACATAAAGCTTCGCATGATTCAACAACAACACAACAACAACAAAGCCTTTAGTCCCAAACAAGTTGGGGTAGGCTAGAGGTGAAACCCATAAGATCTCGTAACCAACTCATGGCTCTGGCACATGGATAGCAAGCTTCCACGCATCCCTGTCCATAGCTAGCTCTTTGGTGATACTCCAATCCTTCAGGTCTCTCTTAACGGACTCCTTCCATGTCAAATTCGGTCTACCCCGCCCTCTCTTGACATTCTCCGCACGCTTTAGCCGTCCACTATGCACCGGAGCTTCTGGAGGCCTGCGCTGAATATGCCCAAACCATCTCAGACGATGTTGGACAAGCTTCTCTTCAATTGGTGCTACCCCAACTCTATCTCGTATATCATCATTCTGGACTCGATCCTTCCTCGTGTGGCCACACATCCATCTCAATATACGCATCTCCGCCACACCTAACTGTTGAACATGTCGCCTTTTAGTCGGCCAACACTCAGCGCCATACAACATTGCGGGTCGAACCGTCGTCCTGTAGAACTGGCCTTTTAGCTTTTGTGGCACTCTCTTGTCACAGAGAATGCCAGAAGCTTGGCGCCACTTCATCCATCCGGCTTTGATTCGATGGTTCACATCTTCATCAATACCCCCATCCTCCTGCAGCATTGACCCCAAATACCGAAAGGTGTCCTTCTGAGGTACCACCTGGCCATCAAGGCTAACCTCCTCCTTACACCTAGTAGTACTGAAACCGCACATCATGTACCCGGTTTTAGTTCTACTAAGCCTAAACCCTTTCGATTTCAAGGTTTGTCTCCATAACTCTAACTTCCTATTTACCCCCGTCCAACTATCGTCAACTAGCACCACATCATCCGCAAAGAGCATACACCATGGGATATCTCCTTGTATATCCCTTGTGACCTCATCCATCACCAATGCAAAAAGATAAGGGCTCAAAGCTGACCCCTGATGCAATCCTATCTTAATCGGGAAGTCATCAGTGTCGACATCACTTGTTCGAACACTTGTCACAACATTATCGTACATGTCCTTGATGAGGGTAATGTACTTTGCTGGGACTTTGTGTTTCTCCAAGGCCCACCACATGACATTCCGCGGTATCTTATCATAGGCCGTCTCCAAGTCAATGAATATCATATGCAAGTCCTTCTTTTGCTCCCTATATCTCTCCATAAGTTGTCGTACCAAGAAAATGGCTTCCATGGTCGACCTCCCAGGCATGAAACCAAAAAAAGGCGATAGCACAGATTTGGCCCAGTGTGGGTGTGGCCCTCCTCCGGCGTCGTGCGCGCGTGCAGGTGGACGCTATGGCCCGTGTGGGGGCACGTCCGCATGTAGCGCGCGCGGCGCTGTGTTTTATCGCATGGAACGATCTGCCTACACATGGGGTTTGCCTGATTTGGTCGTGCCTGTCGTTCCGATCGGCCGGGGGCTAGTTCTACTACACCTTTACGTGGAAGTTGCTTTCTTTTTCCCTTTTTTTTCCTGCGGAATGCTTCCATGGAAATTTCAGCGTCGGACATCACTCTAACGTATAGTAGTCCGAAACAGGCAAATGGCTTTCCTAGAGTAGAGAGCATATTCGCCTCACGACCATGCATGTCCACAGCCAGACCCATCGCTCTGTCTTTTCCCCCTCCTAAAATAAGCCCGCCACACGTCACCTCACTGCTAGTGCTGATGCAGCCCGGCCTCGTGAATCGCGAGGACCAATAGAAAAGTGCAAAAGCAAACAAAGCCTGTCTGTCACTCACACCGTTCTCTAGTACTCCCTCCATTTCAAAATATAGTGCGCCCACGCTTCCCGACGTCCAACTTTGATACTAGTGTATAAAGGCCTGTTTGGTTCCTAAATCACCTGATTTATAAGTCAGGTGACTTAAAATCAGTGACTTATAAGTCACGCCTGTTTGGTTGTCACCTGACCACACCTTCCCACCTTGTGTTTTTAATGTAAAGGTGATGGGAGCCACGCAAAAAGGGGTGACTTATAAGTTTTAAGTTGGGGTGGAGCAACTTATGACTTATAAGTTGGAGTGACTTATAAGTTGGGTCCGTTTGGCAGAATAAGTCACTTTTTTTCACATTTCGACTTATAAGTTGATAACTTATTTGAAACCAAACAGGGCCTAATACTACATCTGTAATGCATAATATCATATATTAGTATTATAGGGCATCTTTAAGGGGAACTCGTAAACCTCCTGTAACCGTCCGGACCGCGTTGTTTGGACCGCGAAAGCCATTCAACGCGGTCAGGACGCGATTTTTTCCGCAAAATGAAGACAAAGGCGGGGAAGGTTTGCGGGAGTCCGGACACGCAAAACGGATGAATTCAAGACCCAGGCCCATCCAAAACCCTTACCGGACCCCGCAACTCCATCCTTTTCATTTTCTCTTCTTCCTTCTTTCTCTCTTGCTGTCGCAGCCACTCCACTACCCCGGCCACCACGCCACACCACTGCCGAAAATCTGTGTCTCTGTCACCTTCGGTGATCCGGCAGGGCTCTCCACTGCTTCTCCACCTTCTTCGTTCAAACCCATGTCCTCTGATTGTCATGCCAAGTACCACCCTCTACTATGCCCGACAACTGTTCGATGAATCGCCGGAGCTGAAAACAGTTGTCCCTTCTTGTTTGTATCAATGGATTCTGATTTGGAGTACATATACGAGCAGTATGTTGAGTCCTTCGACGGCTCGTCAGACGAGGAGGAGTACTTCAATGAGACGGCGATGATGCAGGCGGTCCTTGAAGACGCGGAGCGTGCGGAGCAACATGTTCTCAATTTCAAGGGCTCGATCAAGGGTCACCGAGTGCTCAACCGCAACAAGGCGTGTGGGCATTTGACACTGATGGCCGACTACTTTGCCCTGATGCACTATTCGCTAACCATTTTCGCTGGCGTTTTCGAATGCGCAAGACTGTTTTTGATCATTTGTACCATGACGTCCGGTCCTACGATGACTACTCCATCCTGAAGAAGGATGCCGTGGGAACGATTGGCTTCTCTGGTTACCAGAAGTTTTCGGCCACACTCTGGATGCTTGCATATGACACGGCCGCTGATCCGTGGGACGAGTACCTACGGATGTCTGAGAGCATATGCGAAGATGCCATGGTCATGTTTGCAACTACCGTGGTCGAGGTGTTCAGACTTCAATACCTGAGAGAACCAACTATGGCAGACACCGAGTCGGCTCCTAGCAATCTCAGAAGCAAGAGGGTGGCCAGGTTTGCTTGGATCTCTTGTCTGCATGCATTGAAAATGAAAGAATTGCCCAAAGTCTTTACAAGGGCAATATTAGGGGCACGTTAAGAAGCCCATCATTCTTGAAGCAGTTGCATCAGAGGATCTTTGAATTTGGCACGCTTTCTTTGGCGCTCGGGTCTCACAATGACAATGTGCTGCTCGATCGCGTTGTTTGCGAGGCTGACTGAAGGAAAAGCTCCTCCTTGCCACTATACTGTCAATGGACATGAGTATAACTTAGGCTACTATTTGGTTGACGGTGGCTATCCTTCATGGGCTATCTTTGTCAGCACCATCTCAAACCCAGTTGGCCAGAAAAAGGCTCTTTACCCAAAGACAATAAGCAGCTACTCCCTCCGTTCCTAAATATTTGTCTTTTTAGAGATTTCGAATGGACTATTACATACAGATACATATAGATATATTTAAAAGTGTAGATTCACTCATTTTGCTCGGTATGTAGTCGCTTGTTAAAATCTCTAGAAAGACAAATATGTAGAAACGGAAGGAGTAGAAAGGATGTCGAGAGGACATTTGGAGTTCTTTAGGCCCGTTTTGCAGTTGTTCGTGGACCTGCAAAACAATGGGATTCGGAGACCTTGTGGAGGTGATGACATGTTGTATGATCATGTACCACATGATCGTCGAGGATGAGGGTGACAATGCTGTCTCAGCTTTGAAATTTGAGAACATGGTCATTCTATTCAACTTCCGGACCAGAACCCGGCCACATTTGAGGAGTTTGTTCAAATGCATCAACAAATTCGGCATCGATCAACTCACGAGAAGCTCAACGAATATCTGATTGAGTATCAGTGGGCGATAAAAGCGAACAACAATATTGGGATGTAAATATTTGAACTTTTTAAAATTTGAAATAGTGTTGCAAGCGGCTATTTGAATTTATGTGCCCTTTGTATGCGGCTATTTGAATTTCTGTGTCCTTTACGTGCAGCTACTTGATCATGCAGACTGAGAGAAAAAGCGAAAAACTAGATGTATCCGACTATGGTTAGGTGACGTCCTTATGTCCTGTTCATGGATTGGCCCCCGCGGACGGATACGGGAGGATTTGACAGGAGAGACAGTTGACGAGGAATAGTACTAGTACTACCTCGACGCATTGCACCAGACCGCGCGATCACCAACGTCGCGCCCTCGACTTGCACGTGAACGTACGTGCGCGCTGAGCACACGCTGACGCCAGCCATTTCCCGTCGCTTTGGCCCCGTCCAACGCCATTTCATAGCTAGCGAGGCGCCCGGCTGCCGCCCGTATAAAGGATAGAGTAATAGCCGGGGCTCAGTGTCCGTGCGCGCACTTGGTGAGCGACTGGTGCTCGAGGAGGAAGGTCGACCGGGTGTGGACTCTGTAGAGAGAGAGAGAGAGAGAGAGAGAGAGAGAGAGAGAGAGAGAGATGGGGTCGCTGAGGAAGGATGCGGCGGCGGCGGCGGGGGAGCGGGTGGTGCTGGCGGTGAACGGCGCGCGGCACGAGGCGGCCGGCGTCGACCCGTCGATGACGCTGCTGGAGTTCCTCCGCACGCGCACGCCCGTCCGGGGGCCCAAGCTCGGCTGCGGCGAAGGTGAGCAGAGCACCACCCCCGAAAACTCGATAGATTCATCTCCGGCGGCTAGCTCGTTACGGCGTGTGTGTGTGTGAGACAGAGAGGATCTTTGGCTGAGTAAGCGGATCGAGCCAGATCGACTGAACTCTGCATACGTGCACGTAGGGCCTCGCGCCACGTGCGCACCGATTCCAGGTCCCTCTCGTCTCGTCTTCGCCTAGGTTAGGCAGCCCTACGCTATCGTTCATCGTCTCGTCGCGTACCCATCGCCCAGGTAACCCTCCTTTCCGGTTTATAAGACTTATCTTAAAATTTTAGTTTTTTTATTGTATAAAGCTCAACTTAATTATTTCTCATCACATGTTTAAACTTCAAAATGCATTAAATTATTGCATGCAAGTATTAAGAGAAAACTGGTCAATGCATGCATGCATTGCAATTAATGCATTCATAAACATAATTTTTTTTAAAAAATAAAAGTATTAATTGGATGCTTTTGCAAACTAAAAAAATATTCCACCACTCATCATCTATCTTGGTTTGTGAGATTTTTAAATTGAGCCTTATAAATCGGAAAGGAGGGAGTAGGTAAATAGGATCAATCATACCTGTGGTAGGCATGTATCTGCTTTTCTTTCTCTGTTTCTTCTCTTCTTATGGCGCGAGTGGCGAATCTAAGGGCGAGGCTTCGCATGGCTTGAGCCTATCCTCAAAAATCGTGAATTAATATTTTACTACTAAGCCTCAGGCTATTTGGCAGGCCTAGTCCAAGTAAAATAGATGCAGCCGGCTCATCTAAGTCAACTAAGCCACGCAGAGCCTACCCTACATTTCCATCCTAGATTTGCTGCTGTATGGCGCCATCCGTTTATATTTCTTCTTCTGGCAACCCTCTTGCCTTCTCCGGCCTCGGTGTGGATAGCGTAGCATGCGACGATCTGATAACGGAGATCGCAAGAAACACAAGCGGAGACCACATGTTATACATGCTCCGTCTTGCATTTTTTTAACACATCATAGATGCAGACACTCATACATACACATATACATTTATCCATATGAATGCATGCACATACATCCTATCTTATGAGCATCTTCAAAAAATTGAGTTGTCACATCATCTTTATACTGACGAAGACACTACAGACGACTTTCGTAGCCGATGGACCGTCCGTCTTTTTTCACTAAGCACATCGCCGAAAAGACTGAAATATATCAAAGAAGAATAAAAAAAAATGTAAGCACCAATAACAAGTCAAGAACTTAAACCCTGATAATCTGGTTGCACCACAAAGAATCTAATCATCTCTTGCATAGATACTTCTGTTGCTTGCCGGACGGAGAGGATCTAGGGACTAACTTTCCAACCTATTAACACTTCGACAACAGACAATCGTATTAGCCGCTGCTCCTTCAGTTTGACAGCGGTCCATAAGTAAATAATTCAACCTGCTCTCCAGTATATAACTCAATTTTTGTGTGGAAGATACTGGATTCTTCTTCTTTTTTGCGGATCACCTAGTAGTATTCTTCCGAACGTTCAATGTGTTTTTTTTTTCTTGATATGCCTACGACTCGTGCAAAATGGTAAATGCCAATATATTATCAATCAACCATCAACAATTAGATACATCCATTTAAGGGACAAGTAATATGAATCTGAGGGAGTAGAAACATGACAAAAAACCCTTGCTCAACAATGACACTGCACGTTACTTTCATTACACTCAGGCCTAGCGATGGTATGGAGATATAGTATCTTTTTAAATTTTATTTGGGATAGTTTATAGTATTGATTAAAAAATGGGTAAGCTGGATAATTGGTTCTTTACGGTCACTCAGGCATGATGGAGACAAAATGATAGCCCGCCGTTGTACTTTTCTTTTCTCGTAGTGGAGTAGGAATGCAATGCAATCATACACCCATCCTAAATCACTGGACCATGACTCTCTGATTTGTAATTTTGTTAATTTTTCTGTTTGGTGGTCAGGTCCCATGTGCAACCGACGATATTAGAAACTTTTGGCACGTGCTTCAGTTTGCTCTATAGCGATATTTCTAATCAGTATTCCCTCCGTTTACTTTTGTAAGTCGTTTCAGACAGCTCAAAATGGGTTGTTTTGCACATTGTCTGAAATGTCTTCAAGGTCTTATAAAAGTGAACAGAGGGAGTAGTAAACTTTAGCCTATATCAATTTGACAGATGCTTTTGTAGTTACATTGATGTTTATATAGATTCACATCACTCTCCATAAATAGCCAATAAACGAGGTAATTTAATGGGACCATGTGCTTCACGATTGCCTTTTTTTAGTTCAGACATTATATAGTCTTCCACTTTCCCCGCAAAAATAAAAATAGTCTTCCACTTGTTTTTCTCATATAGCTGACAAGAAAAAGGAAAGAAAAGAAAATAGTACTATGAAATTATCGTACCACGAAAAGAGAATATGCTTCCCTAACTAAATGTGCAAGTTGCCAACTTTAGTAAAAAAAGGTTTGCGTCATTATGAGTACACATGAACAATTGATTACATTTTCGCACAACTCATGATTTGATTCCCAAACTTTGAGACAATGAAAATTTTGGTACCTGTATGAAATATTTTCGTAAATATGTCAGTAATAGTCAAAATTTGGGTGAAATGTTTCCAAACTTGATTAAAATATAAGTGATTTTTAAAAATGTGAATATCTATAAATTATATATTTAAATTATTTTTGGAACAACTAAAACTAAAATAAATATCGTTTTTAAATTCCATTGAACTTAGTGAAGAATTTAAAATTGCAAGAAAAATATATCAGACTCTTTTTGAACTATTTTAGACTATTATCAAAATTATTTGATTTTTGAAGTTTGTGTTTTTTATTGTGTAAAAAAATATTGAAATAATAATATTTGGATTGTCCATCAACTGAAAAGCGAAACACAGATCGAAAAATTAATATAACCAACAATAATACATGGCCTAACATCTGGGTGGATTGACGACTTAGGAAAAAAAAAACACCACTCATTGAGAAGCCTGACTGAAGGCACGAGATACTTTTGGGCCTATCGTTGGCATGCACGAGTGCCCAGCCCACTGCAGCCCAGTCGACGAGCAGACCAGACCTTCTTCGTTCCCGATTCTTCGATCCCCTCTAGAAAAAAGCAAATCCAATGCCCATTACGCTCCCGATTCAGCCACGCTAGGGTACGGAGGTCGCACGGCGGAGACGGGGAGGCGGCGTTGAGGTCCAGCAGCCAAGGGCGACCCATCCCCCATTCTGCGGCGGTGCGGCCATGCTCCAGGGACCTAGCTGCGGCGACCCAGCCAACGAGCACCGCACAGGCACCGCGCACTAGTAATTCCTTTCTTTGCCCTAATCGCACTTCACGGCATCATCTCAGATTCTCAATAGCAGTTTCCCTATAGGCTATAGAAATCTGAAATTCGCAGTTAGCGATTTGGTAGCATGAATTGTCAGTCAATTGTTTCGTTACCAAGTTTATAAATTGCAATTTAAGTAGATTTGGTTTTCAAAATGAGAAAGTTGTGACGGCTCCCGGGTGCCAGTAAAATAATAATAAAAAATCTGAAACTTTGCAACATCAAAGATGATCAAACTTTGGTTCTTGCAAGTTTTCATGCCAAAATATAGAGAAAGGTGTACGAACGAGTTTTAGATTTCAGTGCTAAAAATGCTCAAAACTTCAAGCACTGAATTTTTTCGTGTGTAGAGCTCCTCCAATGATTTTTTGGCATGAAAATTTGCAAGCGCCTACAAAGTTTGATCATCTTTGATGTTGCAAAGTTTCAGATTTTTTGTTTTTCTTTTCTATTTGTTTTGATTTCACTGTTCATAGAGGGTGGCTCCCGGGAGCTGAAAAACCACTCTTTCAAAATACATTCATATTGTTTGGAATTGAGATGGTTCTCAAAATAATTGAGTTAATGCCTATTGAAATACTGCAGTCGGAACTTGAAGAAAGGAAAATTGTGCTCTTCTGTAGCTTGGCCTGCCCAACCATTTGTGTAGCCGGCAATGTTTCTGATTTACAATGTCATGTTGCTGCGTGCAGGTGGATGCGGCGCATGCGTAGTTCTCATTTCCAAGTATGATCCGGCCACGGACGTGGTGACTGAGTTCTCAGTGAGCTCCTGCCTGACGCTCCTCGGCAGCCTCAACCACTGCTCCGTCACCACCAGCGAGGGCATTGGCAACACTCGCAATGGCTACCACCCCGTCCAGCAGCGCCTCGCCGGTTTCCATGCCTCCCAGTGCGGTTACTGCACTCCCGGCATGTGCATGTCCATCTTCTCTGCCCTCGTCAAGGCCGACAAGACCAGCGACCCCGCCCCAACACCGGGATTCTCCAAGCTCACCTGCTCCGAGGCCGAGCATGCCATCTCCGGCAACCTGTGCCGCTGCACCGGCTACCGGCCCATCCTCGACACGTGCAAGAGCTTCGCCGCCGACGTCGACCTTGAGGATCTCGGCCTCAACTCATTCTGGAAGAAAGGCACCGACCCTGCCGACGTCGACAAGCTGCCAGAATACTCCAGCGGCGCCGTCTGCACCTTCCCTGAGTTTCTCAAGTCCGAGATCAAGGGTCAAATGAAAGATGCTCCAGTGGTGAACGCCGGCGAAGATGGCTGGTACCATCCCAAGAGCATAGGGGAGCTCCATACCCTCTTTGACTCCGACTGGTTCGATGAAAACTCCGTCAAGATCGTGGCGTCAAACACTGGTGCCGGAGTGTACAAGGATCAAGACCTATATAAAAAATACATCGACATCAAAGGGATACCAGAACTTTCGGTCATCAACAGGAGCAACAAGGGGGTGGAGATCGGGGCAGCCGTGTCCATCTCCAAAGCCATCGAGATCTTCCTGATGGTACACCGGTGTTTAGAAAGATCGCCAGTCATCTCAGCAAGGTGGCCTCACCGTTCATCCGCAACATGGGGACCATCGGCGGGAACGTAATCATGGCGCAGAGGCTGCCATTCGCTTCAGACATCGTCACTGTTCTTCTCGCCGCGGGTTCGACTGTCACAATCCAGACTGCTTCCAAGATGCTGTGCCTAACACTGGAGGAGTTCTTGGAGCAGCCTCCCTGCGATGCCAAGACCATACTGCTCACCATATTTGTCCCTGATTGGGGTTCAGACAATATCCTCTTCGAGACCTCTCGTGCAGCTCCCAGACCATTCGGCAATGCTGTCTCCTATGTGAATTCTGCATTCCTGGCAAGGACTTCAGGGGATGCAGCCTCAGAGGGGCTCATAATTGAAGATATATGCCTCGCATTTGGCGCTTACGGCGTCGATCACGCCACTCGGGCTCGGAAAGTTGAGGAATTCCTGAAGGGGAAATCAGTGAGTGCACCGGTTATACTTGAAGCAGTTCAGTTGCTGAAAGATGTTATCTCGCCGTCAGAAGGCACCACACACCCTGAGTACAGAGTCAGCTTGGCTGTCAGTTTCTTATTCAGTTTCCTCTCTGCACTTGGTAACAACCTGAATGCTCCCAATGGTTCATGTGCTAATGGCCCCGAGAAGCATGGTAAGGTTGCCAACGATGACTTGCCTATTCGCTCAAGGCAAGAACTGGTTTTCAATGACGAATACAAACCTGTCGGCAAGCCGATCACGAAATCCGGGGCCGAGCTGCAAGCTTCTGGTATACTCCTACACTCTGATTCCATTTTTTTATTTAGCTTACAAGTGTTTACTTATATTAGTTTGTACTCTTGAATTACAAGCGCTAGTAGTACTTCAACCTTATAATTTATGTCCTGGCACTGAACTTCTTAGATTTCTGTAGCTTGAACAAGATTGTTTGGGTTTTCTTTTTATTCATCTTTGGTACACTGCTTCAATCATGCTGAACCATTTGAAATGCTTCATCCCTGAATGTATTTCTTAAAAAAAAATGTTGGCACATCTAACTTCTGTCCTGAAACATGGGCTTGACGGTATTCCTTCTTGATTTCCAGGGGAGGCTGTGTATGTTGATGACATCCCTGCTCCCAAGGATTGCCTCTATGGAGCATTTATCTACAGCACACACCCTCATGCCCATATAAAAGGTGTCAACTTCAGATCATCTTTGGCTTCAGAAAAGGTCATCACAGTTATCTCCGCAAAGGACATTCCTGCTGGTGGAAAAAATGTTGGGTCCGGCTGGGCGATGCTAGGACACGAAGCTCTTTTCGGCGATCCGGTTTCTGAATTTGCTGGTCAAAATATTGGCATCGTGGTACCTACTTCTGAACCGCTTGAACTCAATTTCAGGAAAATGCATAACCAGTAGTATATTTTTACCCTGAATTTTAAGAGGTCATTTGAACTTATCGCATCATCATGTTCCTTGCCATCACTCAGATCGCTGAAACACAGAAGTATGCCTATATGGCAGCGAAGCAAGCTATCATCGAGTATAGCACCGAGAATCTTGAGCCGCCAATTCTGACAATAGAGGACGCCATCCAACATGACAGCTACATCCCTGTTCTCCCATTTCTTGCTCCTCAGCCAGTTGGGGACTTCGACCAAGGGATGTCTGAAGCAGATCACAAGATCCTATCAGGAGAGGTACACACTTGATATTTAGGAGGCTGGATTCTTAGATTCAGACAAGGCCCAAATATTGACACCTAGTAACTTTTGTTAATTTCCGACAGGTGAAACTTAAATCGCAGTACTACTTCTACATGGAGACGCAGACCGCATTGGCCATCCCTGACGAAGACAACTGCATCACCGTCTACGTCTCGACGCAGCTACCGGAGATCACGCAGAATGTCGTCGCGGACCTCCTTGGCATTCCCTACCACAATGTTCGCATCATCAGCAGGAGAGTTGGAGGTGGCTTTGGTGGAAAGGGAATGAAAGGAACCCATGTAAGTGCCCCACTGTGTAACCCAGGAGATTCACATATTTATGAAACTGATCATGGAGAAATTGTTGTGTTCTTCAGGCTGCATGTGCGTGTGCGCTTGCTGCATTCAAGCTTAGGCGCCCTGTCCGGATGTACCTCGACCGGAAGACGGATATGATCATGGCAGGAGGGCGTCACCCGATGAAGGCGAAGTACTCCGTCGGGTTCAAGTCGGACGGCACGCTCACAGCGCTGCATGTCGATCTCGGCATCAACGCCGGGATATCACCGGACTTAAGCCCGTTGATCCCGGCTTACACCATCGCTTCTCTGAAGAAGTACAACTGGGGCGCCCTGGCCTTCGACATCAAGTTGTGCAAGACGAACATGTCGTCCAAGTCGGTGGTGCGGGCGCCCGGCGACGTGCAGGGTTCCTTCATCGCCGAGGCCATCATCGAGCACGTCGCATCCGTGCTCGGGTCCGACACCAACGTTGTCCGAAGAAAGAACCTTCACAGCGTCGAGAGCCTCACGAAGTTCTACAGCGACTCTGCGGGAGACGCCCCGACATACAGCCTCGTGGGCATCTTTGACAAGCTGGCCTCGTCGCCGGAGTACCGGAGCAGGGCAGAGGCTATTGAGCGGTTCAATGGCGGGAGCAGGTGGAAGAAGCGCGGCATCTCGTGTGTGCCGATCACCTATGAGGTGACCCTCCGGCCAACGCCGGGGAAGGTGTCCATCCTGAACGACGGCTCGATCGCTGTGGAGGTCGGCGGCGTGGAGATCGGGCAAGGGCTGTATACCAAGGTGAAGCAGATGACGGCATTTGGGCTAGGGGAGCTCTGCCCTGACGCCGACAAACTCCTTGACAAAGTGCGTGTCATCCAGGCCGACTCGCTGAGCATGATCCAAGGCGGCTTCACCGGCGGGAGCACCACCTCGGAGAGCAGCTGCGAGGCGGTCAGGCAGGCGTGCACCGTGCTCGTCAAGCGCCTCAAGCCCATCAAAGAGGGCCTCGAGGCGAAGTCCGGTGCGCTGGTGCCATGGAGCACCCTGATCGCCCAAGCGAACATGGCAAGCGTGAACCTGTCGGCGCACGCCTTCTGGACGCCAGACCCAGCCTTTGTAAAATACATCAACTATGGAGCCGCCGTCAGCGAGGTGGAAATTGACGTGCTGACTGGGGGCACGACGATCCTGAGAAGCGACCTTGTGTACGACTGTGGGCAGAGCCTGAACCCGGCGGTGGACCTCGGCCAGGTGAGCTCGCCGCCGATCAGCACATCCACTTGCTATTGCTGAAGATCGTTGTAATCTGAATTCATTTTTGCTGGATGGATCAGGTGGAGGGCGCGTTCGTGCAAGGGGTGGGGTTCTTCACGAACGAGGACTATGCGAGGAACGCCGACGGGCTGGTGGTGAACGACGGCACCTGGACGTACAAGATCCCCACGGTTGACACCATCCCTAAGCAGTTCAACGTGGAGCTCATTAACAGCGCGCGCGACCAGAAGCGGGTGCTCTCCTCCAAGGCGTCCGGCGAGCCGCCGCTGCTGCTTGCGGCGTCGGTGCACTGCGCAATGCGGGAGGCCATCAGGGCGGCCAGGAAGGAATTCAAGGCCAACTCGCCGCTGACGTTCCAGATGGACGTGCCGGCGACCATGGCCGACGTCAAGGAGCTGTGCGGCCTCGACGTCGTCGAGAGGCACCTTCAGAGCCTCACTTCGGCCGCCGCCAGCGCCGCAGTGAAGGCGTGATCGTATTTGCATGTAAATTGTGTCGAAACGTGGGCATATGTACTGCTGTAATGACACGATGAAGGTGTGGGACGCTGAACAATGTCCGTGTTTTGAATCAGAATGATCGAATCCCTTGATCGATGGTTACAGGCCTCCTTTTATATGTATCGAAGAGACATGACGATCCCTCGAGGAGGCGTCGGTTCCACGAGATCGAAGGGAGGCGTCGGTTGCGGGACAAACCGCAACGACGGTTTGGGCAAGGGGAGATTTTCCCCTAATTACAGAATTATTTTTAACACTTCCCCTAATCTACACTTGACCATGTAGATCATCTTCACGATTGTCCGGAAAGCTCTATCATCTCAAAAGATTCTCCTTCAAAAGTTCTTCATAAAATCTTTGATGAGATCCTGAAACATATACTCACAAAGAAAGATAGCATAATGTGATGTTATTAAAATAAGGATATCTCAAGAAAAGACTCCCCCTGACACCTGTAAGTCCTTAAGTCTTCGCATACCAATTCCATGAACACGTTTCTGGAACGTAGAATTTGGTAGAGACTTGGTAAATAAATCAGCAAGGTTGTCGCATGATTTGACTTGCAGAATGCTTATTTCCCCGCTTTTCTGAAGATTATGGAGAAAAAACTATTTAGGAGAAATATGCTTGGTGATATTACTCTTGATGTATCCTGTTTGCATCTACGCAACACAGGCCGCATTATCTTCATAGATAACGGTAGGTGATTTTATCGAACCCATTCCACATGACTGTTGTATGTGGTTTATCATTCTGCGAAGCCATACACATTCGCATGTTGCTTCAAATAACGAAATTATTTCAGAATGATTGGTAGATGTTGCCACCAGAGTTTGTTTCGAAGACTTCCATGATATAGCAGTACCACCATGTAGGAACACGAAGCCAGTCTAAGATCTGGCATTATGGGGATCAGACAAATAGCCGACATCTGCATATCCAATCACATCAGAGTCTTGATTTTTCTGGAACTGGAAAAATAGGCCAAAATCCTTTGTGCCTTGGAGATATCGAAAGATATTCTTCACTCCAGACCAATGACGTTTGGTGGGAGCTGCGCTATGTCTAGCAAGTAGATTCACTGCAAATGCAATATCAGGTCTTGTGCAATTTGCAAGATACATAAGCGCTCCAACAGCACTAAGGTATGGAACTTCAGGTCCCAACACCTTTTCTCCATCATCCCTTGGTCTGAACGGATCTTTCTCTACGTCTAGAGATCGAACCACCATGAGAGTTTTAGATGAATAGGATTTGTCCATATTGAATTTCTCCAATATTTTCTGGATACAGGCAGATTGGTGTACCATGATTCCTGAGGGAAGGTGCTCAAGTTGAATACCTAAGGAAAATTTGGTTTTACCCAAATCCTTCATCTCAAATTCCATCTTTAGGTGATTGCGTGCTTCATCAATGTCTGGTGTGCTGCCGATGATGTTGAGATCATCAACATACACAGAGATGATGCAAAATCCTGTAGAGGACTTCTTGATGAAAACACATGGGCAATCAGCACTATTGGAGTAACCTTTCTGAAGAAGGAACTCACTGAGTCGGTTGTACTACATCCGTCCCGACTGCCTTAAGCCATATAGTGACTTATTCAGCTTTACACAATACATGTTGTGTTTCGCATTTTTATCCGGGACAGAGATTCCATCAAGAACCTTCATATATATGTCTGAATCTAGTGACCCGTAAAGATATGCGGTCACGACGTCTATCAACTGCATAGATAGATGGTTTTGCACTGCCAAAGATATAAGATATCGGAAAGTGGTTGCAGTCATTACTGGAGAATATGTTTCAGTGAAATCAATGCCGGGTTTCTGCGTGAAACCTTGTGCTACGAGCCTTGCTTTATATCTCACCACCTCATTGTTCTCATTCCGTTTCCGGAGAAAAACCCATTTGAATCCGACAGGGAAAACACTGGGAGGTGTAGGTATTGCTTTAGTGAATACCTTTCTTTTGTTAAGTGATGCAATTTCTGCTTGGGTTGCATCCTTCCATTTAGGCCAGTCGGAGCGCTTTTGGCACTCAACGATAGATCTTGGATCATGATTAGTGAGAAGGGTATCTGCAATCTTTTCAGCAAAATATATGTCGACAGTCGTAGTCTTACGATCAAATGATTCTCCAGAATCAACATAGTTGATGGAAATTTCCTGCACCCCTAGTGACTCTTCGTGATTTCCCAATACGATCGAGTCTGGGTGTTCCGATGTCCCAGTTAGTTTGTGTTGGGGAACGTTGCAAAAAACAAAAATTTTCCTACGAATTCACCAAGATACAGCTATGAGTTCATCTAGCAACGAGTGATTGGATGCATCTACGTACCTTGTAGATCGCGAGCGGAAGCGTTCAAAGAACGGGGATGAGGGAGTCGTACTCGACGTGATTCGAATCACCGAAGATCCTAGCACCGAACGGACGGCACCTCCGCGTTCAACACACGTACGGTCAGGGTAACGTCTCCTTCTTCTTGATCCAGCAAGAGGGAAGGAGAGGTTGAGGAAGATGGCTCCAGCAGCAGCACGACGGCGTGGTGGTGATGGAGCTGCAGTACTCCGTCAGGGCTTCGCCAAGCGCTATGGAGGAGGAGGAGGTGTTGGAGAGGGAGAAGGAGGCAACCAAAGGCATGGGTGAAAAAGCCCTCCTTCCCCCACTATATATAGGAGGGCCAAGGGGGGGGGGGCGCCGGCCCTAGGAGATCCAATCTCCTAGGGGGGGCGGCGGCCAAGGGAGGTTTCCCTCCCCCCCAAGGCACCTAAGGGTGCCTTCCACTAGTGGGACTCCTCCCCTTTGGAAACCCTAGGCGCATGGGCCTATTGGGGCTGGTGCCCTTGGCCCATGTAGGCCAAGGCGCACCCCCTACAGCCCATGTGGCCCCCCGGGGCAGGTGGCCCCACCCGGTGGGCCCCCGGGACCCTTCCGGTGGTCCCGGTACAATACCGATAACCCCGAAACTTGTCCCGATGGCCGAAATAGCACTTCTTATATATAATTCTTTACCTCCGGACCATTCCGGAACTCCTCGTGACGTCCGGGATCTCATCCGGGACTCCGAACAACATTCGGGTTACTGCATATACATATCCCTACAACCCTAGCGTCACCGAACCTTAAGCGTGTAGACCCTACGGGTTCGGGAGATATGTAGACATGACCGAGACGACTCTCCGGTCAATAACCAACAGCGGGATCTGGATACCCATGTTGGCTCCCACATACTCCACGATGATCTCATCGGATGAACCACGATGCCGAGGATTCAAGCAACCCCGTATGCAATTCCCTTTGTCAATCGGTATGTTACTTGCCCGAGATTCGATCGTCGGTATCCCAATACCTCGTTCAATCTCGTTACCGGCAAGTCACTTTACTCGTACCGTAATGCATGATCCCGTGACCAGACACTTGGTCACTTTGAGCTCATTATGATGATGCATTACCGAGTGGGCCCAGTGATACCTCTCCGTCATACGGAGTGACAAATCCCAGTCTCGATCCGTGTCAACCCAACAGACACTTTTGGAGATACCTGTAGTGCACCTTTATAGTCACCCAGTTACGTTGTGACGTTTGGTACACCCAAAGCACTCCTACGGTATCCGGGAGTTACACGATCTCATGGTCAAAGGAAAAGATACTTGACATTGGAAAAGCTCTAGCAAACGAACTACACGATCTTGCGCTATGCTTAGGATTGGGTCTTGTCCATCACATCATTCTCCTAATGATGTGATCCCGTTATCAATGACATCCAATGTCCATAGCCAGGAAACCATGACTATCTGTTGATCAACGAGCTAGTCAACTAGAGGCTTACCAGGGACATATTATGGTCTATGTATTCACACGTGTATTACGATTTCCGGATAATACAGTTATAGCATGAATAAAGACAATTATCATGAACAAGGAAATATAATAATAATGCTTTTATTATTGCCTCTAGGGCATATTTCCAACAGTCTCCCACTTGCACTAGAGTCAATAATCTAGTTACATTGTTATGAATCGAACACCCATGGAATTCTGGTGTTGATCATGTTTTGCCCTAGGGAGAGGTTTAGTCAACGGATCTGCTACATTCAGGTCTGTATGTACTTTACAAATCTCGATGTCTCCATCTTGAACATTTTCACGAATGGAGTTGAAGCGACGCTTGATGTGCCTTGTCTTCTTGTGAAACCTGGGCTCCTTGGCAAGTGCAATAGCTCCAGTGTTGTCACAGAAGAGTTTGATTGGCCCCGACGCATTGGGTATGACTCCTAGGTCGGTGATGAACTCCTTCACCCATATTGCTTCATGTGCTGCCTCCGAGGCTGCCATGTACTCAGCTTCACATGTAGATCCCGCCACGACGCTCTGCTTGCAACTGCACCAGCTTACTGCCCCACCATTCAACATATACACGTATCTGGTTTGTGACTTAGAGTCATCCAGATCTGTGTCGAAGCTAGCGTCGACGTAACCCCTTACGACGAGCTCTTCGTCACCTCCATAAACGAGAAACATGTCCTTTGTCCTTTTCAGGTACTTCAGGATATTCTTGACCGCTGTCCAGTGTTCCTTGCCGGGATTACTTTGGTACCTTCCTACCAAACTTACGGCAAGGTTTACATCAGGTCTGGTACACAGCATGGCATACATAATAGATCCTATGGCTGAAGCATAGGGGATGACACTCATCTCTTCTTTATCTTTTGCCGTGGTCGGGCATTGAGCCGAGCTCAATCTCACACCTTGCAAAACAGGCAAGAACCCTTTCTTGGACTGATCCATTTTGAACTTCTTCAAAATCTTATCAAGGTATGTGCCTTGTGAAAGACCTATGAGGCGTCTCGATCTATCCCTATAGATCTTGATGCCTAATATATAAGCAGCTTCTCCAAGGTCCTTCATTGAAAAACTCTTATTCAAGTAGGCCTTAATGCTGTCCAAAAGTTCTATATCATTTCCCATCAAAAGTATGTCATCTACATATAATATGAGAAATGCTACGGAGCTCCCACTCACTTTCTTGTAAACGCAGGCTTCTCCATAAGTCTGCATAAACCCAAACGCTTTGATCATCTCATCAAAGTGAATGTTCCAACTCTGAGATGCTTGCACCAGCCCATAAATGGATCGCTGGAGCTTGCATACCTTGTTAGCATTCTCAGGGTCGACAAAACCTTCCGGCTGCATCATATACAGTTCTTCCTTAAGATAACCGTTAAGGAATGCCGTTTTGACGTCCATTTGCCATATCTCATAATCATAGTATGCGGCAATTGCTAACATGATTCGGACGGACTTCAGCTTCGCTACCGGTGAGAAAGTCTCATCGTAGTCAACCCCTTGAACTTGTCGATAACCCTTAGCGACAAGCCGAGCTTTATAGATGGGCACATTACCATCCGCGTCTGTCTTCTTCTTAAAAATCCATTTGTTTTCTATGGCTCGCCGCTCAACGGGCAAGTCAGTAAAAGTCCATACTTCGTTTTCATACATGGATCCTATCTCGGATTTCATGGCTTCTAGCCATTTGTCGGAATCCGGGCCCGCCATCGCTTCTTCATAGTTCGAAGGTTCACCGTTGTCTAACAACATGATTTCCAAGACAGGGTTGCCGTACCACTCTGGTGCGGAACGTGTCCTTGTGGACCTTTGAATTTCAGTAGGAGCTTGATCAGAAGTATCTTGATCATCATCAATAACTTCCTCTCTAGTCGGTGCAGGCACCTCAGGAACATTTTCTTGAGTTGCGCCATTTTCCGGTTCAAGAGGTAATACTTCATCAAGCTCTACTTTCCTCCCACTTACTTCTTTCGAGAGAAACTCTTTCTCTAGAAAGGACCCATTCTTGGCAACAAAGATCTTGCCTTCGGATCTGAGGTAGAAGATATACCCAATAGTTTCTTTAGGGTATCCTATGAAGACGCATTTTTCCGATTTGGGTTCGAGCTTTTCAGGTTGAAGTTTCCTGACATAAGCATCGCATCCCCAAACTTTTAGAAACGACAGCTTAGGCTTCTTCCCAAACCATAATTCAAACGACGTCGTCTCAACGGATTTCGACGGTGCCCTATTTAAAGTGAATGCGACAGTCTCTAAAGCATAGCCCCAAAAGGATAGTGGTAAATCGGCAAGAGACATCATAGATCGCACCATATCTAATAGAGTGCTATTACGACGTTCGGACACACCATTACGCTGAGGTGTTCCAGGCGGCGTGAGTTGTCAAACTATTCCACATTTTCTTAAGTGTGTACCAAACTCGTGACTCAAGTATTCTCCTCCACGATCTGATCGCAGGAACTTGATTTTCCTGTCACGTTGATTTTCAACCTCACTCTGAAATTCCTTGAACTTTTCAAAGGTCTCAGACTTGTGTTTCATTAAGTAGACATACCCATATCTACTCAAGTCATCGGTGAGGGTGAGAACATAACGATAGCCACCGCGAGCCTCAACACTCATTGGACCGCACACATCAGTATGTATGATTTCCAATAAGTTGGTTGCTCGCTCCATTGTTCCTGAGAACGGAGTCTTGGTCATTTTACCCATGAGGCATGGTTCGCACGTGTCAAATGATTCATAATCAAGAGACTCTAAAAGTCCATCAGCATGGAGCTTCTTCATGCGTTTGACACCTATGTGACCAAGGCGGCAGTGCCACAAGTATGTGGGACTATCATTATCAATCTTACATCTTTTGGTACTTACAATATGAATATGTGTAGCATTACGCTCGAGATTCATAAAGAACAAACCATTCACCATCGGAGCATGACCATAAAACATATCTCTCATATAAATAGAACAACCATTATTCTCGGATTTAAATGAGTAGCCATCTCGAATTAAACGAGATCCTGATACAATGTTCATGCTCAAACTTGGCACTAAATAACAATTATTGAGGTTCAAAACTAACCCCGTAGGTAAATGTAGAGGTAGCGTGCCGACGGTGATCACATCGACCTTGGAACCATTCCCGACGCGCATCGTCACCTCGTCCTTCGCCAGTCTCCGTTTATTCCGCAGCTCCTGCTGTGAGTTACAAATATGAGCAACGGCACCGGTATCAAATACCCAGGAGTTACTACGAGTACTGGTAAGGTACACATCAATTACATGTATATCAAATATACCTTTGGTGTTGCTGGCCTTCTTGTCCGCTAAGTATTTGGGGCAGTTCCGTTTCCAATGATCCTTCCCTTTGCAATAAAAGCACTCCGTCTCAGGCTTGGGTCCATTCTTTGACTTCTTCCCGGCATCTTGCTTGCCGGGCGCGGCAACTTCCTTGCCGTCCTTCTTGAAGTTCTTTTTACCCATGCCCTTTTTGAACTTAGTGGTTTATTGACCATCAACACTTGATGTTCCTTCTTGACTTCTACCTCTGCTGATTTCAGCATAGCAAATACTTCAGGAATGGTCTTTTCCATCCCCTGCATATTGAAGTTCATCACAAAGCTCTTGTAGCTCGGTGGAAGCGACTGGAGGATTCTGTCAATGACCGCGTCATCCGGGAGATTAACTCCCAGCTGAGTCAAGCGGTTATGTAACCCAGACATAGTGAGTATGTGCTCACTGACAGAACTATTTTCCTCCATCTTACAGCTGAAGAACTTGTCGGAGACCTCATATCTCTCGATTCGGGCATGAGCTTGAAAAACCATTTTCAGCTCTTCGAACATCTCATATGCTCCATGTCTCTCAAAACGCTTTTGGAGCCCCGGCTCTAAGCTATAAAGCATGCCGCACTGAACGAGGGAGTAGTCATCAGCACGTGTCTGCCAAGCGTTCATAACGTCTTGGTTCTGTGGGACGGGTGGATCACCTAGCGGTGCTTGTAGGACATAATCTTTCTTGGCAGCTATGAGGATGATCCTTAGGTTCCGGACCTAGTCCGTATAGTTGCTGCCATCGTCTTTCAGCTTGGTTTTCTCTAGGAACGCGTTGAAGTTGAGGACTACGTTGGCCATTTGATCTACAAGACATATTGTAAAGATTTTAGACTAAGTTCATGATAATTAAGTTCATCTAATCAAATTATTCAATGAACTCCCACTTAGATAGACATCCCTCTTCTAGTCATCTAAGTATAACATGATCCGAGTTAACTAGGCCGTGTCCGATCATCACGTGAGACGGACTAGTCAACGTCGGTGAACATCTTCATGTTGATCGTATCTTCTATACGACTCATGCTCGACCTTTTGGTCTTCTGTGTTCCGAGGCCATGTCTATGCACATGCTAGGCTCGTCAAGTCAACCTAAGTGTATTGCGTGTGTAAATCTGTCTTACACCCGTTGTATGTGAATGTTAGAATCTATCACACCCGATCATCACGTGGTGCTTCGAAACAACAAACCGTCGCAACGGTGCACAGTTAGGGGGAACACTTTCTTGAAATTATTATGAGGGATCATCTTATTTACTACCGTCGTTCTAAGCAAACAAGATGCAAAACATGATAAACATCACATGCAATCAAATAATAATAGTGACATGATATGGCCAATATCACATAGCTCCTTTGATCTCCATCTTGGGGCTCCATGATCATCTTGTCACCGGCATGACACCATGATCTCCATCATCATGATCCCCATCATTGTGTCTCCATGAAGTTGCTCGCCAACTATTACTTCTACTACTATGGCTAACGCGTTTAGCAATAAAGTAAAATAATTTACATGGCGTTTCTTAATGACACGCAGGTCATACAAAAAATAAAGACAACTCCTATGGCTCCTGCCGGTTGTCATACTCATTGACATGCAAGTCGTGATTCCTATTACAATAGCATGAACATCTCATACATCACATATAGATCATTCATCATTCATCACAACTTTGGCCATATCATATCACAAAGCACTTGCTGCAAAAACAAGTTAGACGTCCTCTAATTGTTGTTGCAAGTTTTACGTGGCTGAAGTAGGGTTCTAGCAAGAACGTTTTCTTACCTACGTGAAAGCCACAACGTGATTTGTCAACTTCTATTTACCCTTCATAAGGACCCTTTTCATCGAATCCGCTCCAACTAAAGTAGGAGAGACAGACACCCGCCAGCCACCTTATGCAACTTGTGCATGTTAGTCGGTGGAACCGGTCTCACGTAAGCGTACGTGTAAGGTTGGTCCGGGCCGCTTCATCCCACAATACCGTTGAAGCAAGATAAGACTAGTAGCGGCAAGAAAGTTGACAACATCAACGCCCACAACAAATTGTGTTCTACTCGTGCAAGAGAACTACGCATAGACCTAGCTCATGATGCCACTGTTGGGGAACGTTGCAGAAAACAAAAAATTTCCTACGAATTCACCAAGATCCATCTATGAGTTCATCTAGCAACGAGTGATTGGATGCATCTACCTACCTTGTAGATCGCGAGCGAAAGCGTTCAAAGAACGGGGATGAGGGAGTCGTACTCGACGTGATTCGAATCACCGAAGATCCTAGCACCGAACGGACGGCACCTCCGCGTTCAACACACGTACGGTCAGGGTAACGTCTCCTTCTTCTTGATCTAGCAAGAGGGAAGGAGAGGTTGAGGAAGATGGCTCCAGCAGCAGCACGACGGCGTGGTGGTGATGGAGCTGCAGTACTCCGTCAGGGCTTCGCCAAGCGCTATGGAGGAGGAGGAGGTGTTGGAGAGGGAGAAGGAGGCAACCAAAGGCATGGGTGAAAAAGCCCTCCTTCCCCCACTATATATAGGAGGGCCAAGGGGGGGGGGGCGCCGGCCCTAGGAGATCCAATCTCCTAGGGGGGGCGGCGGCCAAGGGAGGTTTCCCTCCCCCCCAAGGCACCTAAGGGTGCCTTCCACTAGTGGGACTCCTCCCCTTTGGAAACCCTAGGCGCATGGGCCTATTGGGGCTGGTGCCCTTGGCCCATGTAGGACAAGGCGCACCCCCTACAGCCCATGTGGCCCCCCGGGGCAGGTGGCCCCACCCGGTGGGCCCCCGGGACCCTTCCGGTGGTCCCGGTACAATATCGATAACCCCGAAACTTGTCCCGATGGCCGAAATAGCACTTCCTATATATAATTCTTTACCTCGGGACCATTCCGGAACTCCTCGTGACGTCCGGGATCTCATCCGGGACTCCGAACAACATTCGGGTTACTGCATATACATATCCCTACAACCCTAGCGTCACCAAACCTTAAGTGTGTAGACCCTACGGGTTCGGGAGATATGTAGACATGACCGAGACGACTCTCCGGTCAATAACCAACAGCGGGATCTGGATACCCATGTTGGCTCCCACATACTCCACGATGATCTCATCGGATGAACCACGATGCCGAGGATTCAAGCAACCCCGTATGCAATTCCCTTTGTCAATCGGTATGTTACTTGCCCGAGATTCGATCGTCGGTATCCCAATACCTCGTTCAATCTTGTTATCGGCAAGTCACTTTACTCGTACCGTAATGCATGATCCCGTGACCAGACACTTGGTCACTTTGAGCTCATTATGATGATGCATTACCGAGTGGGCCCAGTGATACCTCTCCGTCATACGGAGTGACAAATCCCAGTCTCGATCCGTGTCAACCCAACAGACACTTTCGGAGATACCTGTAGTGCACCTTTATAGTCACCCAGTTACGTTGTGACGTTTGGTACACACAAAGCACTCCTACGGTATCCGGGAGTTACACGATCTCATGGTCAAAGGAAAAGATACTTGACATTGGAAAAGCTCTAGCAAACGAACTACACGATCTTGCGCTATGCTTAGGATTGGGTCTTGTCCATCACATCATTCTCCTAATGATGTGATCCCGTTATCAATGACATCCAATGTCCATAGCCAGGAAACCATGACTATCTGTTGATCAACGAGCTAGTCAACTAGAGGCTTACTAGGGACATATTATGGTCTATGTATTCACACGTGTATTATGATTTCCGGATAATACAGTTATAGCATGAATAAAGACAATTATCATGAACAAGGAAATATAATAATAATGCTTTTATTATTGCCTCTAGGGCATATTTCCAACAGTTTGTGCACACTGGAACTGGGTTGTGGAGGTTGCCCTTCCATTGGGTGTATACTACCCATCAGGTGTTTGTCAACGTTGAGTTGACCTGCATTTACTGACTCCGAGGTTTTTCTCCTCGATTTCCTTTGCTTCTAGCGCGTCAGAAACCCCTCTTTTTAGGAATAGGGAGTTGAGTGGTTTTTATTGGTACCTCCACTCTTTCTGGCGCGTTTCTGGCCGGGTTTAAGGATTTTGTAACACCTTTCAAATCAGTAAATAAATCTGGCAGATTATTTGCAAGATGTTGCAAATTAATGATCTTCCGAACTTGAAGTTCGGTCTCATGGGTACGTGGATCAGAGGATGAAATGGAATGAGCATTCCAATCAATTTCCGGGCATTCTTTCCGGTACTTGAAATCTCCCCCTAATGCCGGAAAATGTTCCTCATTAAATATGCAATCAGCGTGACGGGCTGTGAACAGATCCCCAGTCAGGGGTTCCAGGTACTTAATAATCGACGGCGATTTGTACCCCACATAGATCTCCAACTTCCTGTGTGGGCCCATAGATGTCCGCTGTGGTGGTGAGATCGGGATGTATGCAGCACATCCAAACTTACGCAGATGGGAAATGCTTGGAGGATTCCACGTACCAATTCCAGAGGGGAAGAACTGTGATATGCAGTTGGCCTCAATTGTATCAAGTCAGCAGTGTGTAAAATGGCGTGACCCCAACAAGAGGTTGGCAAGTTGCAATTCGTCAACAAAGGTCTTGCAATGAGTTTGATCCTCTTAATCAATGCTTCAGCCAAACCATTTTGTGTATGGAGATATGGAACAGAATGCTGAACTTCAATCCCCAAAGCCATGCAATAATCATTGAAAGCACGTGAGGAGAATTCTGCAGCATTGTCCATTCGAATTGATTTAATTCGACTTTTAGGATAATGGGCTTGCAACTTAATGACTTGTCTCATTATCTTGGCAAATGCATAGTTTCGTGTGGATAGAAGACACACATGTGACCATCGTGTAGATGCGTCAATCAGAACCATGAAATACCGAAAAGGTCCAGATAATGACTGAATGGGACCACAATTGTCTCCTTGAATACGTTCAAGGAACTGAAGTGGTTCAGCTTGTATTTTGAGGTGTGAGGGCCTCAAAATTAGCTTTCCCGTGGCACAAGATGTGCACACAAAATCAGAAGATTGAGGAAATTTTGACTCAAGCAAATTATGACCAATGGAATTGCTAGTAATTTTTCTCATCATCCCTATTCCAGGATGGCCTAGGCGATCATGCCAGGTTTGGAATGCGTTAACATTCTGAAAAATTACTTTGTATGCAACATGTTCCACGGGTTTGATGTACGTATAGTACAAACCAGACGATAGAGAAGGAATTTTCTCATGTACCTTTTTGCCATATCCGTCATCTTTAGTAAAGAGTAGATACTCCTCTTTGTTGTCTTCATGGGTTTCAATATGAAAACCATTTTTACGGATATCTCGATAACTGATCAGGGTACATGCAGAATCGGGATACAGTAAAGCATCCTCAATTGTCACATATGTACCACTTGGGAGGGTGAATATGGCACGTCCAGTACCAACAATCACAGTATCGCGTCCAGCGATAGTTAGAATATCTCCATTCGTCTTTTTTAGAGTTTGGAAATATTTCATCTCCCTCAGTATGGAGTTTGTGGCACCACTGTCCACAAGGGATAATTCCTCTTCCATCGGATTGTCCCCGTAGAAAACTATATAAAACAAAGAATTTTCAATAAGAAAACCTCATAGTAATATATAGAATACAATCTTTATTATATCAAATGTGCTGATACAATACAATATAAAGACAACAACAAACTTATGTTCTTATTACAATCATCACAAATGGACATAATTAAGTAGATTACTAAGGAGATTGAGGGACTAGTCGAAGTTGCCAAACACGTTGTTTGCAGTGTACTCAATCAACGTGTTCTCCATTTCAGCAGTAGCCTCAGGCAGATAAGGAACCACGGCATTGCTCGGTCCAGGAGGAACATCGTGCGAACCACCAACTCCTTTTGCGCTATACGGATGAAGGTTGAAGTTGGCTTTAAACCTTTTCCCTTGAGGTGCTTTGCGTCCCTGAGATTGCTGGTACAACATAACCAGATGCTTGGTCATTGTGCACTTTTCAGTAGAATGCGTGGAGCATCCACACTTGTTACAAAGCTTAGATTTATCAAACCTGGGCTTTGAAGTGCCTTTTCCCTTGTGTGGGTATCTAGATCTCCTGTTCCCATTGTGCTTTCGCTTATGCTCGGAATTGGATTGTTTACCTCGAGAGGTACCATTAAACTTTTGTCTATTTGCAACATTCAGATGAACTTCAGGTAAAGGTTGTGCCCCAACTAGGCGCTGAGAGCCATTCTTAGTGAGTAGCTCATCATGCTTTTCAGCTTGAAGTAACATGTGAATAAGCTCGGAATAGACAGTGTAGTTACGAGCACGGTATTGCTGTTGGAGGATCCTATCTGAAGGGAGCATAGTAGACAAAGTTTTCACTATCTTCTCCCCCTCAGTAGGTTCCTTCTCACAAAAGCGCAGTTTGGAACATATCTTATGAACAACATGATTGTACTCACCGATGGACTTGAAATCCTAAAGACGAAGATGAGTCCAATCATGGAGTGCTTCGGGCAGGACTACTGCCTTCTACTGTTCATACCTCGTTTTAAGGGCCAGAAATAGACTACTAGGAGATTCCTCCTGTAAATACTCAGACTTGAGATCTGGATGAATATGGTGCCTTATGATGAATAAGGCAGCATAGTTCTGCTGTTCTGTCAGCGGCATGGCCTCATCCGGGAGAGGGGTCTCCGGGGGTTGTATTTCACGCGCTATCCCACGGGACGCAAGACTGATCTTGATGTCCATAGCCCATGTAGGGTAGTTGTGGCCATTGAGGGCAAGCTCCTCAAACTCTTTGGCAGTCATCTTTGCCTACATGGGAAACCAGAGATAATTAATTTACGGGTGGTAAATTAAAAACCATCATGGTTGTGTAATAAGAATGCAAAAATTGATACTCAAGTCTAAACTTGAAAAATTCTCAACCTCAATTGTGTGAACATAACACTTTGAAGATCACATAGATCTCACAGTAATAGGCTACATCGCCATTACCTTGTGTATGCTACAATTCAGATATAAGGAATACACGTTGGAGGTAATCATTTGTCGAGAATGACAAAGCGTAGACCTCACAGTAAGAGAGGATATTCTGCAAATGAGCAGTAGATCACAACTCATTACCTTGTGATTCCAAATAAGATGAGGGAGAAACATCCAAAAATTTGCAAGTTTGATATGCGAGAGAAGACCTCAATCGCAAAGACATGTTCGATAAAAATGAGATGTGGTAAACACATCGAACATGTCATTCTTCCCAGATGAAATCCAGTACTTTATTTATATTATCAATCCATTACATAATATAAACACACTAATAATTACACAAGTCCTAGTCAGATTTAATCTAGAACTGGACTAGTATGTAAGTAGTAGTCAAACTAGGTACTAAACAGAGTCTAAAACTGCACCATATACAATAATTAGTACTAGACTAATAAAAACAGAGATTAAAAAAAACTTGAAGAGAGTAGGCCAATCGCCTGGGCCTGGGCCTGCCATCACCGACCGAGGCCAGCCTGCAGCCACCCACACCGCATAAGAGGAGGCGAGAGGTGGGGCGGTTACGGATAAGGACCCGCACCACGCTCGATCCCCACCACCACCTGCGCTCGCAAGGAGCAGGGAGCCCAGTCGCCGACGACCGGGGCGAGCGCCGGCGCCTCCCCTCGCATCTTTAGGTGTCAGCGACGTGACACCGACGAGGCCTCTTCATCTGAAGAGGAGATGACGACGGTGGAGGCCTGGCGCAGTGGAGTAGCAGTGAAGCCGAGGTTCGCCGGAGCCCATGAGCCTGGGCGATGGCCGGGGCGGCGGTCGAGGGCTGCAACGACGCGCCCGAAGAGGCGGCCGAAGCGCCGCTCCGTGCGGCTGCTCGAGCCCGCGGCTGTCTCCTGTTGAGGCGTGCCGCCGCCGCCGGCGGCGCCCTCCATGCCGACTCCAAGGCGGACTACTCCGGAGGCCCGGTCGACGGGGAGACGAAGGCGAGCGCCTCCTCCTCGTTCACGACGACGCGCATCGGCACATGGCAGTATCCGGGCGGGCCAGCGGCCTCGGAGGCGGGTGTTGGCGTCGACGGCGCGAGCCACGCGACCGGTGGAGGAGGTGGTGGAGGCGGAGATCCAGGGGGCGGTGCAGGCGCGGTTGCAGCCCTGTGCACCATGGAGGCGCTCGGGCCGGCCACTAGCCAGGGGTCGAACCCCATGGGCGCCTGGCCACGGGCGCAGGGAGCACCATCGTGGTTGCGTCCAGGAGCGAGGGGAGCACCGCGGGGGGGGGGGGGGGCGTCCAGCGGCGCGGTGGCGGCCAGGAGCACCACGTCCAGCGGCACGGTGGCGGCCAGGAGCGCCATGTCAGCGGCGCTGCGGCCGAATCGACGAATGGTTTGCATCTGGCGACGGAAACGGCGGTGGCCACCAACTCCATGGCGGCGAAGGGCAATGAGGCGGTAGCGGCGACCGTCCTCGCGGATCAGACGGAGGAAGAAGGAGACGAGGCCTGTCATCTCACCGGCGGCGAGTGCTTCCTCTCTTCTCCTTTCTCTGTTGCCTTTTGCTCTCGCTGGCTGTTCTACGTGCGTGATAACGTGTTTTGAATCAGAATGATCGAATCCCTTGATCGATGGTTACAGACCCCCTTTTATATGTCCCGAAGAGACACGACGATCCCTCGAGGAGGCGTCGGTTCAAGGAGATCGAAGGGAGGCATCGGTTGCGGGACAAACCGCAATGACGGTTTGGGCAAGGGGAGATTTTCCCCTAATTACATAATTATTTTTAACAGTTCGGTTTGCCTGTGTGCTGCTGTGTATAGAAGAGAGGAGATAAAACAGCTATCGACGTGGATCTATCATAAGCGTTGGGTTTTCATCTAACGGCAGGCATGCACATGCTGCGATTCTGCTTATAATGTACTCCCTCCCTCCGTTCCTAAATATTTATCTTTTTAGAGATTTCAAATGGACTACCACATATAGATATATCTCTACTCCTAATGTCTCAGTTGGTAGTCTCCGTTTCGGGTTTATTTTCGTCCCACCACTTTCGTCCGGTTTATTTTTGTTGGTTTTTTTCGTCATCTCTCACCAGGGGGCGGCCGCCCCGGGCCCCCGAGGCCGAGGGGGACCCCCAGCCCCAGGACGTCGTCCTTTGTACTGCGCCACGCTGAAAATTAGGTCGCGATTAATCAGGGTCTATTCCATCCTCGATTCATCCTTCCGATTTGACTATCCACGATGCCGCGGCCGGTCCGCTCTTCCTCGCACTTCTTTGAGTTCTTTCGGCTTTCCATCCGCCGCGGGCATCAGGATTATGAACTTGCGATGGTCTTGTTGTCATCCGCGGAGACAGGTTGCCTCTCATGGCAAAGCTTCTGCCTGTAGTCGCTGCTGCTGCGTGGTTGAAGTCCATGCTCTTGGTGGCTACCCCCTGACGGAAGGTAAGACTGCATTTTCTCTTCAAATATCTAGCTGATTAATATATTCGGTGTCTATTGTTTGTAGGGATGGCAATGTGTAGGGTATGGGCGGGTACGACACTTTTCTACCCAAACTCATACCAAAATCTTTTTTCTATACCCACCCACTTCACTATGCATGGGCGTAAATTGGTACTCATGCCCATACCCATCGGGTATCCTATACCCACTGGGTATCCGGTGGGTACAATATATAGCATTGACATGACAAAAGTAAGATTAGAAAAAGGTCTAAATTCAGGTACCCATCCGGTGGGTATAATATATAGCCTTGGTTGGGGATGAATCGACGAGGATTTAGTAACCCGGCTCTTGATTGCTTCAAGGAAAAGCATAGAAGATAGTACTGGGGCGATGGCCGTCTATGGCCTATGGTCCGTGGGCTAGTTAAGAACTCAAGATAATTATTTACTCACATATTATAGGGTTTAATTTATTTATTAATTTTCTGGGTATCCATTGGGTTACCCATGGGTATAATTTCATACCCATACCCTACCCATGTTTTTGGCGGGTATGGATACCCATACCCATGGGTATGAAGTGGTAAAAAGTCTCACCCATGCCCACTATTTTCGGGTAGGGTACCCGCGGGTACCCATACCCATGGGCAAAACTGCCATCCCTAATTGTTTGCCGTTTACTGTTAAGTTGGTATTAACTAGCGCAAGTGAGCGTTGTACAGGCAGTACTAACTTACTCATGGTTGCTCACTTTTTGCATAAGAACATCTGACTTGTATACATGTCTTGGAGAACGTAGGTCCAAATATTCATAATGATTTTTCTGCATCACTTGCCTCACTTTTCTTGTCTGAGCACTTCAATCATAGGTTTTCCTTTAGCCATGTCTCCAAGATTTGCTGTCATAATTTTCGAGACACACTTTTAGTTCATTGTTGCAACATGACCATTGATAATCAAATGATTGTACATTACCTAAGGATAGACTGTACTGGAAAATTATTGGTTTGTGAGTATGCCATAATAATTAGTAAAATTATATTAGTTGATCTTGTATGTTGTGTGGCTTTGTAACTTTGCCTGAGCATATCAATATACTTACATATATTGACTATTTTTGTACGTATACATTAAGAGGCCATGTTTTCGTTTCGCCCCGGGCCCCCGAAATCTCAGGACCGGCCCTGCCGCCGTCGCAGATCACCAGGACACCGCCGTCGCCTCGGATCCCCACACGCCGCCAACATGGCCGTGACAACTGATGAGCACGCTCCGTCTCCAGGTTCGTTCTTTGAATTTGTTTTCTTGTTAACTTCTGACGTGTTATAGATTTTATATCAGTAAAAGTGTCATCCTTGGTGATAAGATGGGACTATATTAGAGCTATTATTAGTGTATGCTAGATTGGATCAAATGTAGACATAAAAATGCAACAAAACTGCAAGTCCACATCTGATTCAACACACTTCCACTGTAGTGTTTGAGTGCGTATACTGATGTTCTTTGATCAACATAGGGTGATGCTTGGTAGTTACCCCTCTCTCAGCCTTGCAAATTTTGGGTGTGTGAATTTGCAACTTGGACACCTCATAGAATGTTCGTCCGAATGTTCGAAATTGATCATGTATATATCCCTAGCAGATCTAAGCTGTCACTACTCTTTTTTTGGTTGTCAGGAAATGTATTTTTGATCTCAGCTTCTAATGATGAAAAGAAGTAGTCAAGAATAAAATTTGATGTCCTTTGGCACCTTACAAGACGATAAACATCAACACTGGTGTTCTGTTGTTCTGATAACTGCAAAATAGGAATGCATGGTACTTATGTAACCACATATGTTTCCTTCTTCACTTTTGGGAGGATATTTCTTACACCCTTTATATTGACTTATCCCTGATCGTAATATTGCAGCATCAATGGGCATGAAGGGCGTGGGTTGAAGACCAATTATTCTACATTGTTCGGTCTATTTAAAGGTAACTGTACTAAACATCCTGTTCTTACTGCTCTTTACTCTTTAGTTAATACCATCAGTGTGGCACTCCTCCTTTTTAACGTTCTTTTAGTTAGTAGCAGTATTTTTGAAGTGTTTCTACCATTTCTCTGGAGGTTCTAGCGGTGTTCACGATATTAGGCTGTAATTGTTGCCAGCCTGATCTTGGTAAATTTTCCTTGCTTAGTCTTAATATTGAAACTTGCTCGGGGTATCCAACCAAGGCCACATTTTTGATAAATAAGATGCAAGATTCTATTCTGTCAACAGGCTTTGATGTGTCATCAGCAGCTCTATTGCAAGTCTCTAGCGTCGACTTACCCCAGTTCCTTCGGTTCAGATGCCGTTTCCTAATTGCTAGAGCTGCAAGGGTACATATTTACTTCCTTATCATCCTTGAGTCATATTATCTGTGAGGGTACTTAATTGCTTACGTGTTTGCAATTTCTATTTTTGAACCTTTATAGCTAATCCTCTCTTTAATTTTCAGTTAGCTATTTATTTTCTTACGCATGAAAGAACTTTTCTTAATGCGTGGGTGTTTATAGAACATCGCTGGTCTCTTCAATGGCAATCAGTACTCATTGGTGTTGTCAGGCATTCAATCAGAGGTGCGGCATGCTTCTGACATCAACGACATTGCCAACAACGTCTATCAGCACAATTCGGCCACCGGTCCTACCGTTCTGCAAACTTGGATCTCTGGCAAAAACTGAAAATTTCTTTTTGGGTTAAGCACTACTGATTTGTGGTCGTAAATTCTTTTGGCGAGGAATCTTAAATATATTGTAATGTCAGTATCTCGACTGGCATTGAGGATTAAGAACTTTAACTGTGCCGCCACATTTTGTAGGCACTATAACTACCATTCTAGGCATGTATATGCATGGTATTCTATGCAGAATTTATTTGCTCATATACAAGGAATACTCACTACATTATGAGACAAAGTTTATTATGGACTGGTAAGAGCTTACTGATGATTCATCCTGTCATCCTTAGATACAAAGATGAAGGTGTACACAATTCAAACACTCATGTTTGGCTAGTTCCACGCAACACACCTGCTCCATGAAACATCATCATTGGTCGAGGTAAGCACTCCTTCATGCATCCTCCGTGTTTTTTTTCATTCATCAAGTTTGATTTTTTTACATGCATTTTAGTTTTCTCTTTAGTTGTTTTGTACTTACTGAAATAATGACTTCAGTGGCAAAAATTGCTTATGTATTTGTTGAAACATGGGCATGACTCATGCATTTTGTTAGGCTGAAGCACAGGAAGAAGCAGTGTGAAAATCTCTTGCGTATTCTCGGTCTTGTTTTTATTGAGCTCATAGTTGTGTACTATTTGTTTTCACTTCTTTGGAAGTGATATATTTGGTAATAACAAGTTCTTGTGTGGTGCTCCATATATGCATTCGGGATTATGAATTAGATTTTTCCAGTATCTTACATCAGGGATCATCAACGGGGATGAAAAGGTTGTCGAATGGTTTCTCCTGGGTAGTGATATGAGTTATACCTTGTAAGTGTTCTACAAAGTGGATATCATGGAACGAGAAAGCTAAGTACCCGCCGACTGGTGGTTAGCGACAGGCACGCACGCTTCTGTCATCCTTGGTTGTTGGCTCATTTTTTCAAAAAAATAGGAGGTGGGCTAATTTTGTAGATACTTGATTACCGCGAGTAGGCCACTGCTATAGTGCAGCCCTCCATCTATAGTGCAGATCTGGCGAATATAATTTATCATTTTTTCCCTCTCCAGATCCTTTTGTTCGCCAGATCTGATTTTCTTGCTCTCTTCCCAATCCATTTTTCCCTCTCCAGATCTTTTTTCGTTCGAGATTTTTTCACGCAAAAATTGATGTGAACAAGAGAGGATTTGATCATTGCACCACTAGTGAGCCAACTCAACTAGCCTACCACCTGACCTACGATCTCTTTCTTGAACAAAAGAAAGTAAATGGGCTATTTAACATGTCTCCGCTACTACGTATGCATAAAAACGAGTTAATTTACTGTTTGATTTTTTCCGCGCTTAGGTACCCCGTTCCTGCTAACTTTACCGACCCGGAGGGGGGGGGGGGTGATGAAATATCCTCCATTAACTTTCGTGTAAATAACATGGTAACTCAAAATTCATAGACCTGATAACTTATATACCCCGGTCCTAAAAACTTTGTCGGCGAGGGTGGGGGTGGGGTAGTTGTTGAAACATACCACGGTAATTTCTGTGCAAATAACATGATAACTCAAACATGGCGGACCTGATAACTTATGTACCCCGGTCTTGATAACTTGGTCGGTGAGGGTGGGGGTGGGGCAAGTCGCTGAAACATGTCATGGTCACTTCTGTGCAAATAACATGATAACTCAAACATGGAGGACCTGATAACTTGGTCGGCGAGGATGGGGTGGGGCAAGTCGCTAAAACATGTCACGGTAACTTATGTGCAAATAACATGATAACTCATACATGGTAGACCTGATAACTTTGTCGGAGGGGTCGGGGTGGGGGTGTCGTTGAAACGTACGACGGTAACTTCTATGCAAATAACATGATAACTCACACATCGTAAACATGATAAATTATGTACTAGTCCTGGTAACTTTGTCGGAGGGGCCGGAGTGGGGAAGTCATTGAAACAAACATACCACGATAACTTCTATGCAAATAATATGATAACTCACACATCATAGACATTAAATTACGTACCCTGTCCTGGTAACTTTGTCGGTGGGGTTGGGGTTGGGGGGAGTCATTGAAACATACCACGATAACTTCTATGCAAATAACATGATAAGTCACACATCGTAGAAATGATAAATTATGTACCCAATCCTGATAACTTTATCGGCGGGGTAGGATGGGAGGAGTTGTTGAATCATAACACGATAACTCTTATGCAAATAACATGATAAATCACACATCACAGACTTGATAATTTATGTACCCGACCCTGGTAAATGTGGTGACTGTGGTGAGGGGTGGGGGGGGGGGGGCAACCCCGGTAATTTATATGTAAATAGCTTGTTAATAGACACATACTAAGCTGATAACTCACATACAAACGCCATTATAATTTTTTGACCTGAAATTTTTTTGTTGAAAAATATACACCCGGTAATATCTATGTAAAAAGCATGATAATGTATACATCACAGATTTGATAACTAATATCTTACATTTTAAACACCATGGTATCTTTCATCCAAGGGAAAAAAGTTTTTAAACATTTTCATTGGTAATTTATGTGTTAAATTACCATACTTCCTCATGCCTTAACCTTCTCGTACTGTAGTTATCAGCCTTATCATGGTATAGTTATCATGTTGCTCATACCCATAGTTATCAGGCTGGTCATGCCAAAGTTACCAAGCCAAACTTTTTTTTTCTGATATGGCAGAAATAAGAAAGGTTCAAATAACATTGTTTATCTATAATAGACAACAACAAAAGGTGGTTTAGTTGGTTATTAGGCTCAATAGGTATTGCATAGACTTAGGTTCGAATCCGTCGTTAGCATAGTCCATCATGGAATGCCCTTTTGGCATCAATAGCGAATTGACATAGTGCTTTGATTTTCAATAAATATAGGAGATAAGGGGGTGAAAGGTATGATGCAATCTGTTGTGGTACCTAGATGGAACTGTTGAACCGGTGAAAAAGTCATATTTCAGTATCTGCCCAACCTCTGCATGTAATACACCTACTTTGTTCTTCCTTTCTTTTGTTCTAATGACTAACTTGTCCATCTCAACTGTCATTATTCCCTTTATAGTAGCACATATAAATAGGTATATTTTACATTACTTGGTATGCTAAAATCTGAAATCGTATTTAAGAGTTTACTCCCATTTACTTGTGTTTTTTCATGCTAATAGAATTGGTGTCAATTAGACTTCGTCGTGTTTCTTCAAATTTAATGGTTTGTCATGGAATATGGAATTTGAGTATGACAGCTACTGAACTGAAAATAATCTATCGAACAATAATAAAATGATGAGCAGTTACTATATCGCAGAGTCCTAAGACTGAATGATAGGCCAATACACTGGCGAAATATAAGTTCTTTGTTTGGATACCAAGCAGGAAAATAGTTCACATAGTTTTGCCAACTATTTTATTCCATCTGTTAATTTGCCAACTATTTTATTGGATATATGGAGTACTAATTAATTAGCCATAACTATAGTTTATTAGTTCGCTCGTTGGTTTCCTCACCTCCCAGGTTGGTTCGCTTCCTCTCCTCACCCCCGCATATTTTCAGTCCAAATCGATAACCCATCTCATCCCATTAGGACAATTACAGAAAGGAAATAGGTGAAAGAAAATGTTGGCGGTTTGAAAAGACTTACCAGATCCGCCCATGAAATCTCTCAAAAGACCTGATGAAAGCTTCAGAAGTTAGCTACCATCAGTTTCTTCGGTTCAGCACTGCACATATATTTTCTAGATTTTACACATTGGAAAATGTCTCATGTACTTGACTTCCATATTTTTTGCAGCTTCTTTCTTTGGCTTATTTCAAGTAAGATGGAAGTGGCTTTTGATTTTCTTATGTTCCTGAAGATGCAGATTCGAGAGGAACCATGAGGGGACCTAGAAAAGCTAGCATATTCTCATTTGAGAAAAATCTCATTTCTGCCACAATCTAGCAATCCCACTAGAGGAGAACCAGCATCACTTTGACAACTTCATGTAACCCCAAAACGAAGGATCATCCTTGCTACCCCTTCAGGGAAGGATTCTGATGAAGCCTAGCTGTTGTTGGAGGTTCCTCACAATGCATGACACTTAACAGGTAGGATAAATTTAGCCTATTCAATGGAGGTGTTTCAACAAATGCAGGAGGAAGATGACAGGATTCCTACTCGCTAGAGAAGAACAAAAATACTAAGGTACTGTGTTTCTTTTCTAAGGCATTTGTTCTTTTGTATGGTAAAAGCATGAGGCATCCGACATCGTATAGCAATAAAAAGGGAGTATTACTAATGAACACTTGACTGAAAATTGCATTCAAGTGACTTGGACTGCAGTTTGTCTTGAGATTAAAGAGATTGGCCATATTGTATAGATATTGACCGCAATATAGGAAAGTTTCAGATTCGAAGGGGGGGTGGGGAGCAGCTGACCAGTGGAGGGTGGCCTGCGGGTTGAGGAGCTCGGTGGCGAAGAGGAGCCGTCGACGTTGGGGTGCACCACAGGATCCCCTCCTCATCCAGTTACGTGCATCCAGGTGCGCACGGTGTGGGGAAGGTATCCAGGACACCGAGCTAGATCCCTGAGCGCATGGGACGGAGGAGCCCACCTCGTGCTGCAAGGTGCGTGCGAGTCGCCGGGCGTGGCCACGACCAAAATCAGACATGTGTGTGTGCCACCAGCGCGGCTGGGGGCGGGATGGAGGAGTGGTACAACAATGTAGGGCCAGCGGGAGCCGGAGGCGCTGCCTCTTGCTGGAAAGAGAGCCACCGCCCTTGCCCGTCGTTGCCGGCCTGCCGCGGCGAGATGAAGGGGAAAGAGAAAGAGTGAGGGGCGTGGGATGGATGAGTGAGAGTGTTGTGCCCATCGTTTAGATTTCTCCAGTAAGTTGTTTAGATTTCTTCCCGCTCATGTCCGACTGGTCGGTTTAGTTCCTGAATTGTAGCTTCCCCGGTATGTTTGGTAATTCACAGTCCTACCCGTTTGATAGTGTATTGATGCCTGACAACCACGTAATGAGTGCATGTTGTTCAAGTGCTTATCTTTTTCTGTTAAACCATTTTTCATCTAGGAATTCTTCATTTTGTAATATAGAGTAGTGAACGAATTTGCTAGGGAATCATATGCACTATTTTTGTAGCTTGAATAATTCGCTATGTTCTAATTTGAAATTAGGTTGGCAAATCGTTTGATGTGCTGTCTGTTGCATATTGTTCGAAGATGGGGCCCATCTCTTTCTAAACTGCAAAGAAGTGAAGGAGCAATGGTATGCCTTGCTGCTGGAGGAAATCCGGATGAGAGTGTAATTCAGCACATGACGTCATGAGAAAAATTCTGAGGTTGCGGAGAAGGATAAGTTGCTCACTATTTAAGTGTGGGCCAAGCAATTTTTGAAACAGACTGTCTGATACTCAAGCAGGCTGTAAGCTTTGAAGCGTATGGTCAAGTGCCGCTGGGTATTTTCTTATGTGAAATCAAGTACCCATTACTATAAGCGTACTTTATTCATTGATTGAGGCTAGAGTGATTCATGCTCCAAGGGGATGTAACCAGCCATCTAATGTGCTCACAGCTTTGGGTGCAGGATTAGACAATGGTGATCATGTTGAATGGTTCTCAGACTACTTTGAGGTTGTAGCCCATGTTGTAACCGACGATTTAGCCGTGTATTCTCTCTGTTCCTAAATATAAATCTTTTTAGAGGTTTCAAATGGACTATAACATACGGATGTATATAGACATGTTTTAGAGTGTAGATTCACTCATTTTGCTCCATATGTAGTCCCTTGTTGAAATCTCTAAAAAGACTTATATTTGGGAACAGGGGACAGTGATACGGGAGCTGGCTGATACGTCTCCGTCGTATCTACTTTTCTAAACACTTTTGCCCTTGTTTTGGACTCTAACTTGCATAATTTGAATGGAACTAACTTGGACTGACGCTGTTTTCAGCAGAATTACCATGGTGTTATTTATGTGCAGAAACAGAAGTTCTCGGAATGACCTGAAACTTCACGGAGCAACTTTTTGGAAAATATAAAAAATACCTGTAAAAGATGAAGGCCAGGGGGCCCACCACCTGTCCACGAGGGTGGGGGGCACGCCCCCCTACCTCGTGGCCCCCTGGAGCTCCTCCGACTCCAACTCCAACTCTATATATTGTGTTTCGGGGAGGAAAAAATCAGAGAGAAGAATTCATCGCGTTTTATGATACGGAGCCACCGCCAATCCCTAAATCCTCTCGGGAGGGCTGATCTGGAGTCCGTTCGGGGCTCCGGAGAGGGGAATCCGTCGTCATCGTCATCATCAACCATCCTCCATCACCAATTTCATGATGCTCAACGCCGTGCGTGAGTAATTCCATCGTAGGCTTGCTGGACGGTGATGGGTTGGATGGGATCTATCATGTAATCGAGTTAGTTTTGTTAGGGTTTGATCCCTAGTATCCACTATGTTCTGAGATTGATTTTGCTATGCTTAATGCTTGTCACTAGGGTCCGAGTGCCATAATTTCAGATCTGAACCTATTATGTTTTCATCAATATATGAGAGTTCTTGATCCTATCTTGCAAGTCTATAGTCACCTATTATGTGTTATGATCCGTTAACCCTGAAGTGACAATAATCGGGATACTTACCGGTGATGACCATAGTTTGAGGAGTTCATGTATTCTTAATGCTTTATTCCGGTACTCTATTAAAAGGAGGCATTAATATCCCTTAGTTTCCGTAAGGACCTCGCTGCCACGGGAGGGTAGGACAAAAGATTTCATGCAAGTTCTTTTCCATAAGCACGTATGACTATATTCGGAATACATGCCTACATTACATTGATGAACTGGAGCTAGTTTTGTGTCACCCTAGGTTATGATTGTTACATGATGAACCACGTCCGGCATAATTCTCCATCACTGATCCATTGCCTACGACCTTTCCATATATTGTTCTTCGCTTATTTACTTTTCCGCTGCTATTGCTACCATCACTACAAAATACCAAAAACATTACTTTTACTACTGTTACCTTTTGCTACCGTTACCACTACTATCATATTACTTTGCTACTAAACACTTTGCTGCAGATACTAAGTTTCCAGGTGTGGTTGAATTGACAACTCAGCTGCTAATACTTGAGAATATTCTTTGGCTCCCCTTGTGTCGAATCAATAAATTTGGGTTGAATACTTTACCCTCGAAAACTGTTGCGATCCCCTATACTTGTGGGTTATCAAGACTATTTTCTGGCGCCGTTGTCGGGGAGCATAGCTCTATTCTCTGAGTCACTTGGGATTTATATCTTCTTATCATTATGAAGAACTTGAAAGATCCAAGAACCAAGATTTATCCCTCAACTACGAGGGGAGGTAAGGAACTGTCATCTAGCTCTGCACTTGATTCACCTTCTGTTTTGAGTAAGCTTGCGACACCTAAACCTGCTTCCGCTATTCGTTCTGACATGTCGCATGTTATTGATGATGCTACTTTTTCTATGCATGATACTTAGGATGAAACTACTTCTATGCTTGATACTACTGTGCCACTTGGTGAATTTCTTGACGAACAACTTGCTAGGGCTAGAGAGATTGAAAATATTGAATCTAATAATACTCATGAAATTAGTGATGAAGACTTTCCTATTATTCCCGAGGGTTATGTTTTTGATAAAGAATCTTCTTTAGCTATTTTAGCTTGCAAAGATAGATACGAACTCAAGAGGTTATTAGATAAATGAAATCAGCAATCTCTAAATGCTAGAATGAAACTTGACCCTGCTTTTGCTACTTCACCTATCTGTGTTACTGATAAGGATTATGAATTCTCTGTTGATCCTGATATAATTACTTTGGTTGAATATGATCTTTTTCATGGCTATGAATCTGAAATTGTTGTGGCACATCTTACTAAATTAAATGATATAGCTACCCTGTTCACTAATGAGGAGAGAAACTCGTTACTTTTATATCCTTAAAATATTTCCGTTCTCATTAAAGGGTGATGCTAAGATATGGTTTAATTCTCTTGATCTTGGTTGTGTGCGTAGTCCCCAGGATATGATTTATTACTTCTCTGCTAAATATTTCCCTGCGCATAAGAAACAAGCTGCTTTAAGGGATATATACAATTTTGCGCAAATTGAAGAAGAGAGTCTCCCACAAGCTTGGGGGAGGCTTCTCCAATTACTTAATGCTTTGCCTGATCATCCTCTTAAGAAAAATGAAATACTTGATATCTTTTATAATGGACTAACCGATGCCTCCAGAGATTACCTGGATAGTTGTGCTGGTTCTGTTTTCAGGGAAAGAACGCCGGCTGAAGCTGAAATTCTATTGAATAATATGTTGACAAATGAAAATAATTGGACACCTCTGGAGCCAATTCCTGAGCCTATTCCTAACCCAACTCCGAAGAAGAGGGGTATTCTATTTCTCAGTCCTGAAGATATGCAAGAGGCAAAGAAATCTATGAAAGAAAAAGGTATTAAAGCTGAAGATGTTAAGAATTTACCGAAAATACCTTTCTACATCTGAGCTCATATGCTCCTGGTGTGGACAGTAAACTAAATAAAATATAATAACATTTCAAAAAATTCTGAAATTTTTTTATGGCATACTTTAAGAAATGTTTGTTGTGCATGCAAAATTTCATCATGAAATCATATTCGTGGAAGTCGTGGCAAAAAAAACAAAATAAAAGCTCCAAAATGCGTTTGAAAGTAACATTTATAGAGTATCGATTTTGGCTTTTTACCATGCCTTCCACCAATGTCATTTTGTGATGAAATTTTGCATGCACAACAAACATTTCTTAAAGTATGCCACAATTTTTTTTCAGAATTTTTTGAAATGTTTTTCTATTTTATTTATTTTACTGTTCACGACAGGAGCATATGAGCTCAGGTGTAGAAACTCCACATCCAGAATTTACCTCCTATTGAAGAATTACACGGTCTTAATGTACCGCCTGTTGAAGAAACATATGATCTTAATCCATTACCTATTGAAAAAACTCATGGTCTTGATAACCCGACATAGGTAGTAAAGGTAAATTCTCTTTATAGATATGATAAAGCTGAAATCTCATTTACTAAGTTTGCTAGCCCATGCTTAGATGAGTTTGATAAATTTATGGCTAAGCAAAAAGACTTCAATGCTTATTTTGGTAGACAATTGAAATACAATTCAAATATGCTTGAACACTTGGGTGATTATATGGCTAATGTCAAAGGTGAACTTAAACTTATTAGTAAACATGCTTCTATGGTTACCACTCAAGTAGAACAAGTACTTAAAGCTCAAAATGATTTGCTCAATGAATTGAATAGTAAGAATAATGATAATGCTGTTAGAGTTATGACTAGAGGTGGTAGAATGACTCAGGAACCTTTGTATCCTGAAGGCCATCCTAAGAGAATTGAGCAAGATTCTCAGAGAAATAATATAGATGCACCTAGTCCTTCTAAAAGGAAGAAAAAGAAAAATGATAGGACTTTGCATGCTTCTAGTGAACCTGTTATTGAAACACCTAAGAATCCAAATGATATTTCTGTCTCTGATGCTGAAACACAATCTGGTAATGAACCTGAAACTAGTGATAATGTTAATGATAATGTTCATGATGATGCTCAACCTAGTAATGATAATGATATAGAAATTGAACCTGCTGTTGATCTTGATAACCCACAATCAAAGAATCAACGTTATGATAAGAAAGACTTTATTGCTAGGAAACACGGTAAAGAAAGAGAGCCTTGGGTTCAGAAACCCATGCATTTTCCTCCCAAACCATCCAAGAAAAAAGATGATGAGGATTTTGAGCGCTTTGCTGAAATGATTAGACCTATCTTTTTGCGTATGTGATTAACTGATATGCTTAAAATGAATCCTTATGCTAAGTACATGAAAGAAATTGTTACTAATAAAAGAAAGATACCGGAAGCTGAAATTTCCACCATGCTTGCTAATTATACTTTTAAGGGTGGAATACCTAAAAACTTGGAGATCTCGGTGTACCTACTATACCATGCTGCATTAAAAGAAACTATGTTAAAACTGCTTTATGTGATCTTAGAGCCGGTGTTAGTGTTATGCCTCTCTCTTTATATCATAGACTTGATTTGAATAAGTTGACACCTACTGAAATATCTTTGCAAATGGCTGATAAATCAACTGCTATACCTGTCGGTATTTGTGAGGATGTGCATGTTGTAGTTGCAAATGTTACTATTTTAATGGACTTTGTTATTATTGATATTCCCGAGGACGATAGTATGTCTATTATTCTTGGAAGACCCTTTTCAAATACTGCATGGGCTGTTATTGATTGCACTAAAGGCAATGTCACTTTTCATGTTAATGGTAATAAGCACACGGTACACTTTCCGAGGAAACAACCTCAAGTTCATAGTATCAACTCTATTGGAAAAATCCCATTGATTATATTTGGAGGTTTTGAATTTCCTCTTCATACTGTCAAGAAGAAATATGATATTCTTATTATTGGGGAGGTGCATATCCTCGTTGAGGTAACATAGTGTTATTCAAAATTTCTCCGGTTCCATGTTATTCGGAATGAGTTCGTTAACAAGACTTGATCAACCTTGTTAGTTGATTCTTTTTGATGATCATGAGATGGATGAAACTAGAAGGCACAACCCTCTGTACCCCACTTTTACTTTCTGTTATTTATATTAAATAAAATAAAAATAGTATTTTTTTGTCTGTTATCTGATTATCTGTGCAATATAAAAATACCTCGAAAATAAAAGTTCTCCAAATGCCCTGAAATTTAAATATGATTTTTCTAGAATATTTGAGAATATTTGGCACTGAGAACATAGCAGGGGGGCCATCCACCTGGCCTCGAGGGTGGAGGGCGCGCCCCTGCCTCGTGGGCCCACGGTGGCCCTCCTCCACTTATCCTTTCACCCACACACTCCTTCTTCCTCCCACAAACATGAATAACCAGCTCAAACCCGAGTCCAAGCTCGTTTTGCTGCCATTTTCGATCTCCTTGCTCAAAGCACCTCTCACAAAACTGCTCGGGGAGATTGTTCCTTGGTATGTGACTCCTCCATTGGTCCAATTAGTTTTTGTTCTAGTGATTTATTCATTGCAAATTTGTGCTGCTTAGGTGACCCTGTTCTTGAGCTTGCATGTCAAATTTATATGGTCAAAAGTAGTTTTGATGCATGATATAGGCTCTAGGCACTTGTAGGAGTAGTTGCTATCAATATTATTGAGCTTTGTTCACTTTTATTTTAAAGTTACTAAAAATTTCAGAAATTTTTCAGAGGAAGAAATATGTTTAGGAAAATGTACCAAGGTGGCTCTTCAAGGAAACAAGAGCCCAGGCTTGCAATGCGTGATGCTGATGATGAGTCACCAAGAAACGCTCCAGTGCGTCCTTGTGAATGGCCTTCGAAAAACTTTATGGATCGAGCGGGAATTAAGGAAGAATTTAACGCATATTTGTGTAACGCTGATCTTGTGAGCTTCGAGGAAGAGAAGTGCAGCCAGTATCATTATCTCACTAGTTCCTTTGTGAGGAGGTTTGAATTTTCATCTTCACGTAATTCTCCAACTGTCCTGTTTGATCTTTATGGAAATTCATACACTATGGACTTAGAGGATTTTACCACCGCTTGCAAACTTCCACAATGGGGTAGTATCAGGGATCCTCGCAAATCTGAATTTAGAGATTTTCTTGCTAGTATAACTGTGGGGGAATCTAGAGATATAATGCAAGCTACCATAGGGAGCATTCACTTTCCTGCTATACATTATTTTGCTCTCTTCATAGGTAGATGCATCAATGGTAAAGATGAGGCATGTCACATGTGTGTCCCTGACCTCAGTATTCTTAGGAGTGCTGTGTTAGGAGATAAATCTTATAATTTGGGAGCCATTGTTGCACGTAGGTTGCATCTTAATAGATTTAATGGAGATTTCTTTGGAGGAATTTATGCAACCCGCATAGCTAATTTTCTTGGTATAGCCATACGCGAAGATGATATTGAATTACCCCCTGCTTACCTAGACTTTAATGCTATGGTTCACCACCAGTTTATCGAGAGGAATGAATCACCTCTCTAATATCGACTAATCTTTGACAGATGCCGTGCTGGCCATATTACTCTCCCTGCTCCTGCCTTCTTTGATCATCAGGCAAAAGGAAGATATGTTATTACCAGAGAGGAGGCACATGAGTATGAGAGGAGAGCGGAGGCCGCTCATCGCCACGCTGCAGCTCAGGAGGCGATAGCCGCTGCATCTCAGTACGACCCCAACTTTTACTATGGATATCAGCCAGGCCAGCAATGGCCATAGACCAATTTAGGCCAAAAGCCTAAGCTTGGGGGAGTACGTACTTCTCACCGACATTATATTTATGTTCACACACTCATTGCTAGATGTCGGTGCTCATACTTTTTCATTGTATCATCCATGCTACTTTATTTCCTTTTTATGCTTTCTTTTTGTGTGTTTAATAAACCTTAAGAAAAACCAAAAAAATTAGTTGTAGCTTTTAATCAGTTTACTTTCAAATGCTTGTAGTAGTAATTAAAAAGAAAACCCAAAATGATTTTCTGTTCTTCTTCTACTTGTTGGGAGCTCTCCCATGTAAATAGTTTTATTTCTTTTCTTTTCTTTTCTTTGGGGGTCGATAGGAGAAGACCATAATTAAATTGTTGAAATGTCTCTTATATGCATTATTGTTGATCTGACAAAAGAGCCCATATTGCCTTGTCTTCTCCTATTTATTGAATGCTTGCAGATTCCAGCTTAGTCCAATGCACGTGCACTATTATTATTATTATTATTCACATCGTTCGGTCATGCAAGTGAAAGGCAATTATGATGATATATGACGGACTGACTGAGATGAGAAAACCTGGTGTGAAATCAACCTCTTTTGTTTTTGTAAATATGATTAGTTCATCGTTCTTGATTCGACCTATTATGAATAAACATGTTTGCAATGACAACTAGAGATCATAGTTCTTGTGCCATGCTTGATTAGCCAGGAGCTTATAATGGTTTACCTTGCATGCCAACATGCTATTAAAATGGTTGTGATGTGGTATGATAGGGTGGTATCCTCCTCTGAATGATTTAAGTGACTTGACTTGGCGCATGTTCACTCATGTAGTTGAAACAAAATCAACATAGCCTTCACGATATTTATGTTCATGGTGGATTATATCCTACTCATGTTTGCATTTGGTGTTGATTAATTGTAATGCATGTTCATGACTGTTGTCGCTCTCTAGCTGGTCGCTTTCCAGTCTTTTGCTAGCCTTCACCTGTACTAAGCGGGAATACTGCTTGTGCATCCAATCCCTTAAACCCCAAAGTTATTCCATACGAGTCCGCCATACCTACCTATATACGGTATCTACCTGCCGTTCCAAGTAAATTTGTATGTGCCAAACTCTAAACCTTCAAATAAATATCTTGTTTTGTATGCTCGAATAGCTCATGTATCAACTAGGGCTGTCTGTATCTTCCATGTTAGGCGGGTTATTCTCAAGAGGAGTGGACTCCGCTCCTCACTCATGAGAAAGTGGCTGGTCACCGGGATGCCCAGTCCCATGCTTTATGCAAACTAAATCAAAATAATTGCAAACAAAACTCCCCTTGGGACTCTTGTTAGTCAGAGGCACTCGTTGTTTCGTGCAAGCCATCGATTGATGCTTGTTGGTGGAAGGGGGAGTATAAACTTTACCATTCTGTTTGGGAACTGCCTATAATGTGTGTAGCATGGAAGATATCGCCATCTCTTGGTTGTTATGTTGACAATGAAAGTATACCGCTTAAAATATTATTCATCTCTATTTCGAAACTGAGCTCTGGCACCTCTATAAATCCCTGCTTCCCTCTGCGAAGGGCCTATCTATTTACTTTCATGTTGAGTCATCATCCTCTTATTAAAAAGCACTAGTTGGAGAGCGCTGCTGTCATTTGCATTCATTATTGTTAGTTTACATTGGGTATGACTTGACTGGATCTCTTTTACCATGAATTACAATGTCTAGTCAGTCCTTAATCTTTAAAGGTGCTCTGCATTTATGTTTTGCGGTCTCAGAAAGGGCTAGCGAGATACCATCTTGTTATATCATATTATGATTGTTTTTGAGAAAGTGTTGTCATCCGAGATTTATTATTATTGCTCGCTAGTTGATTATGCTATTGATATGAGTAAACTTGAGACCTAAGCGTTATTGTGAATGTGGTTAGTTATAATATTTGCTGAAAACTTGAATGCTGGCTTTACATATTTACAACAACAAGAGCAAACAGAGTTTGTAAAAGTTTTTCTTTATCACTTTCAGTTTATCAACTGAATTGCTTGAGGACAAGCAAGGGTTTAAGGTTGGGGGAGTTGATACGTCTCTGTCGTATCTACTTTTCCAAACACTTTTGCCCTTGTTTTGGACTCTAACTTGCATAATTTGAATGGAATTAACCCAGACTGACGCTATTTTCAGCAGAATTACCATGGTGTTATTTATGTGCAGAAACAAAAGTTCTCGGAATGAACTGAAACTTCACGGAGCAACTTTTTGGAAAATATAAAAAATACCCGCAAAAGATGAAGGCCAGGGGGCCCACCACCTGTCCACGAGGGTGGGGGGCACGCCTGCCCCCCTAGGGCGCGCCCCCTACCTCGTGGGCCCCCTGGAGCTTCTCCGACTCCAACTCCAACTCTATATATTCTGTTTGGGGAGGAAAAAATCAGAGAGAAGAATTCATCAAGTTTTACGATACGGAGCCGCTGCCAAGCCCTAAATCCTCTCGGGAGGGCTGATATGGAGTCCGTTCGGGGCTCCAGAGAGGGGAATCCGTTGCCATCGTCATCATCAACCATCCTCCATCACCAATTTCATGATGCTCACCGCCGTGTGTGAGTAATTCCATCGTAGGCTTGCTGGACGGTGATGGGTTGGATGGAATCTATCATGTAATCGAGTTAGTTTTGTTAGGGTTTGATCCCTAGTATCCATTATGTTCTGAGATTGATTTTGCTATGCTTAATGCTTGTCACTAGGGCCCGAGTGCCATAATTTCAGATCTGAACCTATTATGTTTTCATCAATATATGAGAGTTCTTGATCCTATCTTGCAAGTCTATAGTCATCTATTATGTGTTATGATCCGTTAACCCCGAAGTGACAATAATCGGGATACTTACCGGTGATGACCGTAGTTTGAGGAGTTCATGTATTCACTATGTGTTAATGCTTTGTTCCGGTACTCTATTAAAAGGAGGCCTTAATATCCCTTAGTTTCCGTAAGGACCCCGCTGCAACGGGAGGGTAGGACAAAAGATGTCATGCAAGTTCTTTTCCATAAGTACGTATGACTATATTCGGAATACATGCCTACATTACATTGATTAACTGGATCTAGTTCCGTGTCACCCTAGGTTATGATTATTACATGATGAAACGCATCCGGCATAATTCTCCATCACTGATCCATTGCCTATGAGTTTTTCATATATTGTTCTTCGCTTATTTACTTTTCCGCTACTATTGCTATCATCACTACAAAATACCAAAAACATTACTTTTACTACTGTTACCTTTTGCTACCGTTACCACTACTATCGTATTACTTTACTACTAAACACTTTGCCGCAGATACTAAGTTTCTAAGTGTGGTTGAATTGATAACTCAGCTGCTAATACTTGAGAATATTCTTTGGCTCCCCTTGTGTCGAATCAATAAATTTGGGTTGAATACTTTACCCTCGATAACTATTGCGATCCCTATACTTGTGGGTTTTCACTGGCCATCTTACCATGTCTGCATACATTTCAAAATGCATTTGAACAAAATGGATAAATTTCATGCAAACAAGCTGAAATTCACTAAGTTTAGTTATAATAATTCACATAAATTTGATGATATTTCGTCCGTTCTACTAAAAACTGAAAAATATAAAACCTTAGACTAACTTGTAGCGAGCGGTGGCCGGTGGCCTCGTAGGTGTGGCCAGGGCTGGATTTATATTTAAGCACTGGTGTTAGTTCACACCGACTACCTGCAGAAATACACTAGGGATAGTCAGTGTAGTCACTTAATGACACCGTCACATAATGTATTGAAGGTGCAAACATATTAATGACCCCAAAGGACTCATTTTTCTAACTCTGTCCCTGAGTGTGGCCGCCCCGGCCGCACCTCCATCGTCGTCCGTGCCGTCGTCGTTGTCTTGGAAAGGCGCGACAGGCCTGCCCAGCAACCGCTTGGCGCTTGGGGAGGATCCGCTGCCTGGCTGCGGCCTTGCCCCTTCCCTTTTTCATAGTTTAATCCTCTTTTGTGAATTACTTAAGTTCAATCACAAGCGAAAAATTTCAGTCTATTAGTTAACATGTCTATCCATGTTTCTTCTAAGTTATAGGAATTGACCTACTCTTATGTCGTTCGTAAGACAATGCCTTAAGCAAAGGGAACGAGCCTCAGTTAATGTATCTAGGTAGGCCAGGATCCTTTGTTTGGATAACTATTTGTGCAAGAGCAAGAAGCTTGGGTTTACAAATAAAAGCGACACTTGGGTTTCTAGGCTGTCTACACCTTTTGCTAGGGCCTTCATTATGGATGATGGTGTAAACTTGTTTCAAGGAGATACACAAAAGTGGATCAAAAGAGTATCATATTACAAGAGAGTGAAATGTTTTTTTAAGATAAAAAGAAAATGAGTGGATGTTTGCATTTTTCGCCTTTATGAGAGAAATGTCATATGCTTTTTTATATAGTGAAAAATATCACATAAAATATCACATACCATAACAAGTCATTTCTATAGAGCAAATACCAACAAGTGATTTACAGGTGAGCCTACAATTTATTAAATTGGGATGCGACTCACTCTACTAAAAAGCATGATGCCACTCACTCTGACTAAAAAGGGTCACCTGCTCGCATTTAGCAACTGACCAATTAAGTATACGTGTTTATATGTTCACTTTAGATCTTTGGATGATGCTTTGAAAATGTTGATTGACAAAGCTTTATAATATACTGGACTGAAAACTCGTCGATTTTACAAAATGAGAAGAGATGCATACAAATAATTATTTTTCTATATATATTTCTTGCACATGATAATACAAATGGTATATTTATATTATTATTTTGTAGAGTGTGAGAGGTGTTGAGATGGACAAAGGAATCCATTAACAAGAATGTCAAGGCGACGTCGTTGTGAAGGACAAAAAATTCATCGAATTTTATACAACAATACATGTGCACACACATAATCAGAACAAAATTAAAGGCCATCAAGTAGATTTTAATAATTTGTAATATATTTTTAGATGGATCATCGATTTATGTGTATACATCGTCAATTTGCTTTTTTGTTATCAGTTTACATTACAAGTGAAGTAGACTTCAATTATTATGCAATTGTGTCCATGCTATATTGTCTCTTTCTGTGATATTTTACATGGATTATTTTATATACCTTCAGCAAAATATTTCAGAAGCCCGTGGCAACGCACGGGCATACTACTAGTATAGACATATTTTAGAGTGTAGATTCACTCATTTTTTTCCGTATGTAGTCACTTGTTGAAATCTCTTGAAAGACAAATATTTAGGACGGAGGGAGTATATTTTTACTACAAAAATGAATATCTTCAATTCCTGTTATAAATAAAGGCAAATCTAATCCCCGAAACGTTTTCTAGGGTTATGAGTGGACCGGTGGCGCTACTCTATCTTCCAAGGCGTGATCGTGAGATTCCGGCCGTGATCTCTTGCCCTAGGCTCTAGCCCTCTTCGCCGCTCTTGGTTAGTGTGTTCGGGGTGATCACGGGGGTCCTGGCAACCCTGCCCACCCTGGGTACACACGAGACGATTGAGGGAGAAGTCAAGGGGGATCAGCGGCCATGGCTAGTTCGTTAACGAACACTGGTAAGGAGAGAGAAGAGATGGAGAAGATGATGGAGAGAATGCATATGATTGGGAAAGTGTAAAACTCGTGATGGACGATCAGGAGGAAGCGCATGACTCTCCTAAAGAGCATCCAAGATGTTTCCTGGAGTCTTTGTTGAGCAGGTTACTCTTTATCAGTTCTCTTGTCCGGGTGCTCATTGTGACGCCTCCGATTCAATTGTACACTAATGATACACGCAAGCGTGTACAATCAAGATCAGGGACTCACGAGAAGATATCACAACACAACTCTACAAATAAAATAAGTCATACAAGCATCATATTACAAGCCAGGGGCCTCGAGGGCTCGAATACAAGAGCTCGATCATAGACGAGTCAGCGGAAGCAACAATATCTGAGTACAGACATAAGTTAAACAAGTTTGCCTTAAGAAGGCTAGCACAAACTAGGATACAGATCGAAAGAGGCGCATGCCTCCTGCCTGGGATCCTCCTAAACTACTCCTGGTCGTCGTCAGCGGGATGCACATAGTAGTAGGCACCTCCCGAGTAGTAGTAGTCGTCGTCGACGGTGGCTTCTGGCTCCTGGGCTCCAACGTCTGGTCGCAACCATCGAGTATAGAAAGGGGGAAAAGGGGGAGCAAAGCAACCATGAGTACTCATCCAAAGTACTCGCAAGCAAGGAGCTACACTACATATGTATGCATTGGTATCAAATGGAAAAGGCTATCATATGTGGACTGAACTGCAGAATGCCGGAATAAGAGGGGGATAGCTAGTCCTATCGAAGACTACGCTTCTGGTAACCTCCATCTTGCAGCAGAAGAAGAGAGTAGATGGCAAGTTCACCAAGTAGCATCATGTAGCATAATCCTAACCGATGATCCTCCCCTCGTCGCCCTGTGAGAGAGCGACCACCAGTTGTATCTGGCACTTGGAAGGGTGTGTTTTATTAAATATCCGTTTCTAGTTGTCATAAGGTCAAGGTACAACTCCAGGTCGTCCTTTTACCGAGGGAGACGACTATTCGAATAGATTAACTTCCCTGCAGGGGTGCACCGCATTTCCCAACACGCTCGATCCCCTTTGTCCGGACACACTTTTCTGGGTCATGCTCGGCCTCGGCAGATCAACACGTCGCAGCCCTACCTAGGAACAACAGAGAGGTCAGCCCGCCAGTCTAAATCCTATGGCATAGGGGTCTGGGCCCATCGCCCATTGCACACCTGCATGTTGCGTACGCGGCCGGAGAGCAGACCTAGCAACCTCCATTACAAAGGAAGTTGCGTTACGCTGTCCAACCCGGCGCGTGCCGCTCAGTCGCCGACGTCACAGAGGCTTCGGCTGATACCACAATGTCGAGTGCCCATAACTGTCCCCGCGTAGATGGTTAGTGCGTATAGGCCAGTAGCCAGACTCAGATCAAATACCAAGATCTCGTTAAGCATGTTATTTTGATATAACCACGGACGCCGACCAGGGCCAGGCCCACCTCTCTCCTAGGTGGTCTCAACCTGCCCTGTCGCTCCGCCACAAAGGAACAGTCGGGGGCCTTCGGGAACTCAGGCCCACCTCTACCGGGATGGAGCCACCTGCCCCTTCAGCCCCCAACATCGGAATCACTCGCGGGTACTCCTACGAGCTGACCCGACTTTAATCACCACCTGTATAACATGTATATATGTATAAGTATATACCCGTGATCACTTCCCGAGTGATCACGACCCGATAGTATAGCATGGCAGACGAACAAGAATGTAGGGCCACTGATGGTAAACTAGCATCCTATACTAAGCATTTAGGATTGCAGGTAAGGTATCAACAGCTGGAGCAACAATGACAGGCTATGCATCAGAATAGGATTAACGGAAAGCAGTAACATGCTACACTACTCTAATGCAAGCAGTAGAGAGAAGAGTAGGCGATATCTGGTGATCAAAGGGGGGGGGGGCTTGCTGATGACCCACAAGTATAGGGGATCTATCGTAGTCCTTTCGATAAGTAAGAGTGTAGAACCCAACGAGGAGCAAAAGGAAATGATAAGCGGTTTTCAACAAGGTATTCTCTGCAAGTACTGAAATAAGTGGTAACAGATAGTTGTGCGATAGGATAAATTGTAACGAGAAACAAGTAACAAAAGTAATTAAAGTGCAGCAAGGTGGCCCAATCCTTTTATAGCAAAGGACAAGCCGGAAGAAACTCTTATAATAGGAAAAGCGCTCCCCAGGACACATGGGAATATCGTCAAGCTAGTTTTCATCACGTTCATATGATTCGCGTTCGATACTTTGATAATTTGATATGTGGGTGGACCCGTGCTTGGGTGCTGTTCTTACTTGAACAAGCATCCCACTTATGATTAACCTCTATTGCAAGTATCCGCAACTACAACAAAAGTATTAAGGTAAACCTAACCATAGCATGAAACATATGGATCCAAATCAGCCCCTTACGAAGCAACGCATAAACTAGGGTTTAAGCTTCTATCACTCTAGCAACCCATTATCTACTTATTACTTCCCAATGCCTTCCTCTAGGCCTAAATAATGGTGAAGTGTTATGTAGTCGACGTTCACATAACACCACTAGAGGCTAGACAACATACATCTTATCAAAATATCAAACGAATACCAAATTCACATGACTACTCATAGCAAGACTTCTCCCTTGTCCTCAGGAACGAACGTAATTACTCACAAAGCATATTCATGTTCATAATCAGAGGGGTAATAATATGCATATAGGATCTGAACATATGATCTTCCACCAATTAAACCAACTAGCATCAACTACAAGGAGTAATCAACACTACTGGCAACCTACTAGCACCAATTCCAGACTTTGAGACAAGAATTGGTTACAAGAGATGAACTAGGGTTTGGAGATGAGATGGTGCTGATGAAGATGTTGATGGTGATTGCCCTCTCCTGATGAGAGGAGCATTGGTGATGATGATGGTGATGATTTCCCCCTCCGAGAGGGAAGTTTCCCTGGCAGAACAGCTCTACCGGAGCTCTAGTGGATCCGCCAAGGTTCCGCCTCGTGGCGGCGGAGTCTCGTCCCGAAAAGTTCCCTCCTATTTTTTTCTCATCGAAAGACCTCATATAGGAGAAGATGGGCATCGGAGAGCCACCAGGGGGCCCACGAGGTAGGGGGCGCGCCCTAGGGGGGGTGATGAAGCTATGTACCTAGGGTAGGGGCACAGACCTGTCCTAAGAGCCCTGCCCAAGGACGTCCTTAGAAGAAGTCATCTTTCAATCGACTTGAAGGTACCCACTCGACGGGTTCAAGACACTCGACCAAGAAGCTACCACTCGACCACGAAGCCAACCACTCGACTGCCAGGAGATCTAAAGTCACTCCGCAGGCAAACGGTCGGTGATTAAATAGTCTTTATGGTCATCATAGCACTTTATTAGGGGCGTTACCAGTAACGCCCAACCTTAATGTACCTTAAACCCTGCATTACTGAGGGCAGGAGAGGGCTGGCGAACTCTATATAAGCCATCCCCCTCCTCAGTATCAAGGGTTCGCACCCCTGTTATTCACACACATATAATCCAATCGACCGCCTCCGAGCACCGAGACGTTGGGCTGTTACTTCCTCCGCGAAGGGCCTGAACTCGTACATCCTGGTGTGTTTACAACTTCTCCATAGCTGAGATCTAGCCTCTCCATACACATGTTGGGGAACGTAGCATAAATTCAAAATTTTCCTACGTGTCACCAAGATCTATCTATGGAGAAACTAGCAACGAGGGGAAGGAGAGTGCATCTACATACCCTTGTAGATCGCTAAGCGGAAGCGTTCAAGTGAACGGGGTTGATGAAGTCGTACTCGTCGTGATTCAAATCACCGATGATCAAGTGCCGAACGCTCGGCACCTCCGCGTTCAACACACGTACGGAACGGAGACGTCTCCCATGCCTTGATACAGCAAGGAGGAGGGAGAGGTTGATGGAGATCCAGCAGCACGACGGCGTGGTGGAAGTAGCAGGATTCCAACAGGGCTTCGCGAAGCGCTGCGGGAGGAGGGAGATGTGTCACGGGAGGGGAAGGGAGGCGCCAGGCCTTAGATTCGTTTGCTCCTCCTTTTCCCCACTATATATAGGGCCAAGGGAGAGGGGGGAGGCGCAGCCCTTGCCCCTTCCTCCAAGGAAGGGTGCGGCCAAGGGGGGGAGGAGTCCATCCTCCCCAAGGCACCTCGGAGGTGCCTTCCCCCTTTAGGACTCTCCCCTTTTTTCTCTCTCTTGGCGCATGGGCCTCTTGGGGCTGGTGCCCTTGGCCCATATAGGCCAAGGCACACCCCCTACAGCCCATGTGGCCCCCCGGGGCAGGTGGCCCCACCCGGTGGACCCCCGGGACCCTTCCGGTGGTCCCGGTACAATACCGATGACCCCGAAACTTGTCCCGATGGCCGAAATAGCACTTCCTATATATAATTCTTTACCTCCGGACCATTCCGGAACTCCTCGTGACGTCCGGGATCTCATCCAGGACTCCGAACAACTTTCGGGTTACCGCATACTAATATCTCTATAACCCTAGCATCACCGAACCTTAAGTGTGTAGACCCTACGGGTTCGGGAAGCATGCAGACATGACCGAGACGTTTTCCGGTCAATAACCAACAGCGGGATCTGGATACCCATGTTGGCTCCCACATGTTCCACGATGATCTCATCGGATGAACCACGATGTCAAGGACTTAATCAATCCCGTATACAATTCCCTTTGTCTAGCGGTATTGTACTTGCCCGAGATTCGATCGTCGGCATCCCTATACCTTGTTCAATCTCGTTACCGGCAAGTCTCTTTACTCGTTCCGTAACACATCATCCCGTGATCAACTCTTTGGTCACATTGCGTATATGATGATGTCCTACCGAGTGGGCCCAGAGATACCTCTCCGCTTACACGGAGTGACAAATCCCAGTCTTGATTCGTGCCAACCCAACAGATACTTTCGGAGATACCTGTAATGCACCTTTATAGTCACCCAGTTACGTTGTGACATTTGATACACCCAAAGCATTCCTACGGTATCCGGGAGTTGCACAATCTCATGGTCTAAGGAAATGATACTTGACATTAGAAAAGCTATAGCATACGAACTACACGATCTAGTGCTATGCTTAGGATTGGGTCTTGTCCATCACATCATTCTCCTAATGATGTGATCCCGTTATCAACGACATCCAATGTCCATGGTTAGGAAACCATAACCATCTATTGATCAACGAGCTAGTCAACTAGAGGCTTACAAGGGACATGGTGTTGTCTATGTATCCACACATGTATCTGAGTTTCCTATCAATACAATTATAGCATGGATAATAAATGATTATCATGAACAAGGAAATATAATAATAACCAATTTATTATTGCCTCTAGGGCATATTTCCAACAGTCTCCCACTTGCACTAGAGTCAATAATCTAGTTCACATCGCCATGTGATTAGCACTCACAGGTCACATCGCCATGTGACTAACACCCAAGAGTTTACTAGAGTCAGTAGTCTAGTTCACATCACTATGTGATTAACACTCAATGAGTTTTAGGTTTGATCATGTTGCTTGTGAGAGAGGTTTTAGTCAACGGGTCCGAACCTTTCAAATCCGTGTGTGCTTTACAAATCTCTATGTCATCTCCTAGATGTAGCTACCACGTTCTATTTGGAGCTATTCCAAATAACTGTTCTACTTGGAGCTATTCTAAATTGTTGCTCCATTATACGTATCTAGTATCTCTACTCAGAGCTATCCGGATAGGTGTTAAGCTTGCATCGACGTAACCCTTTACGACGAACTCTTTTACCACCTCCATAATCGAGAAAAAAATTCCTTAGTCCGCTAATTACTAAGGATAACTTTGACCGCTGTACTGTGCTTCATTCTTGGATCACTCTTGTACCCCTTGACTGACTCATGGCAAGGCACACTTCAGGTGCGGTATACAGCATAGCATACTGTAGAGCCTATGTCTTAAGCATAGGGGACGACCTTCGTCCTTTATCTCTATTCTGCCATGGTCGAGCTTTAAGTCTTAACTTCATACCTTACAACTCAGGCAAGAACTCCTTCTTTGACTGATCCATCTTGAACACTTCAAGATCATGTCAAGGTATGTGCTCATTTGAAAGTACCATTAAGCGTTTTGATCTATCCTTATAGATCTTGATGCTCAATGTTCAAGTAGCTTAATCCAGGCTTTCCATTGAAAAACACTTTCCAAATAACCCAATATGCTTTCCAGAAATTCTACATCATTTCCGATCAACAATATGTTAAAACATATACTCATCAGAAATTCTATAGTGCTCCCACTCACTTCTTTGGAAATACCAGTTTCTCATAAACTTTGTATACACCCAAAATCTTTGATCATCTCATCAAAGTGTACATTCCAACTCCGAGATGCTCACTCCAGTCCTCAGAAGGATTGCTGGAGCTTTGCATCCTTATTAGCATCTTTTCAGGATTGTCAAAACCTTTCGGTTTTATCACATACAACCTTTCCTCAAGAAAATCGTCGAGGAAACAATGTTTTTGACATCCTATCTGCAAGATTTCATAAATAATGCAGTAATCGCTAATATAATTCCAACAGACTCTTAGCATCGGTACGAGTGAGAAAGTCTCACCGTAGTCAACTCCTTGACCTTGTCGGAAAACATCTTAACGACAAGTCGAGCTTTCTTAACGGTGATACTTACCATCATTGTCCGTCTTCCTTTTAAAATCCATATGTACCTAACAGCCTTACGACCATCAAGTAGTTCTTCCAAAGTCTACACTTTGTTTTCATATATGGATCCTCTCTCGGATTATATGGCCTCAAGCCATTTATCGGAATCCAGGCCCACCATCGCTTCTCCATAGCTCGTAGGTTCATTGTTGTCTAGCAACATGACTTCCAAGACAGGATTATGTACCACTCTGAAGTAGTATGCATCCTTGTCATCCTACGATGTTTGGTAGTGACTTGATCCGAAGTCTCATGATCAATATCATAAGCTTCCACTTCAATTGGTGTAGGTGCCACAGGAACAACTTCCTGTGCCCTGCCACACACTAGTTGAAGAGACGGTTTAATAACCTCATCAAGTCCCCACCATCCTCCCACTCAATTCTTTCGAGAGAAACTTTTCCTCGAGAAAGGACCTGATTCTAGAAACAATCCCTTATTGCTTTCGAATCTGAGACAGGAGGTATACCCAACTATTTCGGGTGTCCTATGAAGATGCATTTATCCGCTTTAGGTTCGAGCTTATCAGCCTGAAACTTTTTCACATAAGCGTCGCAGTCCCAAACTTTTTAAGAAATGACAGCTTAGGTTTCTCTAAACCATAGTTCATACGGTGTCATATCATCGGAATTACGTGGTGCCCTATTTAAAGTGAATGCGGTTGTCTCTAATGCCTAACCCATAAACTATCGTGGCAATTCGATAAGAGACATCATGGTATGCATCATATCCAATAGGGTGCAGTTATGATGTTCGGACACACCATCACACTATGGTGTTCCAGGCTGTATTAGTTTTGAAACAATTTCCACAATGTCTTAATTCTGTTCCAAACTCGTAATTCAGATATTCATCTCTATGACCATATCATAGATATTTTTATCCTCTTATCACGACGATCTTCCAACTTCACACTGAAATTACTTGAACCTTTCAATAATTCAGACTCGTGATTCATCAAGTAAATATACTCAACATCTACTCAAATCATCTGTGAAGAACATAACGATATCCACTACATGCCTCAGCACTCATTGGACTGCACACATCAAAATGTATTACTTCCAGCAAGTTGCTTTCTAGTTCCATTTTACTGAAAACGAGGCTTTCAGTCATCTTGCCCATGTGGTATGATTTGCATGTCTCAAGTGATTCAAAATCAAGTGAGTTCAAACGGTCCATTTGCATGGAGTTTCTTCATGCATATACACCAATAGACATGGTTCGCATGTCTCAAACTTTTCAAAAATGAGTGAGTCCAAAGATCCATCAACATGGAGCTTCCTCATGCGTTTTATACCGATATGACTTACGTGGCAGTGCCACAAGTAGGTGGTACTATCATTACTATCTTTTGGCATGAACATGTGTATCACTACGATCGAGATTCAATAAACCATTCATTTTAGGTGTAAGACCATTGAAGGTATTATTCAAATAAACAGAGTAACCATTATTCTCCTTAAATGAATAACCGTATTGCGATAGACATAATCCAATCATGTCTATGCTCAACGCAAACACCAAATAACAATTATTTAGGTTTTAATACCAATCTTGATGGTAGAGGGAGCTTGCGATGCTTGATCATATCAACATTGGAAACACTTCCAACACATATCGTCAGCTCACCTTTAGCTAGTCTCCGTTTATTCCGTAGCTTTTATTTCGAGTTACTAACACTTAGCAACTGAACCGGTATCTAATACCCTGGTGCTACTAGGAGTACTAGTAAAGTACACATTAACATAATGTATATCCAATATACTTCTATCGACCTTGCCAGCCTTCTAATCTACCAAGTATCTAGGGTAATTCTGCTCCAGTGGTTGTTCCCCTTATTACAGAAGCACTTAGTCTCGGGTTTGGGTTCAACCTTGGGTTTCTTCACTAGAGCAGCAGCCGAATTGCCGTTTCATGAAGTATCCCTTCTTGCCCTTGCCCTTCTTGAAACTAGTGGTTTTACTAACCATCAACGATTGATGCTCCCTTTTGATTTCTACTTTCGCGGAGTCAAACATCGCGAATATCTCAAGGATCATCATATATGTCCCTGATATATCATAGTTCATCACGAAGCTCTAGCAGCTTGGTGGTAATGACTTCGGAGAACTATCACTATTTCATCTGGAAGATCAACTCCCACTCGATTCAAATGATTGTTGTATTCAGACAATCTGAGCACAAGCTCAACAATTGAGCTTTTCTCCCTTAGTTTGCAGGCTAAGAGAATCGTCGGAGGTCTTATACCTCTTGACGTGGGCACGAGCCTGAAATCCCAATTTCAGCCCTCAAAACATCTCATATGTTTCGTGACGTTTCAAAAACGTCTTCGGTGCCTCAACTCTAAACCGTTTAACTAAACTATCACGTAGTTATCAAAATGTGTATGTCAGATGTTCGCAACATCCACAGACAACGTTCGAGGTTCAGCACACTGAGCGGTGCATTAAGGACATAAGCCTTCTATGAAGCAATGAGGACAATCCTCAGTTTACGGACCTAGTCCGCATAATTGCTACTATCAACTTTCAACTAATTTTTCTCTAGGAACATATCTAAAAGGTAGAACTGAAAACGCGAGCTACGACATAATTTGCAAAATCCTTTTTGACTATGTTCAGGATAATTAAGTTCATCTTATGAACTCCCACTCAGATAGACATCCCTCTAGTCATCTAAGTGATTACATGATCCGAGTCAACTAGGCCGTGTCCTATCATCACGTGAGACGGACTAGTCATCATCGGTGAACATCTTCATGTTGATCGTATCTACCATACGACTCATGCTCGACCTTTCGGTCTCTGTGTTCCGAGGCCATGTCTGTACATGCTAGGCCCGTCAAGTTAACCCTAAGTGTTTTTGCTGTGTAAAACTGTCTTACACCCGTTGTATGTGAACGTAAGGATCTATCACACCCGATCATCACGGCGTGCTTCGAAACGACGAACTGTAGCAACGGTGCACAGTTAGGGGAGAACACTTCTTGAAATTTTAATGAGGGATCATCTTATTTACTACCGTCGTTCTAAGCAAATAAGATGTATAAACATGATAAACATCATATGCAATCAAATAGTGACATGATATGGCCAATATCATGTAGCTCCTTTGATCTCCATCTTGGGGCTCCATGATCATCTATTACAAGAACATGATCAATCTCATACATTACATATATCATTCATCACATCCTTTTGGCCATATCACATCACATAGCATACCCTGCAAAAACAAGTTAGACGTCCTCTAATTGTTGTTTGCATGTTTTACGTGGCTGCTATGGGTTTCTAGCAAGAACGTTTCTTACCTACGCAAAACCACAACGTGATTTGCCAATTGCTATTTACCCTTCATAAGGACCCTGTTCATCGAATCCGATCCGACTAAAGTGGGAGAGACAGACACCCGCCAGCCACCTTATGCATCTAGTGCATGTTTGTCGGTGGAACCGGTCTCACGTAAGTGTACGTGTAAGGTTGGTCCGGGCCGCTTCATCCCACGATGCCACTGAATCAAGATAAGACTAGTAACGGCAAGCATATTGAACAAAATCAATGCCCACAACTACTTTGTGTTCTACTCGTGCATAGAAACTACGCATAGACCTAGCTCTGATACCACTGTTGGGGAACGTAGCATAAATTCAAAATTTTCCTACGTGTCACCAAGATCTATCTATGGAGAAACTAGCAACGAGGGGAAGGAGAGTGCATCTACATACCCTTGTAGATCGCTAAGCGGAAGCGTTCAAGTGAACGGGGTTGATGAAGTCGTACTCGTCGTGATTCAAATCACCGATGATCAAGTGCCGAACGCTCGGCACCTCCGCATTCAACACACGTACGGAACGGAGACGTCTCCCATGCCTTGATCCAGCAAGGAGGAGGGAGAGGTTGATGGAGATCCAGCAGCACGACGGCGTGGTGGAAGTAGCGGGATTCCAACAGGGCTTCGCGAAGCGCTGCGGGAGGAGGGAGATGTGTCACGGGAGGGGAAGGGAGGCGCCAGGCCTTAGATTCGTTTGCTCCTCCTTTTCCCCACTATATATAGGGCCAAGGGAGAGGGGGGAGGCGCAGCCCTTGCCCCTTCCTCCAAGGAAGGGTGCGGCCAAGGGGGGGAGGAGTCCATCCTCCCCAAGGCACCTCGGAGGTGCCTTCCCCCTTTAGGACTCTCCCCTTTTTTCTCTCTCTTGGCGCATGGGCCTCTTGGGGCTGGTGCCCTTGGCCCATATAGGCCAAGGCACACCCCCTACAGCCCATGTGGCCCCCCGGGGCAGGTGGCCCCACCCGGTGGACCCTCGGGACCCTTCCGGTGGTCCCGGTACAATACCGATGACCCCGAAACTTGTCCCGATGGCCGAAATAGCACTTCCTATATATAATTCTTTACCTCCGGACCATTCCGGAACTCCTCGTGACGTCCGGGATCTCATCCGGGACTCCGAACAACTTTCGGGTTACCGCATACTAATATCTCTATAACCCTAGCATCACCGAACCTTAAGTGTGTAGACCCTACGGGTTCGGGAAGCATGCAGACATGACCGAGACGTTTTCCGGTCAATAACCAACAGCGGGATCTGGATACCCATGTTGGCTCCCACATGTTCCACGATGATCTCATCGGATGAACCACGATGTCAAGGACTTAATCAATCCCGTATACAATTCCCTTTGTCTAGCGGTATTGTACTTGCCCGAGATTCGATCGTCGGCATCCCTATACCTTGTTCAATCTCGTTACCGGCAAGTCTCTTTACTCGTTCCGTAACACATCATCCCGTGATCAACTCTTTGGTCACATTGCGCATATGATGATTTCCTACCGAGTGGGCCCAGAGATACCTCTCCGCTTACACGGAGTGACAAATCCCAGTCTTGATTCGTGCCAACCCAACAGATACTTTCGGAGATACCTGTAATGCACCTTTATAGTCACCCAGTAACGTTGTGACGTTTGATACACCCAAAGCATTCCTACGGTATCCGGGAGTTGCACAATCTCATGGTCTAAGGAAATGATACTTGACATTAGAAAAGCTATAGCATACGAACTACACGATCTAGTGCTATGCTTAGGATTGGGTCTTGTCCATCACATCATTCTCCTAATGATGTGATCCCGTTATCAACGACATCCAATGTCCATGGTTAGGAAACCGTAACCATCTATTGATCAACGAGCTAGTCAACTAGAGGCTTACAAGGGACATGGTGTTGTCTATGTATCCACACATGTATCTGAGTTTCCTATCAATACAATTATAGCATGGATAATAAACGATTATCATGAACAAGGAAATATAATAATAACCAATTTATTATTGCCTCTAGGGCATATTTCCAACAACACACCCCCCTACATCACTGTCAGAGTTAGAACCACGACAGTTGGCGCCCACCGTGGGGCAAGAATCTTAGCGCCTAGTTGGAGAAGTTGTGATTTTTCCGATCACTTTGATCATGGTTTCGTGCAGAGTTTTGGTGGAGGGCCGTGAGATCCGTCTCGGCGCGCTCACGTTCATCGCCGATGACTCCGCTTGGCTTCAGGAGGCTCCACTCGACATCGACGCGCTCCCCATCCGCGGTGCGACGCACTTCCGCGCATGCGTTCGTGGCGTCCTCCCGCGGCAGCCATCGACCCAGTATCGGTCGGCCCCTGTGTTGTCTCCCCGCCCTGTCTCCCACCAGCGCAAGCGCTCCGGTCAGTCGAGACTTCAGAGGTGGGTGAGGCATGCCGTGGCTCGCCAGTCGGTCGCCCCACAAGTCACGGCAATCGAGCCCGGCGAATCCCTCTATGGCCTGTTCGACTGGCTCCGCGGAGACCGCATACGAGTGCGACAACAGCGACCCAGCGGCTGAGGTTCTGGCGGTCGATGGAACACACAGTCCTCCCGGTTTCCCTCGCGCTGATGGAGGCGCGGGTGGGGGCGACCCATCGCATCCCCATGATGAGTATCTTCCTGAACCTCTCACGTCATTGCAGCGAGAGGAGCTTCGCCGCCGGAACATGGACGCACTCCACACTCCTATCGTCGGAGAAACCCTCGAGGCCCGGGCCTTGGAGGACGCATGCTTGGCTAACTTGGCCGAGCGCACTCAACTGGAGAATCTCCAGCGAATACTCGACGAGCAAGCGCGTCAGCGAGCTCCCGAGTCCAGTCGACGTCAGCTCTTCCCGCTGACATAGGTATATCGAACCCCAGTTCAGAATTTGGCCACCGCGGCCCGTATAGCAGAATCGATTCAGCCCTCCCAGTCAGAGGCTGGCAGGGGCTTGTTGCAGATCAGAGCGTTGCTCCGGGTGGCGGGAAACCAGAATTCCGCTGTTTCTCAGTCACGGAATAGGATCCACAGTCGATCGTTGCAACGGATACACTCCAGTCGGCTCACAGCCCGAGATCGCCCCCGAGGCATGAGGGACGTGGAGACCGGCACGATCAGTACAGAATAAATGAGCAGTATGATCACCGATTCGATCGTGATGATCGACGTCGAGTGCCAACCCCTCCCCCGAGGAGTGGGTCGTATGCGCCTCGACAGCGAGATGACAGACGCCCTCATAGTGTTGGGCGGAGGATTCCAGTCGACCCCAGGGACCCAGGCTTTGATGCGAGATCCATCCTCGTTCAAGGTTTGGTTGACAGGAACAGAGCTCATCGAGAAGGCCACGACAGAGATGCGCCTGCCAGCAGCAGAGTACATGCTTCGGGGCCAGAGTGTTTCAGTCGAGCCATCAGAGCCGCAGTGATTCCTCCCAACTTCAGGTTGGCGATGGGAATCAGCAAGTTCACCGGTGAGTCTAAACCTGACACTTGGCTTGAAGATTACATAGTGGCTGTACAGATTGGCGGTGGCAATGATGAGGTGGCTATGAAGCATTTGCCTCTCATGTTAGAGGGCTCAGCCAGAGCGTGGCTAAATCAGTTGGCACCCAGTAGCATCTACACTTGGGAGGACCTCTCCCGAGTGTTTGTCACAACCTTTGAGGGAACATGCAAGCGACCTGCAGGCCTTACAGAATTGCGGTCTTGCATGCAGAAACCGAATGAAACTCTGAGGGATTACATCCAGAGGTGGATCACATTGCATCACACAGTTGAGAATGTACCAGATCATCAAGCAGTTTGTGCCTTTAAAGAAGGCGTTAAGTACAGAGAATTGAATCTGAAGTTCGGTCGAACTGGAGAGATGTCTCTGAATCGGATGATGGAGATTGCCACCAAATACGCTAATGGTGAAGATGAAGATCGACTCCGGAGTGGCAAGCACAAGGCAGTCGCCCAAGAAACCGGAGGAAACTCCAGTCGGAAACAGAAGCGGAAGGCCGAGCCAGCCGCCCCTGGGGAGGCCCTGGCCGTAACCCAGGGAAAATTCAAGGGAAAACCCAAGGGGCCCTGGAAGCCCAAGAAAGTCAAGGATCAAGATGGAAATGATGTTTTGGATCTGCCATGTCACATCCACACTAAGAAAGATGAAGAGGGTAATCTTATTTACCCAAAGCATACCACTCGACAGTGCCGGCTCCTGATCCAGCAGTTTCAGGGCAAGCAGTCCAAAGATAAGGAAAAAGAGTCGGACAGAGTTGAGGACAAGGAAGATAGTGACGATGGATACCCCCAAGTCAATTCCACCCTGATGATTTTTGCTGATGTCGAAAGCAAAAGTCGACTGAAAGTCATTAACCGTGAGGTGAATATGGTTGCTCCGGCAACACCCAGTTATCTGAAGTGGTCTCAGACTGCCATCACATTCGACCAGTCTGATCACCCTACGCACATTGCCACCCCTGGGAGGCAAGCTTTGGTGGTCGACCCAGTTGTCGAAGGCACTCGACTGACCAAATTCCTGATGGATGGTGGCAGTGGCCTGAACATACTATACGCAGAAACATTGAAAGGGATGGGCATTCCGATGTCCAGGCTCAGTACCAGTAACATGAGCTTCCACGGAGTCATTCCCAGGAAGAAAGCCGAATCACTCGGCCAGATTGCTCTTGATGTGGTTTTCAGTGATTCGAAGAATTACCGCAAGGAAAAGTTGACATTCGAGGTCGTGGACTTCCAAAGTGCTTATCATGCCATTTTGGGCAGGCCAGCTTATGCACGCTTCATGGCTCGACCGTGTTACGTGTACCTCAAACTGAAGATGCCTGGCCCCAGAGGTGTGATCACTGTTACAGGCAATCAGAAGAAAGCAGAAGAGTGTTTTCAGAAAGGCTCAAAGATCGCTGATGCTCAGATGGCAGTGGTCGAGCTGCAAGAGTACCAGAAGACTGCTGATCTGAGTGAATTGTTGCGAGCCAAGAAGCCTGCTTCAGAATCAGCTTTTCAGTCGTCCGGCGAAACAAAGCCAGCCCACATTTACCCGACCGACCCCAATGCTGCCCCGACTCACATCTCAACGACGCTCGACTCCAAATAGGAAGAAGCGCTCGTCCAGCTCCTCCGTGAGAACTGGGACATCTTCGCATGGAAACCCTCTGACATGCCTGGAGTTCCCAGAGAGCTGGCTGAGCACCGTCTACGAGTCGACCCAAAATTCAAGCCGGTGAAAGAACATCTTCGACGGTCCGCCGTCCAGAAGAAGAAAGCTATTGGCGAGGTGGTGGCTCGGCTCTTAGCAGCGGAATTCATCCGAGAGATTTACCACTCCGAGTGGCTCGCCAATGTCGTCATGGTCCCCAAGAAGGACAAGTCACTTCGCATGTGCATTGATTTTGAACATATCAATCGGGCCTGCCCGAAAGATCATTTTCCTCTCCCTCGCATCGACCAAATAGTTGACTCGACCGCGAGGTGCGAGAGATTTTTTTTCTAAATGCCTATTCCGGGTACCATCAGATCCGTCTGTATGGACCCGACGAGATCAAAACGGCTTTCATCACTCCATTCGGATGCTTCTGTTACGTCACCATGCCGTTCGGCCTCAAGAATGCCGGAGCCACGTTCATGAGGATGATTCAGAAGTGTTTACTCACTCAAATCAGTCGGAATGTGGAGGCATACATGGATGATATTGTGGTCAAGTCATGGAAAGGTTCCGACCTGCGGACTGACCTTGCTGAAACCTTTGCCAACCTCAGGAGGTATGATATCAAACTCAATCCATCAAAGTGCACATTCGGAGTTCCAGGTGGAAAGTTACTCGGTTTCCTCCTTTCTGAACGGGGGATCGACGCCAATCCTGAAAAAGTTGGTACCATACTCCGGATGAAGCGTCCTGTGCGTGTGCACGATGTCCAAAAGCTTACAGGCTGCTTGGCCGCTCTAAGTCGATTCATTTCTCGTCTCAGTCAAAAGGCGTTGCCTCTTTACCGACTGATGAAGAAGTCTGACAAGTTCGAGTGGACTCCAGAAGCTGATGCAGCATTAGCAGAGCTCAAAGCTCTGCTCTCCACCCAGCCGGTGCTTGCTGCCCCAATCAGCAAAGAGCCTCTGCTGCTTTACATTGCAGCCACAGGACAAGTTGTCAGTATAGTACTTACGGTCGAGCGGGAAGAAGAAGGAAAGGCCTTCAGAGTTCAGCGCCCAGTTTATTATGTGTCTGAAGTTTTGACCCCTTCAAAACAAAGATATCCTCATTACCAGAAGCTTGTATATGGGATTTATATGACCACGAAGAAGGTTGCACATTACTTCTCTGACCACTCCATTACAGTCGTCAGCGACACCCCACTGTCAGAGATTCTGCACAACAGAGATGCAACTGGTCGAGTGGCTAAGTGGGCGATTGAACTCCTTCCCTTAGATATCAAGTTTGAAGCAAAGAAGGCTATCAAGTCCCAAGCAATCGCAGATTTCGTTGCCGAGAGCAACTTCCGACTCAGATTCACTCGGAGCACTGGACCATGTTCTTCGATGGATCTAAGATGCTGAATGGTTCCGGTGCTGGGGTAGTATTAGTCTCCCCCCGAGGAGATAAGCTCAGATACGTTCTCCAGATTCACTTTGATTCCTCCAATAATGAAGCAGAATATGAAGCACTGTTGTATGGGTTGCGCATGGCCATTTCACTCGGCGTCCGTCGCCTCATGGTCTATGGCGACTCAGATTTGGTGGTTAATAAAGTGATGAAGGAGTGGGACGTCAGAAGTCCGGCAATGACTGGTTATTGCAATGAAGTGAGAAAGTTAGAAAAGAAATTCGAGGGGTTAGAGCTTCATCACATCCCCCGACTGAAAAATCAGGCGGCTGACGATTTGGCAAAGATAGGCTCCAAGAGAGAAGCCATCCCTAGCAACGTGTTCCTGGAGCATATCCACTCGCCGTCAGTCCAAGAAGATCATTTTACAGAAGAAGCCCCGCACCCGAAAAGTGCCACAGATCCGACTGAAGTCGAAGTCCCTGCTGTGGTCGACCTAATCATGGAAGTCTTGGCAATCACTCCTGACTGGACGATACCGTACATCGCGTATATCCAAAGGAAAGAACTCCCAGAGGATGAGGAAGAGGCTCGACAGATCGTCCGTCGATCCAAGGCCTTCACAGTCATAAAGGGACAGTTGTATAGAGAAAGCGCGACTGAAATCGGTCAGAAGTGCATAACACCAGAAGAAGGTCAGATAATCCTTGATGATATCCACTCGGGGACCTGTGGTCACCATGCGTCTTCTCGGACCATTGTGGCTAAAGCATACCGAGCGGGATTTTACTGGCCAAGAGCAAATGAAATGGCAAAGGAGATAGTCGACAAGTGTGGAGGGTGCCAGTTCTACTCCAACATGTCACACAAGCCTGCGTCAGCCCTGAAGACCATTCCACTCGTCTGGCCCTTTGCTGTTTGGGGACTGGACATGGTTGGTCCACTGAGAACAGGCAAGAGCGGTTTCACACATGTGCTTGTGGCAGTCGACAAGTTTACCAAATGGATTGAAGCTAAGCCTATCAAGAATCTTGATGCTTGCACCGCTATCAGTTTCGTCAGGGGGTTAACATTCAGATATGGAGTCCCGCATAGCATCATCACTGACAATGGGTCAAACTTTGATTCGGACAAGTTCAGAGCTTTTTGCGCCTCTCAAGGCACACGAGTCGACTATGCATCGGTCGCCCATCCCCAGTCGAGCGGACAAGCTGAAAGGGCAAATGGTCTGATTCTCAAAGGACTAAAGCCCCGGCTGATGCGTGATCTCAAGCACGCAGCGGGCGCATGGGTCGACGAGCTTCCGTCAGTTCTGTGGGGATTGAGGACCACCCCAAATCGGTCGACTGGAAGAACTCCGTTCTTTCTGGTTTATGGAGCCGAAGCAGTTCTGCGGAGTGATCTTCTTCACAACGCACCCCGAGTCGAACTTTATACCGAAGATGAAGCAAAACAAGCCCGGCAAGACGCAGTCGACCTCCTAGAAGAAGAGAGGGAGATGGCCATGATCAGATCGACCATTTATCAGCAAGACTTGCGTCGATTCCACGCCAGAAATGTGAAGAGTCGAGCCTTCCAAGAAGGAGTTTGGTCCTCCGAGTGGATCAACAGAAACCACACAAGCTTGCTCCTACTTGGGAAGGCCCCTTCATCGTCACCAGAGTCCTCCACAATGGAGCGTATCACCTCTACAATGTTGATCGCCAGATCGACGAGCCGCGAGCTTGGAATGCGGAACTGCTCCGCCCCTTTTACACTTGAGTTCTCCCTTGGACGAGATGTAATAAGAAAAACTTCTGCAGTTCATTTTTATCAAAGACAAGAGTGTTCCAATAATTGCCGTCACTTTGGTTTGCATACGAAATCCCCCAGTGGGTGACTTAGCTGCGAATCCGTTTCGCCTAAGTCTGAAAAATCCTACCGAGTGACGAGCCAGACTCCCACTCGCGGGCTTAGCTGCAGCCCAGTGCTCGCCTAAGTATTCAAAAATCCTACCGAGTGGAGAGCAAACCTCCCACTCGGAGGCTTAGCTGCAGCACCGTGCTCGCCTAAGTGTTTAAAAATCCTACCGAGTGGCGAGCAAACCTCCCACTCGGGGGCTTAGCTGCAGCCCAGTGCTCGCCTAAGTGTTTAAAAATCCTACCGAGTGGCGAGCCAGACTCCCACTCGGGGGCTTAGCTGCAGCCCAGTGCTCGCCTAAGTGTTTAAAAATCCTACCGAGTGAGAGCAAACCTCCCACTCGGGGGCTTAGCTGCAGCCCAGTGCTCGCCTAAGTGTTTAAAAATCCTACCGAGTGGCGAGCCAGACTCCCACTCGGGGGCTTAGCTGCAGCCCGGTGCTCGCCTAAGTGTTTTGAAATCCTACCGAGTGAGAGCAAACCTCCCACTCGGGGGCTTAGCTGCAGCCCAGCGCTCGCCTAAGTGTTTAAAAATCCTACTGAGTGAGAGAAAACCTCTCACTCGGGGGCTTAGCTGCAGCCCAGTGCTCACCTAAGTATAGGACACAACCCAATCCGCAAGGACGACGAGGTGCAAGTCGACTGCTACCTTCTCCTTCGGAGTTACGCCACAAATACAAGGTTATTCCGAGTGAAGATCAAGTTCCACTCGACGGATCAAACCATGAAGATATTCAACGAGAAATCAAGTTCAGATAAGGCCTAAAGGTCCCAGACCTCAGATCAAAGTACTCGAGCCCTCGGCTCGGCAGAGTTTAACGGTTACAAATCCACTCGGCATTCCGAGGCAAATTTAAAGTGAAGCATAAAAGTTTTTATTCCTCAAGCGGAGGGCTGGAAGGGGCGACGAACTCGTCCAAGTCGATCCCGTCTGCAATACGAGTAGCAGCAGTGATGAAAGTCTCCATGAAGTCTTGAAAGCTGTGCTTCCTGGTATTGGCAACTTGAATGGCGGCCAGCTTTTCTTCTCGCGCCTCCTTGCAATGGACGCGGACCAGAGACAGAGCGACATCAGCACCACATCTAGCAGAAGATTTCTTCCATTCCGCCACTCGACCTGGGACTTCATTAAGTCTAGCCATCAGGGACTCGAGGTCGTTCTGAAGCGTCGTCCCAGGCCAGAGTGACGTGTCAATCCGCGACATCGCAACCTTCAGCCGGGCAAGATAGTCAACAACGCTGGTAACACGAGACTCCAGTCGGAGCACGTTCAAAGCAGCCTCGTCCTTCACGAGAGAATTGGCGGGATCCAAGCCTAGCTCCACTCGACTGGTTTCCTCTTCGAAGCTCTGGCAGAATTCTGCGAAAACGATTCAAGAATAAGACAGTGACCCTACATGGGCCTGGTAACTGGAAGACAGTTGGGTCGGAGTAACTACCTTCGAGCATGACGAACAGCTTCTTGGCGAGTCCACCAAGATAAGCCTCCAGATCGTTCACCTTCCCCGCCAGCTCACCCGCCTTGTCGTGCAACACCATCTTGTCGTTCTTCAGTCGGCTGACCTCTTGATTAGCTATCTCGAGAGCAGCTTTTAGTCTGGAGTTCTCCTGCTCAAGAGTTCCGACCGAAGCCGGTTTCTCTTCTGCAAGCTTCGTTTTGCTCAAGGCCTCCTTCTGCGCTTCGGCAAGATCTCGATCCTTCTTCTTCAGAGCTTCCTCCAGTTTATCTACAGAACGCCGAGTGAGCTCAACATCAAGAACGGGCAAGAAAGAAAAGTCACTTGTTAAGAATGAGAAACTTCACCAGCCATACCTTTTGCTTCTTCTTGCGCCTTCTGCAAGTTCTGTTGAGCAAGCTTCAAGTCAAGGTTGAGTTGGATCTATTTGTTCTCCAACTCAGTATAGAGAGCCACAAGTCCATAGGATTTCTATAAAAATCAGTCGACAGAGGTCCAAGATAAGTTGCTTTCGAGTAACCAAGAGACAATGATGGCGCTTCTAAGACTACAGCTGAATCAAAAACATTCAACAGTAGTCTCGGGGACTACACCCACTGGGTGACTTAGCTGCGAATCCATTTCGCCTAAGTCTGAAAAATCCTACCGAGTGACGAGCCAGACTCCCACTCGGGGACTTAGCTGCAGCCCAGTGCTCGCCTAAGTATTCAAAAATCCTATCGAGTGGAGAGCAAACCTCCCACTCGGAGGCTTAGCTGCAGCACCGTGCTCGCCTAAGTGTTTAAAAATCCTACCGAGTGGCGAGTCAGACTCCCACTCGGGGGCTTAGCTGCAGCCAAGTGCTCACCTAAGTGTTTAAAAATCCTACCGAGTGGCGAGCCAGACTCCCACTCGGGGGCTTAGCTGCAGCCCAGTGCTCGCCTAAGTGTTTAAAAATCCTATCGAGTGAGAGCAAACCTCCCACTCGGGGGCTTAGCTGCAGCCCAGTGCTCGCCTAAGTGTTTAAACATCCTACCGAGTGGCGAGCAAACCTCCCACTCGGGGGCTTAACTGCAGCCCAGTGCTCGCCTAAGTGTTTAAAAATCCTACCGAGTGGCGAGCCAGACTCCCACTCTGGGACTTAGCTGGAGCCCAGTGCTCGCCTAAGTGTTTAAAAATCCTACCGAGTGGCGAGCAAACCTCCCACTCGGGGGCTTAGCTGCAGCCCAGTGCTCGCGTAAGTGTTTAAAAATCCTACCGAGTGGCGATCCAGACTCCCACTCGGGGGCTTAGCTGCAGCCCAGTGCTCGCCTAAGTGTTTAAAAATCCTACCGAGTGGCGAGCAAACCTCCCACTCGGAGGCTTAGCTGCAGCCCAGTGCTCGCCTAAGTGTTTAAAAATCCTACCGAGTGGCGAGCCAGACTCCCACTCGGGGGCTTAGCTGCAGCCCGGTGCTCGCCTAAGTGTTTCGAAATCCTACCGAGTGAGAGCAAACCTCCCACTCGGGGGCTTAGCTGCAGCCCAGCGCTCGCCTAAGTGTTTAAAAATCCTACCGAGTGAGAGCAAACCTCTCACTCGGGGGCTTAGCTGCAGCCCAGTGCTCACCTAAGTACAGGACACAACCCAATCCGCAAGGACGACGAGGCGCAAGTCGACTGCTACCTTCTCCTTCGGAGTTACGCCACAAATACAAGGTTATTCCGAGTGAAGATCAAGTTCCACTCGACGGATCAAACCATGAAGATATTCAACGAGAAATCAAGTTCAGATAAGGCCTAAAGGTCCTAGACCTCAGATCAAAGTACTCGAGCCCTCGGCTCAGCAGAGTTTAATGGTTACAAATCCACTCGGCATTCTGAGGCAAATTTAAAGTGAAGCATAAAAGTTTTTATTCCTCAAGCGGAGGGCTGGAAGGGGTGACGAACTCGTCCAAGTCGATCCCGTCTGCAATACGAGTAGCAGCAGCGATGAAAGTCTCCATGAAGTCTTGAAAGCTGTGCTTCCTGGTATTGGCAACTTGAATGGCGGCTAGCTTTTCTTCTCGCGCCTCCTTGCAATGGACGCGGACCAGAGATAGAGCGACATCAGCACCACATCTAGCAGAAGATTTCTTCCATTCCGCCACTCGACCTGGGACTTCATTAAGTCGAGCCATCAGGGACTTGAGGTCGTTCTGAAGCGTCGTCCTAGGCCAGAGTGACGTGTCGATCCGCGACATCGCAACCTTCAGCCGAGCAAGATAGTCAACAACGCTGGTAACATGAGACTCCAGTTGGAGCACGTTCATAGCAGCCTCGTCCTTCACGAGAGAATTGGCGGGATCCAAGCCTGGCTCCACTCGACTGGTTTCCTCTTTGAAGCTCTGGCAGAATTCTGCGAACACGATTCAAGAATAAGACAGTGACCCTACACGGGCCTGGTAACTGGAAGACAATCGGGTTGGAGTAACTACCTTCGAGCATGACGAACAGCTTCTTAGCGAGTCCACCAAGATAAGCCTCCAGATCGTTCACCTTCCCCGCCAGCTCACCCGCCTTGTCGTGCAGCACCATCTTGTCGTTCTTCAGTCGGCTGACCTCTTGATTAGCTATCTCGAGAGCAGCTTTCAGTCTGGAGTTCTCCTGCTCAAGAGTTCCGACCGAAGCCAGTTTCTCTTCTGCAAGCTTCGTTTTGCTCGAGGCCTCCTTCTGCGCTTCGGCAAGATCTCGATCCTTCTTCTTCAGAGCTTCCTCCAGTTTATCTACAGAACGTCGAGTGAGCTCAACATCAAGAACGGGCAAGAAAGAAAAGTCACTTGTCAAGAATGAGAAACTTCACCAGCCATACCTTTTGCTTCTTCTTGCGCCTTCTGCAGGTTTTGTTGAGCAAGCTTCAAGTCAAGGTTGAGTTGGATCTGTTTGTTCTCCAACTCAGTATAGAGAGCCACAAGTCCACATGATTTTTGCAAAAATCAGTCGACAGAGGTCCAAGATAAGTTGCTTCCGAGTACCCAAGAGACAATGATGGCGCTTCTAAGACTACAGCTGAATCAAAAACATTCAACAGTAGTCTCGGGGACTACACCCAGTGGGTGCACTCAGCGTGCCCCCACTGGTTTTGCAAAAAAAAAAAAATCGACTGCCCGCAGTCGACCGGATGCAGTTTCACTCGACATGGCCTGACCAGACCGAGTGAAGAAGTACAACTACTGCAACCCAATATAAAGACTACAGTCGACTGCCAGCAGTCCACCGTAGTCTCGGGGACTACACCCAGTGGGTGCACTAAGCGTGCCCCCACTCGTCCAAGAATTGGCAGACACACCCAGTGGGTGTACGGATATAAAGATCTTCGGAAAAGAGATTCTTCAAACAGCATATCGTAACAGACCAAGTGTTGAGTCGACTGACCTGGACGTTACTCTGAAGAGCTGAACTCGCGTCATAAGCTGCTTGGCTGGCTTCTCGAACCACCTTGACCTGCTCCATCATGATCCCTGCCTGGCGTACAGCTTCCTTAGCTGCATCCACTTGGTCCTCAGGGACGTGGTGTGTGGCGAAGAGCGAAGGCGGATCCGCAGTCGACGTCGAGGGCCGCACACTCGTTAGAGGAATGGCGAAAGTCACAGAAGCCCGAGTGGTTTCACCACCGTCTCGAGCTACGGCCTCAGGCGCCGGAGTGGATTGTGGGGTCCCGCCAGCTGACGCTCTCCTGTTCCGCCTCACTCTTGGTGGCTCTTCGTCATCGTCGTCAGGGAGGTTAATGACATGATAAGGAGCTACGAGAAAAAATCAGTCGACCGGAGTTATGAGAAATCATCAGTCGATTCAAGGCAGAACATCAGTAATCATACCGGGGTTGGAAGTAACAACATCCTCCATCTCTTGATCATCGTCCTTGGTGGAGAGGTCAGAAGTAGTAGCACTGCAAATCTCGAAAGTCAGTCAGTTGGCTCAATGAATCGACCAAGGATCTGTCCACGGTCGACAAAGGAAAACAAGTTTTATTATTACCCAGAAATGGTGGGGACAGTCATCTTCATCTTGGGCAGAGCCTTGGGCGGCTTGGACGGCGTCGCGCGTGGGTGCTTGGGAGCCTTTTCGGTCTGCGTAGGAGAAGAGGTCCGAGGGCGTTTTGACGACTGCCCAACAGGAGCAGTCGCCTTACCACGTTCCCGCGCCGGATCGTGTGTAAGCTTGGATCGCCTCTCCAAGTGGGGGGGGGGGGGGTTCAACCTCCTCCTCCTTCTCTTCGCTGGAGTCGACGTCGTCGTCTCCCTCTCCTTCGCCATCGGATTTCCACTCGCCTTGTTCGTCTCCACTCTCACCTCCGCTCGCCTCCCCTTCCTCAGTTGGCTCCTGTGCCCCGTTGGGTGTCGAGTACATCTCAGTAGTTGCCTGGAAAACAACAGACAAGACAAAAGTCAATCGACCAATTCAAAGAAGACCAATGAAGAAAACAAGATCTCGGTCAGGAGCATAAAGTCAGACCTGGTCCACTTCGTATGTGTTGTCGAGTGGAGGAACCCTCCTGGCTCCTCGGGGGTTGTCTTTGTTTCCTGTGATGCTCGACAGCCACCCCTCCAACATCTCATCAGTGACCTCCTCCGGGTGGATCCGAGTGGTGTCTTCGAGACCCGAGTACAGCCACATTGGGTGGTCACGAGCCTGGAGCGGTTGGATGCGCCTCCGAAGGAAGACCTCCCGCAAGTCCATGCCAGTCACGCCCTCGCGGACAAGCTGAACCACTCGACCAACCAGCACTTTGACTTGGGCCTTTTCTTCCGGTGTCACTTTCAGAGAAGCAGGTTTTTGAGCTCGGTCAAGAGAGAAAGGGGGAAGCCCAGTCGACTGTCCTGGGGTCACCTGGTCTTTACAGTAAAACCAGGTCGCTTGCCAACCACGGACCGACTCTGGGAAAGTGATAGATGGAAAAGAACTTTTTCCCCTCGTCTGGATCGCCAGGCCCCCGCACAGCTGGATCACCTGCGTCCTTTCGTCACTCGACTTGGCCTTCTTGACCGATTGGGAACGGCAAGTGAAGATGTGCTTAAAGAGTCCCCAATGGGGGCGGCAACCCAAGAAACCCTCACACAAGGAAATGAAAGCGGCAAGATACACGATAGAATTGGGAGTGAAGTGGTGGAGCTGCACTCCGAAGAAGTTCAGAAAGCTCCGGAAAAAAGGATGAGGAGGTAGAGAAAACCCGCGATCGATATGGGTGGCGAGGAGGACACACTCACCATCAAGAGGTTGGGGCTCGACTTCTCTCCCCGGGAGACGCGCAGCTTTGTGAGGAATGACTCCTCCCTCAACCATATCATCAAGATCTTCCTGCCGAATCACCGTCGGCATCCAGTCGCCCTGGATCCAGCCTTTGGGCAGAGCAGTCCTTGAGGAAGATCCGCCCCGAGCGGACTTCTTCCCTTTCCCCTGTGCCGCCGCCTTCTTCGCGCGCTCCAGAGCGGGCGTCTTGTCCTTCACCATCGTCGCCGGCAAATCTCGAACGGGCCTGTGGCGCTAGGGTGAGAGCGGGGGTGGCCGAGGACCTTGCGAAGGGAGAAAGAAAGGAGAGAGCACACTGTTTGGAAACCCCAAGCCAGCGGCTTATAAGAGGCCGCTTCCGAGTGGCTGACTGGTAGGCCCAGGCTATCCTGTCAAATCCCGCAGCAGACGCGCACGCAGTACGTGGCAAAAAAGGTGGCGCGGAATTCGAGGAGCTTCTGCCTTATCACATCCGATTACTGCGGCCGCTCCCGTCTCGCGCACTTCCCAAAATTCAAATCACGCGAAATCCGCGGGTTGCAGAACAATTCGTCAGACGGAAGATCCGTTTCACACCATCATTCGGAGCTTCACAAGCAAGGTAATTCACTCGACGAAAGGCCTGGAATGGATCAAGGCGACTAAAAGAGGTTGATGACGTCATCCGTGACGATTGATCCAAAACGAGGCACTCATGTAGCCCAAAGAACCAGTCGGAAAGATCCCCAACTCTTTCCCCACTCTAACCTCGATCCATTCGGGGGCTAATGATGAAGCTATGTACCTAGGGTAGGGGCACGAACCTGTCCTAAGAGCCCTGCCCAAGGACGTCCTTAGAAGAAGTCATCTTTCAATCGACTTGAAGGTACCCACTCGACGGGTTCAAGACACTCGACCAAGAAGCTACCACTCGACCACGAAGCCAACCACTCGACTGCCAGGAGATCTAAAGTCACTCCACAAGCAAACGGTCGGTCATTAAATAGTCTTTATGGTCATCATAGCACTTTATTAGGGGCGTTACCAGTAACGCCCAACCTTAATGTACCTTAAACCTTGCATTACTGAGGGCAGGAGAGGGCTGGCAAACTCTATATAAGCCACCCCCTCCTCAGTATCAAGGGTTCGCACCCCTGTTATTCACACACATATAATCCAATCGACCGCCTCCGGGCACCGAGACGTAGGGTTGTTACTTCCTCCGCGAAGGGCCTGAACTCGTACATCCTGGTGTGTTTACAACTTCTCCATAGCTGAGATCTAGCCTCTCCATACACACCCTCCTACATCACTGTCAGAGTTAGAACCACGACAGGGGGCGCCCCCCACCCTCGTGAGAAGGGTGTGGGCCCCCTGGCCTTCATCTTTGGCATGGATTTTTCTTTATTTCTTTTAAGACATTCCGTGGAGTTTTAGGACTTTTGGAGTTGCGCAGAATAGGTCTTTAATACTTGCTCCTTTTCCAGACCAGAATTCCAGCTGCCGGCATTCTCCCTCCTTATGTAAACCTTGTAAAATAAGAGAGAATAGCCATAAGTATTGTGATATAAAGTGAAATAACAGTCCATAATGTGATAAATATCGATATAAAAGCATGATGCAAAATGGACGTATCAACTCCCCCAAGCTTAGACCTCGCTTGTCCTCAAGCGAAAAGCCGATAACAATAAATATGTCCTCATGTTTAGAGGTAGAGGCGTCGATAAAAATAAAATACGGACATGAAGGCATCATGATTATTCTTATAACAGCAACATATATAGATTTTGTCATATGATTACTTATGTTCAAGTGATGATCTATTCACAATGCAAAAGTATAAATCATAAACCTTATTGGACTCCGACAAACTATAATCTCAGTCATTGAAGCAATTGCAATTTATCATAACATCGGAAAGAGTCTATGTCAGAGCTAAAAAGCAAGTCCACATACTCAACTATCATTTAGTCCTCCATAATTGTTAACACTCACGTGATACTTGTGGTTACGGAGTTTTAATCGGACACAGAGAAAGATAGGGGCTTATAGTTTTGCCCCACAACCTTTTACCTCAAGGGTAATGTCAAAAATAATGGTTCATGCCCCCTACATCCAATTAGATATATATATATATATATATATATCATGTTCTTTCCAACATGCTGAGCTTGCCAAAGGATAAAATGAAAAAGGAAAGGTGAAGATCACCGTGACTCTTGCATAAGGTAGAAGATAATAATAAAGGATAGGCCCTTCGCAGAGGGAAGCAGAGGTTGCCATGCGCTTTTATGGTTGGATATATAAAATCTCAATGCGAAAGAACGTCACTTTATATTGCCCCTTGTGATATGAACCTTTATTATGCAGTCCGTCGCTTTTATTACTTCCAAATCACAAGATCGTATAAAGCTTATTTCTCCCGCACCAATCAATCATACATATTTAGAGCAATTTTTATTGCTTTGCACCAATGACAACTTACTTGAAGGATCTTACTCAATCCATAGGTAGATATGGTGGACTCTCATGGCAAAACTGGTTTAAGGGTATTTGGAAGCACAAGTAGGATTTCTACTTGGTGCTGAGAATTTGGCTAGCATGAGGGGGAAAGGCAAGCTCAACAAGTTAGAGGAACCATGACAACATACTTTATCTCAGATATAAGAAAGACATAACTCATTACGTTGTCTTCCTTGTCCAACATCAACTCTTTAGCATGTCATATTTTAATGAGTGCTCCCAATCATAAAAGATGTCAATGATAATATATCTATATGTGAAAACCTCTCTTTCCTTATTACTTCCTATTAATTGCAACAATGACCAAAGCTATGTCTGCCAACTCCCAACAACTTTTAATCATCATACTCTTTCTATGTGAAGTCATTACTCTCAATAAGATCAATATGAACTTTTTATTCTTTTTCACTTTCTTTTATTCACCCAAGATCATGGCAAAATAGTTAAGCCCTTGACTCAACACTAATCTTTATTATATATAACTCACAGACTCGATTACATAGAGAGATCATAAAGCAAAACTCAAAACTAGATCATGCCATAAACTTTATTCTACTATATCAAGATACTACTAATAGGATCGAACTAAGTAAAACGGTAAAGGTAGGAGTTGTGATGGTGATACGATACCGGGGCACCTCCCCCAAGCCTGGCAGTTGCCAAGGGGAGTGCCCATACCCAGATACTCAATTCTTCTTTGTTGGAGGAGACGGTGGAGGTGTTGTTGATGATGTGGGATTGTCATCCATAGTTTTGGTTTTGAAGGTCATAGACTTGGGCTTGGAGGTGCTCGATCTTCTCATGTAGCTTGAAGATGGCCTCCTTGGTGTTCTTGGCATCCGGCTTGTAGTTGTTGGTGAACTCCGCGAGCATCATGTGGCTAGCGTTGATTCCACGCTCCACCATCCTTTGACACTTGAAAACTTGTTGCTCCACTGCTTTGAGCCTCGTCTCCATGCTTCCGGTCTCCTTTGGTCCCTCTTCATCGCGGATGTGCAGCAACCCATCACGCATCTCAATGGTTTGAGGGTGTCGCAGCACCTCCGCGAGGTAAGGGTTGATGACCTTCTCGAAGAACTTGTCCTTGGAGGCGCTTGGGGCCGTCATGATAACCTAGATCTGTCAGAAAAACAGCTCGAAACAAAAACAGGAGATTTTTTTGCGTGACACGGGAGTCAAAACCTTCGGGAGAATATATAATGAATTTTTACTGAGAAAAATACATAATGTGCAAGAAAACGGAGTCCGGAAGGCACATGAGGTGCTCACGAGGTAGGGGGGCGCGCCCAGGGGGGAGGGCGCACCCACCACCCTCGTGTCCTTCCCGGACTACTACTTATTTTTCTATTTTTCTAAATATTCCAAAACGGAGAAATATTGCCTTAAAAATTGTTTTGGAGTCGGTTTACTTACCGTACCACATACCTATTCCTTTTCGGAGTCTGAAATGTTCCGGAAAGTATCCCTTATGTATTCCTCTGGGGTTATGGTTTCAATAATATTGTTTTCAACATTTATGGGATTACCTGAGATGTAATGTTTAATTCTTTGACCGTTTACCACCTTCGGATTTGTGCCTTCGAAGTTGTTGATTTTTATGGCACCGGAACGATAGACCTCTTCGATAAATAGGGGCCTTCCCATTTAGAGAGAAGTTTTCCTGCAAAAAATCTTAAACGAGAGTTGTATAGCAATACATAATCACCTACATTAAACTCATGCTTTTGTATCCTTTTGACATGCCATCTTTTAACTTTTTCTTTAAACAACTTGACATTTTCATAAGCTTGGGTTCTCCATTCATCAAGTGAGCTAATATCAAATAACCTCTTCTCACCGGCAAGTTTAAAATCATAGTTAAGCTCTTTAATAGCCCAATAAGCCTTATGTTCTAGTTCGAGAGGTAAGTGACATGCTTTTCCATAAACCATTTTATACGGAGACATACCCATAGGATTTTTGTATGCAGTTCTATAAGCCCATAATGCATCATCAAGTTTCTCAGACCAATTCTTTCTAGACCTATTAACAGTCTTTTGCAAAATTAATTTGAGCTCTCTATTGCTCAATTCTACTTGACCACTAGATTGTGGGTGATAAGGAGATGCAATTCTATGATTAACATCATATTTAGCAAGAATTTTACGGAAGGCACCATGAATAAAGTGTGAACCACCATCAGTCATTAAATATCTAGGGACTCCAAACCTCGGGAAAATAACTTCCTTAAGCATTTTAATAGAAGTGTTATGATCAGCACTACTAGTTGGAATAGCTTCTACCCACTTAGTAACGTAATCAACAGCAACTAGAATATGTGTGTATCCATTAGAGGCAGGAAAAGGTCCCATATAATCAAAGCCCCAAACATCAAATGGTTCAATAAGTGAATAATTCATAGGCATTTCTTGACGTCTACTAATATTACCAATTCTTTGACATTCATCACAAGACAAGACAAACTTACGGGCATCCTTGAAGAGAGTAGGCCAATAAAAACCAGATTGCAATACCTTATGTGCAGTTCTATCTCCAGCGTGGTGTCCTCCATAAGACTCGGAATGGCACTTGCGTAGGATCTTTTCCTGTTCATGCTCAGGTACACAACGTCTAATAACACCATCTACTCCTTCCTTATAAAGATGTGGGTCATCCCAAAAGTAATGTCTTAAATCATAGAAAAACTTTTTCTTTTGTTGGTATGTGAAGCTAGGTGGTATAAACTTAGCAACAATATAATTAGCATAATCAGCATACCATGGAGTACTACGAGAAGTACTTATAACATTTAATTGTTTATCAGGAAAGTCATCATTAATAGGTAGTGGGCCATCAAGAATATTTTCTAACCTAGACAGGTTGTCTGCAACGGGGTTCTCACCTCCCTTTCTATCAACAATATGCAAATCAAATTCTTGTAGCAAGAGAACCCATCTAATAAGTCTAGGTTTAGCATCTTTCTTTTCCATAAGATATTTAATAGCAGCATGATCAGTTTGAATAGTTACTTTAGAATCAACAATATAAGATCTGAACTTATCACAAGCAAATACAACTGGTAAAAGCTCTTTTTCAGTAGTAGCATAATTTCTTTGAGCATTGTCTAGAGTCTTACTAGCATAATGAATAACATTTAATTTCTTGTCAACTCTTTGCCCTAGAACAGCACCTACAGCATAATCACTAGCATCACACATAATTTCAAAGGGTAAATTCCAATCAGGTGGCTGAACAATAGGTGCAGAGACTAATGCTTTCTTAAGTATTTCAAATGCTTCTACACAATCATCATCAAAGGCAAATGGTATATCTTTTTGCAATAAATTAGTCAGAGGCCGAGAAATTTTTGATAAGTCCTTAATGAACCTCCTATAAAATCCGGCGTGACCAAGGAAACTTCTTATACCTTTGATGTCCTTGGGACATGGCATCTTTTCAATAGCATCAACCTTGGCTTTATCAACTTCAATACCTCTTTCAGAAACTTTATGCCCCAAGACAATACCTTCATTAACGATAAAGTGGCACTTTTCCCAATTCAAGACAAGATTAGTTTCTTCACATCTCTGCAAAACTCGATCAAGATTGCTCAAGCAATCGTCAAAAGAGGAACCATAGACGGAAAAGTCGTCCATGAAAACCTCACAAATCTTTTCACAAAAGTCAGAGAATATAGCCATCATGCATCTTTGAAAGGTAGCAGGTGCATTACATAAACCAAAAGGCATACGTCTATAAGCAAAAGTACCAAAAGGGCATGTAAAAGTAGTCTTTGATTGATCTTTAGCCGATACAGGTATTTGAGAGAAACCAGAATAACTATCTAGAAAGCAATAGTGTGTGTGTTTGCATAATCTTTCTAGCATTTGATCAATAAAAGGTAAGGCGTAATGATCTTTCTTAGTAGCTTTATTTAATTTGCGAAAATCAATTACCATCCTATAACCTGTGATAATTCTTTGCGGAATCAATTCATCTTTATCATTAGGGACAACAGTAATACCTCCCTTCTTAGGGACACAATGGACAAGACTTACCCACTCACTATCAGCAACGGGATAGATTATACCTTCCTCTAGAAGCTTGAGTATTTCTTTTCTTACCACTTCTTTCATTTTAGGATTCAGACGTCGTTGAGGATCACGAACTCGTTTGGCATCTGCTTCCAAATTTATTTTATGTTGACATAGAGTGGGACTAATGCCCTTAAGATCATCAAGAGTATATCCAATAGCAGCACGGTGCTTCTTCAGAGTTTTCAATAATCTTTCTTCTTCATGCTCTGAAAGGTTAGCTGAAAGTGTGTTATATCGACTAGAGGCGGGGTGAATAGGCGATTTATATGAAATTCTTCACTGAGGAATTTGCTGGTGAGGAAATTCCTTAGCGAAGAACTACTAGCAGCGGAATAAGTACTCAAAGGTAAACACAATAGAATACAAGCATAGTCATCATGATGAAATGAAGACAGGCACAGAGTACAGAAAGCGTAATCACAGGATAACACAGGATGAAGACAAACAGACTGAAGAAATTGAACTGAGGAAATTGAGAAAGTATTCAGTCAAAGTCTTCAAACATAGATATGAACAAACATACAACACAGTTATGAGGAAATGAAAGAGTTGAGAAAATAGAACCAGTAAGCTTGGTAAAGACAATGATTTGGTAGACCAGTTCCAACTGCTGTCTCAGTTGTACGTCTGGTTGGAGCGGCTGAGTATTTAAACTCGAGGACACACAGTCCCGGACACCCAATCAAGGACACTTAGTCCAAGACACCCAGTCCTCACCGTATTCTCCTTGAACTAAGGTCACACAGACCTCGTCTAATCACTCGTGGTAAGTCTTCAGGCGACTTCCAAACCTTCGCAAACTTGGTCACCCGGCGATCCACAATTCCTCTTGGATGCTCTAGACCATGATGCCTAACCGTCTGGAAGAAGCACAGTCTTCAAAGGTAACAAGCATCGGATCCACTCAGGATCAATCTCTTCAGTGATGCTCAATCACTTGGGGTTTGTAGGTGTTTGGGTTTTGGGTTTTTGGTTTTTCCTCACTTCATGATTTTTGCTCAAAGTCCTCGGAGGATGGGTTGCTCTCAAATGACAAGTGTCAGTTTCTCTCGGAGCAGCCAACCAGCTAGTGGTTGTAGGGGGCGGCTATTTATAGCCTAGGGAGCAGCCTGACATGATAAGACATAAATGCCCTTGAATGATATGACCGTTAGGTGGATAGATATTTTGGAACAGCTGGCGCATAGCACAGCAACGGTCGGAATTTTGAGTAGCAAAATCCTCAGGGCTATCATGTTCCTCACTATGTAGGCAATCCGCACTGGCGAATTCCTAACTCCTCAGTCAGGACAAATTCCTCAAAGACCAGAAGAACTTCGTCTCTGTCACTGAAGAAATTGACTGAACTGTATGAGATTTCCAATGGGTTCACTCGAAGGGATTGGTAGGTGTAGGATTTTGAGTTGAGCATCACATGGAAATTTTTCTTAGTATTTCCTCGACCCCCTTTAACAGTATGGTGTTTCCTATGACTCAAGAAAGAGAAAAACAAAACTATGAAAACGAAAGTCTTCAAGCTTCATATTCCTCGCATGAATATCAAGTCTTCACGGACACACCAATTTCTTCACTTTCAAAGTCTTCATGAAAGTCTTCAGAAATACCAAAATCTTCAGTCGAAGATATTCATTTTTAGGGGTCGACTTTTCCTGTAAATATCAAACTCCTCATAGACTTATAGACCTGTGTACACTCACACACGCATTAGTCCCTTAACCTATAAGTCTTCAATACACCAAAATCACTAAAGGGCACTAGATGCACTTACAATCTCCCCCCTTTTGGTGATTGATGACAATATAGGTTAAGTTTTCAACGGGGATAAACATATGAAGTGTAAATACTGATATTGAGGAATTTGATTGCAAGATATAGAAGAACTCCCCCTGAAGATGTGCATAGTGAGGAATTTGCTTTTGAAGCAATGCACACTTGAAGAGTTGAATCATGGAGATCTCCCCCTATATCTTGTAATTCATACACGCATTTAACATATAATATGAAGAATTTGAAATGCATGATGAAATATGGTGCCTGATGAAATTCAGCATGCATGCAATAATATTAACGAGGAATAAGCATGCTGAAAAGAGTATCAGAGCATAGTGCATCAAAAGTATCAGAGCACCATCGGGTTTAAGATTACAACTCGATCCAATAAAGTTTCAGAAGAACGAGAGTTGTAACTTAGCAAAAAAAACGTTGTATATGGGCGATAAAATAGACCCGCTTGAAGATTAACTCAAATTTCTCCCCCTTTGTCATCAAATGACCAAAAGGATCGAAACTGAGGACTAACGCCCCTGAAGATAATCAAGTTGATGAAGGAGCGCCAGCGTTGTTGGGGTCGTTGGTTGATGTAGGGCCTGTCGCAGTGTCGTCTATATCTTCATGTTCATCAGTGTCGCGTGATGAAGAATATGAGCTGGCCACCAGAGAAGGAACCTTGACCTTCTTGAATTTCTTCGGTGGAGGTGCAGACCAGTCAAAATCTTCATTAAGACCCATGTTCTTTAGATCTTCTTCACCATACAGATGAGACAGGATTGCCCAGGTGCGATCGAAGACTTGATGGAGGTAGTAGTGGTTTTTCTTCACTGCATTGTGTGTGGCAGTCATGTTGTGAAGAAGTGAACCAAACTGGCGCTTAAACCATTTGTGATTTCGATCCACCTTCTGGTGAAGACTAAGCAGAAGTTCACGATCTGTCATCACGGCGGATCAGTGGCTTGAGGAGTGGACTTGGGAGCATTGGCAGAGTCATGTGTGGGAGAGTCATCACTGGTGGAATAAGATGCAGCTTTGCGAAACTGACCATCCAATGGATGAATGCCTTCTTACAGCTGGTGCCTTTCCCTTTCCATCAACTAAGGAATATGTCTGCTTGAGGACTTCAATTAGGGGCAAGTAGCTGATATGATTCTGGAAATCAGCTTTGTAGTTGAGTGAAGACCTTCTCCTGAGGAATCTCATGATCCAAGGTGCATAAGGCTTCAGCTCAAATGGAGACAGTGCAACATTGGCCATAGTCCTCATGAAGAAATCGTGATAGTTGACAGGAATGCCATGAACCACGTTGAATACCAGATTCTTCATGATGCCAACAATTTCCTCATCAGATGAGTCGTGGCCTTTGATAGGACTGATTGTCCTCGTAAGAATACGATAGACAGTTCTGGGCACGTACAGCAATTCCTTCACGAGGAATTTTGTTCGTGGTGCCTGACCTGGTTTCAAAGGCTTCATCAGCACTTGCATGTAATGATGTGTGAGCTCAGGTTCACTGTAGATGCAGCGAGCTTCTTCAAGGGGAGGACTGAGTGGTAGAGCATGAAGCAATTCAGAGGCTGGTGCAGTGTATTGAGTGTTTTCAGACATGCAGTCCAGCACCCATGAATTCACATCTTCAGCATTTCCGGTGATGTGCAACGTTGCATAGAATTGAAGAATCAGTTCTTCATTCCAATCGTAGATGTCAGAGCAAAAATTGAGCAGTCCAGCATCGTGAAGAACACTGAGGACTGGTGCGAAGCATGGCAGAGATTCCATATCCACGTGAGGAATATGCTCATGGTAGAAAATCTTCTCCTTGTTGAACATCACTGAGGAATAAAAATTGGCTTGACTAGCAGTCCAGAAATGCCTCTTCCTAATGCGAGCAGAGTCATATGGGTTATAATCTTCGAAGAATACGTGCTCGCCGAAGAAATCATCAGCCTTGAACTTTTTCTTGCGTGAGAATGGATCCTTTGGCTTTGGAAGAGGAGTGTCAGTGAGTTGCATCACGACCTCAGGAATCTCAATCACAGGTTCTTCAGGCTGAGAAATTTCTGGTTCTTACTCAGTGGCAGTCTGCGTAGTTGGTTGTTCAACAGCAGCAGTTTCTTCAGCGCTAGTGGCTGGAATTTTCTCATGAACAGATGCAGTGGGATGAGTTTCTTCAAAGCCCATGTGAACAGTTTGTGTGGGGGACTGAGGAATTTGCTGTAGAGGGGTGAACATTGGAGAGTTTGGATGCTGACTTTCCCAGAATTCATCATTGATTATGGGTGTGGAGCAGCCAATGTCCACATCTTCATCTTCCATTTCTTGAACGCCAGCCTCTTCAGCTGTGAACTGAGGCATAGGCGAGGAGATGATAGGTGTTGAAGGGATCGCATCCACTTCAATTTCTTCATCCAATGGTTCAGACGAAGCAGTAGAAGGAGTTTCTTCATCAGATCCGCTGGGGATCACGTATTCTTCATCAAAAGGAACAAGGTCCTTTGATGGCCTGGTTGAGATGGGAACATCATCAATCGGATGTGCAAATGAGCTTGTCATAGGCTTCATTTTCTTCGGAGCTGAAGAATCTGAAGCAGCTGATGCTTTCCTTTTCTTCACTGCAGCACGCTCTGCAGCCTTGGTCTTCTTCACATCTGATGCAGATGGAAGGATTGGAGTTGAAATTGGTGCAGGAGCAGCTGAGGAATCTGGTTGATTTTCTTCAGGCACAACTGATGCAGTTGCCCTGAGTTCTTCAGTTTCTTCAGGCACACCACTAGTGGGTGCCCTGGCAATTTCTTTAGTGGCTGGAATGCAGTCATCAGCCCTGCAACTCACATTTTCTTCAGTAGCCTGATTGTCATCAGCGGTGCTGGCATGTTCTTCAGTCGGCTGAGCAGATGCTTCAGCCTGAGGAATTTCCTGTTGCGTTGGAGCAGCAACATTTGAAGTGAACTGTTCAGTTATCTTTACAAATCTAACTTTGGCTCCTTGCCAATCAGCATAGTAGGCTTGGAAGTCATCGCTGAGGGTTTTGATTTTAGATTGGATTTTTACAAGTTCATCAGTGGTCATAGTGACAACGTTGTTCTTCAGGTATTTCTCCTTTCTGTACTGGGCCTTCTTGATCTGCCTGGCCTGATCATATTTCCATTTCTCCTCTTGGATGAAATGAGTCAGCATGTGATTTTGACCAGGCGTCAGCTTGAAGTCAGGCATAGCAGTATTTGGGTCCTTGTGCCAGAGATCAATGTAGTCGAGGATCAGCTTGGGATCCAAAAGCAGTGGCACAGGTGTGCCTTTGGCTCTAGCGGCCCTAACTTGTCTGTCTCTGATGATTTTTGCAAGTTCATCATCATCAACTTCATCTTCTTTAGATGGCACTTGGAAAGCGACTTGCTTCTTTTGAGAACTTGGCCGAGGACCTCGTCCAGCAGTTGCCTTGGTCTTCATTAGAGTGGGGCCAGATGAAGAATTTGGTGCATCTGAGGAGCTTGCTGAGACACCAGAGGCAATGGAGATGCCTGTAGTCCTTTGGCACGAGGCCAGATGCGCAGGTGCTGAGGACTTTGTCGGAACAACTGAGGACTTTGGAGGAGGTGCTGAGGATTTTGAAGGAGCAGCTTGAGGGATTGGTCGTGAGGACCTTGAAGAGTCTGGCCGTGAGGGCGCAGCTGAGGAACTTGGCCGTGAGGGCACTGTTGGTGAAGCACTTATCTTACGAGCATGCTTCTTAGGCATGGATTTCCTTGGCTTGACAGAGGCCTCAGTAGAGGCAGCAGCAGCCACAACAGAGTCTTCATTGAATTTCCTCACTGCTTCTCTGGCTTGCTTGGCCAACTTGCCTTGGCGCTTGACCCATTCATTAGGATAGTCCTCACCGCGCTTGAGGCTAGTGGGATCTGCTACTTGGCCAGGTGCCAATGGAGCTCTTGGGCATGGAGGATTGAGTGCGAATTTCTTCATGTACTTAGGAGTGACATATCTGTACTCCCTCCATTCTCTTGCCCATCTCCTCTCTATCCTCTGTTTGTGCACTTTGCGCTCATTCTTGGTTTCCTCAGTAGGTGTGCAATACCCAGCATATATGTCATCAGGGATCTCAAACGCTGTATTTACCTTAGGCCTCTTTCCTCCCTTCTGTGGCCTTTTACCATCAGCCATTTTCTTCAGTTGAGGAATTTGAACAATCGAATTCTCTGAAGAAGTATGCAACTTTTCTTCGAGGAATGCTGCAAATGAGTTAAGTTGATGAGAACCTAGTGATTCAGCAGCTGACATGTGTACCTGTGAACAGAGTATAGTTGCGAGGAATTTGGAGAGGTCATATGCGTTCTCAGAAGGTTTTTCAAAAAGAACAAGTTTGAGGAATTTGACCAGATGAGTCTTGAAGATTTTCACTAAGCGTTCTTTGTCTTTGGTTCTAGAGTTGTATAGATCGAAGATCCACACAATTGAGGAATCTTGAAGAAAAATGATGCTTAGAGAAACGAATCAAGAACAGATGACATGTGAGGTGTTTAGTGTGTGAAGATTTGAAGAATAAAACACCTTTGAAGATTTTATAGAGAAACTTCGAATCAAAGAGGGCAGTTAAAAGTAACTTTTAATTACCCTGAATGAATAACACGACGAACAGTGAGGTGAAACAGTGGAGTTCATCGGTGTAGATCTTCCACGCCCTAACTTGGCGGAGGAAGACGTCTACGGCGGCGGCGAGGTGAAGATTTCCACGGTCGGCGCGAGTACGACGACGATGAGGTCGAGGCAGTGAAGCTCTTCCTCACCGGCGACGATGGAGTAGCGGCGGCGCTAGGGTTTGGGAAGCTCGAGTGGAAGAGAGAGATCGAGCGGAGTAAAGGAAGTGAGGAAGGGATGAGGGGGTATTTATAGTAGCAGTGAAAAACTGTTCGCCCGAAGATTTGGGACGAACGTGCCCCAGACCCTTCTCGTTCGCACGACATGTGTCGCCCACATACTGTGTAGTGGAGATCGTGTAAGATCGTGGGTGAATTAAAAAATTATCGTGGGATGCGGAATGATTTGAGCGGCAAAACCGAAAATTTGGATAAGATTAGTTTTGAAGTTCCGTTCTCAATTTCTTCAGCTGACAAGGACACAGTGAAGATTTTGAACGAGTTTCAAATAGAACGCACATGAAGAATTTGTGAACAGATTAGGTTGAGTATAGCATAGAGGGGAAGGGTCCGATCACACTCACTTAGCAGAAAACCAACTTGAAGAAATAGCAATAAGTGAATGCTGTAGAGGACATAAACTCATATATATATAGCCAATGAAGAAAAACAACGGAACCAGAGAAGACTATGCAAAGTTGAAGAATATGAATAATTTGAGGAATTTCAACTTTTGGTGGTGGCGTGACCCACCGTATAAGAATGATGATTTCAGACACCGCGTACAATTATCGTAGGGTTCTGAGAATCAAATTCTTCATTAATTTCTTCACACTAAGAGTGTTATTCTTCATTGATTGAAGTAAAACGCTTCTTCATGTGTTGGACATCTAAGTCATCAATTTTGCATAAGTGTTAGGATGAGTGTCCTTTTCAAACAACATTCGAAGATTCTAGGATATTTAACTCACACCGCAACTTGCTAAATCTCTTCTCATCCAAGGGCTTTGTGAAGATATCGGCTAGCTGTTCTTCAGTCTTCACATGCTCAATAGAAATGTCGCCCTTCAACACATGATCACGAAGAAAATGATGACGAATCTGAATGTGTGTTGTCTTCGAGTGCTGAACTGGGTTGTGAGCAATCTTGATGGCACTCTCATTGTCACAGAAGAGAGGTACATTCTTCATGTTGACGCCGTAGTCCTTGAGATTTTGCTTCATCCATAGCAATTGGGCACAGCAAGAACCAGCGGAAATGTACTCAGCTTCAGCAGTAGATAGTGATACGCAGTTCTGTTTCTTCGAGGACCAACATACCAAAGATCGTCCGACGAAATGACATGTTCCAGTTGTTGACTTGCGATCCACACGATCACCAGCATAGTCAGAGTTAGAATATCCAACAAGGTCAAAAACCGAGCCCTTGGGGTACCATAATCCAAGTGTTGGTGTGTGAGCTAGATATCGAAGAATATGCTTCACAGCCTTATGGTGTGATTCCTTCGGTGCAGCTTGAAATCGGGCACACATGCAAACACTAAGCATTATATCTGGCCTATATGCACATAAGTATAATAAGGAACCTATCATGGAGCGGTATACCTTATGATTGAAGTCAATACCATTTTCATCAGTGCACAGATGGCCATTTGTGGGCATAGGAATTTTGATGCCTTTGCAATCTTGCATGCCGAATTTCCTTAGTACATCCTTGAGGTATTTATCCTGAGATATGAATATGCCATTGTGTTGTTGACGAATTTGAAGACCTAAGAAGAATTTCAACTCTCCCATACTAGACATTTGATATTCTTCACTCATCATATAGGCAAATTCATCACTATAACGTTGGTCAGTACAGCCAAAGATAATATCATCAACATATACTTGGCACACAAACAATTCACCATCATAAGATTTAGTGAAAAGAGTAGGGTCGAGTGAACCGGGTTTGAAGCCTTTCTTCATGAAGAGTTCCTTCAAAGTATCATACCAAGCCCGTGGGGCCTGCTTGAGGCCATAGAGGGCCTTGTTGAGTCTGAAGACTTTGTCAGGATTCTTTGGATCTTCAAAACCTGGGGGTTGAGCAACATATACTTCTTCCTCAAGCTTACCATTGAGGAATGCACTTTTCACATCCATTTGATATAGAGTGATATCATGATGGTTAGCATAAGCAAGCAATATGCGAATAGCCTCAAGTCTAGCAACAGGTGCAAAAGTTTCATCGAAATCAATTCCTTCAACCTGTGTGTAGCCTTAAGCTACAAGCCGTGCCTTATTCCTCACAACAAGGCCATTTTCATCTTGCTTGTTGCGGTAGATCCACTTTGTGCCGATGATATTGTGCTTGCGAGGATCTGGACGCTTGACCAGTTCCCAAACATTGTTGAGCTCGAACTGATGTAATTCTTCTTGCATGGCCTGAATCCACTCAGGCTCTAGAAATGCTTCATCTACCTTAGTGGGCTCTGTAATAGAGACAAAAGCATACTGCCCACAAAAGTTAGACAAATGTGACGCTTTTGAGCATGTGAGAGGACCTGGCGCTTTGATGTCATTGATGATCTTTTCAACTTGCACTTCTTTTGCAATGCGAGGATGAGCTGGTTGTCGTTGAAGAGTTTGATCAATGTTTTCTTCAGCACCATTTTCTTCAGGTGCATTAGCTCGATGTTCTTCATGTTCTGGAATGAATTCTTCAGCAGATTCTTCAGTAGGAATGACATCCTCAGTAGCCTTGAACTTGATAGTTTCCTCAGGTGCTGGTTCATCTATCACAGTAGGTAGGTGCTCTCTTTGCGAGCCATTAGTTTCATCGAACCGCACATCTACAGTTTCAACAACTTTGTGAAGAACGTTGTTGAAGACTCTGTAGGTGTGCGAGTCCTTTTCGTAACCAAGCATAAAACCTTCATGTGCTTTCGGTGCAAATTTGAGTTGTGATGAGGATCTCTAATCCAACATTTAGCACCGAAGACTTTGAAATAACTTACATTGGGTTTCTTATCAGTGAGGAGTTCATAGGCAGTCTTTTTGAAGAATTTGTGAAGATATACTCTGTTGATGATGTGGCACGCGGTATCAATTGCCTCAGTCCAGAAACGACGAGGCATTTTGTATTCATCAAGCATAGTGCGAGCCATCTCAGCAAGGGTCATGTTCTTGCGCTCCACGACGCCGTTCTACTGAGGAGTGTAAGGAGCAGATAACTCATGAGTAATACCAAGTTCATCAAGATAGTCATCGAGACCAGAATTCTTGAACTCAGTGCCATTGTCACTTCTGATGTGCTTGATCTTCACACCAAAGTTGGTTGAAGCCCTCGAGGAAAATCGTTTGAAGACTTCCTGCACTTCATGTTTGTAAGTAACAAGGTGTACCCATGTGTAACGAGAATAATCATCAACAATAATAAAGCCATATTGAGATGCTTCATTTGAGATAGAAGAATAATGATTAGGACCAAAGAGATCCATGTGAAGCAATTCAAATGGGCGAGTGGTGGTCATGGTAGTCTTCGCTGGATGCTTGGCCTTGGTCATCTTCCCAGCTTCACAGGCTCCGCATAGGTGATCCTTGAGGAATTTGACATTCTCGATGCCAATGACATGCTTCTTCTTTGCAAGCGTGTGCAAATTCCTCATGCCTGCATGACCAAGTCGTCGATGCCAGAGCCAGCCTTCTGAAGCTTTTGCAAGTAAGCACACGGCTGGTTGTGGTCCTGTAGAGAAATCAACAATATACAGGTCTCTTCTCCTAAAGCCTCCGAAGACTTTGGAATTGTCAGCTTCCATAATCACAACACAATGGTACTTGCCAAAGACAACAACCATATCAAGATCACAAAGCATTGAGACAGACATAAGGTTGTATCCTAAGGACTCAACAAGCATGACTTTGTCCATGTGTCGATCCTTTGTAATCGCAACCTTACCTAGACCCAATACCTGACTTTTGCCTTTGCCAGCAAAGATGATATGCTTCAGATGCGATGGTGATAATGGAGCATCCATCAATAGATTCTTGTCACCAGTCATGTGGTTTGTACATCCACTATCGAGGACACACTCAGTGGCTTTGGGTTGATCATCCTGCAGATGAATTAGTGCAGCTTACAAACTCATATACTTCATCAGTGAAGAATATGACATCAATTCATCAGACCAATTTCATCAAGTAAAAGAACTGATAAAGCAATATGAGGACATGAGAAATGAAAGTTCATTTCTTCATGATTAGCCTGCGTCCTTTCAGGCAAGCTCAGGTCTCCAGCAAATTCTTCAGACGATTACGTGCGTCTGGAGACCTGACCCTGCAGAAGAGATTAGTTCTTTTTCTTCACCACCCACATCTGAAGGGGTGGCAAATAGTTCATCATTCTACGAGCTCCATACGAGAAGGATGGCATAGAAGCCAGTCCATTTCGTTTCACATAAGAGGGGTTAGAGTAAGCAGAGAAATTCTTCGAGGACTTATGGACATAATGATTTGAAGAATAATGCACATATCCATAATCCTTAGATCTTCCCTACGAAACAGAAGGGTTAGCACGATGATGTTCATATGAGGACTTTGATCCATATGAAGAATTTGGTCCATATGAAGAATTTGATCTGGGGTTCCTATTCTTCATAGGTGGCGTCATGATGACATTCACCTGAAGATTTTCAAGGCATCTTTTGGGAACCCAGATTTTCTTCACAGGTGTCGGAGTAATGGGCCACGGGTAGGCCAACCCGAGCCCCAGAACCTTTCAAGACATCAGGGCAGGCTGCGCCCCTCAAGACCCCAGGGCGAAGAGCCGTCTTCTAAGGAGCCGACGGCGAGACGACCAACTGCCCACTCACGGCCGAGTCCCAGGGACGACTTCAGGGTAAGCCGACTCCTGACCTGCGACTTACAAAGAAGCCGGCTTTGGGGAGTCGGCCAGCGACTCCAACAAACCCCATGACCTCATCAAGAGGGACGGGGCAGGGGAGTGGCTACAGTGGCTACGAGCTCGGGGACTGCCCTCCTTTGTCTGTATGATAAAAATTATGCCTACAAGTATGTTACTCTTTGTTATGCTGTTTGGCACTGGGCTCGACAAGTCAGCCCGGGGACTTGCCGCCTTGCACTATGAAATGCTTCCTGCAGCCGGACAAGTAGTGTGTAAACATCTAAACCGTCTCCTGTCAGAAGCCGCAGCTCGCAGAGCGACTGTACGGTGGACAGAAGTAAGGTAGAATGGGTGTTCGCATGAAAAATGGCTAAGGACTCAAAGCATAAAGCATAGTTCAAGACGGCTTCCAGCCTTTTTGCAAACCGACTCTCGAGTAGTCGGATTGCCGCCTTCTATTCAACTTGCTCAAAAACTCTTAAAAAACGGCTAAGTACTTGCCTTCCCAAAGTAACCAAGCATTTGATCCAGCGGCAGTCCGCAGAGCGGCTGTCCGATTGGCAAGGCAGGCAACTAAGAGAAAGCGGCAAAGGAAAAAAGCCAAAAGAGCAATGAGCAAGAAAAGATAGAACTCGGATAAATATATTTACATAACGTAGGCCCTTGGCCGAATCTTCGAGCAGAAGTTCAAAATACACCCCGCGGGTGGAATTGTGTGAATTAACAAGTTCTTCAAAGACTACTAAAGCAGATAAAATAAAGATAAGGCGGCAGCTTAGGAAGCAGCAGACGGATTCGGAGGGTTGGAGGAGGCGGCAGCGTCAGGCGTCGGGGCGGCCGGCTGGCTAGTCTCGGCTTGATCGCCTCCGGCGACAGTCAGCTCGGTCGCACGCGGCTCGTTGCTGGAGGCGCGGTCGAGCTGAGGCTGGCCGTCTGCTCCGTCTTCTGGCGCCTCCGTCTCGCCTCTGTCCTCCGCCTCGCCTTCCTCCTCGACGCTGGAGCCAATCACCTCCGCTGAGTCTTCGCTGTAGTTTGGGTTCATCCCAAACCACTCCGGCGGTACCTCCTCGCCGTCTTCAGACCGCTCGGGGACGAAGATGTTGGTGTCGGTGTACTCGGCGATCGCTGTAGAACGCTTGACGAGGGCGTCTTCCGCAGCTGCCAGCTTCGGCTGGGCCTCCGACCGAAGTGTGGCCGGCCGGTCTAGATCCAGCCCCGGATACCACGCCTTGATGAACTCCAAGGCCCGGCGCGCTCCAGCTCGGGCCGAAGAACCCTTCCAGGCCTCAAGACGACTAGCCGCGACCTCTAGCCAGTCGACCGTCGGGCTAGGGGTGCGCAGAGCCTCCATGTCCGGCCACAGGGCGGCAATCGCCCGGGCACCAACGCACTGAAGCCGGCGCAGCATCCGGTGAGTCGGCCGAAGGCGAGCCTCGATGCTCAGGATGTGCTCGTCAAGGGTTCGGGGGGGGGTGTCGGCAGCGATCTCTGCGCCCTCCGCCCTCCGACCTTCACGGTCAGCCTCGATGGCTTGGATGGCGGCCTGCGAGTGCCCAGGAAAGAAGTCTGCCAAGACGGAAGAAACGAAGAAGTAAGTCAAAAACCAGGAGTCGGACGACTTATAATCGGCAGCTCGAAGAAAGAAAGTAAAGAAACTCACCATCAACGATGTCTTCAATCTCATGGAAGCCGGAGGCCAGCATCGCCTCCTTGTCAGACCAGGAGGAGCGCTCGCTCGCGAAGTCGGCCGGGAGGGAAGTTTCCGTCTCTTCCGCCTTCCTCTGCGTCTTCACAAGCAGCTCCCTCTGCTCTGCCAATTGAGTGGCCAGCAGATCGCACTCTGTGGCGAGCTTGCTGCACTCCTCCCCTTGGGCGCGCAATGCGGAGTTGGATTCGCTCAGCTACTGTTGAAGAGCAGCGTTGGCTCCTGAAAAGAAGGAAGAAAGAAGGCGTTAAGTCATCAATAAAGAAGGTCGCCGGGGAGATCCGGCCCGACTGCTCAGCAGTCGGCCCGAATCTCGGGGACTACAGCCCGCGGGTGCGCCAGCGCGCCCCCGCAAAGAAGAAAAAGGAATTACTCCAGCTCTCCAACAAATAGGCGGTCCGCTTGCCCAGCTCTTCAACGTTACGGTTGAAGGCAGTAACGCGGAGGTTGTGGTAATCCTGCGACAAGCATTTCAGACAAAAATTTAATACCCAGAGTTCATCAATTGGAGTTCCGAGCCGCCTGCTCAGCAGCCAGCCCGAAACTCGGGGACTACACCCAGTGGGTGCGCTGGCGCACCCCCACAGAGAGGAACAAGAAAACAAGGACCAAAGGAAAAAACATACCCGGATGGCTGCCCGCGATGCCAGGTACACCTTGGTGCAATTCTGGAGAGCGTCGCCCTCAGCACGAAGCTTCGCCTGGACATCCAGAAGCGCTTGGTTCAGCGGCCCTGTGCCGCCTCCTCGCACCCACCCAATGGGTGCGGTGCTCGTCGCTTCGGCGTCTGGGATCGCCGAGCTGGCGGTGCCGGCCTCCAGGGGGCGGGGTGCCGAAGTCGCCTTCTCCAGACGGCGGCGCGTTGACGAGCCGACTTGGAGGAGTAGCCTCACCACGGCCTCGTCTTCGGTCGGCGGCACCAGAGGGTCCGCTGGCTGTTTGCCTTGCGGGCTCCCAAACGGCGGCGGAGGCGGCGGCGGAACGATCATGTCCGGCATAGAGGAGTCGTCGCCTTCCCTCTCCATGACGGGGTTCTCGCCGCCGGCTTCCCCAGTCTGCCCCGTGAACTCCGGAGGCGGCGGCGCAGAGTTCAGTGGGGTGACGAACACCACCGATTGGCGGCGTGCGGCCTGCTCAGTTTGCCGCTTCGTCGCAGCGATGGCTTCGGCCTCCGCCAGTTTCTTCTTGGCGGAGGCCTCCGCCCTATCGGCCTGCTTCTTCGCCAGGCGAGCGGCCTCTTCTTCATTGCACTTCTCCTGCGCATTTCACTCTGTTGCCTCCCGGAGGTCAGCAGCGGGGTCAATCCGTCGGGTGGTGGAGGACGTCTCCGCTGACCCCATGACGGAGGCGGCGGTGACCCTCTCAAGAGTGAGGGGAGCCCTGAAGCAAGGGGAGCAAGCAAAAGACTCAGACAAAGCCACAAAGAAAGAATAAAGCGTTGAGACAGAATACTCACGCGGAGACCAGCGGCGGCTTCTTCACTTCCTTACGGAAGAGGATGGCCTTCGCAGCCGCCTCGTCCCGCCGACTGCCAAACAAAGTCAGCACGGCCCTGTGCTTCTTCCCACCGCCTGGGGCACCCGGCGCGGAAGAAGACCCCGCGCCAGGCTGGCTGGCTCCTGGCCGATGGCGGGGGGCGGGGGGCGACTTGCCCCTCGGCATCGTCGTCAGGCTAGTCGGCGAAAGTGGCCGAAGGCCTGGAGCTGCCTGCTGCTCCTCCTCCTCCTCCCTCGGCATCGTCCTCTAGAGCCGCCGCCCCCAGGTCAGGGTCGTCGACGTCGCTCTCCGCCCGGTCGGCAAGGAACTCGCGGGCCGGCCCTGAGGTGCCGGCTGGTGGATGGAGGAGGGGATTGTGACCAAAGCCGACTGGTCAAAACAAACTCGGCAAGAAAGAAGACAATCCAAAGAAAGAAAGAAAAGGCAACTCACCACGGGCGGGGGGTTAGCGCGGGAGTACGGCTCCTTGCCAAACCGCCAATCCTCCAGGAGCTTGTTGTCCGAGAGGTAGTTCACCATGTAGGCCACCTCCTCGTGAGGCATGTCCTTGGTGCACATCCGACTCGGGTCGTGGCGCCCGCTCATTTGGCATATCATGTGGGGGCGACCTTGGAGCGGGAGAACTCGGCGCGCCACGAAGGCGGCCAGCAGGTCTGGACCAGTCAAGCCCTCCGACTGCATCAGCACTCGGAGTCGCGCGACGGCGACGGCTCCCGCAGGCGTCAGCGACTTGGCCCAGTACGACTAGTTGGTCAGCCTCCCAGCCGGCGGGTCGGCTTCGAAAGCCGGCAGGTTGACCCAGTCGCCCCTCGCGGAGACGCTCCTGACGTAGAAGTATGATCTCTGCCACATCTTCACCGACTTAATCAGCGAGATGGTGGGGAAGGGGTTGTCGGCCCCCAACCTTCGCACGACGATAAAAGCGCTGCATTGAGCCGGCACGCCTGCAGCCTGGGTGCCGAGCTTGGAGAAGAAGAACTCCCCCCAGAGCTCGAGGGTGGGGAGGACTCCGAGGAAGCCTTCGCACAAGGCCACGAAGGCGGACAGCAGCACCACCGTGTTGGGGGTGAGGTGGTGCGGCTGGAGGCCGTAGAACTCCAGGAAGGATCGGAAGAAACTGCTCGCCGGCAGCCCCAACCCGCGCAAGCAGTGTGAGTGGAAGATGACCCTCTCACCCTCCTGCGGCACGGGGGAAATCTCCCCCTTCGGCGCAAGACGCACCCGCACGTGATCCTCGCCGAGGAGCCGACAAGTCTTGCGGAGGAACTCGATGTGGTCATCATGAACTTCGGAGCCGTCCCAAGTGCCGGAGCGCACTGAGGGAGGCGCGGCGGTAGAGGAAGAACTCATCGCGAGCTGATTGCCGCGGCGTTTGTCGGAGCTTGGGCGCGTGGCAGAGCGAAGAAGAAGAAGAAGAAGGAGGAGAGCGAGGAGCAGTGAGAAGGAGGAGAGCGAGGAGTAGTGGGAAGGAGGGGCGCGCGTGCCCCCCTCTTTCCCCTACTTATAGCCTCGTGGGCTGCGAAGCCGAGGGGGCGGTCGTGGGATTTACGGCGCCCACGGCCCCACGACTCCCACGTTCCACGACAAAGTTACTGCGCGCAGTAACTCCACGGGAATCCCAACCGTCCGTCGGGGCCGCAGCGGATCCGCTCGGGCGCCGAGGCGCGGTAGTGGCGGGCCCCGCCTATGGGCCTGTCCCGTCGCGCGCGTAGCCTGGCAGGATGGCCCAGCCACGTGTCATCGCATGACAGGCCTAGAACGGGCGGCGGCCTGGAGGCTTAGCTAACACGCTACTTGGATCCCGCCGCGACGTTCGAAATATCGTGCGAGTCAGAGTTGGGCGAGTCTGACTCCTTCTAGCCGGCCCGGCAGAAGTCAACCAAGAACCATGTGCTGAGCACCCGAAAAGAGAAACTGCTGAGGCTTCTCGGCGGATCGTCCGCGGCGCCTCACCAGCTTCGGGGACTACTGTCAGAGTAATGGGCCACGGGTAGGCCAACCCGAGCCCCAGAACCTTTCAAGACATCAGGGCAGTCTGCGCCCCTCAAGACCGCAGGGCGAAGAGCCGCCTTCTAAGGAGCCGACGGCAAGACGGCCGACTGCCCACTCATGGCCGAGTCCCAGGGATGACTTCAGGGTAAGCCGACTCCTGACCTGCGACTTCCAGAGAAGCCTGCTTTGGGGAGTCAGCCAGCGACTCCAACAAACCCCATGGCCTCATCAAGAGGGACGGGGCAGGGGAGTGGCTACAATGAAGCCCACTCCCGCCCCTTACCAAGGGCAGGCATGGCCACAACATGCCGTACCCCGTAAGATCTCCGTGTGGCGTGGCACTGTTGCCATACTGGCCCTGACATCCGCACAATAGGATCGAATCCTGCACCCACGACGGCTTGTCTGTACGGCCCAGAGGTAGCGGGTCCCACCAGTCAGTGAGACCCCAGGAAACGGCAGGAGGACCACCAGTCGGACCCGTTGGGAGCCGGCCCCGGGGAGTCGGCCGAGCCCTCCCCCGGGGCCCACGCGCCATTAATCAAGATGTGATGGAGAGTGCCAATAGTGATCGCCCGCCAGGCGGCGGGGCTGTTGTCACGACCCCATGATCAAGCCCGTGTCATCAGAAGCACGGCTACAGTAATCAGCAGCCGGCAAGACCCGCCCGCGGCGGACGCGGCCTGTCGGCTCCGTACCAGGCCAGTCGGCGGGCCCCAACAGTCGGCGGAGAAGACGGAGGCCGGAGGCGCTGACGGATGGGCCCGCTTCCAGCCGGATTACCATTGTACCCCTGGGGGGTAGGCCTATATAAACCCCCCAGGGCACCCATGCAAAGGGTTGGAACCCATTAGCTCTAGACCAGATCATATAGGAGGGAGAGAGCTAGCCTTGCCCTCTCCTACCTCCAGGAAACAGCTCAAGGAGCAACCGTGTAAACACTTTGCCATAGTGATCATGCGGAGACCCCGCAGAGCAGCAGTAGGGGTATTATCTCCCCGGAGAGCCCTGAAGTTGGGTAAGATTCGCCGGCGTGCATGTCTTCGCCTCATCCCGTTTCCAGGCACCGGCGACGTTCTACTTGCCCCCACCATGATAAGCCATCCTTTGGCATATGTCGCACCCAACCCCCGACAACAGGGGAGCCGTTCCTGCAGTTAGTGCCAACATATCTAGCAAATACTTCACCATTTTGATTTTTGAATAGCTTATAGTTGGAGTCAATTGACTCATCATCAGAATTAGGAGATCCACATGCAAATCCAGATAAGTTAGATGGATCAACTGGAGGTCCCTTTGCAGCAACCCATGTAGTTTGGGGGTACTGCTCAGGCTTCCAATATGTACCATCAGCATTGAGTTTCCTCTCAAAGGCTATACCCTCTTTCCTAGGGTTCCTGTTGAGGATTTGCTTTTTAAGCACATCACAAAGAGCCTGATGCCCTTTGAGGCTTTTATACATGCCTGTTGTGTACAATTCCTTCAGCCATGCATCGTCAATGATACTAGCAATGTCCTCATATGAGGAATTAGTGATAGCAGAGGCATGTGAAGAATTTGAAACATTAGCAGCATTTGAACATTCAGGTGAAGAATTAGCAGATTCACGTTCAATGCACTTCAAGCATGGAGGAACAAATTCTTCCTGAGATGCGCTGATTTGTTGAGCAAGTAATGAATCGCGCTCCTTCTGAAGATCTTCATAACTCACTCTTAGCTTCTCAAGGTCTTGCTTTCTTTGAAGAAATTCATAAGAAAGCTTCTCATGATCCGACAAGAGAGTGTTATGATGACTTTGAAGTTTGTCAAGCTTGGACTGAAGTCTCTGAAGATTTTCAGTCAAAGTTTCAGTGCGATCCATTTATTCACCCAACATATCATCACTTTTATTTAGCATGTTTTGAACCTTTTCTAAAGCCCTTTGTTGTTTTATAGCAATCTTAGCAAGTTTAGAATAGCTGGGCTTAAGGTTTTCATCAGATTCATTCTCACTTGATTCAGAGGAGGTATATTTGAGTACCTTGGCACCCTTTTCCATGAAGCAATAGGTGGGAGCGTAGTCATCATCCCCTTCATCAGCCTTGTTGGTGAGGTCATTTTCCTCAATGTTGAAGATAGACTTGCTGACGAATGCAGTAGCGAGAGCAAGGCTCACCACTCCAGATTCGGACTCCTCAGATGACTCCTCTTCCTCATTTTCTTCAGATTCAGCCTCAGAGTCCATTTCCTTGACAATGAATGCCCTGGCCTTCTTGGAGCTGCTCTTCTTGTGATATGAAGGCTTTGAGGATTTTGATGATGAGGATTTTGTGGATTTCTTCTTTTTCTTTGCATCATCAAAACTGTAATCCTTATATTTCTTCTTCTTTGATTCCTTTTCCCACTGAGGACAATCTTGAATGAAATGTCTAGGTTTCTTGCACTTGTGACAGAGCCTCTTCTTGTAGTCACTGGATGAGGAATCATTGCTCCTTGAGGATCTTCCAAGGCGACCACGTCTTGAGAAATTTTGAAACTTCTTCACAAGCAGAGCCAGATCATGGCTCAGTTCTTCAGGATCACCAAGGCTGCTATCAGAGTCTTCATCTTCGGACTCAGATGCTGCCTTGGCTTTCAGTGCACGTGTTCTGCCATAGCTTGAACCATAGAGATCTCTCTTTTCAGCAAGTTGGAACTCATGAGTATTTAGCCTCTCGAGAATATCAGCGGGATCAAGTGACTTGTAATCAACACGTTCTTGTATCATCAATGCCAGAGTGTCAAATGAAGAATCAAGCGATCTCAGCAATTTCTTCACCACCTCATGGTCGGTGATGTCAGTGGCACCAAGTGCTTGAAGCTCATTTGAGATGTCAGTGAGGCGATCGAAGGTTTGTTGAACATTTTCATTGTCGAGTCTTTTGAAGCGGTTGAAGAGATTGCGAAGAACATCAACTCGAGAGTCACGCTGAGTTGAGACTCCTTCATTCACTTTGGACAACTTATCCCAGATAAGCTTTGCTGTTTCCAAAGCACTCACTCTGCCATACTGTCCTTTGCTCAGATGGCCACATATGATATTCTTCACTTGAGAGTCGAGTTGCTTGAATCTCTTCACATCGGCAGCATTCAGAGAAGGTGTGACTGAGGGAACACCATTTTCCACAACATACCAGAGATCGTTATCAATTGCTTCAAGATGCATTCGCATCTTATTCTTCCAGTAGGGGTAGTCCATCCCATCGAAGGTAGGACACCCAGCAGAGACCTTGATCATACCCGCGGTCGACATAACTAAAACTCCATGCGGTTAAACCAAAATCACACAGAACAAGGGAGTACCTTGCTCTGATACCAATTGAAAGTGCGTTATATCGACTAGAGGGGGGTGAATAGGCGATTTATATGAAATTCTTCACTGAGGAATTTGTTGGTGAGGAAATTCCTTTGCGAAGAACTACTAGCAGCAGAATAAGTACTCAAAGGTAAACACAATAGAATACAAGCATAGTCATCATGATGAAATGAAGACAGGCACATAGTACAGGAAGCGTAATCACAGGATAACACAGGATGAAGACAAACAGACTGAAGAAATTGAACTGAGGAAATTGAGAAAGTCTTCAGTCAAAGTCTTCAAACACAGATATGAACAAACATACAGCACAGTTATGAGGAAATGAAAGAGTTGAGAAAATAGAACCAGTAAGCTTGGTGAAGACAATGATTTGGTAGACCAGTTCCAACTGCTGTCTCGGTTGTACGTCTGGTTGGAGCGGCTGAGTATTTAAACTCGAGGACACACAGTCCCGGACACCCAGTCAAGGACACTTAGTCCAAGACACCCAGTCCTCACCGTATTCTCCTTGAACTAAGGTCACACAGACCTCGTCCAATCACTCGTGGTAAGTCTTCAGGCGACTTCCAAACCTTCACAAACTTGGTCACCCGGCGATCCACAATTCCTCTTGGATGCTCTAGACCATGACGCCTAACCGTCTGGAAGAAGCACAATCTTCAAAGGTAACAAGCGTCGGATCCACTCACGATCAATCTCTTCAGTGATGCTCAATCACTTGGGGTTTGTAGGTGTTTGGGTTTTGGGTTTTTGGTTTTTCCTCCCTTGATGATTTTCGCTCAAAGTCCTCGGAGGATGGGTTGCTCTCAAATGACAAGTGCCAGTTTCTCTCGGAGCAGCCAACCAGCTAGTGGTTGTAGGGGGCGGCTATTTATAGCCTAGGGAGCAGCCCGACATGATAAGACATAAATGCCCTTCAATGATATGACCGTTAGGTGGATATATATTTTGGAACCGCTGGCGCATAGCACAGCAACGGTCGGAATTTTGAGTAGCAAAATCCTCAGGGCTATCATGTTCCTCACTGTGTAGGCAATCCGCACTGGCGAATTCCTAACTCCTCAGTCAGGACAAATTCCTCAGAGACCAGAAGAACTTCGTCTCTGTCACTAAAGAAATTGACTGAACTGTATGAGATTTCCAATGGGTTCACTCGAAGGGATTGGTAGGTGTAGGATTTTGAGTTGAGCATCACATGGAAATGTTTCCTTAGTATTTCCTCGACCCCCTTTAACAGTATGGTGTTTCCTATGACTCAAGAAAGAGAAAAACAAAACTATGAAAACGGAAGTCTTCAAGCTTCATATTCCTCGCATGAATATCAAGTCTTCACGGACACACCAATTTCTTCACTTTCAAAGTCTTCATGAAAGTCTTCAGAAATACCAAAATCTTCAGTGAAGATATTCATTTTTAGGGGTCGACTTTTCCTGTAAATATCAAACTACTCATAGACTTATAGACCTGTGTACACTCACACACGCATTAGTCCCTTAACCTATAAGTCTTCAATACACCAAAATCACTAAATGGCACTAGATGCACTTACATTAGCACTAATAATAACAGGATATATCTTCTTTTCATCAAGATAAGCATATTTAAGATTATCAGGCAAAGGTTTAAGCTCAAACACGGGATCACCCTTGGGTGGAGGAGGATCCCCTAAAATTTCAACAGGCAAATTGTGTTTTAGAATAGGTTCCTGTTTAAAGAATACTTCATCTATTTCCCTTCTTTCATTCATGAACATATCATTTTTATGGTCTAGAAAATAGTGTTCTAAAGGATCACTAGGAGGTATGATTTCTACTACACAACCTTCTTCTTGTAGACGTTGTTGGGCCTCCAAGTGCAGAGGTTTGTAGGACAGTAGCAAATTTCCCTCAAGTGGATGACCTAAGGTTTATCAATCTGTAGGAGGCGTAGGATGAAGATGGTCTCTCTCAAGCAACCCTGCAACCAAATAACAAAGAGTCTCTTGTGTCCCCAGCACACACAATACAATGGTAAATTGTATAGGTGCACTAGTTCGGCGAAGAGATGGTGATACAAGTGGTATATGGATGGTAGATAAAGGTATTTGTAAACTAAAATAATAAAAACAGCAAGGTAGCAAGTGATAAAAGTGAGCGTAAACGGTATTGCAATGATAGGAAATAATGCCTAGGGTTCATACTTTCACTAGTGTAAGTCCTCTCAACAATACTAACATAATTGGATCATAAAACTATTCCTCAACATGCAACAATGAGTCACTCCAAAGTCACTAATAGCGGAGAACGAACGAAGAGATTATGGTAGGGTATGAAACCACCTCAAAGTTATTCTTTCCAATCAATCCATTGGGCTATTCCTATAGGTGTCACAAACAGCCCTAGAGTTCGTACTAGAATAACGCCTTAAGACACAAATCAATCAAAACCCTAATGTCACCTAGATACTCCAATGTCACCTCAAGTATCCGTGGGTATGATTATACGATATGCATCACACAATCTCAGATTCATCTATTCAACCAACACATAGAACCTCATAGAGTGCCCCAAAGTTTCTATCGGAGAATCACGATGAAAACGTGTGCCAACCCCTATGCATAGGTTCATGAACCCGCAAGTTGGTCACCTTAACATACATCAAGTGGCACGCGGTATCCCATTGTCACCGCAGATATCCACGGCAAGACATACATCAAGTGTTCTCAAATCTTTAAAGACTTAATCCAATAAGATTACTTCAAAGGGGGAACTCGATCCATTACAAGAGAGAAGAGGGGGGAAGAAACATCATAGGATCCAAATATAATAGCAAAGCTCGCGATACATCAAGATCGTATCATCTCAAGAACACGAGAGAGAGAGAGAGAGAGAGAGAGAGAGAGATCAAACACATAGCTACTGGTACATACCCTCAGCCCTGAGGGAGAACTACTCCCTCCTCGTCATGGAGAGCGACGGGATGATGAAGATGGCCACCGGTGAGGGCTCCCCCCTCCGGCAGGGTGCCGAAACAGGGTCCCGATTGACTTTTGGTGGCTACGGAGGCTTCTGGCGGCGGAACTCCTGATCTATCTTGCGTTCTGGAAGTTTTAGGTCACGTAGGTATATACAGGTACAGGAGGTACGTCAGGGGAGCCATGAGGGCCCCACGAGACAGGGGGCGCACTCTAAGGGGGGGCGCCCCCCACCCTCGTGAGCACCTCGTTCCTTCCTTGACATGGGGTCCAAGTCCATCAGGTGTGTTTCCTTCGAAAAATAACTTCTCTAGTTGATTTCGTTCCGTTTCGACTCCGTCTGATATTCCTTTTCTTCAAAACACTGAAATAGGCATAAAACAGCAAATCTGGGCTGGGCCTCCGGTTAATAGGTTAGTCCCAAAAGTAATATAAAAGTGGATAATAAAGCCCAATATTGCCTAAAACAGTAGATAATATAGCATGGAGCAATCAAAAATTATAGATACGTTGGAGACATATCAAGCATCCCCAAGCTTAATTCCTGCTCGTCCTCGAGTAGGTAAATGATAAAAAAGATAATTTTTCATGTGGAATGCTAGTTGGCATAATTTCAATGTAATTCTTCTTAATTGTGGCATGAATATTCAAATCCATAAGATCCAAGACAAAAGTTTAATATTGACATAAAAATAATAATACTTCAAGCATACTAATAAAGCAATTATGTCTTCTCAAAATAACATGGCCAAAGAAAGTTATCCCTACAAAATCATATAGTCTGGCTATGCTCCATCTTCGCCACACAAAATATTTAGATCATGCACAACCTCGATGACAAGCCAAGCAATTGTTTCATACTTTTGATGTTCTCAAACTTTTTCAATCTTCACGCAATACATGAGCGTGAGCCATGGACATAGCACTATAGGTGGAATATAATGGTGGTTGTGGAGAAGACAAAAAGGGAGAAGATAGTCTCACATCAACTAGGCGTATCAACGGGCTATGTAGATGCCCATCAATAGATATCAATGTGAGTGAGTAGGTATTGCCATGCAACAGATGCACTAGAGCTATAAATGTATGAAAGCTCAACAAAAGAAACTAGTGGGTGTGCATCCAACTTGCTTGCTCACGAAGACCTAGGGCATTTTGAGGAAGCCCATCATTGGAATATACAAGCCAAGTTCTATAATGAAAGATTCCCACTAGTATATGAAAGTGACAGCATATGAGACTCTCTATATGAAGAACATGGTGCTACTTTGAAGCACAATATACGAGACTCACTATATCATGGTGCTACTTTGAAGCACAAGTGTGGAAAAAGGAATAGTAGCATTGCCCCTTTTATTTTCTTTTTCTTTTTTTTATTTGGCCTTTCTTTTTTTTGGCCTTTATTTTTTTATTTGGCCTTTCTTTTTTTATGGCCTTTCTCTTTTTTTGGGACAATGCTCTATTGAATGATGATCATCACACTTCTATTTATTTACAACTCGATGATACAACTCGATACTAGAACAAAGATGACTATATGAATGCCTCCGGCGCTGTACCGGGATATGCAATGAATCAAGAATGACATGTATGAAAGAATTATGAATGGTGGCTTTGCCACAAATACTATGTCAACTACATGATCATGCTAAGCAATATCACAATGATGAATGTGTCATATTGAACGAGATGGTGGAAAGTTGCATGGCAATATATCTCGGAATGGCTATCGAAATGCCATAATAGGTAGGTATGGTGGCTGTTTTGAGGAAGGTATATGGTGGGTTTATGGTACCGGCGAAAGTTGTGCGGTACTAGAGAGGCTAGCAAAGGTGGAAGGGTGAGAGTGCGTATAATCCATGGACTCAACATTAGTCATAAAGAACTCATATACTTATTGCGAAAATCTATTAGTTATCGAAGCAAAGTATTACGCGCATGCTCCTAGGGGGATAGATTGGTAGGAAAAGACCATCGCTCGTCCCCGACCGCCACTCATAAGGAAGACAATCAAAAAACAAATCATGCTCCGACTTCATAACATAAAGGTTCACCTTACGTGCATGCTACGGGAATCACAAACTTCAACACAAGTATTTCTCAAATTCACAACTACTCAACTAGCATGACTCTAATATCACCATCTTCATATCTCAAAACAATCATCAAGTATCAAACTTCTCTTAGCATTCAACACACTCATAAGAGAATTTTATTATTCTTGAATACCTAGCATATTAGGATTTTAAGAAAATTACCATGCTATTAAGACTCAAAATAATCTAAGTGAAGCATGAGAGTTCATCTATTTCTTCAAAATAAAACTACCACCATGCTCTAAAAGATATAAGTGAAGCACTAGAGCAAATGACAAACTACTTCAAAAGATATAAGTGAAGATCAATGAGTAGTCAAATAATTATGTAACTATGTGAAGACTCTCTAACATTTAATAATTTAAGATCTTGGTATTCTATTCAAACAGCAAGCAAAACAAAATAAAATGACATCTAAGAATAGAAAACATCATGTGAAGAAGCAAAAACTTAGGATCAACCGATACTAACCGATAGTTGTTGAAGAAGAAAGGTGGGATGCCAACCGGGGCATACCCAAGCTTAGACGCTTGAGACTTCTTGAAATATTATCTTGGGGTGCCTTGGGCATCCCCAAGCTTGAGCTTTTGTGTCTCCTTAATTCCTCTCATATAAAGGTCTCCCTAAATCTCAAAAGCTTCATCCACACAAAACTCAACAAGGACTCGTGAGATAAGTTAGTATAAACCATTGCCAAAACCTTATCATACTCTACTGTAGCAAATCACTAAAATTATTATTCAACATGGCATACTAAATGCCTCTTCATATTTAATAGTCCTATCCTCAAATAGAATCATTAAAGAAGCAAACATATGCAAACAATGCAAACATAACAGCAATCTGCCTAAACAGGATAGTATGTAAAGAATGCTGCAACATCCATACTTCCCTAGCTCCAAAAATTATGAAATAAAATTCCCACTGTGGTAAATTTATCAGAGCTTAATATGCAAAAGGTTTCAACATTTTATCACATTCTGACTTTTCTAGGGAATTATTGCAACAGCGGTAAACTTTCTGTTTTCAAACAGCAACATGCATACTTGTAACATAGGCATAGTAAAGGTTATCAATGCCACTTTTATTGAAATAAAAGATGCAAAAAATTGTTCTAAATAACAGAAAGAAAATTCTAAAAAAATAAATTGACGCTCCAAGCAAAACACATATCATGTGGCGAATAAAAATATAGCTCCAAGTAAAGTTACCTATGAACGAAGACGAAGGAGGGAATGCCTTCCGGGGCATCCCCAAGCTTAGGATCTTGGTTGTCCTTGAATATTACCTTGGGGTGCCTTGGGAATCACCAAGCTTAGTCTCTTGCCACTCCTTATTCCATAGTCCATCGAATCCTTACCCAAAACATGAAAACTTCACAACACAAAACTTAACAGAAAACTCGTAAGCTCCGTTAGTATAAGAAAACAAAAGACCACTTCAAGGTACTGTAATGAACTCATTATTTATTTATATTGGTGTTAAACCTACTGTATTACAACTTATCTATGGTTCATAAACTCTTTTACTAGCCATAGATTCATCAAAATAAGTAAACAACACATGAAAAACAGAATCTGTCAAAAACAGAACAGTGTTGTAATCTGGATCAAACGTATACTTCTGGAACTCATAAAATTCTCAAATAAATTGCTGTACCTGAGGAATTTATCTATTAATCATCTGCAAAAATAACTAACTAAATAGAACTCTCCAAATAAAAATGGCAGCAATTCTCGTGAGCGCTAAAGTTTCTGTTTTTAACAGCATGATCAACAAGACTTTCCCCAAGTTTTCCCAAAGGTTCTACTTGGCACAAACACTAATTAAAAGCATAAAACCACATATAAACAGAGGCTAGATGATTTATTTATTACTAAACAGGAACAAAAAGCAAGGAATAAAAATAAAATTGGGTTGCCTCCCAACAAGCGCTATCGCTTAACGCCCCTAGCTAGGCACGATGATTTCAATGATGCTCACATAAAAGATAAGAATTGAAACATAAAGAGAGCATCATGAAGAATATGACTAGCACATTTAAGTCTAACATACTTCCTATGCATAGGGATTTTGTGAGCAAATAACTTATGGGAACAATAATCAACTAGCATAGGAGAGCAAAACAAGCATAACTTCAAAAATTTAAGCACATAGACAGGAAACTTGATATTATTGCAACTCCTACAAGCATATATTCCTCCCTCATAATAATTTTCATTAGAATCATGAATGAATTCAACAATATAACCAGCACCTAAAGCATTCTTTTCATGATCTACAAGCATAGAAATTTTATTACTCTCCACATAAGCAAACTTCTTCTCATGAATAGTAGTGGGAGCAAACTCAACGAAATAACTATCATGGGATTGAAAATTGAAATCAAGATGACAAGTTTCATTGTTATCATTATTATTTAAAGCATACATGTCATCACAATAATCATCATAGATAGGAGGCATGCCTTCATCATAATAAATTTTCTCATCAAAACTTGGGGGACAATAAATATCATCTTTATCAAACATAGCTTCCCCAAGCTTGTGGCTTTGCATATCATTAGCATCATGGATATTTAAGGAATTCATACTAACAACATTGCAATCGTGCTCATCATTAAAATATTTAGTGCCAAACATTTTATAGATTTCTTCTTCTAGCACTTGAGCACAATTTTCCTTTCCATCATACTCATGAAAGATATTAAAAAGGTGAAGCGTATGAGACAAACTCAATTCCATTTTTTTTGTAATTTTCTTTTATAAACTAAACTAGTGATAAAACAAGAAACTAAAAGACTCAATTGCAAGATCTAAAAATATACCTTCAAGCACTCACCTCCCCGGCAACGGCGCCAGAATAGAGCTTGATGTCTACTACACAACCTTCTTCTTGTAGACGTTGTTGGGCCTCCAAGTGCAGAGGTTTGTAGGACAGTAGCAAATTTCCCTCAAGTGGATGACCTAAGGTTTATCAATCCGTAGGAGGCGTAGGATGAAGATGGTCTCTCTCAAGCAACCCCGCAACCAAATAACAAAGAGTCTCTTGTGTCCCCAACACACCCAATACAATGGTAAATTGTATAGGTGCACTAGTTCGGCGAAGAGATGGTGATACAAGTGGTATATGGATGGTAGATAAAGGTATTTGTAATCTGAAATAATAAAAACAGCAAGGTAGCAAGTGATAAAAGTGAGCGTAAATGGTATTGCAATGATAGGAAATAAGGCCTAGGGTTCATACTTTCACTAGTGTAAGTCCTCTCAACAATACTAACATAATTGGATCATAAAACTATCCCTCAACATGCAACAATGAGTCACTCCAAAGTCACTAATAGCGTAGAACGAACGAAGAGATTATGGTATGGTACGAAACCACCTCAAAGTTATTCTTTCCAATCAATCCATTGGGCTATTCCTATAGGTGTCACAAACAGCCCTAGAGTTCGTACTAGAATAACGCCTTAAGACACAAATCAGTCAAAACCCTAATGTCACCTAGATACTCCAATGTCACCTCAAGTATCCGTGGGTATGATTATACGATATGCATCACACAATCTCATATTCATCTATTCAACAAACACATAGAACCTCATAGAGTGCCCCAAAGTTTCTACCGGAGAATCACGACGAAAACGTGTGCCAACCCCTATGCATAGGTTCATGAACCCGCAAGTTGGTCACCTTAACATACATCAAGTGGCACGCGGGATCCCATTGTCACCACAGATATCCACGGCAAGACATACATCAAGTGTTCTCAAATATTTAAAGACTCAATCCGATAAGATTACCTCAAAGGGGGAACTCGAACCATTACAAGAGAGAAGAGGGGGGAAGAAACATCATAGGATCCAAATATAATAGCAAAGCTCGCGATACATCAAGATTGTATCATCTCAAGAGCACGAGAGAGAGAGATCAAACACATAGCTACTGGTACATACCTTCAGCCCCGAGGGAGAACTACTCCCTCCTCGTCATGGAGAGCGCCGGGATGATGAAGATGGCCGCCGGTGAGGGTTCCCCCTCCGCTAGTGTGCCGGAACAGGGTCCCGATTGACTTTTGGTGGCTACGGAGGCTTCTGGCGGCGGAACTCCCGATCTATCTTGCGTTCTGGAAGTTATAGGTCACGTAGGTATATATGGGTGCAGGAGGTACGTCAGGGGAGCCACGAGGGCCCCACGAGACAGGGGGCGGGCCCTAAGGGGGGGCACCCCCCACCCTCGTGAGCACCTTGTTCCTTCCTTGACGTGGGGTCCAAGTCCATCAGGTGTGTTTCCTTCCAAAAATAACTTCTCCAGTTGATTTCGTTCCGTTTCGACTCCGTCTAAAATTCATTTTCTTCAAAACACTGAAATAGGCATAAAACAGCAAATCTGGGCTGGGCCTCCGGTTAATAGGTTAGTCCCAAAAGTAATATAAAAGTGGATAATAAAGCCCAATATTGCCTAAAATAGTAGATAATATAGCATGGAGCAATCAAAAATTATAGATACGTTGGAGACGTATCAAGGTACGGCAATAGAAGCAAGACCAATAATTTCATCCTTACTAGGCAATTCTTCCTCACGATGTTGTTTACTAAATTTAGGGAAATTAAACTCATGAACCATATCATCCAAACCAACAGTAACAATATTCTTAGTGCAGTCTATGGTCGCATTGACAGTATTTAAGAAGGGTCTACCAAATATAATGGGACAAAAGCTATCTTGTGGGGAACCAAGAACAAGAAAATCAGCATGATATTTAGTTTTCCCACACAAGACTTCAACATCTCTAACAATTCCCATTGCTGAAATAGTATCTCTATTGGCAAGTTTAATTGTGACATCAATATCTTCTAACTCAGCAGGTGCAATTTCATTCTTAATTTCTTTATATAAAGTATGCGGTATAACACTAGCACAATCACCCATATCACATAAGCCATGATAACAATGATCTCCTATTTTAACAGAAATAACAGGCACGCCTACCACAGGTTTATGTTTATATTTAGCACAAGGTTTAGCAATTCTAGCAGTTTCACCTTTGAACTGAATAACATGCCCATCAATATTATCAGACAAGAGATCTTTAACAATAGCAATATTAGGTTCTACTTTAACTTGCTCAGGAGGTGTATAAGTTCTAATATTGCTTTTACGAACAACAGTTGAAGCTTTAGCATGATCCTTTATTCCAACAGGGAAAGGTGGTTTCTCAATATAAGAAGTAGGAACAATAGGATCATTATAAGTGACAGTCTTTTCTTCAACTTTAATAGGTGCAGCTACTTTTACTTCTATGGGAGGATGATATTTGAACCACTTCTCCTTAGGGAGGTCAACATAAGTAGCAAAAGATTCACAGAAAGAAGCTACTATCTCAGAGTCAAGTCCATATTTAGTGCTAAACTTACGGAAAATATCGGTATCTGCTACGTCTTGAGCTTCCGTTGGTTTTCCCCAAAGAGGAAGGGATGATGCAGCAGAGTAGCGTAAGTATTTCCCTCAGTTTTTGAGAACCAAGGTATCAATCCAGTAGGAGCCCACGCTCAAGTCCCTCGTACCTGCACAAAGCGATAGCTACTCGCAACCAACACGATTAGGGGTTGTCAAGCCCTTCGCGGTCACTTACGAGAGTGAGATCTGATAGATAGAATATTTTTGGTATTTTTGATATCAAGATGCAAACTAAAAAGTAAAGGCAAAGTAAATAGCAAAACAATATAAAAGTGATGGAGATTGATATGATGAGAATAGACCCGGGGGCCATAGGTTTCACTAGTGGCTTCTCTCAAGAGCATAAGTATTCTATGGTGGGTGAACAAATTACTATTGACCAATTGATAGAATTGTGCATAATTATGAGAATATCTAGGCATGATCATGTATATAGGCATCACGTACATGACAAGTAGTTCGAAACGATTCTGCATCTACTACTATTACTCCACTCATCGACCGCTATCCAGCATGCATCTAGAGTATTAAGTTAAAAACAGAGTAACGCCTTAAGCAAGATGACATGATGTAGAGAGATAAATTCATGCAATATGAAATAAACCCCATCTTGTTATCCTCGATGGCAACGATACAATACGTGCCTTGCTGCCCCTTCTGTCACTGGGTAAGGACACCGCAAGATCGAACCCAAAGCTAAGCACTTCTCCCATGGCAAGAACTACCAATCTAGTTGGCCAACCCAAACGGATAATTCAAAGAGACTTGCAAAGATAACCAATCATGCATAAAAGAATTCAGAGAAGATTCAAATATTATTCATAGATAGACTTGATCATAAACCCACAATTCATTGGTCTCAACAAACACACCGCAAGAAGAAGATTACATCGAATAGATCTCCACAAGAGAGGGGGAGAACTTTGTATTGAGATTCAAAGAGAGAGAAGAAGCCATCTAGCTACTAACTATGGACCCGAAGGTCTGAGGTAAACTACTCACACTTCATCGGAGGGGCTATGATGATGTAGAAGCCCTCCGTGATGACGGCCCTCTTCAGGCGGAGCTCCGGAACAAGCCCCAAGATGGGATCTCGTGGATACAGAAAGTTGCGGCGGTGGAACTAGGTTTTTGGCTCCTGTTCTGATCGTTTGGGGGTACGTGTGTATATATAGGAGGAAGGAGTACGTCGGTGGAGCACCGAGGGGCCCATGAGGCAGGGGAGCGCGCCCTAGGGGGGGCGCCCCCCCACCCTCGTGACCACCTCTTTGATCCCTTGCAGTAGGGTCCAAGTCTCCTGGATCACGTTCGGTGAGGAAATCACGTTTCTGAAGATTTTATTCCGTTTGGACTCCGTTTGATATTCCGTTTATCTGAAACACTGAAATAGGCAAAAAACCAGCAATTCTGGGCTGGGCCTCCGGTTAATAGGTTAGTCCAAAAAATAATATAAAAGTGGAAAATAAAGCCCAATATAGTCCAAAACAGTAGATAATATAGCATGGAGCAATCAAAAATTATAGATACGTTGGATACGTATCAGGCATCCCCAAGCTTAATTCCTGCTCGTCCTCGAGTAGGTAAATAATAAAAAGAGAATTTTTGATGCGGAGTGCTACTTGGCATAATTTCAATGCAAATATTCTTAATTGTGGTATGAATATTCAGATTAGAAAGATTCAAGACAAAAGTTTATATTGACATAGAAAATAATAATACTTCAAGCATACTAACAAAGCAATTATGTCTTCTCAAAATAACATGGCCAAAGAAAGTTATCCCTACAAAATCATATAGTCTAGATATGCTCCATCTTCCCCACACAAAATATTTAAATCATGCACAACCCCGATGACAAGCCAAGCAATTGTTTCATACTCTAACTTTTTCAAAACTTTTTCAATCTTCATGAAATACATGAGCGTGAGCCATGGATATAGCACTATAGGTGGAATAGAATGGTGGTTGTGGAGAAGACAAAAAAGGAGAAGATAGTCTCACATCAACTAGGCGTATCAACGGGCTATGGAGATGCCCATCAATAGATATTAATGTGAGTGAGTAGGGATTGCCATGCAACGGATGCACTAGAGCTATAAATGTATAATAGCTCAACAAAAGAAACTAGTGGGTGTGCATCCAACTTTCTTGCTCACGAAGACCTAGGGCAATTTGAGGAAGCCCATCATTGGAATATACAAGCCAAGTTCTATAACGTAAAATTCCCACTAGTATATGAAAGTGACAATATATGAGACTCTCTATATGAAGAACATGGTGCTACTTTGAAGCACAATATATGAGACTTGCTATATCATGGTGCTACTTTGAAGCACAAGTGTGGAAAAAAGGATAGTAGCATTGCCCCTTTTTTATTTATTTATATTTTTTTGGGCCTTCTTTTTTTTCTTTGGCCTTTCTCTTTTTTTTGGGACAATGCTCTATTGAATGATGATCATCACACTTCTATTTATTTACAACTCAATGATTACAACTCGATACTAAAACAAAGTATGACTCTATATGAATGCCTCCGGCGGTGTACCGGGATATGCAATGAATCAAGAGTGACAAGTATGAAAGAATTATGAACGGTGGCTTTGCCACAAATACTATGTCAACTACATGATCATGCTAAGCAATATGACAATGATGGATGTGTCATGATGAACTAGATGGTGGAAAGTTGCATGGCAATATATCTCGGAATGGCTATGGAAATGCCATAATAGGTAGGTATGGTGTCTGTTTTGAGGAAGGTATATGGTAGGTGTATGATACCGGCGAAAGGTGCGCGGTATTAGAGAGGCTAGCAAGGGTGGAAGGGTGGGAGTGCGTATAATCCATGGACTCAAAATTAGTCATAAAGAACTCATATACTTATTGCAAAAATTTAGAAGTTATCAAAGCAAAGTATTACGTGCATGCTCCTAGGGGGATAGATTGGTAGGAAAAGACCATCGCTCGTCCCCGACCGCCACTCATAAGAAGACAATCAATAAATAAATCATGCTCCGACTTCATCACATAACGGTTCACCATACGTGCATGCTACGGGAATCACAAACTTCAACACAAGTATTCTTTAAATTCACAACTACTCAACTAGCATGACTTTAATATTATCACCTCCATATCTCAAAACAGTTATCATGCTTCAATCTTTTCTTACTATTCAACACACTCAAAAGAAAGTTTTACAAATCTTGAATACCAAGAATATTATTATTAGGAAAATTACCATGCTATTAAGAGACTCTCAAATTAATTTAAGTGAAGCATGAGAGATCATTAGTTTCTTTAAAACGAATCCACCACCGTGCTCTAAAAGATCTAAGTGAAGCACATAGAGCAAAATTATCTAGATCAAAATATATAAGTGAAGCACATAGAGCAAAACTATCTAGCTCAAAGGATATAAGTGAAGCACACAGAGCAAAATTATCTAGCTCAAAAGATATAAGTGAAGCACATAGAGCAAAATTATCTAGCTCAAAAGATATAAGTGAAGCGCATAGAGTATTCTATCAAATTTTTAATTCATGTATGGCTCTCTCAAAAGGTGTGTACAGCAAGGATGATTGTGGCATACTAACAAACAAATACACAAATAATACAAGATGCTCCAAGCAAAACACATATCATGTTGGTGAATAAAAATATAGCTCCAAGTAAATTACCGATGGAAGTGGACGAAAAAGAGGGGATGCCTTCCGGGGAATCCCCAAGCTTTGAATTTTTGGTGTCCTTGGATTATCTTGGGGGTGCCATGGGCATACCCAAGCTTAGGCTCTTGCCACTCCTTGTTCCATGATCCATCAAAAAGAATTCACCCAAAACTTGAAAACTTCACAACACAAAACTCAAGATAGAAAACTCGTGAGCTCCGTTAGCAAAAGAAAACAAAAGACCACTTCAAGGTACTGTAATGAACTCATTCTTTATTTATATTGGTGTTAAACCTACTTTATTCCAACTTCTCTATGGATTATAAACTATTTTACTAGCCATAGATTCATCAAAATAAGCAAACAACACACGAAAAACAGAATCTGTCAAAAACAGAATAGTATGTAGTAATCTGTAGCTAGCGCAAAATATGGAACTCCAAAAATTCTAAAATAAATTTCTGGACATGAGGAATTTATCTATTAATCATCTGCAAAAAGAATTAACTAAATATCACTCTTCAAATAAAAATGACAGCAGTTCTCGTGAGCGCTAAAGTTTCTGTTTTTTACAGCAAGTTCAACAAGACTTTCCCCAAGTCTTCCCAACGGTTCTACTTGGCACAAACACTAATTAAACACAAAAAAACACAACCAAAACAGAGGCTAAATAATTTATTTATTAAATAACAGCAAGGAAAAATATTGGGTTGTCTCCCAATAAGCGCTTTTCTTTAAAGCCTTCTTAGCTAGGCATTGATAATTTTAATGATGCTCACATGAAAGACAAGAATTGAAGCACAAAGAGGGCATCATAAAACATGTGACAAACACATCTAAGTCTAACATACTTCCTATGAATAGGCATCTTATAGGCAAACAAATTGTCAAGGCAAGCAAAAACTAGCATATGCAAGGAAGCGGAAAGAAACAATAGCAATCTCAACATAACGAGAGGTAATTTAGTAACATGAAGATTTCTACAACAATATTTTCCTCTCTCATAGTAATTACATGTAGGACCATAAGAAAATTCAAAAAAATAGCTATCACATAAAATATTTTCAACATGATCCACATGCATGCAAAGTTGACACTCTTCCAAAATAGTGGGATTAACATTAACTAAAGTCATGACTTCTCCAAACCCACTTTTATCAAGATTTTCATAAGATTGAACATTCTCCAAATATGTGGGATCTAAAGTTGACACTCTTCTAAACCCACTTTCAATAATATTGAAAACACTATTATCAATCTCATATTCATCATGGGGTTTAAATAAATTTTCAAGATCATAAGAAGAATCACCCCAATCATAATCATTGCAACAAGTAGTAGACATAGCAAAACTAGCATCCCCGAGCTTAGGGTTTTGCATCTTATTAGCACAATTGACATCAAGAGAATTTATAATAAAATCATTGCAATCATGCTTTTTATTCAAAGATCTATCATGAGTCACTTCATAAAGCACTTCATCACGATTTTCAGATTTACGGATTTCAGGCAAAAGCTTATAAAGATAATCTAGTGCATCCAAATCACTAGGAGTTGGTTCATCATAATTGGATCCCTTAAAAATATTGGCAAGCGGATGAGGATCTATAGATCGTAAGTTCTCTGTTTAGTAATAAATAAACAACTATTCCAACCATACAAGCAAACAAGAAACGGGCAAAAGAGGCAAATAGAGAGGGAGGATAGAGAGAGGGCGAATAAAACGGCAAGGGTGAATTGGGGGGAGAGGAAAACGAGAGGTAAATGGCAAATAATGTAATGCGAGAGATAGGGATTGTGATGGGTACTTGGTATATTGACTTTTACGTAGACTCCCCGGCAACGGCGCCAGAAATCCTTCTTGCTACGTCTTGAGCTTGCGTTGGTTTTCCCCGAAGAGGAAGGGATGATGCAGCAGAGTAGCGTAAGTATTTCCCTCAGTTTTTGAGAACCAAGGTATCAATCCAGTAGGAGCCCATGCCCAAGTCCCTCGTACCAGCACAAAGCGATAGCTACTCGCAACCAACGCGATTAGGGATTGTCAAGCCCTTCACGGTCACTTACGAGAGTGAGATCTGATAGATAGAATATTTTTGGTATTTTTGATATAAAGATGCAAAGTAAAAAGTAAAGGCAAAGTAAATAGCAAAACAATATAAAAGTGATGGAGATTGATATGATGAGAATAGACCCGGGGGCCATAGGTTTCACTAGTGGCTTCTCTCAAGAGCATAAGTATTCTACGGTCGGTGAACAAATTACTGTTGAGCAATTGATAGAATTGTGCATAATTATGAGAATATCTAGGCATGATCATGTATATAGGCATCACGTCCGTGACAAGTAGATCGAAATGATTCTGCATCTACTACTATTACTCCACTCATTGACCGCTATCCAGCATGCATCTAGAGTATTAAATTAAAAACAAAGTAACGCCTTAAGCAAGATGACATGATGTAGAGAGATAAATTCATGCAATATGAAATAAACCCCATCTTGTTATCCTCGATGGCAACGATACAATACGTGCCTTGTTGCCCCTTCTATCACTGGGTAAGGACACCGCAAGATCGAACCCAAAGCTAAGCACTTCTCCCATGGCAAGAACTACCAATCTAGTTGGCCAAACCAAACGAATAATTCGAAGAGACTTGCAAAGATAACCAATCATGCATAAAAGAATTCAGAGAAGATTCAAATATTATTCATAGATAGACTTGATCATAAACTCACAATTCATTGGTCTCAACAAACACACCGCAAGAAGAAGATTACATCGAATAGATCTCCACAAGAGAGGGGGAGAACTTTGTATTGAGATTCAAAGAGAGAGAAGAAGCCATCTAGCTACTAACTATGGACCTGAAGGTCTGAGGTAAACTACTCACACTTCATCAGAGGGGCTATGATGATGTAGAAGCCCTCCGTGATGGCGGCCCTCTTCCGGCGGAGCTCCAGAACAGGCCCCAAGATGGGATCTCGTGGATATAGAAAGTTACGGCGGTGGAATTAGGTTTTTGGCTCCTGTTCTGATCGTTTGGGGGTACGTGTGTATATATAGGAGGAAGGAGTACGTCGGTGGAGCACTGAGGGGCCCACGAGGCAGGGGGCGCGCCCTAGGGGGGGCGCCCCCCACCCTCGTGACCACCTCTTTGATCCCTTGCAGTAGGGTCCAAGTCTCCTGGATCACGTTCGGTGAGAAAATCACGTTTCCAAAGATTTTATTCCGTTTGGACTCCGTTTGATATTCCGTTTATCCGAAACACTGAAATAGGCAAAAAAACAACAATTCTGGGTTGGGCCTCCGGTTAATAGGTTAGTCCCAAAAATAATATAAAAGTGGAAAATAAAGCCCAATATAGTCGAAACAATAGATAACATAGCATGGAGCAATCAAAAATTATAGATACGTTGGAGATGTATCAGTATCCATAAAAGATTTAACACAATCAAACTTAGGTGTCATACCTGACTCCTTACCTTTGTCGAGGTCCCAATATTCAGAGTTGCGTTTAATTCTATCCAATAAATTCCATCTGAATTCAATAGTCTTCATCATAAAAGAGCCAGCACAAGAAGTATCGAGCATGTTGCGATTGTTTTCAGAAAGCCGAGCATAAAAACTTTGCATAATTATTTCTCTCTGGAGCTCATGATTGGGGCATGAATATAACATTGCCTCCCCCAAGCTTGAGCAATGCTTTCTCCTTCGCGAGGCTAGAAATTATATATATAATTGCGATCAGGATGAACAAGATACATAGGGTAATACTTTTGATGAAATTCCAGCTTCAATCTTTTATAGTCCCATGATCTCATATCATCACATTGCCTATACCATACCAATGCGTCTCCCTTCAAAGATAAAGGGAAGACCTTCTTATTAGCAACATCATTGGATATACCTGCAAGCTTAAATAATACACAAACTTCATCCACATATATTATGTGCTCATGAGGATGCTTTGTTCCATCTCCTGTAAAAGGATTAGCTAGCAGTTTTTCCATCATAGCCACGGGAAATTCAAAAGGAGTTTCATTTTCAATAGGTTCAGTAGGTTGAGGAGCAACTCTTTGCTCTACTGGACGGGGTGAAGATACCCCGAACAAGCCCCTCAGAGAATTACCTTCCATAGTAACAAGTGACAGTAAATTTCAGCACACTATATAAATTTTTCCTTACCAAATTCCACCTACCAAAGGCGCTACACTCCCCGGAAACGGCGCCAGAAAAGAGTCTTGATGACCCACAAGTATAGGGGATCTATCATAGTCCTTTCGATAAGTAAGAGTGTCGAACCCAACGAGGAGCAGAAGGAAATGATAAGCGGTTTTCAGCAAGGTATTCTCTGCAAGTACTGAAATAAGTGGTAACAGATAGTTGTGCGATAGGATAAATTGTAACAAGCAACAAGTAACAAAAGTAAATAAATTGCAGCAAGGTGTCCCAATCCTTTTATAGCAAAGGACAAGCCGGAACAAACTCTTATAATAGGAAAAGCGCTCCCGAGGACACATGGGAATATCGTCAAGCTAGTTTTCATCACGTTCATACGATTCGCGTTCGATACTTTGATAATTTGATATGTGGGTGGACCGGTGCTTGGGTGTTGTTCTTACTTGAACAAGCATCCCACTTATGATTAACCTCTATTGCAAGCATCCGCAACTAGAACAAAAGTATTAAGGTAAACCTAACCATAGCATGAAACATATGGATCCAAATCAGCCCCTTACGAAGCAACACATAAACTAGGGTTTAAGCTTCTGTCACTCTAGCAACCCATCATCTACTTATTACTTCCCAATGCCTTCCTCTAGGCCCAAATAATGTTGAAGTGTTATGTAGTCGACGTTCACATAACACCACTAGAGGCTAGACAACATACATCTTATCAAAATATCAAACGAATACCAAATTCACATGACTACTCATAACAAGACTTCTCCCTTGCCCTCAGGAACGAACGTAATTACTCATAAAGCATATTCATGTTCATAATCAGAGGGGTAATAATATGCATATAGGATCTAAACATAGATCTTCCACCAATTAAACCAACTAGCATCAACTACAAGGAGTAATCAACACTACTAGCAACCTACTAGCACCAATCCCGGACTTTGAGACAAGAATTGGATACAAGAGATGAACTAGGGTTTGGAGATGAGATGGTGCTGATGAAGATGTTGATGGCGATTGCCCTCTCCTGATGAGAGGAGCGTTGGTGATGACGATGGTGATGATTTCCCCCTCCGGGAGGGAAGTTTCCCCGGCAGAACAGCTCTGCCGGAGCTCTAGATTGGATCCGCCAAGGTTCCGCCTCGTGGCGGCGGAGTCTCGTCCCGAAAAGTTCCCTCCTATTTTTTCTCATCGAAAGACCTCATATAGGAGAAGATGGGCATCAGAGAGGCACCAGGGGGCCCACGAGGTAGGGGGCGCGCCCTAGCAGGGGGGCGCCCCCACCCTCGTGAGAAGGGTGTGGGCCCCCTGGCCTTCATCTTTGGTGTGGATTTTTCTTTATTTCTTTTAAGACGTTCCGTGGAGTTTCAGGACTTTTGGAGTTGCGTAGAATAGGTCTTTAATATTTGCTCCTTTTCCAAACCAGAATTCCAGCTGCCGGCATTCTCCCTCCTTATGTAAACCTTGTAAAATAAGAGAGAATAGCCATAAGTATTGTGATATAAAGTGAAATAACAGTCCATAATGCGATAAATATCGATATAAAAGCATGATGCAAAATGGACGTATCACTTGCCTTGTTGCTCTGGCAAGAGAGAGGGGTCATCAACACCGTAGTCATACTGGGTAGTAGCGGCGTCGGTCTTCGTGTCTAGCGAGAGAAGAGGGGGAAGAAACAATAAATACAATGCAAATAAATGCATGACGATGCATGACATGACAAAGCGTGATGCTAGGCATGCCCTAATGCGGTACGAGGTGGTACCGGTGAAGGGGGAAAACATCCGGGAAAGTATTCCTGGTGTTTTGCGTTTTCGGACAGATGAACCGGAGGGGGAAAGTTGCATGTTTGCTATGCTAGGGATGCGTGGCGGATGAACGGGCTGCGTATCCGGATTCGTCTCGTCGTTCTAAGCAACTTTCATGTACAAAGTTTTTCCATCCGAGCTACGGTTTATTTTATATAAATTTTAAAAGATTTAATCATTTTTAGTATTTATTTAATTATTTTAAATCAACATTATCCAGAATAGTGCATGCTGACATCATGATGAGATCAGCATGACATCGGCAGTCAATAGTGCAGTTGACTAGGTCAAAACTGATCTGTGGGTCCAGTGGGACCCACGTGTCATACACTGTTAGGTTAATTAGGGTTTAGGTTAAACTAATTACTGTTTAATTAAACTAACAGGTTAATAATTGGATTAATTAACTTAATTAATTAATTAATTAAATTTATTATTATTTTTAATTCCTATTTTATTTTTATTTTCTAAAACATTCTAGGATGGGCCCCGGCTGTCATTGGGCCAGGGGCCCTAACGGGCGGTGGGTCACGGGCGCGACGTGTTGTTGCCCGCAGGGGGTGCGGCGGGTTGAGGCCACCGGGTGATGGCCAGCGTGCGCCGGCGAGGCCACGGCGGGGCGGGGCCGTAGCGAAGCGGGCGGTCGCCGGAGGAGGCCGGAGGCGGTGCAGGGGCGGCGGGGCGCCGGCGGACGCGCGACGAGTGGCGGCGTGCGGCGGCTTGGCCGGAGCAGAGCCGCGGCAGGGGACGGGCAGCGGCGGCCACGCGTGGCCATGGGCGCGTGCGAGGGCGAGGGTGCGGGGCCACGACACGATCGAGGCGCGCGAGAGTGCAAGCGACGCAGGGGCGACAGGCAGCAGTGGCGCGAGGGAGCAGCAGGGAGGCAGCGGTGTTCGCGGACGCAGTAGTCGTAGGCAGGGGCGGCGTCGTGTGCACGCGCATGGCGACGCAGGAATAGCATGGAGGAGCCAGTGCGGCGAGCGGCGGAGCAGGGAGGTGTGGCGGGGCTACAGGGCAAGTGCGGGCGTGAGGTGCGGTGCGAGCGCGTGCGCGACTCGGGCGGCAGCGCATGTAGTAGGGGGTGACAGGGTGGCGCGGTCGGGCCGATGAGTGGCCATGCGGGCGCGGGGCAGCGCGCGAGCGGGGCTGCGGGACGGCACGAGCGGCGTGGCAAGGCGGTGGCCGGAGCGGGCGTGAGGCGCAGGAGAGAGGAGAGGTGGAGGCCGAGCCTCACCGCGGGTGTAGGGAACGTGGCAGTGGGGCGCGGGGAGGAGACGAAGACGGCGTGACGGGGAGGAGGCAGGCCGGCGAGGTCCAGGCGGCGGCGCGGGCGCCGGACATCGTCGGCGCAGCGACGAGGCGGGTTGAGCCCCCGATCCAATCGGGGGGAGAGTGGGAGGAGTGGGGGTCGTGGGGTTAGGGTTTGCGGGGGTGAGGGGATAAGGTGTGGCCGGCTGGGCCTGGTGGGTTGGCCCAGTGGGGTTGATGGCCTGCTGGGCCGGAGCCCAGGGGGGTCCTTTTCCTTCTTTTTTTGGTTAGTTTTCCTTTTCTATTTTTGTGTTTTCTTTTCCTTTTATTTATACTTTTCTATTTATTTTAGCTGCCAAGTGAATTTTGTTAATTATGAAACTTTGCACATAATTCCTAGCCAACACTATAAGGTTGCGCAAAAGTTTGAGGCCAATTGGAACTGTTCTAATTTATAGTTGAATTAAAATGCTCTTATTTAATCTTGTTATTCCACTAAATGAATTCCCGGGGCAATTAGGGAAACCAAATGAGGTTGGTTCCAACATGTTCATTACTTAGTGAATATTTGCAACTCATCAAACATTTTTATTTGATAGTTTAAAGAAATACGAATTTGACTTGTTATTTGAATTTGAATTTGATCTCGGTTTGAAACAAGTGAGGTTTAGCAAAAGTTTAATTATGATGACCTGGCATGATTAGCAAGGGTTTACTATAGCTTAACTATCAGGGTGTCACAATTCTCCTCCACTACAAGAAATCTCGTCCCGAGATTTAGGAGGGGAGTAAGGGGGGAGGGATTGGGTTACAAAAATCTAACGGATCTTCTCAGTCTTCGTTTCTCTTCTCGAACAGGTCGATCCATTACATTGACGTCTTCATTTCTCTGCTCCAGGTCATCATGGTGAAGTCGTCCTTTTCTTCAGGAACTCCAACGTACTTACGAATAGGTAAGGGGAAGCTCAGCTACGACAAAATGCTTTTGAGGGAAACAATCTGGGGTTAACCTATGAAATGAGCATAAGATTATCTCTCGAGTTGAATATATAAAGTACATCGAGAGTAAGGTACGAAGGTACAATAAGAGGTTCCAAGCGGATAGATAGTTGCTCAAAGTCTGAACCATAGTGAGAAAGGGTTCAGAGCAGCGAGAGTAAGTATTGCGTCTGATACCAGAATGGAGCACTAGGAAGGTGGCTCGCGAATTACCTATGAAACCAAGAGCAAGGGATAACTTTGTTAACAAGGTGTATAGGAGAGTCAGGTTTCGATCCTGTGGAACTATGGGTTATGGGCCCACCATGTGGTTAAAAGTAGGAAGGTCGGTGACATCTTGCACGATCATGTAAGCAAGGCATGTCAGAGGATAGTCTGTCGGTCATGTCAGCAACACATCAGTACGAAGGGCGAGGGACGAAGAGAACCATCTTCCTGCTCGTTGAACGAGGCGGACCAGTAGGCAAGATTCTCGTCCATCGGTGGTTACCGGAATGCCATCAACAAAAGTAACAGGGTCTTTCTAACAGAGTGGTACAACGAGGTGTTTACATAAGCAGGGATATATTACTGCTTATACAATATAGATCACAAGAAGGTTTAAACAAACCAATGGAAAGGAAAAGTGATTATCAGGTTTAAACAGAACAATGGAAAGGAAAATGTGTTTAAACACATATTTCAAGGGTATATTCTTCCCAAGGACAAGCAGAACATATTATCCATGACAGGATATAATGTAGAAAACTCTTTAGGTAAGGGGAGAAAAATTTCATGACATTAACCATACAACGGTGTTTGGACAATAGAGCAAGAAACATTTAGCACGAGGCTTCAAATGTTCTTGTTGAAAATCAGAGTAACACAGACATGCTTTGAGATAGCATTGCATGGTCTTCAATCAAAGGTCAGACTCTGGATACTCGAAGGGATTCATCATTAAGCCAAGGAGAGGATGAGGAGGTGGCTGATGGACTCAGCGATAATACAATGAGGTATCCAAAAAGATGGATTTCCACAGTTATGTGAACAAGGAGATAAGATTTGTCGGATCAAATGATATAATGATGTATGCTCAAGGAAAAACATACACAATTAAACATTAGTGGAAAAGGGTGCCCAAAGTAGGGCCTTAGGTAGCATGATCAAATGTTAGAATGGTGACTCAGTGATCAATAGTCTAAGAATGAACGTTCGACCATTAACTTCAAAGCAATATGGTTGCTAGAAGGGCAGAATCTAATCAGCACCGTTCACCTGTTGGTATCCCGGTTAGATCCGACATGGGGACCAAGAAAGAAAGGTGATGGTGATAAGTATTACCTGTATCAAGAATTCTTAGGAGGTGGTGAAATTCTCACGACATTCTTGACATAAAAGATGGTAATACTCCAAGGTATCGAAGAATAATTGCTGGATAGCACGGGTCTCCAGGTATAACACCAAACACGAACAAGTTTGTGTTGGAGGGAAAGCAATAATGTTGTCGGTGATAACACAAATCATCGAGGGAGAAGGATGGTTACTTGTCATCATCCATTTGGTTGATATTCTGGAAGGAATCAAAATGTTGTTTGACGACCACGACAAATTTTGTCGAGAGGCTCCATGAAGATGTAATCGATCAGCGATGACATCAAGTTAAAGGAATGATGAAGCGAAAGGTTATTGGAACCATGGGTATGAGAAAAACTCGAAATCAAGTTTGCTGTTCAGGGAGAAATGATATGACAAGGAAGACCGATGTAAGATTAGCTCACCGTCGAAATTTGTGCTCCAGGAAAAGACCAGGTAGCATAGTTAAAATTTTAGCACAATAATGATATAGCCGGTCAGGCTAGGAATGACTTGAAGGATTATTAAACTCGTAAGCAACGAAAATTACTTAGAGTTATTGAATCAGAGTGTGGACTCGGTTCAGTTATCGGTGTCCTTGAGTGTTTAATAACTCAGAGCCCATGAAAAATTGTAATCAGTGAGAATGTAGTACTTGATGAAGAACTCATAGGAAGTTATGCAGTTCCAAGATAATCTCGAGATACCAGGGGGTAATACTCGAAGACAGATCAAAGTAGAGGTTGGACTGGGGTATTTCTTTGCATAAGACAAGTACTTCAACTTGTCCGAGAAATGGGATCCAAGAAGAACATATGGTCGGAACCACGATTGCAAAGGATCAATTCACCGATACCAAAGGATATTATATCAAGGAATTAGTTATTATTACAAGAAGCTACCATGATAGGATCTACATTGTGTCCATGGGCATGAACACAAAGTTCAAGGTCGACTCCCACTTCTCCAATGCATAACCTTTCATTCACTTCTCGCGTTCGATGAAGCAGTAGTGTTGAAATTTTATCTGGAAAAATACTAGAAGAGTATGACTCATGAAAAATTTCGAGTTCACACATATTAAGGAAGGCATAGGTTCAACCCATCGGGGCTTCTTAGAACATATACCATGAACTTCAGGAGCAAATAACACAAACTCAAAAGTAGAGCATGGTTGTCAAAAGTAGAGGATACAATTTACCAAAGACATTATGTATCAGGTAAAGAATCGCAAGAATTTAGGTCGTCAAGGACACTGTTGGATAATAACCCGGCAATGGGTATGGCGGTCCACAACGAGGTTGATGTGAGTATCGGAACTCAATCAGAGGAAGAAGGAATGCCAAGGCATCAGATTATAGAAACAACTGACTAATTCAAAACTTAATGCACAGATTTATTTATTTTTGATTTCCAAATCAAGGGATCAGAAGCAATCGTTCTGATAAAAAATGAATAAGTTCAATAAACTTAAAAGCACAACCGATCAAGGCATTGATTGGTCAAGAACCAGCTCCTATCCAAATGACGTCTGAGCTAAAAGGATAATCCTAGGATTCGACTGATGATTGTGAACATTCACAACTTATTGAATCAATGGACTCAAGAATGATAGTGACAAGGGATACTAATGAATATTGCTAGACATATGGAATGCAACCATAATGCAAGTAGACAAGTATTTGCATAGCAACAGCTGGCAGAGAATTACCGGAAGATCAGATAGTATATCAATATACCTTGTGGATCATATGATCAACTAGTAATGAACAGTTCCTCGATAAGGGTGAAGAATTGTTCGTAGGGATATTCATGCAGCAAGGAACTGCAGGGTAGTAAGCATAAAGGATGCTTGGAACATCAGAGAGATTTGAGGGTACCTTGTAATAACAAGGGCAACTAGGGAGGAAGGTATGAACGACAGAAGTATATAGTCATCCATAAAGATTTATCGTTGGTAGGGATCGCAACGGTGAAGGGCACAAGGGTCTCGGGAGAGCATCAGAGAGTGTCTTTCGAATCTTCTGGTGCAGCAGGCGATCATTTGGCCTGAAAGGCTCTCCGAGAGGAAGTATTTTCGAGAACCTAAAGTTAGGTTTTAGCAAAATCATTTAACCCGAATAGAAGAGAGATCAGAGTCCCAGAGTATAGACGAGGAGTAAAAGATCATAATACCACCCAATGGCGACGTGGGCCCGTAGGTCGCACAGCCATGTAAGTAAAAGCTTTTGTAATGTCTAGACTCGACTTTGGCCAAGGAGTGTGGAAGGGGGATTCCTACAGGCAGTCGGCTCTGATACCAACTTGTGATGCCCCCGATTCAATCATACACCAATCATACACGCAAACGTGTACGATCAAGATCAGGGACTCACGGGAAGATATCACAACACAACTCTACAAATAAAATAAGTCATACAAGCATCATATTACAAGCCAGGGGCCTCGAGGGCTCGAATACAAGAGCTCGATCATAGACGAGTCAGCGGAAGCAACAATATCTGAGTACAGACATAAGTTAAACAAGTTTGCCTTAAGAAGGCTAGCACAAACTAGGATACAGATCGAAAGAGGCGCATGCCTCCTGCCTGGGATCCTCCTAAACTACTCCTGGTCGTCGTCAGCGGGCTGCACGTAGTAGTAGGCACCTCCCGAGTAGTAGTAGTAGTCGTCGACGGTGGCATCTGGCTCCTGGGCTCCAACATCTGGTCGCAACCATCGAATATAGAAAGGGGGAAAAGGGGGAGCAAAGCAACCGTGAGTACTCATCCAAAGTACTCGCAAGCAAGGAGCTACACAACATATGTATGCATTGGTATCAAATAGAAAAGGCTATCATATGTGGACTGAACTGCACAATGCCGGAATAAGAGGGGGATAGCTAGTCCTATCGAAGACTACGCTTCTGGTAACCTCCATCTTGCAGCAGAAGAAGAGAGTAGATGGCAAGTTCACCAAGTAGCATCGTGTAGCATAATCCTAACCGATGATCCTCCCCTCGTCGCCCTGTGAGAGAGCGACCACCGGTTGTATCTGGCACTTGGAAGGGTGTGTTTTATTAAGTATCCGGTTCTAGTTGTCATAAGGTCAAGGTACAACTCCGGGTGGTCGTTTCACCGAGGGACACGACTATTCGAATAGATTAACTTCCCTGCAGGGGTGCACCACATTTCCCAACACGCTTGATCCCCTTTGTCCGGACACACTTTTCTGGGTCATGCCCGGCCTCGGAAGATCAACACATCACAGCCCTACCTAGGCACAACAGAGAGGTCATCACGTTGGTCTAAATCCTATGGCGCAGGGGTCTGGGCCCATCGCCCATTGCAGACCTGCACATTGCGTACGCGGCCGGAGAGCAGACCTAGCAACCTCCATTACAAAGGAAGTTGCGTTACGTGGTCCAACCCAGCGTGCGCCGCTCAGTCGCTGACATCACGAAGGCTTCGGCTGATACCACGACGTCGAGTGCCCATAAGTGTCCCCGCGTATATGGTTAGTGCGTATAGGCCAGTACCCAGACTCAGATCAAATACCAAGATCTCGTTAAGCGTGTTATTTTGATATAACCACGGACGCCGACCAGGGCCAGGCCCACCTCTCTCCTAGGTGGTCTCAACCTGCCCTGTCGCTCCGCCACAAAGTAACAGTCGGGGGCCTTCGGGAACTCAGGCCCACCTCTACCGGGAGGAGCCACCTGCCCCTTCAGCCCCCAACATCGGAAATTCGAAATCAGTCGCGGGTACTCCTACGAGCCGACCCGACCCGACTTTAATCACCACCTGTATAGCATGTATATATGTATAAGTATATACCCATGATCACTTCCCGAGTGATCACGGCCCGATAGTATAGCATGGCAGACGAACAAGAATGTAGGGCCACTGATGGTAAACTAGCATCCTATACTAAGCATTTAGGATTGCAGGTAAGGTATCAACAGCTGGAGCAACAATGACATGTTATGCATCAGAATAGGATTAACGGAAAGCAGTAATATGCTACACTACTCTAATGCAAGCAGTAGAGAGAAGAGTAGGCCATATCTGATGATCAAAGTGGGGGGCTTGCCTGGTTGCTCTGGCAAGAGAGAGGGGTCGTCAACACCGTAGTCGTGCTGGGTAGCAGCGGCGTCGGTCTCGGTGTCTAGCGAGAGAAGTGGGGGAAGAAACAATAAATACAATGCAAACAAATGCATGACGATGCATGACATGACAAAGCGTGATGCTAGGCGTGCCCTAATGCGGTACGAGGTGGTACCGGTGAAGGAGGAAAACATCCGGGAAAGTATTCCCGGTGTTTTGCGTTTTCGGACAGATGAACCGGAGGGGGAAAGTTGCATGTTTGCTATGCTAGAGATGCGTGACGGACGAACGGGCTGCATATCCGGATTCATCTTGTCGTTCTGAGCAACTTTCATGTACAAACTTTTTCCATCCGAGCTACGGTTTATTTTGTATTAATTTTAAAAGATTTAATCATTTTTAGTATTTATTTAATTATTTTAAATCAACATTATCCAGAATAGTGCATGCTGACGTCATCATGACGTCAGTATGACATCGGCAGTCAATAGTGCAGTTGACTAGGTCAAAACTGATCTGTGGGTCCAGTGGGACCCACGTGTCATACACTGTTAGGTTAATTAGGGTTTAGGTTAAACTAATTACTGTTTATTTAAACTAACAGGTTAATAATTGGGTTAATAAATTAATTAATTAATTAATTAAATTTTTATTATTTTTTAATTCCTGTTTTATTTTTATTTTTCTAAAACATTCTGGGATGGGCCCCGGCTGTCATTGGGCCAGGGGCCCTAACGGGCGGTGGGTGCGGCGGGGCGAGGCCACCGGGTGATGGCCAGCGTGCCAGCGTGCGTCGGCGAGGCCACGGCGGGGCGGGGCCGTAGCGAAGCAGGCGGTCGCCGGAGGAGGCCGGAGGCGATGCAGGGGCGGCGGGGCATCGGTGGACGCGCGATGAGTGGCGGCGTGCGGCGGCTTGGCCGGAGCAGAGCCGCGGCAGGGGATGGGCAGCGGCGGCCACGCGTGGCCATGGGCGTGTGCGAGGGCGAGGGTGCGGGGCCGCGACACCGTCGAGGCGCGCGAGAGCGCAAGCGGCGCAGGGGGTGACAGGCAGCAGTGGCGTGAGGGAGCAGCGGGAAGGCAGCGGTGGTCGCGGACGTAGCAGTCGTAGGCAGGGGCGGCGTCGTGCGCGCACACATGGCGGGGCAGCAGTAGCATGGAGGAGCCAGTGCGGCGAGCGGCGGAGTAGGGAGGTGTGGCGGGGCTGCAGGGCAAGTGCGGGCGCGAGGTGCGGTGCGAGCGTGTGTGCGTGAGGCGAGCGCGGGGCGCGAGCGCATGCGCGAGTCAGGCGGCAGCGCAGGCAGCAGGGGGTGACGGGTGGCGTGGTCGGGCCGGTGAGTGGCCATGCGGGCGCGGGGCAGCACGCGAGCGGGGCTGCGAGACGGCACGAGCGGCGTGGCAAGGCGGTGGCCGGAGCGGGCGTGAGGCGCGGGAGAGAGGAGAGGTGGAGGCCGAGCCTCACCGTGGGTGTGGGGAACGTGGCAGTGGGGCGCGGGGAGGAGACGAAGACGGCATGACGGAGAGGAGGCAGGCCGGCGATGGCGTCCGGCGAGGTCCAGGCGGCGGTGCGGGCTCCGGACGGCGTCGGCGCGGCGACGAGGCGGGTCGAGCCCCCGATCCTATCGGGAGGGAGAGTGGGAGGAGTGGGGGTCGTGGGGTTAGGGTTTGCAGGGGTGAGGGGATAAGGTGTGGCCGGCTGGGCCTGGTGGGTTGGCCAAGTGGGGTTGATGGCCTGCTGGGCCGAAGCCCAGGGGGTCCTTTCCTTCTTTTTTTTGGGTTAGTTTTCTTTTCTATTTTTGTGTTTTCTTTTCCTTTTATTTATACTTTTCTATTTATTTTAGCTGCCAAGTGAATTTTGTTAATTATGAAACTTTGCACATAATTCCTAGCCAACACTATAAGGTTGCGCGAAAAGTTTGAGGCCAATTGGAACTGTTCTAATTTATAGTTGAATTAAAATGCTCTTATTTAATCTTGTTATTCCACTAAATGAATTTCAGGGGCAATTAGGGAAACCAAATGCGGTTGGTTCCAACATGTTCATTACTTAGTGAATATTTGCCACTCATTGAACATTTTTATTTGATAGTTTAGAGAAATACTAATTTGACTTGTTATTTGAATTTGAATTTGATCTCGGTTTGAAACAAGTGAGGTTTAGCAAAAGTTTAATTATGATGACCTGGCATGATTAGCAAGGGTTTACTGTAGCCTAACTATCGGGGTGTCGCACTCATGCTCAGAATGGTATGGCTAAGCTCAAGCATCGTCACCTTCTTGAGATGGCTCATGATTTGATGATCGCTGCCTTCCTCCCGCCTCACTTTTGGGTAGAGGTTGTCACGTATATCATCAACCTTCAGCCATCCACTGCTCTGCAGGGTGGTGTTCCTTTTGAGCGTCCCTTTGATCGTTCTCCTGATTATTAGGCACATCACTTGTTTTGTTGTGTTTGTTGTATCCTTCTTGTCCCCCATGAACGCACCAAACTGATCGTTCAGTCTGTTGATTGTGCCTTCTTAGGATATAGTGATAAGAAAAAGGGGTATCATTTTTTATCATGTTGGTCGTCAGATGCTTATTTATTGGGATGTGAATTTTTATGAGGCTCGTCCCTTCTACCCACGTCCACTTTCCTCGAACTTCCAGTGCAGGATATCACTTTCCTCACTTTTACCGATGCTCCTATCACTCTTGTTGAGCCCTTGTCCATCTGTACTATTGCTCCTGCTTCTTCAACTCTTACAGAGTTCACGCCGCCATCTCCCATGGTTCCCTCACCTCGCTTATGATAGGATTCTACACCTTCATCCCTGGTAGCTTCCATCTCCATCAACTGAGTTTATCCCGGTGATTCCTCCTCGTATTCTTCCATCTTTTACACACTTTTATATTCATCTTTCTCATGGTGTGGATGCATCTACTGATGCGCCATCTACTTATGATGTGCCATCTTCCTCGTCTCTGCCTACTTATGGCTTGCATCCTTGATTCCTTGTTCGCTTTCGACTGTTGATCGCCCTAGTTTTCCAAGAGCTAGTGCAACTGTTCTTGAGCTGAGTCCTTATCGTGATTCTATTGTTCATCCCGAATGGCAGCTTGCAATGTCAGATGAGATTGCGACTCTTGAGCCCACCAGCGCATGGGCTTGTTTCTCTTCCTCCCCGTGTTCATTCCATCACTTGTAAGCGGGTTTACAAGGTTAAGACTCACTCTAATGGTTCTCTTGAGCACGAGAAAGCTCGTCTTGTGGCTCGTGTTTTTCAACGGGAGTATGGTCTTGATTACAATTTTCTCCTATGGCACGTGACCTTTGTTCGCCACTGGTCTATGTCTCATCTTGATGTTAAGAATGTCGTTAGCATGGTTAGTTGTCTGAGGAGGCCTACATGTAGCCACCGCCCGGGTGTCCTGTTCCTGATGGCACGGTATGTCGTCTTCGTCGCTCTCTCTATGGCCTTAAGCAAGCCCATCGTGCCTGGGGTGAGCATTTTGCCTCTGTGGTGACCGTTGCCGGTTTTTCAATGAGTGGCCATAATCATGTGTTATTGGTCCACCTTTCTGCTCGTGGTCAGGCTCTTCTTCTTCGACTAGCGACGACCCTGAGTATATTGCCTTTGTGATGGCACATTTTAGTGAGAAGTTTATTATATCTGATCTTGGCCATTCGTTATTTTCTTGAGATTGATGTTTCTTCTATCTCTAATGGCTTTTCTATTTTCTAAGAAAAGAATATCCAAGATCTTCTTGCTCGCGTTTCTCTTACTAATCAGCGCACTGTTGAGACTACCATGGAGCTAAATGTTCACCTTTCTGTTACTGATGGTGACCCCTTGTTTGAGTCAACATGTTACCATCATCTTGTTGGGAGGCTTGTCCATTGAGCCATCACTCGTATGGATATCTCCTATCACGTCCATATTTTGAGTCAGTTTGTCTCTGCTCCCACTTCAGTTCACTATAGTCACCTCCTCCATGTTCTCCGATATCTTCGTCGCAAGATCACTCAACGTATGTTCTTCTTTTTAGAGAAAAGGCGCCGGCCAAGCCCAAGAAGAACTCGAACCTAGCCCGGCTTTGAATTAACAAAGCCATCAACTGGCCTCGGAAAATCAACACGTCACAGCCCTACCTAGGCACAACAAAGAGGTCAGCACGCCGGTCTAAATCCTATGGCGCAGGGGTCTGGGCCCACCACCCATTGCACACCTGCATGTTGCGAACGCGACCAGCGAGTAGACCTAGCCTCCCTTATACAAGAGCAGGCGTTCCAGTCCAACCCGGCGCGCGCCGCCCAATCACTAACGTCGAGAAGGCTTCGGCTGATACCTCGACGTCGAGTGCCCATAACTGTTCCCGCGTAGTTGGTTAGTGCATATAGGTCATTGGCCAGACTCAGATCAAATACCCAGATCTCGTTAAGCGTCTTATTTTGAAGTAACCGTGGACGCCGACCAGGGCCATGCCCACCTCTCTCCTGGGTGGTCTCAACCCGCCCTAGCGCTCCACCACAAAGATCCACCCAGAGGGCCGTCGTGACAAAGGTCCTTTCAGCCCCCAACCTGTGAATCACTCGCGGGTACTCTATGAGCCGACCCGTCTTTAGTCATCACATGTATCATGTATATAAGTATATACCCGTGATCACCTCCCTAGTGATCACGACCCGATAGTATAGCACGGCAGACTGACAAGAATATAGGGCCACTGATGATAAACTAGCATCCTATACTAAGCATTTAGGATTGCAGGTAAGGTATCAATAATTGTAGCAACAATGACATGCTATGCAACACAATATGATTAACGGAAAGCAGTAACATGCTACACTACTCTAATGCAAGCAGTAGAGAGAAGAATATGCGGTGTCTGCTGATCAAGGGAGGGGCTTGCCTGGTTTCTCTAGCAAGTAGGGGTTGTCAACAATGTAGTCGATCGAGGCACCAGCAGCGGCGTCAGTCTGTAGTCTACCGGAGAGAAGAGGGGGAAGAAACAATGAATACAATGAATACAATGCAAACAGATGCATTTCGATGCATGACATAACAAGTAACGGTGCTAGGTGTGCCCTAACACAGTAGGAGGTGATACCGACGAAGAGGGGAAAACATCCGGGAAAGTATCCCCGGTGTTTCATGTTTTCGGACAGACAAACCGGAGGGGAAAAGTTGCGTGTTCGCTATGCTAGGGATGTGTGGCAGACGAACGGGCTGCGTATTTGGACTTGTCTTGTCGTTCTGAGCAACTTTCATGCATAAAACTTTCTCAACCGAGTTACAGTTTATTTTATATGATTTTCTCAAGTTTTAATAATATTCTGGAATTCCTTAATTTAATTAATAAATCGAATTAAATAGTAAAATGGCTACGGGTACCCAAAAGTGTACCCAGCCAGAGTGTGCATGAGGTTGACAGGTGGGGCCAGTCAACTGCCCAGTCAACACTTGACTAGTCCATGTTTGACTAGTCAATGGGTTAGTTGGGCCCCTTGTCATACACTATTTAGTTAATTGACTAGTTAATTAGTTTATTAAACAGAATTAATTAAGATATTTAATTAATTAATATTTTAAATGTTTTTTAATTACTATTATTTAAAAAAAACATATTCTGGGTCATGGGCCCCGCCTGCCATAGGTCCAGGGGGCCATAGCGGGGCGGGCGCTAGCGGTTACGGAAGCCACCCGAGTGGGGGCTATTAGCGCTAAGACAATGGGGAATGGCCGGCTCGGCTCGCGCGAGCACAAGGCACCGGCAGCCTCGCCCAGCAGCGACCGGGGGCGGGGAGCAAGGGGAGGCCCCGGGCGGCGGCGGCCCTGGCGGCCGCGGCCAGCCGACAGGCGCGGACGGGCTGCGGGGCGGCGGGTAGCGTGGGGTCTGGCGTCGCACGCGGAGGCGGCCGAAGCAGGCGTGGCGGGCGGCATCGAGCCGGCTGGCTGGCAGCGCGGCAGCAGTACCAGGTAGCAGCACAAGCAGCAGGCAGGAGTAATCAGCAGCACACCGCGGCAGCAGTACACGTCGGCAAGCAGTACCAAGCAGAGCAGCCTGGCCTCCAGCAGCAGCAGCGAACGCATGCGGAGGCAGCGGCTCGCGAGCAGTAGCAAGCACGCGGGCAAGCAGGGGCGCGGCTTCGCGCACGCGTGGGAGTGCAGTACGCGTAGGCAGGCGCGACTGGTGGCTCGTGGTGCGGACAGAGGGCGTGCCGGCACGGCCACGGCAAGCTCCGGGCGTTCGGCGACAGCAGACTACGGAGGTGGCTCGAGGGGGACACGAGGGGGGCGGAGAAGGCTCATAGGGGGAGGGCCGATGGTGAGCTCAGATGGGTCGTGGGTGTGCCAGAGCGCGGATCCGCGGCGGGACATTGAGGCAGACGACGGCGTGGGCGGAGGCGATGGTGACGGCGATGGCGTAGTGGCGCCTCTGCTCGAATTGAAGTAGGGAGAGGACGAGGTCGACCGCGGCGGTCCTCCTGGTCGGCTCGCGGCAGATCGGGAGGCCCCGGAGCACGGCAACGATGATGGCGGCGACGGATCCGTTCGGTGGAGCTCGTGGGAAGAGAACGAGGAGGAGAGGGAGAGGAAGGAGAGACTAGGGTTTCACCAGGGGGTCAGGGTGGGGCACTTATCCCCGCCCGGTGCCCTGTAGCGTCTCGGTGGCGCCAATCCAGCCGGTGAGGACGATCTAAACCGTGCGCACGTCGACACGCAAGGAGAGAGGTGGGAGATGACGTTGACTCGGGCAGGGCCGCATTGTGGCAGTTTCTGGGCCAAATGCACATCATAGTCCTTTTGGCCTTTTCCCTTTTTTCTGTTTTCTAAAATTTCTTCTCAGTTCTGCATTTTAGTTTAGCTAGCAAATGACTTTTGTTTAATTTGAAACTTAGCACATAAATACTAGTTAATATTCTGGGAGTGCACAAAATTTTCAGGGCAATATCAATTATTTAGTAATTTTAGAAATTGAATTGGTCAATTAATTTGCTGCTGGTACTGTTTTAATTAGGTTAGGGGCCTTTTAATAATTCAAAAGTTGTTGGTTGTTACATGAAAATTACTTAGTGAATATTTATAACATTTTGAACATTTTTATTCACTACTTTATGAAACTAAAATTTGACTTGTTATTTGAATTTGTATTTGAACTTAGTTTGAAACAAGTGAGCTTTTTAGCAAAATTTTAATTATGATGACCTGGCATCATAAACAAGGGTTTACTATAGCATGATTCTCGGGGTGTTACAGATGCGCAAGGGAAATCAAGTCATCACAATTTTTGGACATGATTCGATCATGAAACAATTTGCATCGGATATTTAAATGACCACGTTCATTGCAAAGTTCACAAGGATGGCTAAGAAAATTTAAATTTTCAGCACAAACATCTAGCCTATCTTGCAACCGTTTAGTTTCTAAATACTTATGCCTCTTGTAAAATCTATCTTCCCTATTTGGTGTGTACTTGCAAACTCTATGCACTCCACAAAAATTGACATGCTTATAAGAGACATTTTCATCATGACTAGTGCAATCATCATTAGTACCATGGATATTCAAGGAATTCATACTAACAACATTGCAATCATGCTCATCATTCAAATATTTAGTGCCAAACATTCTAATGCATTCTTCTTCTAACAGTTTGGCACAATTATCGGAATCCTTGTTTTCATGAAAGACATTAAAAAGATGAAGCATATGAGGTACCCTCAATTCTATATTTTTTGTAATTTTCTTTTATAGACTAAACTAGTGATAAAACAAGAAACAAAAAGATTCGATTGCAAGATCTAAAGATATACCTTCAAGCACTAACCTCCTCGGCAACGGCGCCAGAAAAAAGCTTGATGTCTACTACACAATCTTCTTCTTGTAGACGTTATTGGGCCTTCAAGTGCAGAGGTTTGTAGGACAGCAGCAAATTTCCTTGAAGTGGGTGACCTAAGGTTTATCAATCCGTGAGAGGCGTAGGATGAAGATGGTCTCTCTTAAACAACCCTCCAACCAAATAACAAAGAGTCTCTTGTGTCCCCAACACATCCAATATAATGGTAAATTATATAGGTGCACTAGTTCGGCGAAAAGATGTTGATACAAATGCAATATGTATGGTAGATATGGGTATTTATAATCTGAAAATATAAAAACAGCAAGGTAGCAAGCGATAAAAGTGAGCGTAAACGGTATTGCAATGTGTTGAAACAAGGCCTAGGGTTCATACTTTCACTAGTGCAAGTTCTCTCAACAATAATAACATAATTGGATCATATAACTATCCCTCAACATGCAACAAAGAGTCACTCGAAAGTCACTAATAGTGGAGAACAAACGAAGAGATTATTGTAGGGTACGAAACCACCTCAAAGTTATTCTTTCTGATCGATCTATTCAAGAGTCCGTAGTAAAATAACATGAAGCTATTCTTTCCGTTCGATCTATCATAGAGTTTGTACTAGAATAACACCTTAAGACACAAATCAACCAAAACCCTAATGTCACCTAGATACTCCAATGTCACCTCAAGTATCCGTGGGTATGATTATACGATATGCATCACACAATCTCGGATTCATCTGTTCAACCAACACAAAGAACTTCAAAGAGTGCCCCAAAGTTTCTACCGGAGAGTCAAGACGAAAACGTGTGCCAACCCTATGCATAAGTTCACGAGGTCACGGAACTCGCAAGTTGATCACCAAAACATACATCAAGTGGATCATGTGATATCCCATTGTCACCACAGATAAGCACATGCAAGACATACGTCAAGTGTTCTCAAATCCTTAAAGACCCAATCCAATAAGATAACTTCAAAGTGAAAACTCAATCCATTACAAGAGAGTAGAGGGGGAGAAACTGTAAGTGCATCTAGTGCCCCTTAGTGATTTTGGTGTCTTGAAGACTTATAGGTTAAGGGACTGATGCGTTTGTGAGTGTACATAGGTCTATAAGACTATGAGGAGTTTGATATTTACAGAGAAATTCGACCCCTAAAAATGAAGTTTTTCGACTGAAGACTTTGGATTTCTGAAGACTTCTTGAAGACTTTGAAAGTGAAGAAATTGGTGTGACCTTGAAGACTTGGTATTCATTTGAGGAACATGAAGCATGAAGACTTTTGTTTTCGTAGTTTCATTTTCTCTTTCTTCAGTCATAGGAAACACCGTACTGTTAAAGGGGGTCGAGGAAATACTAAGGAAAAATTTCCATGTGATGCTCAACTCAAAATCCTACACCTACCAATCCCTTCGAGTGAAGCCATTGGAAATCTCATATAGTTCAGTCATATTCTTCAGTGACAGAGACGAAGTTCTTCTGGTCTCTGAGGAATTTTTTATGACTGAGGAGTTAGGAATTCGCCAGTGCGGATTGCCTACATAGTGAGAAACATGATAGCCCTGAGGAATTTGATACTCAAATTTCTGACCGTTGCTGTGCTTTGTGCCAGCTGTCCCAAAATATCTACCCACCTAACGGTCATATCATTGGATGGCATTTATGTCTTATCATGTCGGGCTGCTCCCTAGGCTATAAATAGCCGCCCCTACAACCACTAGCTGGTTGGCTGCTCCGAGAGAAACTGACACTTGTCATTTGAGAGCATCCCATCCTCCGAGGACTTTGAGTGAAAATCATCAAGTGAGGAAACCCAAACCCAAACACCTACAAACCCAAAGTGATTGAGCATCACTGAAGAGATTGATCCTGCGTGGATCCGACGCTTGTTACCTTTGAAGACTGTGCATCTTCCAGACGGTTAGGTGTCATGGTCTAGAGCATCCAAGAGGAATTGTGGATCACCGAGTGACCGAGTTTGTGAAGGTTTGGAAGTCACCTGAAGACTTACCACGAGTGATTGGGCGAGGTCTGTGTGACCTTAGCTCAAGGGGAATATGGTGAGGACTGAGTGTCCTGAGCTGCGTGTTCAGGACTGGGTGTCCAGGACTGTGTGTCCTCAGGTTTAAATACCTAGCCGCCCTAACCAGACGTACAATTGTCACAGCAGTTGGAACTGGTCTACCAAATCATTGTCTTCACCAAGCTACCTGGTTCCATTTCCTCAACCCTTCCATTTCCTCATTTATGTGTTGAGTGCTTATTCATATCTGTTTTAAGACTTTGACTGAAGACTTTCTCAATTTCCTCAGTTCAATTTCTTCAGTCTGTTTGTCTTCATCCTGTGTCATCCCGTGTTTACGCTTTCCGTACTCTGTGCTTGTCTCCATTTCATCATGATGACCATGCTTGTGTTCTGTTATGTTTACTTCTGAGTACTTATTCCGCTGCGAGTAGTTCTCCCCTAAGGAATTTCCTCACCCTAAAATTTCTTAGTGAAGAATTCATAAAAATCGCCTATTCACTCCCCTCTAGTCGATATAACGCACTTTCAAAAACATCATAAGATCCAACTATAATAGCAAAGCTTGCGATATATCAAGATCGTGCCGAATCAAGAACACAAGAGAGAGAGAGAGATCAAACACATAGCTACTGGCACATCCCTCAGCCCTGAGGGAGAACTACTCCCTCCTTGTCATGGAGAGCGCCGGGATGATGAAGATGGCCACCGGAGAGGGATTCCCCTCTCCGGCAGGGTGCCAGAACGGGTGTAGATTGGTTTTCGATGGCTACAGAGGCTTGCGGCGGCGGAACTCCCGATCTAGGTTTCTTTCTGGAAGTTTCAGTATATATAAGAGGTTTTGGCATCGAGAATAAGTCAGGGGGGGTCTCCGGGCTGTCCACAAGGTAGGGAGGCGCGCCCAGGGGGGTGGGCGCACCCCCACCCTCGTGAGCAGCCCGGAACTCTTCTGGCCCAACTCTTTTACTCCATGTCCTTCTTCTGGTTCAAAAATAAGTTCTGTGAAGTTTCAGGTCAATTGGACTCCGTTTGATTTTCCTTTTCTGTAAAACTCAAAAACAAGGAAAAAACAGAAACCGGCACTCGGCTCTGATACGTCTCCAACGTATCTATAATTTTTGATTGCTCCATGCTATATTATCTACTGTTTTGGACATTATTGGGCTTTATTATCCACTTCTATATTATTTTTGGGACTAACTATTAACCGGAGGCCCGGCCCAGAATTGCTGTTTTTTGCCTATTTTAGGGTTCCGAAGAAAAGGAATATCAAACGGAGTCCAAACGGAACGAAACCTTCGGGAACGTGATTTTCTCACCGAATACAACTCAGGAGACTTGGACCCTACGTCAAGCCAACTAACTGGAGGCCACGAGGTAGGGGGGCGTGCCTGCCCCCCCCAGGCGTGCCCTCCACCCTCGTGGGCCCCCTGTTGCTCCACCGACGTACTTCTTCCTCCCATATATAGCCACCTACCCCCCCAAACGATTAGATACGGAGCGAAAACCCTAATTCCACCACCGTAACTTTCTGTATCCACAAGATCCCATCTTGGGGCCTGTTCCGGAGCTTCGCCGGAGGGGGCATCGATCACGGAGGGCTTCTACATCAATACCATGGCCTCTCCGATGAAGTGTGGGTAGTTTACTTCAGACCTACGGGTCCATAGTTAGTAGCTAGATGGATTCTTCTCTCTTTTTGGATCTCAATACAATGTTCTCCCCCTCTCTTGTGGAGATCTATTCGATGTAATCTTCTTTTTGCGGTGTGTTTGTTGAGACCGATGAATTGTGGGTTTATGATCAAGTCTATCTATGAATAATATTTGAATTTTATCTGAATTCTTTTATGTATGATTGGTTATCTTTGCAAGTCTCTTCGAATTATCAGTTTGGTTTGGCCTACTAGATTGATATTTCTTGCAATGGGAGAAGTGCTTAGCTTTGGGTTCAATCTTGCGGTGTCCTTTCCCGGTGACAGTAAGGGCAGCAAGGCACGTATTGTATTGTTGCCATTGAGGATAACAAGATGGGGTTTTCTTCATATTGCATGAGCCTATCCCTCTACATCATGTCATCTTGCTTAAGGCATTACTCTGTTTTTAACTTAATACTCTAGATGCATGCTGGATAGCGGTCGATGAGTGGAGTAATAGTAGTAGATGCAGGCAGGAGTCGGTCTGCTTGTCTCGGACGTGATGCCTATATACATGATCATACCTAGATATTCTCATAACTATGCTCAATTCTATCAATTGCTCAACAGTAATTTGTTCACCCACCGTAGAATACTTATGCTCTCGAGAGAAGCCACTAGTGAAACCTATGGCCCCCGGGTCTATCTTTATCATATCAATCTCCTACTACTTAGTTATTTACTTTGCTATTTACTTTGCCTTTATTTTACTTTGCATCTTTATCATAAAAATACCAAAAATATTATCTTTATCATATCTATCAGATCTCACTCTCGTAAGTGGCCTTATAGGGATTGCCAACCCCTATTTGCGTTGGTTGCGAGGATTTATTTATTTGTGCAGGTACTAGGGACTTGCATGTAGCCTCCTACTGGATTGATACCTTGGTTCTCAAAAACTGAGGGAAATACTTACGCTACTTTGCTGCATCATCCCTTCCTCTTCGGGGAAAACCAACACAGTGCTAAAAGAGGTAGCAGGCTCTAGGTTAATAGGTTAGTCCCAAAAATCATATAAATAGCATATAAATGCATATAAAACATCCAAGGTTGATAATATAATAGCATGGAACAATCAAAAATTATAGATACATTGGAGACGTATCAGGCGGCTAAACTGTGGGACGAGTACCTATCGATGTCTGAGAGCATATGCGAAGATGCCATGGTTAGGTTTGCAACTACCGTGGTCGAGGTGTTCAGACTTCAATACCCGAGAGAACCAACTATGGCAGACACCGAGAGAAGGTTGTGAGAATCGCGGCTTTGTTGTATGATTCTATGACTTTATGATCCAAACTAACCCCTCTGATTATACGATTTGGTCTCTAAAATCAACGTTTCTATGATCCTGGTAGTGAAGATTCTACGATTTGCGATCCTACCATCGCAACTCCAATCTGATTGAGAATCACGATTCTGACAACCTTGCCGAGAGGCTCCTGGCAATCTCAGAAGCAAGAGGGTGGCCAGGTTTGCTTGGATCTCTTGACTGCATGCATTGAAAATGAAAGAATTGTCAAAGGCTTTACAAGGGCAATATCAGGGTCACGTTAAGAAGCCCATCATTCTTGAAGCAGTTGCATCACATGATCTTTGGATTTGGCACATTTTCTTTGGCATGCCCGGGTCTCACAATGAAATCAATGTGCTGCTCGATCGCGTTGTTTGCGAGGCTGACTAAAGGAAAAGCTCCTCCTTACCACTATACTGTCAATGGACATGAGTACAACTTGGGGTACTATCTGGTTGACGGTAGCTATCCTCCATGGGCTACCTTTGTCAGCACCATCTCAAAACCAATTGGCCAGAAAAAAAGACACTTTGCCCAAAGACAATAAGCAGCTAGAAAGGATGTCGAGAGCACATTTGGAATTCTTTAGGCCCATTTTGGAGTTGTTCATGGACCTGCAAAACAATGAGATTCAGAGACCTTGTGGAGGTGATGACATGTTGTGTGATCATGCACCACATGATCGTCGAGGATGAGGGTGACAATGCTGTCTCAGCTCTGAAATTTGAGAACATCATGATCCTATCCAACTTTCGAACCAGAATCCGGTCACATTTGAGGATTTTATTGAAACACATCAACAAATTCGGCATCGATCAACTCACGAGCAGCTCAAGGAGTATCTGATTGAGTATCAGCGGGCGATGAAAGCGAACAACGATGTTGGGATGTAAATATTTGAACTTTTTTAAATTTAAACTAGTGTCGCATGCGGCTATTTGAACTTTTGTACCCTTTGCATGCGCCTATTTGATAATGCGAACTGAGAAAAAAATCAGAAAATCGGATGCATACGACTACGGTTGGATGACGTCTTTTCGTATCCGTGTCCACGGACTGGTCCTGTCGGACGGGTGCGAGAAGATTTGACAGAGAGATAGTTGATGAGGAATAGTACTACTACCTCGACGGGCGAAATCACTGTTCTGACCTTGTCAGCGTTTATAGTCACAAACTGAACTCGACGAGAAAGTATTTCGCGATTTGACCCTTTTAGAAATGCCAGGGTCCGCGGCGTTTCCACCCAACATAGAAACACCAAGCAAGCTAGCGTTTCTACCCTGGCCCACTGCCAGGCCGAGGACGCGTTGGCTGCTGACGTGGCAGGATGGAAACGCCGACCCAGCTAGCGTTTCTGGAAACGCCATAATCAGTGGCGTTTCTGGTGCAGATATTTTAGGTGGTCGTGGGGCTTTCACCCACCACTCACCACTCACTCTCTTCTCTCCCATTGGCCTATCCCGAGCTCTTGCCCTTTTCCCCCTTTGTGTCCCTCACTTAGCCCCTCACAAATCCTTGCAAATCGATTGGGTTGGTCCGTGGATCCGGTGTCATTTCCGTTCGTTGAGGTAACCTCCTTCATCTCACAAATTTGTATTGGTTGGATTTGTCCATTTGGATTGATTTGTTCTTGTTGTTCCTAACCCTAGTTTTGAGCATGGATCTATAATGTGATGTTTTGAGTATTGTTGTTCCAATAGTGTTGCATTTTGATGTTGTTGAGCATACCTTATTGTGGGTTATGGCTAATGTTAAGATTTAGGGTTAGGGTTATGGCCAATGTTAAGATTTAGGGTTAGGGTTAGGTGTTTTGTTAGCAATGTGGTATATTTAGCATTGTACATTTCTTATAATTATGTTACCATTTTTTTAGATGGACAAGATTGTGAATATTCATTATGTTGACAAAGAGGCATTCATGAATGTGGATATTGTTGACAAGTATGAGGAAGTGTTGATATTTCTTGAGACCCCTAGTTATGAAGAGGTTGTGGAAGAAACACGGATAAGATTAAAGTGGGTGGATGCAAGTGATAAAGTTGAATTAGTAGGAAGATATGATGTTGGGTCGGCACACAAGTGCCGAATGAAGACAATGCCTATCAAGTCCAATTTGCATTGGGCTGCATATAAGGAGGTTGTTGCATCCTCAGAAGTCAAGTCACTCGAAGTCTTTGCAAGTAAGGTGGTCAAGGCTCCTCTCTTTCATGTTGACTTGAACCAAACCTTAGTAGATGATGTGAACCCGGTTAGTAGTGTGCCGCCTATTGTTGAGTATAAAGTTGAAGCGGAAGCCAATGAGTATCCCTAATATGAGTTCGGAGGTAGTGCACCGATGAAAGATGATGGCGATGACTCTGACGAAGAGTATGAGAGGCACCACAACATTGTTGGTGATGTAGAGGCTGAAGTAAGGCATCAGGACATGGATCCTGACATTATCTATCAGCATGCTTGTGTGGATGACTCGGATGATGAAGGCCCGGTGAATGAGTTGGACGAGGATGGCTTGATTGCGAAAGAAGCAGAGTGGTACACAAAAATCACCGGTAGGGATCACAAAGTTCCCTTCTTTTGTGATGTTAGCCTTGCAGATAAGGCTATAGTCGACGGTGGCATGAGCAAGACAATTGAGGCTAGACAGTTCCCAAGTAGTACACCCGACGCGATTTTGATGTCATACGTGAGGAAAGGTTTGATGTTCGAGCACACGCTAGAATTCAGGATGTGGTTGTGTGAGTATGCTGTCAAACACCACAGGCCTTTCATAGTTGTTCACTCGGACTGCAACAAGCGATACACCGTGAAATGTGAGGTAGAAAGATGCAAATGGAAAGTCAATGGAAGACTCATGAAAGATGGTTGGTGGAAGATAACTAGTTGCAAAGCCACTCACCAATGCACACCACCGGCCGTAGAAGCACGGAAGACACACCGTCAACTAACATCAGAATTCATTGGTTATAAATACCAGAAACATATAGCCGAGGATCCAACCATTAAAGTGAAGTTGTTGATGAGTTGGATTGAAGATAAATTCGGATATAAGGTCAAGTAAGGAAAGGCATGGAAGGCCAAGCAAGTCGCTCTCAGAATGTTGTATGGTGGATGGGAAGAGGCTTACAACATGCTACCCAGGTTGCTGGGAGCGATGTCGTACAGAAACCCAGGAATGTACCACTATGTCCAAGATATTGAAGGAGTGTTCCGTCATGCCTTTTGGACGTTTGGCCCATGCATTGCAGCTTCTGAGCATTGTCGACCGGTTTTGTCTATAGATGGGACATTCTTGACAGGGAAATACAAGGGCACACTCATGATAGAAATGGCACATGATGCTAACGATCAGGTGTTGCCTGTGGCATTTGCTTTGGTCTCCATGGAGAACCAAGACAACTGGGAATGGTTCATGAGACTTGTTAGGAGCACGGTCATTCCTCCGAATAGGGAGGTATGCATCATATCCGATCGGCACCAAGGCATATTGAAGGCCGTGGATATTCATATTCCGGGTCATGCGAGGCTTCACCACCGATGCTGTATGAGGCACTTCGTTGCAAACTTTTACAGGGCTTGTAAGAACAAGGATCTTTGCAAGGATCTTAACTCCGCATGTGTAGCCTTCTCCGTTAAGTCATTCACGACACGCTTGAACAAAATCTATGAGAAGGCAAACAAAGGTGGGAAAGATTTCTTAGAAAGGAATATTGATGAGAGACACAAGTGGTCACGGGCATGTGACGAAGGAGGCATGAGATATGGTGACATGACAAGCAATCTAGTTGAGTGCTTCAACTTTTCCTTGAAGGGTGCACGTCAGTTGCCAGTGATGGCAATAGCGGAATATACCTTTTACAAGCTGAATGAGTATTTTTTGAAGCACTCCGACGAAATCGACAAGTTGATTGCTGATAGTGAGAAGCCTCCCAATGAAATTTATCCGAAGAAGGTTGCCGAGTGGCTGGAGTTTCAGAGAGACAAGTCAGCCATCCAGCGAGTCACTTGTTTCGATAATGTAGAAATGAAATACCAAGTGAATGAGCCAGGTGGGACAACTAGAGATGGACAATCATATGGTGCTCGCTCATTTACGGTGACTCTTAGGACAAGACATTGCACTTGTGAGCGGCCTAGTAAGTACTACTGGCCATGCTCGCACATGATGTCGGCGGCCCGCATCAGGAATGTGGATATCTCCGATGGAGTAGTTGTGAGGTTGCATGAATTCAATTTGCAAACTCATAAGTTAACATGGGCGTCTAGATTCCACCCTTTTTTGGACGCATCGCAGTGGCCAGAGTACGATGTAGATACATAATTACCTCCCCTCATTCCACTAGCACAGCACGATGCTTCTCCTCATAATAATCATCAAGGCCGGGATATTTATCCGGCTCAAACATCCCACAAAATAAGGTCAATGGATTTGTTATAATATATGCTTAATATTATGACCGCATCATATACAAAATCGTGTGAAAACAACTACAAATTATCCCAAAGATACATTACCAACACCAATTCTTTTCAACCTATTTTATCCTAAAGAATCTATCACAACTAATTATTAACAAATAATAGGCTCAACCTAATCCAAAAAAATGGTCTCTCTCTAAATCCAATAATAAACAAGTTAACTAAGAATACTTGAACACAAGGAGTATATGTCTTCTTTCTAAACATAATGTAACCAAAATATTCATCAAACAAATCACTAATAACTCATCTTAGGGTTCCACCATGTTTGAAAAAATACATCTACAATAGCCAATCTTGACTGAAAATAAATGGAGGATTGGGAGGACAATACCTCAAGCAACTCGGGGATGCTCCGATCTCCTTGTTTTGATGATCAAAATAGCAGATCTGGGGAAGATTTGGTGAAGAAGAGGGAGGGAGCGGCCGCCAGTTCGTCCCAGAGTAGGAACTGCTCGACCGGGGGAGTGGGCTGGGTTACACTGGTAGAAAAAGGGCCTATAGTCCCGGTTCGTAAGGGCCTTTAGTCCCGGTTCCTGAACTGGGACTAAAGTGTCGGTACTAATGCCCCGATCCTTTAGTCCCGATTCAATCCAGAACCGGGACTGATGGGCCTCCATGTGGGCAGTTCGCAGAGCCCAGGTAGGAGACCCTTTGGTCCCGGTTGGTGGCACCAATCGGGACCAATAAGCATCCACGCGTCAGCATTTCTGTGGCTGGGGGTTTTGTTTTTTTGAAGGGGGTGGGGGTTGGGGGTTTTGGGGGGTTAATTTAGGTGTTTCATATATTGTGTTAGCTAGCTATAATTAATAGAGAGAAGTGTCCTCTCTTATGTCCGTGCATGGTCGACGCTATGTACTATACATACGTATAGAGAGGATTAGACACGCTAGCTAGCTAGTAAGCAAACGAAGGAAACAGAAGATTGTCATGAACATATATGCATACAGAGAGAAGTGATATCGATCACCTCTCCTTCTCCGAGAGATTGGTCGAACAACAAGTTCTCGTATATCTATCTGACACTACCGGCTACATATATACAATAATTATCTCTTACAAATATAATCATACGGACTCAGGGTCCACATAGAATTCTCCGTCTTCAGAGACCACGTGGTCAAGAAAGAATGCCGCCAATTCCTCTTGAATTGCTCGCATGCGAGCTGGTGCTAGGAGTTCATCCCGCTTCCGAAACATCTAATTTAAAGAAGGGGGTCAATACATATATATATATATGAATGAATGAAACTCAACACAAATGATGGTAATAAAATAAAATTGTGAATGTTGTTATTTACGTACTTCATATTGTTCGTCAGTGTAGCCCCGCTCACAGGTCGTGTGGCTGATGGACTCGCAAACGTAGTATCCATAGAAATCATTCCCTTTTTCCTGCCACAACCACTTTACAAGAAATAGAGGTTAATCAAACTGATAAGAAAGAATGCCAAATGGTATTGATGAAACTAGCGCTTGAATGACTAGTAGATGCGCTTAAAATGCTACTATAGTACTTACTTTCGGGTGTCTAAATTGCAGCTCCTTCGGCAGTCCCGGAGCTTTTCTGGTGAATTTTCTCCAAACCCTGCCGGACAAAGAAAACAATTACTTGATATATCAGGAAATGAACAAAGTTGCCGATATGGTGGATAATGATCGATTTAACTTACTTCTCGAGTATTTGAGTCATGTCTGCATAGTCCTGGGGATATTTTCGTCTTGAGTCTAAGACGGTTACTAGTCCCTGCTCAAGCTTAATCTCTAGGAGAATATAGTGGAAACTGCACACGCATGCATAACTCATCAATTACATTACTATAACCTTGACTAATATATAAGGGAAACCGAATACGCACAAGACAGTAACACTCACTTGAAGTTGTAAGGAAAGAGTATTATATCTTTGTTTTCATTTATTACGAACGATCGTAGCAAGTTGGCCTCGGTAGCTGCGGCATGAAATTTAACCTGAGTTGCATCTATGAGATATGTGTTAATGAACCCAATATCACCGACTTGTCTTTTCTTCAATTCGGCGATCTTCAATCTGCATAATATAGTGAGGATGATTATAAATACATGCAATGAAAGATCTAAGCTATATAGAGAAACTTAATGACAGAAGTAGTACTACTTACAGACAGTAGCAGGCGACCGTTGTTTTATCAAGGGCCAATTGATTGAAAAACCGATAGAACTCCTCAAATGGAACAGGCAACAGTTCAATTCCAACGAGGTCATGCTCCTTTTTAACTTTCACATACAAAGTACTCCTCCCCCCAGAGTCTCTGCAGATTTTCAAGTACCAATCATGCAATCTTCGCATCATCGTTGATAGAGATCTTTCATCTTTGACGAGAGGCTTCCCGTACTCGTATCTTTGTATCTGCACGTCCATGGGTTCATAATGTACTTCGTCGGGTAGGTAATCTGCAAGATTGCTATAACCGGGCACCATCCTCGGATCATTAGCGACGTTGTGGCTAGGCACCTTGAGCGGGGGGCACGATTGCTTCGCTTGTTCGCCGAGCTGGGCAATTTGTTTCCCAGCTCGTCGTTCTTTCAGCCTTTGATCACTGACAGTACTTCCTGACCGCTCCGCTTCGGCAAATTCCTTTCCAATAATGCGCTTATAGTTTCCTTTCGGCGGAGACTTTGGTGGTTTTGTCAGGGCAGCCAGAGTGCGCTTCACTTTCACCGGATCTACCATCTCCTCCGGAGGTGGATGTCTCTTTGCTCTCAACCCTTGAAACCAGTCATCCACTTCAGTTCACGCGATCTCGGCGTTCTCCTCCGTGGTCCTCTCATATGGTAACTTCTGGAGTCTTCAGAGAAGGACCGAATCTGTATGTCCTCCCGCCTCTGGTTGTACTGCTAGACGCCGACCGAGCAGACGGAGCGATTGTCTTCTTTACTTGCTTACGAGGCAGAGGAGAAGGACTACGACGCGCCGGAGCAGCTGGAGCGGCGGCAGGTCTCTTCCGCCCTTGCTGACGAGGCGGAGAAGGAGGAGGCTGGCTGCTCGGGCGCGTCGGCACAGGCGGAGAAGGAGGCGGAGTGCCGCCACGCGCCAGAGAAGGAGCCGGCTGAGGGCCCTGATCGTCACTCGCCGGAGGAGGAGGCGGAGTGCCCTGACTCGCCGGAGGAGGAGGCGGAGGCGTCCAGTTCGGAAGGTTGATGAGCTCCTTCTGCCATAGGCATGGAGTCTTCAGAGCAGACCCCAGCCGAGTCTCCCCTTCACCGGTAGGGTGGTCAAGCTAGAGGTCCTCAAATCCCTTCGTTATTTCATCCACCATCACCCTAGCATATCCTTCTGGAATCGGCCGGCAGTGAAAAGTTGCGCCGGGTTCAGTAGGATAAACAGAGCCAACAGCCGCCTTGACCTTCAAATTCATCCATTGCGTCATAAGGTGGCAATTTTGAGACTCCATGATAGCATCCACGGGATAGCTGGCAGGAGCTGTCAAGGCATGCTCCGGCTGAAGCAGCTCGGTGGAAGCCATGCTGCTTCTGTGCTGAGATGGCGGGGTAGCTTCGGGGGAGGCTTCGGCAGTACGTTTGCTGCGATTTGCTTCTCGTTCCTCTATCGCGTCTACCCTTGCTTGTAGCGCCTGCATTTGGGTCTGCTGCACTTTTTTCCTCCTCTCATGGGATTTGTAACCGCCTGCGTCCGGAAACCCAACCTTCCACGGAATGGAGCCTGGCGTGCCTCGTGTCCGTCCAGGGTGCTCAGGATTCCCGAGGGCCATTGTGAGCTCGTCGTTCTCTCTGTCTGGAAAGAACGTCCCTTCCTGCGCTGCTTCAATATACTGCTTAAGCTTCCTGACTGGTATGTCCATTTGATCGTTCGTCCAAATGCACTTCCCTGTTACAGGGTCCAAGGTTCCGCCAGCCCCGAAGAACCAAGTCCGGCAACTGTCTGGCCAGTTAATTGTCTCTGGTTCAATCCCTTTATCAACCAGATCATTCTCAGTCTTGTACCACTTAGGCCGGGCTACGAGGTAGCCACCTGACCCCGTGCGATGGTGAAACTTCTTCTTCGCAGCATTTTGCTTGTTTGTCGCCGACATCTTCTTACTCTTTTCTGATGTCTTGTGGGCCACAAATGCGGGCCAGTGATCTCTGATCTTCTCATATCTGCCCTTGAATTCTGGTGTCTCATTATTTTCGACAAACTTATTCAGCTCTTTCTTCCACCTCCTGAATAGTTCTGCCATCCTCTTAAGAGCAAAAGACTTGATTAATTTCTCTTTAACTGGGTTCTCTGGATTATCCTCTGGCGGTAGGGTGAAATTTGACTTCAGCTCAATCCAAAGATCATTTTTCTGCATATCATTGACATAAGACACCTCAGGGTCTTCTGTAGCCGGCTTAAACCATTGCTGGATGCTTATCGGGATCTTGTCCCTAACCAGAACCCCGCACTGAGCAACAAATGCGCTCTTTGTCCGGAGGGGTTCAATCGGTTGGCCGTCGGGCGCGATTGCTATGATCTCAAACTTTTCATCCGAGCTCAACTTTTTCTTCGGGCCTCGTCTCTTTACCGAAGTTGTGCTCGATCCGGAGGGCTAGAAAAAAGAACAAAGACTTAATTAATATGTGTACATACCAAAACAATGAATGCATCAATCAGCTAGTCAGCACAGGCTTAACTAATATATATACCTGGCCGGACTCGGTTCGGTCACCGGAGCCGTCATCACGGTCTCCTTCTTGCACCGGCATTGGGTCACCGGAGCCGTCCTCATGTTCTTCTTCTTGCACCGGCATTAGGTCACCGTGGCCAGCTTGTTCACCCTCTCCTTCCAGATCATCGGTTTCGTTGAGAAAAAACGAGACGGCATCACTTCCTTCTGCGATTATGTCCCTCAACAACGCTTCTTTTGCTTCGTCTAGGGCGGTGTCCATAGTTTCTACAAATATTTACAACATGGCAATTATTATTCAAACATGACAGATGGATATATTAGTGCCAAACGTAGAACTAGCTACCTAATCATAGTAAGCTATCGGGAGGGGGTATATATCGACAACGACGACACTACATCTATGTCCCTCGACGACCCTCGTTCCCGATAAAAAAAAGAGGAAGAAGAAGAAAAAAAGGAGGAGAAGAAAGAATAGAGGAGAAGAACTCCTCTATTCTTTCTTCTCCTCTTTTTTTTTCTTCTTCCTCTTCTTTTTTTATCCTCTTCTTCCTCTCATGTTCGAGAGGATCACCGAGGGGTCGGGAGGTTGCCTAGTGTCAAAGGATTCAACAAAACCATGTCTTCATCATTAGGCGAAAGTAACATGTGCATGATGGTACGAAGCTCTTCAAAGTTGTTCTGGAACGGAGTCCTAGATAGGATAATTCGCTTTTTGGTACAAAGTTCAGCAAGAGCCTTCCGAATATCGCTATTTGGAAGGCCTTTGCTGAATTCGTACCAAAAGGTGGATTATCCTATCCGGGACTCCATTCCAGAACAACTTTGCAGAACTTCGTACCAACATGCCCTGGTTACTTCCAGCTAATGATGAAGGCATGGATTTCTTCAATACTTCGACACTAGGAAACCTCTCTCGACCCCTCGGCGATCCTCGACCCCTCGAACCCTCGACGACCCTAGAACCCTTGACCCCTAGACGACCCTCTTCTTCCTCTCATTTTCGAGAGGATCGCCGAGGGGTCGGGAGGTTGCGTAGTGTCAAAGGATTCAACAAAACCATGTCTTCATCATTAGGCGAAAGTAACATGTGCATGATGGTACGAAGCTCTTCAAAGTTGTTCTGGAACGGAGTCCCAGATAGGATAATTCGCTTTTTGGTACAAAGTTCAGCAAGAGCCTTCCGAATATCGCTATTTGGAAGGCCTTCGCTGAATTCGTACCAAAAGGCAGATTATTCTATCCGGGACTCCATTCCAGAACAACTTTGCAGAACTTCGTACCAACATGCCCTGGTTACTTCCGGCTAATGATGAAGGCATGGATTTCTTCAATACTTTGACACTAGGAAACCTCTCTCGACACTAAGAAGAAGAAGAAGAAGAAGAAGAAGAAGAAGAAGAAGAAAGAGGAGAAGAAGAAAGGAATAGCTAGAGGAGAAGATCGAAGAAAAAAAAGAAGAAGAAAAAGAGGAGAAGAAGAAAGGAATAGTGGAGAAGAAGAAAAAATAGAATATATTCTATTTTTTCTTATTCTCCACTATTCCTTTCTTCTTCTCCTCTTTTTTTTCTTCTTTTTTCTTCTTCTTATTTATTTCTCCTCTTCTTCCTCTCCTCTTCTTCTTCTTATTTAGTTCTCTCGACCCCTCATCCCTCTCTCGACCCCTCGACGACCCTCGTCCCTGATAACATTTTTTTTCTCTAGGCCCACTCGGTAGGACATCATCATAATGTGCACAATGTGATCAAGGAGTTGATCACGGGATGATGTGTTACGGAACGAGTAAAGAGACTTGCCGGTAACGAGATTGAACAAGGTATCGGGATACCGACGATCGAATCTCGGGCAAGTATCGTACCGATAGACAAAGGGAATTGTGTACGGGATTGATTAAGTCCTTGACATCGTGGTTCATCCGATGAGATCATCGTGGAACATGTGGGAGCCAACATGGGTATCCAGATCCCGCTGTTGGTTATTAACCGGAGAGTCATATCGGTCATGTCTGCATGTCTCCCGAACCCGTAGGGTCTACACACTTAAGGTTCGGTGACGCTAGGGTTATAGAGATATTAGTATGCGGTAACCCAAAAGTTGTTCGGAGTCCCGGATGAGATCCCGGACGTCACGAGGAGTTCCGGAATGGTCCGTAAGTAAAGATTTATATATGGGAAGTCTTGTTTTGGTCGCTGGAAAAGTTTCGCGCATTATCGGTATTGTACCGGGAGTGCCGAAAGGGGTCCGGGGGTCCACCAAGGGGGTCCACCTGCCCCGGGGGGCCACATGGGCTGTAGGGGTGTGCGCCTTGGCCTATATGGGCCAAGGAAACCAGCCCCAAGAAGCCCATGCGCCAAGAGATAAGGGAAAGGAAGAGTCCTAAAGGGGGAAGGCACCTCCTAGGTGCCTTGGGGAGGATGGACTCCTCCCTGGCCGCACCCTTCCTTGGAGGAAGGGCCAAGGCTGCGCCCCCCCCCCTCTCCCTTGGCCCTATATATAGTGGGGGGAAGGGAGGGTAGCTACACCTAAGCCCTGGCGCCTCCCTCTCCCTCCCATGACACATCTCCCTCCTCCCACAGCGCTTGGCGAAGCCCTGTTGGAATCCCGCTACTTCCACCACCACGCCGTCGTGCTACTGGATCTCCATCAACCTCTCCTTCCCCCTTGCTGGATCAAGAAGGAGGAGACGTCGCTGCTCCGTACGTGTGTTGAACGCGGAGGTGCCGTCCGTTCGGCGCTAGGATCATCGGTGATTTGGATCACGACGAGTACGACTCCATCAACCCCGTTCTCTTGAACGCTTCCGCGCGCGATCTACAAGGGTATGTAGATCCACTCCTCCCTCGTTGCTGGTTTCTCCATGGATAGATCTTGGTGACACGTAGGAAAATTTTGAATTTCTGCTACGTTCCCCAACAATGCCGACCAACGTGACATAGATTTTATTTATCTAGGATGTATGTGAATCGGAAATGCCAACCGACCCTATTGTCGAGAGGTTAAATTTAGTTGAAGAAGAAAACAATTTGTTGAAGGAAAAAATAAAAAATTGAGGAGGAGAAGATGATATTGGAGTTGCATGTTGCGGATGTCGTCGATGATCACAAGATCAAGATGGATGCAATGCGCTTGAAGATTAGAAAGATTAGAAAATATGCCATTCATACCGAGGCTTGGTATCATTATGTCGTTGGATCAATTGTTACCTTGGTTGCGATTATGATCGCATTTGTTTTCGCATTGAAATGTTTTACATAGTTTCAATGTATGGCTTAATTAATTAGATGCTCTGGAGAGCTATATGTTGTTAGATGAGAACTATGTATGCACTTTGGTTTTAATGTGATGATGAACTTCTATTAATTTGGACACTTAATTATATATAATGCACGCAGATGAACCGGCAATGGATGTACGGTGACAGACACACCCGCGAGTACATTAAGGGCGTGCATGAGTTTCTCGATGCGGCTGAGGCAAACAAGCAGAATGGTTTTATGTGTTGTCCATGCACTGAATGTGGGAATACGAGGTCTTACTCTAACCGGAAAATTCTTCACTCCCACCTGCTTTACAAGGGTTTCATGCCACACTATAATGTTTGGACGAGGCACGGAGAAATAGGGGTTATGATGGAAGACGGCGAAGAAGAAGAGTACGATGACAACTATGTGCCCCCTGAATACGGTGATGCTGCAACGGTGGGAGCAGAAGAAGAAGAAGAAGAAGAAGAAGAAGAAGAAGAAGAAGAAAGAGGAGAAGAAGAAAGGAATAGCTAGAGGAGAAGATTGAAGAAAAAAAGAAGAAGAAAAAAAGAGGAGAAGAAGAAAGGAATAGTGGAGAAGAAGAAAAATAGAATATTCTATTTTTCTTCTTCTCCACTATTCCTTTCTTCTTCTCCTCTTTTTTTTCTTCTTTTTTCTTCTTCTTATTTATTTCTCCTCTTCTTCCTCTCCTCTTCTTCTTCTTATTTAGTTCTCTCGACCCCTCGTCCCTCTCTCGACCCCTCGACGACCCTCGTCCCTGATAACATTTTTTTCTCCCCTCGACACCTCTCGACCTCTCGTCCCACTCTCGACCCCTCATCATCATCTATCACCCCCCTCGTTTTCTTTAGCATATATCCATGAACAGAATAGAGGAGAAGATCGAAGGAAAAAAAAGAAGTCTTCCTCTTCTTATTTTCCTTTTTCCACTCCTTCCCTTTCTTCTTCTTCTTCTTCTTCTTCCTTCTTCCTTCTTCCTCTTTTCTTCCTTTTCCTTATTTTACTTTTTCCTCTACACTAACCTAATTAAAATGCACTAACCTAAAATCGATATCTACTAACAAACTAAATAAAAAATTAATACATATATGAAAAAACATATATAAACAAAAAAATGCTATGAACATTATATTCATACATACATACATATATAGCCACACCCATTCATCATATAGCTATAAACAGAAAAATTAATACATATAAAAAAACATATATAAAAAAACAGAGCCTCGACGGCGGCGGCTCACAACGGGGGCGGCCGGCGAGGGCGACGGCGGCGGCGGGCTTGGGGCGGCGCGGGGCGCGGGCGACGGCGGGGGCGGCGACGACGTCGGGGCGGCGTGGGCGACGACGGGGCGGCGCGGGGCAGCGCCTGGCGGCGACGGGGCAGGGGCGACGAGGACGGCGGGCTCGGGGCAGCGCGGGGCGCGGGCGATGGCGGGGGCGGCGACGACGTCGGGGCGGCGCGGGGCACGGGCGACGACGGGGGCTGCGACGACGTGCGCGGGCGACGACGATGAGGAACTGAATGAAATTTTTGACAAGTGTTGTATATATAGTAAGAGCATTGGTCCCGGTTCGTGGCACAAACCAGGACTAATGCCCCCTTTAGTCCCGGTTGGTGCCACCAACCGGGACCAAAGGCCAATTTTCAGCAGCCCAAAGGGCGGGAAGTGGCGGCCTTTGGTCCCGGTTGGTGGCACCAACCGGGACTAAAGGGGGCATTGGTCACGGTTGGTGCCACGAACCGGGACCAATGCCCCCTTTAGTCCCGGTTGGTGCCATCAACCGGGACCAATGGCCTTGTGCTGCCCCACGCCTAAAAGTTTAGTCCCACTTCGCTAGCTGAAGGGCGCCGGCACTTGTTTATAAGCGCTGGTGTGCCTCCCCATTCGAGCTCCTCTCTTATGCAGGCTTTCGGGCCTAAACTTGCTACTGCCTGTGGGCCTATTGGGCCTTCTGCGGGCCTGAATCCTGGCCCATGTAGGGTTTCTAGTCGTATTCAGGCCGTGGAGGCCCAGTAGGTGGCATTTTTTTGGTTTTTTCTTTTTTATTTCTACATTTTTTTGTTTTTTTATTTTTTATTTTTACCTAAAACTAAATACTTACAGTTTTTTAGTGATTTCTTTTTGCTTTAGGTCACAAAAATTATAAACTTTCTGTTAGTGCCATTAGTTTTAAATTTTGAATAGTTTAAATTTGAATTTTTAAAAATTTGTGTGAATCACTAGTTTATGAATAACTTTATTATAAAAATAGAATTTTTTTCTATTTATTTTTTATTTATACTTACAACTAAATACTTATAGTTTTTTAGTGATTTCTTTTTGATTTTAGGTCACAAAAATTATAAACTTTCTGTTAGTGCCATTAGTTTTAAAATTTTGAATAGTTTAAATTTGTATTTTTTAAAATTTGTGTGAATCACTAGTTTATGAATAACTTTACTATAAAAATAGAATTTTTTTTTCTTTTTTGCTATTTATTTTTTATTTATACTTACAATTAAATACTTATAGTTTGATTTTAGGTCACAAAAACTATATTCTTTTTGCTATTGAAGAATATTATAGTTTTATTTGAGTTGATCATAACATAATATTTTAATTGATTGTTTTTATTTTCATAAAAGTTTTGTAGTTCATTCTGTTTGCTATTAATTCATTCTTTGAGCTAAATGACCCTGAAATTGGAAAGCATTTAAAATGAACTCTGAAAAAGTTGAAAGTTTGGATGGTATCATAATTTCACCCACATAGCATGTGCATGTACAAAACGGACAATGGTAGCATGTTCGTGTGTTACAAAGTTGGCATGGTATCATCATAATAGTTGCGGGAGAAAGTCTTCACTTTTTCTTCGCTTGTGTCATTTGCTTATTGCACCGTAACCATGGATAATCTTCATTGTTTATAAGGATGCTTGGGTCAGCCTTGACATTGAAGGGAGGAATTTCATGAAACTTTTCATAATCTTCAGACATGTCTGTCTTGCCGTCCACTCCCAGGATGTCCCTTTTTCCTGAAAGAACTATGTGGCGCTTTGGCTCATCGTATGATGTATTCGCTTCCTTATCTTTTCTTTTTCTCGGTTTGGTAGACATGTCCTTCACATAGATAACCTGTGCCACATCATTGGCTAGGACGAACGGTTCGTCAGTGTACCCAAGATTTTTCAGATCCACTGTTGTCATTCCATACTGTGGGTCTACCTGTACCCCGCCGCCTAACAGATTGACCCATTTGCACTTAAACAAAGGGACCTTAAAATCAGGTCCGTAGTCAAGTTCCCATATGTCCACTATGTAACCATAATATGTATCCTTTCCGCTCTCGGTTGCTGCATCAAAGCGGACACCGCTGTTTTGGTTGGTGCTCTTTTGATCTTGGGCGATCGTGTAAAATGTATTCTCATTTATCTCGTATCCTTTGTAAGTCAATATAGTCAAAGATGGTCCCCTGGACAACAAGTACAACTCATCACAAACAGTGTTGTCACCTCTGAGACGTGTTTCCAACCAACTGCTGAAAGTCCTGATGTGTTCACATGTAATCCAGTCGTCGCACTGCTCCGGGTGTTTGGAGCGCAGATTGTTCTTGTGTTCATCGACATACGGGGTCACCAAGGTAGAGTTCTGTAGAACTGTGTAGTGTGCTTGAGACCAAGAATATTCGTCCCTGCATATTATTGAGTCTCTTCCAAGAGTGCCTTTTCCAGTCAGTCTCCCCTCATACCGCGATTTAGGGAGACCTATCTTGTTAAGGCCAGGAATGAAGTCAACACAAAACCCGATAACATCCTCTGTTTGATGGCCCATGGAGATGCTTCCTTCTGGCCTAGCGCGATTACGGACATATTTCTTTAGGACTCCCATGAACCTCTCAAAGGGGAACATATTGTGTAGAAATACGGGCCCCAGGATGACAATCTCGTCGACTAGATGAACTAGGACGTGCGTCATGATATTGAAGAAGGATGGTGGGAACACCAGCTTGAAACTGACAAGACATTGCGCCACATCACTCCTTAGCCTTGGTACGATTTCTGGATCGATCACCTTCTGAGAGATTGCATTGAGGAATGCACATAGCTTCACAATGGCTAATCGGACGTTTTTCGGTAGAAGCTCCCTCAATGCAACCGGAAGCAGTTGCGTCATAATCACGTGGCAGTCATGAGACTTTAGGTTCTAAAACTTTTTCTCTGGCATATTTATTATTCCCTTTATATTCGACGAGAAGCCAGTCGTGACCTTCATACTGAGCAGGCATTCAAAGAAGATTTCTTTCTCTTCTTTCGTAAGAGCGTAGCTGGCAGGACCTTTATACTGCTTCGGAGGCATGCCGTCTTTTTCGTGCAAATGTTGCAGGTCCTCCCGTGCCTCAGGTGTATCTTTTGTCTTCCCATACACGCCCAAGAAGCCTAGCAGGTTCACGCAAAGGTTCTTCGTCACGTGCATCACGTCGATTGAGGAGTGGACCTCTAGGTCTTTCCAGTAGGGTAGGTCCCAAAATATAGATTTCTTCTTCCACATGGGTGCGTGTCCCTCAGCGTCATTCGGAACAGCTAGTCCACCGGGACCCTTTCCAAAGATTACGTAGTGTAAATCATTGACCATAGCAAGCACGTGATCACCGGTGCGCATGGCGGGCTTCTTCCGGTGATCTGCCTCGCCTTTGAAATGCTTGCCTTTCTTTCGACATTGATGGTTGGTCGGAAGAAATCGACGATGGCACAGGTACACATTCTTCCTGCATTTGTCCAGGTATATACTTTCAGTGTCATCTAAACAGTGCGTGCATGCGTGGTATCCTTTGTTTGTCTGTCCTGAAAGGTTACTAAGAGCGGGCCAATCGTTGATGGTCACGAACAGCAACGCCTTAAGGTTAAATTCCTCCTGTCTGTGCTCATCCCACGTGCGTACACCATTTTCATTCCACAGCTATAAAAGTTCTTCAACTAATGGCCTTAGGTACACATCAATGTCGTTGCCGGGTTGCTTAGGGCCTTGGATGAGAACTGGCATCATAATGAACTTCCGCTTCATGCACATCCAAGGAGGAAGGTTATACATACATAGAGTCACGGGCCAGGTGCTATGATTGCTGCTCTGCTCCCCGAAAGGATTAATGCCATCCGCGCTTAAAGCAAACCATACATTCCTTGGGTCCTTTGCAAACTCATCCCAGTACTTTCTCTCGATTTTTCTCCACTGTGACCCGTCAGCGGGTGCTCTCAACTTCCCATCTTTCTTCCGGTTCTCACTGTGCCATCGCATCAACTTGGCATGCTCTTCGTTTTTGAACAGACGTTTCAACCGTGGTATTATAGGAGCATACCACATCACCTTCGTAGGAACCCTCTTCCTGGGGGGCTCGCCGTCAACATCACCAGGGTCATCTCGTCTGATCTTATACCGCAATGCACCGCATACCGGGCATGCGTTCAGATCCTTGTATGCACCGCGGTAGAGGATGCAGTCATTAGGGCATGCATGTATCTTCTCCACCTCCAATCCTAGAGGGCATACGACCTTCTTTGCTGCGTATGTACTGTCGGGCAATTCGTTATCCTTTGGAAGCTTCTTCTTCAATATTTTCAGTAGCTTCTCAAATCCTTTGTCAGCCACAGCATTCTCTGCCTTCCACTGCAGCAATTCCAGTACGGTACCGAGCTTTGTGTTGCCATCTTCGCAATTGGGGTATAACCCTTTTTTGTGATCCTCTAACATGCAATCGAACTTCAGCTTCTCCTTTTGACTAATGCATTGCGTCCTTGCATCGACAATGACCCGGCGGAGATCATCATCATCGGGCACATCGTCTGGTTCCTCTTGATCTTCAGCAGCTTCACCCGTTGCAGCATCATTGGGCACATCGTCTGGTTCCTCTTGATCTTCACCAGCTCCCCCCGTTGCAGCATCACCGTATTCAGGGGGCACATAGTTGTCATCGTACTCTTCTTCTTCGCCGTCTTCCATCATAACCCCTATTTCTCCGTGCCTCGTCCAAACATTATAGTGTGGCATGAAACCCTTGTAAAGCAGGTGGGAGTGAAGGATTTTCCAGTTAGAGTAAGACCTCGTATTCCCACATTCAGTGCATGGACAACACATAAAACCATTATGCTTGTTTGCCTCAGCCGCATCGAGAAACTCATGCACGCCCTTAATGTACTCGCGGGTGTGTCTGTCACCGTACATCCATTGCCGGTTCATCTACGTGCATTATATATAATTAAGTGTCCAAATTAATAGAAGTTCATCATCACATTAAAACCAAAGTGCATACATAGTTCTCATCTAACAACATATAGCTCTCCAGAGCATCTAATTAATTAAGCCATACATTGAAACTATGTAAAACATTTCAATGCGAAAACAAATGCGATCATAATCGCAACCAAGGTAACAATTGATCCAACGACATAATGATACCAAGCCTCGGTATGAATGGCATATTTTCTAATCTTTCTAATCTTCAAGCGCATTGCATCCATCTTGATCTTGTGATCATCGACGACATCCGCAACATGCAACTCCAATATCATCTTCTCCTCCTCAATTTTTTTATTTTTTCCTTCAACAAATTGTTTTCTTCTTCAACTAAATTTAACCTCTCGACAATAGGGTCGGTTGGCATTTCCGATTCACATACATCCTAGATAAATAAAATCTATGTCACGTTGGTCGGCATTGTTGGGGAACGTAGCAGAAATTCAAAATTTTCCTACGTGTCACCAAGATCTATCGATGGAGAAACCAGCAATGAGGGAGGAGTGGATCTACATACCCTTGTAGATCGCGCGCGGAAGCGTTCAAGAGAACGGGGTTGATGGAGTCGTACTCGTCGTGATCCAAATCACCGATGATCCTAGCGTCGAACGGACGGCACCTCTGCGTTCAACACACGTATGGAGCAGCGACGTCTCCTCCTTCTTGATCCAGCAAGGGGGAAGGAGAGGTTGATGGAGATCCAGAAGCACGACGGCGTGGTGGTGCAAGTAGCGGGATTCCAACAGGGCTTCGCCAAGCGCTGTGGGAGGAGGGAGATGTGTCATGGGAGGGAGAGGGAGGCGCCAGGGCTTAGGTGTAGCTGCCCTCCCTTCCCCCCACTATATATAGGGCCAAGGGAGAGGGGGGCAGCCTTGGCCCTTCCTCCAAGGAAGGGTGCGGCCAGGGAGGAGTCCATCCTCCCCAAGGCACCTAGGAGGTGCCTTCCCCCTTTAGGACTCTTCCTTTCCCTTATCTCTTGGCGCATGGGCTTCTTGGGGCTGGTGTCCTTGGCCCATATAGGCCAAGGCGCACACCCCTACAGCCCATGTGGCCCCTCGGGGCAGGTGGACCCCCTTGGTGGACCCCCGGACCCCTTTCGGCACTCCCGGTACAATACCGATAATGCGCGAAACTTTTCCGGCGACCAAAACAAGACTTCCCATATATAAATCTTTACCTACGGACCATTCCAGAACTCCTAGTGACGTCCGGGATCTCATCCGGGACTCCGAACAACTTTCGGGTTACCGCATACTAATATCTCTATAACCCTAGCGTCACCGAACCTTAAGTGTGTGGACCCTACGGGTTCGGGAGACATGCAGACATGACCGAGATGACTCTCCGGTTAATAACCAACAGCGGGATCTGGATACCCATGTTGGCTCCCACATGTTCCACGATGATCTCATCGGATGAACCACGATGTCAAGGACTTAATCAATCCCGTATACAATTCCCTTTGTCTATCGGTACGATACTTGCCCGAGATTCGATCGTCGGTATCCCGATACCTTGTTCAATCTCGTTACCGGCAAGTCTCTTTACTCGTTCTGTAACACATCATCCCGTGATCAACTCCTTGATCACATTGTGCACATTATGATGATGTCCTACCGAGTGGGCCAGAGATACCTCTCCGTTTACACGGAGTGACAAATCCCAGTCTCGATTCGTGCCAACCCAACAGACACTTTCGGAGATACCTGTAGTGTACCTTTATAGCCACCCAGTTACGTTGTGACGTTTGGCACACCCAAAGCACTCCTGCGGTATCCGGGAGTTGCACAGTCTCATGGTCTAAGGAAATGATACTTGACATTAGAAAAGCTTTAGCATACGAACTACATGATCTTGTGCTAGGCTTAGGATTGGGTCTTTGTCCATCACATCATTCTCCTAATGATGTGATCCCGTTATCAATGACATCCAATGTCCATGGTCAGGAAACCGTAACCATCTATTGATCAACGAGCTAGTCAACTAGAGGTTTACTAGGGACATGGTGTTGTCTATGTATCCACACATGTATCTGAGTTTCCTATCAATACAATTCTAGCATGGATAATAAACGATTATCATGAACAAGGAAATATAATAATAACTAATTTATTATTGCCTCTAGGGCATATTTCCAACAGTCTCCCACTTGCACTAGAGTCAATAATCCAGTTCACATTGATATGTGATTAACACTCAAGGTCACATCCCCATGTGACTAACACCCAAAGAGTTTACTAGAGTCAATAATCTAGTTCACATTACCATGTGATTAACACTCGATGAGTTCTGGGTTTGAACATGTTATGCTTGTGAGAGATGTTATAGTCAACGGGTCTGAATCTTTCAGATCCGTATGTACTTCGCAAATCTCTATGTCATCTTGTAGATGCAGCTACCACGTTCTACTATACGAATCCAGTTTACTACTCAGAATAATCTGGATTAGTGTCAAAGTTTGCATCGGCGTAACCCTTTACGACGAACTCTTTTACCACCTCCATAATCAAGAAAATTCCTTAGTCCACTAGTTACTAAGGATAACTTTGACCGCTGTCCTGTGATCCATTCTTGGATCACTCTTGTACCCCTTGACTAACTCATGGCAAGGCACACTTCAGGTGCGGCACACAGCATAGCATACTGTAGAGAGCCTATGAAAAAAGCATAGGGAACGACCTTCGTCCTTCCTCTTTCTTCTGCCGTGGTCGAGCTTTAAGTCTTAACTTCATACCTTACAACTCAGGCAAGAACTCCTTCTTTGACTGATCCATCTTGAACACCTTCAAGATCATGTCAAGGTATGTGCTCATTTGAAAGTACCATTAAGCGCTTTGATCTATCCTTATAGATCTTGATGCTCAATGTTCAAGTAGCTTAATCCAGGCTTTCCATTGAAAAACACTTTTCAAATAACTCTATATGCTTTCCAGAAATTCTATGTCATTTCTGATCAACAATATGTCAACAACATATATTCATCAGAAATTCTATAGTGCTCCCACTCACTTCTTTGGAAATACAAGTTTCTCATAAACTTTGTATACACCCAAAATCTTTGATCATCTCATCAAAGCATACATTCCAACTCTGAGATGCTTACTCCAGTCCTCAGAAGGATTGCTGGAGCTTTGCATACTTATTAGCATCTTTCAGGATTGACAAAACCTTCCGGTTGTATCACATACAACCTTTCCTCAAGAAAATCATCGAGGAAACAATGTTTTGACATCCTATCTGCAAGATTTCATAAACAATGTAGTAATCACTAATATGATTCCAACAGACTCTTAGCATCGCTACGGGTGAGAAAGTCTCACCGTAGTCAACTCCTTGAACTTGTCGGGAAACTTCTTAACGACAAGTCAAGCTTTCTTAATGGTGGCATTTACCATCATTGTCCGTCTTCCTTTTAAAATCCATCTGCACTCAACAGCTTTACGACCATCGAGCCAAAGTCTACACTTTGTTTTCATACATGGATCCTCTCTCGGATTTTATGGCCTCGAGCCATTTATCGGAATCCGGGCCCACCATCGCTTCTCTATAGCTCGTAGGTTCATTGTTGTCTAGCAACATGACTTCCAAGATAGGATTACGTACCACTCTGAAGTAGTACGCATCCTTGTCATCCCACGAGGTTTGGTAGTGACTTGATCTGAAGTTTCATGATCACTATCATAAGCTTCCACTTTAATTGGTGTAGGTGCCACAGGAACAACTCCCTGTGCCCTGCCACACACTAGTTGAAGAGATGGTTCAATAACCTCATCAAGTCTCCACCATCCTCCCACTCAATTCTTTCGAGAGAAACTTTTCCTCGAGAAAGGACCCGATTCTAGAAACAATCCCTTATTGCTTTCGGATCTGAGACAGGAGGTATACCCAACTGTTTTGGGTGTCCTATGAAGATGCATTTATCCGCTTTGGGTTCGAGCTTATCAGCCTGAAACTTTTCACATAAGCGTCGCAGCCCCAAACTTTTAAGAAATGACAGCTTAGGTTTCTCTAAACCATAGTTCATACGGTGTCATCTCATCGGAATTACGTGGTGCCCAATTTAAAGTGAATGTGGTTGTCTCTAATGCCTAACCCATAAACTATCATGGTAATCTGATAAGAGACATCATGGTATGCATCATATCCAATAGGGTGCAGTTATGATGTTCGGACACACCATCATACTATGGTGTTCCAGGCTGTATTAGTTGTGAAACAATTTCCACAATGTCTTAATTCTGTGCCAAACTCGTAATTCAGATATTCATCTCTATGATCATATCATAGATATTCTTGTCACGACGATCTTTCAACTTCACCCTGAAGTTACTTGAACCTTTCAATAATTCAGACTCATGATTCATCAAGTAAATATACTCAACATCTACTCAAATCATCTGTGAAGTAAGAACATAACGATATCCACTACACGCCTCAGCATTCATTGGACTGCACACATCAAAATGTATTACTTCCAACAAGTTGCTTTCTAGTTCCATTTTACTAAAAACGAGGCTTTCAGTCATCTTGCCCATGTGGTATGATTTGCACGTCTCAAGTGATTCAAAATCAAGTGAGTCCAAATGGTCCATTTGCATGGAGTTTCTTCATGCATATACACCAATAGACATGGTTCGCATGTCTCAAACTTTTCAAGAACGAGTGAGCCCAAAGATCCATCAACATGGAGCTTCTTCATGCGTTTTATACCGATATGACTTACGTGGCAGTGCCACAAGTAGGTGGTACTATCATTACTATCTTATATCTTTTGGCATGAACATGTGTATCACTACGATCGAGATTCAATAAACCATTCATTTTAGGTGCAAGACCATTGAAGGTATTATTCAAATAAACAGAGTAACCATTATTCTCCTTAAATGAATAACCGTATTGCAATAGACATAATCCAATCATGTCTATGCTCAACGCAAACACCAATCTCGATGGTAGAGGGAGCGTGCGATGCTTGATCACATCAAGCTTGGGAAAAACTTCCAACACATATCGCCAGCTCACCTTTAGCTAGTCTCCGTTTACTCCGCAGCCTTTTATTTTGAGTTTACTAACACTTAGCAACCGAACCGGTATCTAATACCATGGTGCTACTAGGAGTACTAGTAAAGTACACAATGTATATCCAATATACTTCTATCGACCTTGCCAGCCTTCTCATCTACCAAGTATCTAGGGTAATTCTGCTCCGGTGGTTGTTCCCCTTATTACAGAAGCACTTAGTCTCGGGTTTGGGTTCAACCTTGGGTTTCTTCACTAGAGCAGCAGCTGATTTGCCGCTTCATGAAGTATCCCTTCTTGCCCTTGCCCTTCTTGAAACTAGTGGTTTCACCAACCATCAATAATTGATGCTCCTTCTTGATTTCTACTTTTGTGGTGTCAAACATCGCGAATATCTCAAGGATCATCATATATGTCCCTGATATATTATAGTTCATCACGAAGCTCTAGCAGCTTGGTGGTAATGACTTCGGAGAAACATCACTATCTCATCTGGAAGATCAACTCCCACTCGATTCAAATGATTGTTGTACTCGGACAATCTGAGCACAAGCTCAACAATTGAGCTTTTCTCCCTTAGTTTGCAGGCTAAGAAAATCGTCGGAGGTCTTATACCTCTTGACGTGGGCACGAGCCTGAAATCCCAATTTCAGCCCTCGAAACATCTCATATGTTTCGCGACGTTTTAAAACGTCTTCGGTGCCTCAACTCTAAACCGTTTAACTGAACTATCACATAGTTATCAAAATGTGTATGTCAGATGTTCGCAACATCCACAGACGACGTTCGAGGTTCAGCACACTGAGCGGTGCATTAAGGACATAAGCCTTCTATGAAGCAATGAGGACAATCCTCAGTTTACGGACCTAGTCCGCATAATTGCTACTATCAACTTTCAACTAAATTTTCTCTAGGAACATATCTAAACAATAGAACTGAAGCGCGAGCTACGACATAATTTGCGAAGACCTTTTGACTATGTTCAGGATAATTAAGTTCATCTTATGAACTCCCACTCAGATAGACATCCCTCTAGTCATCTAAGTGATTACATGATCCGAGTCAACTAGGCCGTGTCCGATCATCACGTGAGACGGACTAGTCATCATCGGTGAACATCTTCATGTTGATCGTATCTACCATACGACTCATGCTCGACCTTTCGGTCTCTTGTGTTCCGAGGCCATGTCTGTACATGCTAGGCTCGTCAAGTCAACCTAAGTGTTTCGCGTGTGTAAATCTAGCTTACACCCGTTGTATGTGAACGTAAGAATCTATCACACCCGATAATCACGTGGTGCTTCGAAACGACGAACTTTCGCAACGGTGCACAGTTAGGGGGAACACCTTCTTGAAATTTTAGTGAGGGATCATCTTATTTACTATCGTCGTTCTAAGCAAATAAGATGTATAAACATGATAAACATCACATGCAATCAAATAGTGACATGATATGGCCAATATCATATTGCTCCTTTTGATCTTCATCTTCGGGGCTCCATGATCATCATCGTCACCGGCATGACACCATGATCTCCATCATCATGATCTCTATCATCATGTCTTCATGAAGTTGTCTCGTCAACTATTACTTCTACTACTACAGCTAACGGTTAGCAATAAAGTAAAGTAATTACATGACGTTTATGTTGACACGCAGGTCATAAATAAATTAAGACAACTCCTATGGCTCCTGCCAGTTGTCATACTCATCGACATGCAAGTCGTGATTCCTATTACAAGAACATGATCAATCTCATACATCACATATATCATTCATCACATCTTTTTGGCCATATCACATCACATAGCATACCCTGCAAAAACAAGTTAGACATCCTCTAATTGTTGTTTGCATGTTTTACGTGGCTGCTATGGGTTTCTAGCAAGAACGTTTCTTACCTACGCAAAAACCACAATGTGATATGCCAATTGCTATTTACCCTTCATAAGGACCCTTTTCATCGAATCCGATCCGACTAAAGTGGGAGAGACAGACACCCGCCAGCCACCTTATGCAACTAGTGCATGTCAGTCGGTGGAACCGGTCTCACGTAAGCGTACGTGTAAGGTTGGTCCGGGCCGCTTCATCCCACAATGCCACCGAATCAAGATTGGACTAGTAACGGTAAGCATATTGAACAAAATCAACGCCCACAACTACTTTGTGTTCTACTCGTGCATAGAAACTACGCATAAACCTAGCTCATGATGCCACTGTTGGGGAACGTAGCAGAAATTCAAAATTTTCCTACGTGTCACCAAGATCTATCTATGGAGAAACCAGCAACGAGGGAGGAGTGGATCTACATACCCTTGTAGATCGCGCGCGGAAGCGTTCAAGAGAACGGGGTTGATGGAGTCGTACTCGTCGTGATCCAAATCACCGATGATCCTAGCGCCGAACGGACGGCACCTCCGCGTTCAACACACGTACGGAGCAGCGACGTCTCCTCCTTCTTGATCCAGCAAGGGGGAAGGAGAGGTTGATGGAGATCCAGCAGCACGACGACGTGGTGGTGGAAGTAGCGGGATTCCAACAGGGCTTCGCCAAGCGCTGTGGGAGGAGGGAGATGTGTCATGGGAGGGAGAGGGAGGCGCCAGGGCTTAGGTGTAGCTGCCCTCCCTTCCCCCCACTATATATAGGGCCAAGGGAGAGGGGGGGCGCAGCCTTGGCCCTTCCTCCAAGGAAGGGTGCGGCCAGGGAGGAGTCCATCCTCCCCAAGGCACCTAGGAGGTGCCTTCCCCCTTTAGGACTCTTCCTTTCCCTTATCTCTTGGCGCATGGGCTTCTTGGGGCTAGTGTCCTTGGCCCATATAGGCCAAGGCGCACACCCCTACAGCCCATGTGGACCCACGGGGCAGGTGGACCCCCTTGATGGACCCCCGGACCCCTTTTGGCACTCCCGGTACAATACCGATAATGCGCGAAACTTTTCCGGCGACCAAAACAAGACTTTCCATATATAAATCTTTACCTCCGACCATTCCGGAACTCCTCGTGACGTCCGGGATCTCATCCGGGACTTCGAACAACTTTCGGGTTACCGCATACTAATATCTCTATAACCCTAGCGTCACCGAACCTTAAGTGTGTAGACCCTACGGGTTCGGGAGACATGCAGACATGACCGAGATGACTCTCCGGTTAATAACCAACAGAGGGATCTGGATACCCATGTTGGCTCCCACATGTTCCACGATGATCTCATCGGATGAACCACGATGTCAAGGACTTAATCAATCCCGTATACAATTCCCTTTGTCTATCGGTACGATACTTGCCCGAGATTCGATCGTCGGTATCCCGATACCTTGTTCAATCTCGTTACCGGCAAGTCTCTTTACTCGTTCCGTAACACATCATCCCGTGATCAACTCCTTGATCACATTGTGCACATTATGATGATGTCCTACCGAGTGGGCCCAAAGATACCTCTCCGTTTACACGGAGTGAAAAATCCCAGTCTCGATTCGTGCCAACCCAACAGACACTTTCGGAGATACCTGTAGTGTACCTTTATAGCCACCCAGTTACGTTGTGACGTTTGGCACACCCAAAGCACTCCTACGGTATCCGGGAGTTGCACAATCTCATGGTCTAAGGAAATGATACTTGACATTAGAAAAGCTTTAGCATACGAACTACATGATCTTGTGCTAGGCTTAGGATTGGGTCTTTGTCCATCACATCATTCTACTAATGATGTGATCCCGTTATCAATGACATCCAATGTCCATGGTCAGGAAACCGTAACCATCTATTGATCAACGAGCTAGTCAACTAGAGGCTTACTAGGGACATGGTGTTGTCTATGTATCCACACATGTATCTGAGTTTCCTATCAATACAATTCTAGCATGGATAATAAACGATTATCATGAACAAGGAAATATAATAATAACTAATTTATTATTGCCTCTAGGGCATATTTCCAACAGGCATAATTTTCATAAACAATAAATGAACCAATAGTTATAAAGATATTATACATACCACATCCGAATCATAGACAGGACGAGGGCCGACGGGGGCGGATACCAAAACCATCGCACTATATAAGATGCAATAATAAATGTAAGAAAATGATACAAGTATCTATCTAAACATACAAGTAAGAATATTTTTCCTTTCAGAAAGAAGATAAGAACAAGAGGCTCACCACGGTGGTGTCGGTGATGAGATCGGCGCGGGTTATCGACGGCGGTGAAGACGGGGACGGGGCGTGACGGACCGCTAAATCTAGACAAATCTCGAGGAAAATGGAGTTTGGAGGTCGAGCTTCGAGAGTAGAAAGCTTAATTAGTGTGGCCCGGGCATTCCATTGAACACCTCATGTGCATAGGAGGTGAGCTAGAGCACCACAAAGCCCTCTCCCCCTCGGCCAGAAAAAATAGAGCACTGTGCTTTGCTCTTGCGCGAGGGGGTATATATAGGCACCTCATTGGTCCCGGTTGGTGACATGAGCCGGGACTAAAGGGGAGCCTTTGGTCCCGGTTCAAGCCACCAACCGGGACCAATGGTGGTGGGTCAGGAGCGAGGCCCATTGGTTCCGGTTCATCCCACAAACCGGGACCAAAAGGTCCAGATGAACCGGGACCAATGGCCCACGTGGCCCGGCCGGCCCCCTGGGCTCACGAACCGGGACCAATGCCCATATTGGTCCCGGTTCTAGACTGAACCGGGACTAATGGGCTGACCCGGCCTGGACCATAGCCCTGTTTTCTACTAGTGTTACGCCCCAGCGGCCCGCGCGCGTTACTTAATCCTGGTCAGAAACGCCAAGGACCTTGGCATTTCAAGCGGGCCACGTCAGCGAAAACAGCGGGTTCAGACTGATTGTGGCCCAGGTCAGAAATGCTAGCCGCCTCGGCGTTTGCGTGTTGGCTTGAAACGCTAACTTGCTCGGCGTTTCTATGTTGGGTGGAAACGCCATAGACCCTGGCGTTTCTAAAAGGGTCAAATGGCGAAATACTTTTTCGTTGAGTTCAGTTTATGACTATAAACGCTGACAAGGTCACAACAGTTATTTCGGCCTACCTCGACCACGCGATCACCAACGTCACGTCGCGCCCTTGACTTGCGTGAAAGTACGCCCGCGCTGAGCACACACGCACGCCAGCCATTTCCCGTCGCTTTCCCCATCTCCCGTCCAACGCCACTTAGCTAGCGAGGTGCCTCGCCGGCCGGCTGCCGGCCGTATAAAGGATAGATTAATAGCCGGGGCTCAGTGTCCCTGCGCGCACTAGGTGAGCGACTGGTGCTCAAGGAGGAAGGTCGACCGGGTGTGGACTGTGGAGAGAGAGATGGGGTCGCTGGGGAAGGAGGCGGCGTCGGCGGGGGAGCGGGTGGTGCTGGCGGTGAACGGCGCGCGGCACGAGGCCGCCGGCGTCGACCCGTCGATGACGCTGCTGGAGTTCCTCCGCACTCGCACGCCCGTCCGGGGGCCCAAGCTCGGCTGCGGCGAAGGTGAGCACCGCCCCCGACGACTCCATCGATTTCATCTCCGGCGGCTAGCTCGCTCAGTACTACTAGTTCGTTACGCTGTGTGTGAGAGTGTTAGAGAATCTTTGGCTGAATAAGCGGATCGGATCGAGCCAGATCGATTGAACTCTGCATACGTGCACGTAGGACCTCGCGCCACATGCGCACCCATCCCAGGTACCTCTCGTCTCGTCTTCGCCTAGGTTAGCCAGCGCTACGCTATCGTTCATCGTCTCCTCACGTACACATCGCCAGGTAGGTAGGAAAGGATCGATCGTACCTGTGGTAGGCATGTACCTGTTTTTCTTTCTCTGTTTCTTCTCTTCTTTTGGCGCCATGCATCTTTCATTCAGCAACCATCACAGCTATGTTTCTTCTTGGGAACCCTCTTGCCTTCTCCGGCCTCGGTGTGCGGCGTAGCGTAGCATGCGACGATCTGATCACGGAGATTGCAAGAAACACAAACGGAGACAAGGCACATGCTATACATGTTCCGTTCTTGCAAAAAATTAACACAGTATAGATGCAGACGCTCGTACATACACATACACTCATCCCTATAAACACATGCACACACCCTACGAACCTCTAGGAGCACCTTCGAAAGATTGGACTGTCACATCATCTCGATATTAACAAAGACACCATAGACGTTTTTGTAACCGACGGGAACTTGAACCCTGAATGCACATCATTGGAAAGATTGAAATAAATCAAAAAATTAAACATCAATATCAAGTCAAGAACTTGAACCTTGATAGACTGGTTGCACCACAAAAAATCTAACCATCTCTTGCATGTTTTTTTTTTCAACATGAACGAAGCATGTAGAAGTATACACATATGGAGACATAGAAAGGCAAATACCATACTTGTATTGCTTGCCAGCCGGAGAGGATCTAGGCACTGACGTTCCAACCTACTATTAACACTTCGACAGCACAGACAATCGCATTAGCCGCTGCTCCTTTAGTTTCATAGTGATCCATAAGTGAAAAAAAAAATCAACTTGCTCTCAAGTGTATAACTCAATTTTTGTGTGGAAGACACCAGATTCTTCTTCTTTTTTGCGAATCACCTGGTAATATCCTTCCAAACGTTCAGTGCAATTTTTTTTCTTGATATGGCTTACCACCCGTGCCAAATGGTAAATGCCAATATGGCTTTACTTATCAATCGATCAACGACATCTGTTTGAAGGACAAGCAATATGAATCCGAGAGAATAGAAACGGGGCAAAAACACACCTCGCTCAGCAATGACACTGCACGTTACTTTCACTACGCTCAGGCCTAGCGATGGTATGGAGATATAATATCTTTTTTTGGGGGGATGACTTATAGTATTGATTAAAAAATGGGTAAAGCTGGAGGATTGGTTCTTTACGGGCACTCAGGCATGATGGAGACAAAATCATACCCTGCCGCTGTACTTTTCTTTTCTCGTAAGTGGAGTAGGCGTGCAAAGCAATCAGGCTGTAATGGGGAGTAAAGAACTACATTTATGTTGTCATATGTTGGTATTTATTGCCATGCATGACACAAAGTAGCACATCATTTAATATGATACAGTATCATGATATGATACTCAAGCCTCTCTTTCTTCATTTAATTCCTATGCCACTTCATCAAAATTGCTTAGTTGGCATGCGTGATACTACCTATGATACTCCCATTACAGGCAGCCTCATACACCCATCCCAAATCATTGGACCTTGACCCCCTGATTTGTGATTGTGATTGCCAATTTTTCCGTTTGGTGGTCAGGTCCCATGTGCAACCGACGGTATTTCAACCTTTGGCACGTGCTTAAGTTTGCTACACGGCGATATTTCTAATCGGCAGCAAACTTTAGCCTGTATCAATTCGACAGATGTTTTTGTAGTTACATTGATGTTTATATAGATTCACATCACTTTACATAAAATATAGCCAATAAACGAGGTAATTTAATGGGACCATGTGCTTCACGATTGCCTTTTTTTAGTTGAGAATTATATAGTCTTCCACTTGTTTTCTCACATAGCTGATTTCATAGTACTATTACTATGAAATCATCATACCACGAAAACAGAATATGCTTCCCTAACTAAATGTGCAAGTTGCTAACTTTAGTAAAAAGGTTTGCTTCATTATGAGTACACATGAACAATTGATTACATTTTCGCACAACTCATGATTTATTTTTAAACTTTGAGATAATAAAAATTTTGGTACATGTATATAATATTCGCGGAAATATGACAATAATAATCGAAATTCGTGCGAATGTTTCCAAAATTGATTAAAATATAGGTGATCTTATAAATGTGAATATCTATAATTATATACTTTATTTAGTTTTGAATAATTAAAAATAAATATGTATTTAAATTATTTTTAATAATTTAAACTCTTTTAGAATAATTATCTTTGAATAATTATCTATAAGTATTATTTTTGTTGAACTTGCTGAAGACTTTAAAATTGCAAGAAAAACATAACGGACTCTTTTTGAACTTTTTTAGGCTATTGTCAAAATTATTTGATTTTTGAGGTTTGTGTTTTCTTATTGTATGAAAATTATTGAAATAATTATATTTGGAATGTCCATCAACTGAAAATCGAAACACAGATCGAAAAAACTATAACCATCAATAATACATGGCCTAACATCATTGAGAAGCCTGACCGAAGGCACGAGATACTTTTGGGCCTATCGTTAGCATGCACGAGTTCCCGATTCTTCCCCTTTTTTTCGAGAAAAAAAATTCCAATTCCCATTACGCTCCCGATTCAGCCACGCGGAGGTCGCACGGCGGAGACGGGGAGGCAGCGTTGAGGCCCGGCAGCCAGGCAGCTAGTTGCAGCGCCGAGGGCGACCCATCCCCCATTCTGCGGCGGCGCGGCCATGCTCCAGGCACCTAGCTGCGGCGAGCCGGCGACGGGCGACCCAGCCAACGAGCACGACCGGCCGCACAGCCACCGCGCACTAGTAATTCCTCTCTTTGCCCTAATCGCACCACGGCGTCATCTCAGATTCTCAATACCAGTTTCCCCATAGGCTATGGAAATCTGAGATTCGCAGTTAGCGATTTGGTAGCATGAATTGTCAGTCAATTGGTTTTCTTACAAAAGTTTATAGATTGCAATTTAAGTAGATTTGGCTTTCAGAAGGCATTCATATTGTTTGGAATTGAGATGATTCTCGAAATAACTGAGTTGATGCCTATTGAAATAGTGCCGTCAGAACTTGAGGAAAGGAAAATTGTGCTCTTCTGTAGCTTGGCCTGCCCAACCATTTGTGTAGCCGGCAGTGTTTCTGATTTACAATGTCATGTTGCTGCGTGCAGGTGGATGCGGCGCATGCGTGGTCCTCATTTCCAAGTACAACCCGGCCACCGACGAGGTGACCGAGCACTCGGCGAGCTCCTGCCTGACGCTCGTCGGCAGCCTCAACCACTGCTCGGTCACCACCAGCGAGGGCATCGGCAACACCCGCCATGGCTACCACCCTGTCCAGCAGCGCCTCGCCGGCTTCCACGCTTCCCAGTGCGGCTTCTGCACCCCCGGCATGTGCATGTCCATCTTCTCCGCCCTCGTCAAGGCCGACAAGCCCGACGGCCCTGCCCCGCCAACGGGATTCTCCAAGCTCACCTGCTCCGAGGCCGAGCACGCCGTCTCCGGCAACCTTTGCCGCTGCACTGGCTACCGGCCCATCCTCGACACCTGCAAGAGCTTCGCCGCTGACGTCGACCTCGAGGACCTCGGCCTCAACTCGTTCTGGAAGAAAGGCACTGACCGCGCCGACGTCGGTAAGCTGCCGGAATACTCCAGCGGCGCCGTCTGCACCTTCCCTGAGTTCCTAAAGTCTGAGATCAAGGGTCAAATGAACGATGCTCCAGTGGTGAACGCCGGCGAAGATGGCTGGTACCATCCCAAGAGCATCGAGGAGCTCCATACCCTCTTTGACTCCAAATGGCTCGACGAAAACTCCGTCAAGATCGTGGCGTCAAACACTGGTGCCGGGGTGTACAAGGATCAAGACTTATATAAAAAATACATCGACATCAAAGGGATACCAGAACTTTCGGTCATCGACAGGAGCAACAAGGGGGTGGAGATTGGGGCAGCCGTGTCCATCTCCAAAGCCATCGAGATCTTCTCCGATGGCACACCGGTGTTTAAAAAGATCGCCAATCATCTCAGCAAGGTGGCCTCGCCGTTCATCCGCAACATGGGGACGATCGGCGGGAATGTAATCATGGCGCAGCGGCTGCCATTCGCTTCAGACATCGTCACTGTTCTTCTTGCCGCGGGTTCGACGGTCACAATCCAGACTGCTTCCAAGATGCTGTCCCTAACACTGGAGGAGTTCTTGGAGCAGCCTCCCTGTGATGCCAAGACCATACTGCTCAGCATATTTGTTCCTGATTGGGGTTCAGACAATGTCATCTTCGAGACATCTCGTGCAGCTCCCAGACCATTCGGCAATGCTGTCTCCTATGTGAATTCTGCATTCCTGGCAAGGACTTCAGGGGATGCAGCATCAGGGGAGCTCATTATCGACGAAATCTGCCTAGCATTTGGTGCTTACGGCGTCGATCACGCCACTCGGGCTCGGAAAGTTGAGGAATTCCTGAAGGGGAAATCAGTGAGTGCACCGGTTATACTTGAAGCAGTTCAGTTGCTGAAAGATGTTATCTCGCCGTCAGAAGGCACCACACACCCTGAGTACAGAGTCAGCTTGGCTGTCAGTTTTTTATTCAGTTTCCTTTCTGCACTTGGTAACAACCTGAATGCTCCCAATGGATCATGTCCTAATGACCCCGAGAAGCATGGTAAGGTTGTCAGCGATGACTTGCCGATTCGTTCAAGGCAAGAACTGGTTTTCAATGACGAATACAAACCTGTCGGCAAGCCGATCACGAAATCCGGGGCCGAGTTGCAAGCTTCTGGTATACTCCTACACTCTGATTCCATTTTTTTATTTAGCTTACAAGTGTTTACTTAAATTAGTTTGTACTCTTGAATTACAAGTGCTAGTAGTACTTCAACCTTATAACTTCTTAGATTTCTGTAGCTTGAACAAGATTGTTTGGGATTTCTTTTTATTCATCTTTAGTACACTGCTTCAATCATGCTGAACCATTTGAAATGCTTCATCCCTGAATGTATTTCTGTCCTGAAACATGGGCTTGACATTGTTCCTGCTTGATTTCCAGGGGAGGCTGTGTATGTTGATGACATCCCTGCTCCCAAGGATTGCCTCTATGGAGCATTTATCTACAGCACACACCCTCATGCCCATATAAAAAGTGTCAACTTCAGATCATCTTTGGCTTCAGAAAAGGTCATCACAGTTATCTCCGCAAAGGACATTCCTGCCGGTGGAAAAAATGTTGGATCCGGCTGGGCGTTTCTAGGAAACGAAGCTCTTTTCGGCGATCCGGTTTCTGAATTTGCTGGTCAAAATATTGGCATCGTGGTACCTACTTCTGAACCGCTTGAACTCAATTTCAGGAAAATGCATAACCAGTAGTATATTTTTACCCTGAATTTTAAGAGGTCATTTGAACTTATCGCATCATCATGTTCCTTGCCATCACTCAGATCGCTGAAACACAGAAGTATGCCTATATGGCAGCGAAGCAAGCTATCATCGAGTATAGCACCGAGAATCTTGAGCCGCCAATTCTGACAATAGAGGATGCCATCCAACATGACAGCTACATTCCTGTTCTCCCATTTTTTGCTCCTCAGCCAATTGGGGACTTCGACCAAGGGATGTGTGAAGCAGATCACAAGATCCTATCAGGAGAGGTACACACTTGATATTTAGGAGGCTGCATTCTTAGTTTCAGACAAGGCCCAAATATTGACACCTAGTAACTTCTGTTAATTTCCGACAGGTGAAACTTGAATCACAGTACTACTTCTACATGGAGACGCAGACTGCATTGGCCATCCCTGACGAAGACAACTGCATCACCGTCTATGTCTCGACGCAGCTACCGGAGATCACGCAGAATGTCGTCGCGGACCTCCTTGGCCTTCCCTACCACAATGTTCGCATCATCACCAGGAGAGTTGGAGGTGGCTTTGGTGGAAAGGGAATGAAAGGAACCCATGTAAGTTCATTCAGACTACACACCAACAATAAGTTCTGACATTTATGAAACTGATCATGGAGAAATTGTTGTGTTCTTCAGGCTGCATGTGCGTGTGCGCTTGCTGCATTCAAGCTTAGGCGCCCTGTCCGGATGTACCTCGACCGGAAGACGGATATGATCATGGCAGGAGGGCGTCACCCGATGAAGGCGAAGTACTCCGTCGGGTTCAAGTCGGACGGCACGCTCACGGCGCTGCACGTCGATCTCGGCATCAACGCCGGGATATCACCGGACTTGAGCCCGTTGATCCCGGCTAACACCATCGCTTCTCTGAAGAAGTATAACTGGGGCGCCCTGGCCTTTGACATCAAGTTGTGCAAGACGAACATGTCGTCCAAGTCGGCGGTGCGGGCGCCCGGCGACGTGCAGGGTTCCTTCATCGCCGAGGCCATCATCGAGCACGTCGCGTCTGTGCTCGGGTCCGACACCAATTCGGTCCGGAGAAAGAACCTCCACAGCGTCGAGAGCCTCACGAAGTTCTACAGCGACTCTGCGGGAGACGCCCCGACATACAGCCTCGTGGACATCTTTGACAAGTTGGCCTCGTCGCCGGAGTACCGGAGCAGGGCAGAGGCTGTTGAGCGGTTCAATGGTGGGAGCAGGTGGAAGAAGCGCGGCATCTCGTGTGTGCCGATCACCTATGAAGTGACCCTCCGGCCAACGCCGGGGAAGGTGTCCATCCTGAACGACGGCTCGATCGCCGTGGAGGTTGGCGGCGTGGAGATCGGGCAAGGGCTGTATACCAAGGTGAAGCAAATGACGGCATTCGGGCTAGGGGAGCTCTGCCCCGACGCCGACAGACTCCTTGACAAAGTGCGTGTCATCCAGGCCGACACGCTGAGCATGATCCAGGGCGGCTTCACCGGCGGGAGCACCACCTCGGAGAGCAGCTGCGAGGCGGTCAGGCAGGCGTGCACCGTGCTCGTCAAGCGCCTCAAGCCCATCAAAGAGGGCCTCGAGGCGAAGTCCGGTTCGCCGGTGCCATGGAGCACCCTGATCGCCCAAGCGAACATGGCAAGCGTGAACCTGTCGGCGCACGCCTTCTGGACGCCAGACCCAGCCTTTGTAAAATACATCAACTATGGAGCCGCCGTAAGCGAGGTGGAAATCGACGTGCTGACTGGGGGCACGACGATCCTGAGGAGCGACCTTGTGTACGACTGTGGGCAGAGCCTGAACCCGGCGGTGGACCTCGGCCAGGTGAGCTCGCTGCCGATCAGCACATCCACTTGCTATTGCTGAAGATCGTTGTAATCTGAATTCATTTTTGCTGGATGGATCAGGTGGAGGGCGCGTTCGTGCAAGGGGTGGGTTTCTTCACGAACGAGGACTATGCGAGGAACGCCGACGGGCTGGTGGTGAACGACGGCACCTGGACGTACAAGATCCCTACGGTTGACACCATCCCTAAGCAGTTCAACGTGGAGCTCATTAACAGCGCGCGCGACCAGAAGCGCGTGCTCTCCTCCAAGGCGTCCGGCGAGCCGCCGCTGCTGCTGGCTGCGTCGGTGCACTGCGCCATGCGGGAGGCCATCAGGGCGGCCAGGAAGGAATTCTCGGCCAACTCGCCGCTGACGTTCCAGATGGATGTGCCGGCGTCAATGGCCGACGTCAAGGAGCTGTGCGGCCTCGACGTCGTCGAGAGGCACCTTCAGAGCCTCACTTCCGCCGCCGCCAGCGCCGCAGTGAAGGCGTGATCGTATTTGCATTTAAGTTGTGTCGAAACGTGGGCATATGTACTGCTGTAAGACACGATGAAGGTGTGGGACGCTGAACAATGACGTGCCTGTGTGCTGCTGTGTTGGGTTTTCATCTAACGGCAGGCATGCACATGTTGCGATTCTGCTTATAATGTAGTATATTTTTACTACAAAAATGAATATATTCAATTCCTTATAAATAAAAGCAAATCTAATCCCCGAAACGTTTTCTAGGGTTTCGAGTGGACCGGTGACTCTATCTCCCAAGGCGCGATCGTGAGATTCCGGCCGCGATCTCCTGCCCTAGGCTCTACCCCTCTCCACCGCTCTTGGTTAGTGTGTTCGGGGTGATCACGGGGTCCTGGCGACCCTGCCCACCCTTGGTACACATGGGACGGTTGAGGGAGAAGTCAAGGGGGATCGACGGCCATGGCTAGTTCATCAACGAACACTGGCAAGGAGAGGGAAGGGATGGAGAAGATGATGGAGAGAACGAGTCTGACTCATAGGGAAAGTGTAAAACTCGTGATGGACAATCAGGAGGAAGCGCATGACTCTGCTAAAGAGTATCCAAGATGTTGCGTGGAGTCTTTGTCAAGCAGGTTACTCGTGCTCATTTCTCTTGTCCGGGTGCTCATGCTCAGAATGGTATGGCTGAGCGCAAGCATCGTCACCTTCTTGAGATGGCTCGTGACTTGATGATCGCTGCCTCCCTTCCGCCTCACTTTTGGGCATGCGTTGTCTCAACTACCACCTATGCCATCAATCTTCAGCCATCCACTGCTCTGCAGGGCACCAAACTGATCGTTTAGTCTGTTGAGTGTGCCTTCTTAGGATATAGTGGTGAGCAAAAGGGGTATCACTTTTTATCATGTTGGTCGTCAGATGCTTATTTATTGGGATGTGAATTTTTATGAGTCTCGTCCCTTCTACCCACGTCCACTTTCCTTGAACTTTCAGTGCATGATATCACTTTCCTCCTATCACTCCCGTTGAGCCCTTGTCCACCCATACTACTGCTCCTGCTTCTTCGACTCTTACAGAATTGACGCCGCCATCTCCCATGGTTTCCTCAACTCGCTTATTATAGGATTCTACACCTTCATCCCGTTGGCTTCCATCTCCATCAATTGAGTTTATCCCGGTGATTCCTCCTCGTATTTTTCCATCTTTTACTCACTTTCATATTCGTCGGTCTCATGGTGCGGGTGCATCTACTGATGCGCCATCTACTTATGATGTGCCATCTTCCTCGTCTCTGCCTACTTACGGCTTGCATCCTCGATTCCTTGTTCGCTTTTCGCCTGTTGATCGCCCTGGTTTTCCAAGAGCTAGTGCAATTGTTCTTGAGCCAACTCCTTATCGTGATGCTATTGTTCATCCCGAATGGCAGCTTGCAATGTCAGATGAGATTGCGGCTCTTGAGCCCACCGGCAGATGGGTTCTTGTTTCTCTTCCTCCCCGTGTTCATTCCATCACTTGTAAGTGGGTCTACAAGGTTAATACTCACTCTTGATGGTTCTCTTGAGCACTAGAAAGCTCGCCTTGTGGCTCGTGTCTTTCAATGGAAGCATGGTCTTGATTACGATTTCCTCCTGTGGCGTGTGACCTTTGTTCGTATAGGTCTATATCTCATCTTGATGTTAAGAATGTCGTTAGCATGGTCAGTTGCGTGAGGAGGCCTACATGTAGCCACCGCTTCGGTATCCTATTCTTGACGGCACGGTATGTTGTCTTTGTCGCTCTTTCTATGGCCTTAAGTAAGCCCGTCGTACCTGGGGTGAGCATTTTGCCTCTCTGGTGACTGCCACCGGTTTTTAAGTGAGTGGCCATAATCATGTGTTATTGGTCCACCTTTCTGCTCGTGGTCGGGCTCTTCTTCTTCTACATGTTGATGATATGATCATCGATGGCGACGACCTTGAGTATATTGCCTTTGCGAAGGCACGTCTTAGTGAAAAGTTTCTTATATTTGATCTTGCCATTCGCTATTTTCTTGGGATTGATGTTTCTTCTATCTCTGATGGCTTTTCTATTTTCCAAGAAAAGAATATCTAGGATCTTCTTGCTTGTGTTGCTCTTACTGATCAACGCACTGTTGAGACTCCCATGGAGCTCAATGTGCACCTTTATGTTACTGATGGTGACCCCTTGTTTGAGTCGACATGTTACCATCATCTTGTTGGGAGTTTTGTCCATCTAGTCGTCACTTGTACGGATATCTCCTATCATGTCCATATTTTGAGTCAGTTTGTCTCTTCTCCCACTTCAGTTCACTATAGTCACCTCCTCCATGTTCTCCGATATCTTCTCCGCAAGATCACTCAACGTCTGTTCTTCTCCGCTCCAGTTCAGTACAACTTTAGGTCTATTCGGATGCTACATGGGCTAGCGATCCCTCAGACCGCCGTTCATTTCTGCTTATTGTGTTTTTCTTGGCGGTTCTCTTATTGGCTGGAAGACGAAGAAACATACTGCATTTCCCGTTCGACAGATGTTGAGTTGTATGTTGTGGCTCTTTTGACGGCAGAGATGACTTAGTTACAATAGTTACTTCAAGAGTTTGATGTTTCTGTCACTACACGTACTCTGTTATTGTCTGACACTACATGCGTTATTATTATTGCATGCGGCCTTGTGAAGCATGAACTCATCAAACATATCGGTGATGCTTTTTTTTGTGCGCGTTGATGTGTAGGATCATGTTGTTGCTCTTTAGTATATGTCTTCCGAAATACAATTGACGGATTACTTTACGAAGACTCATAGTATAGCACAATATGGCTTCTATCTCTTCAAATTTAGTATTGTTGATCCACCATCAGTTAGGGAAGGAGGAAGTTAGAGTTATATATTTAGCCCGTTCTGAAATAAGCCTGCCACTGTGCCACTGTGCCACACGTCACCTCACTGTTACTGCTGATGCACCGGAGCGCTGGCTAACCTCGTGGTGACCAGTAGTAAACAAGAACATTAGTAATCATTATTTTGATTCATTCGGAGTTTTTTTAGATGTAGAGTATAAAACTACTCAGACAAGACCAATACATTTATTCAACATGAGTGGTCAATGCCTATCCGGCACTCCTGCGATCACCACCACCTGGTCTTCATTTTCTTGTCTCTCCTGCCAGCTCATGTGCAAGGGCATTAGAGCAACTTCAACGCGCCGATCCAAACGGACGACGCTTTTATTTGTTTTTTGTCAGTTTGCGTCGGCCCGGCAGACACACATGTCAGCTTTCGTGTTTGGGTCGACGCTTGCGCCCAACGCTGATCCGACCCATTTTTCAGGTGGCGCAAAAAAAGACAAATAACGCAAGCATTTTAGGTAAAATAAAAACATTAATGTCGATAACAAAGACCGGCGAGAGTTCATGAGTCCACGTACATTAAAACTAAAACATAATTAAAACTAAAACTACGAGGAGTACATGTTGGCAGCGTTTTACATATGGAGATAAAGACAAAGCCACAGTGGTCGCGGGCGATAGCACCTGCAGAACTCCATCCAGTGTCTGCCAAAAAACGATGCATCAGAGTTCAGTTTGACTGAACCCCCTCTCGCAGTTGCCAGCAACGCCACAACAGTAAACAGAATTTTCGCACGCATCTCCTCAGACTCGGTATCTAGTAGTACCTGAAGCCAGTCCTCTCCTGTAAACCAAAATTTATTCTCTGCCGGCAAGCTCCATTTCTCCCGTAAAGCAAATCTCAGTGCTCTACTCTTCGTGCATGCTACCACAGCATGGTACTCATTTTCTTCTCCATTATCACATATGTTGTAGGTGGCGTCCATCTCAAGTGTTATTTTCCACTTGTTTTTCTTAGTGGCCAAAGTGTTGGTGGCGATTCTTCATCCAAAAATGCGTACCTTTCCTGGTACCTTTGCTTTTCAAATAAGATCCGAGGAACTTGAGGGGTTGGGCTGGCCACTCGAGTTTAGATCCATAGCTAGCTTGTACACGCTTTTAACAAGGAAACGCCATTCTTTTCATAACGCCATGTAATGTGATCATCCACATTCGATGCCGGAATAGCTAGCTTGCAAATCTCATCAGCATCAACCTGATGAAAAATTTGTCTGACCAGCACCTCATTCCATTCCTTACTTCCTGGAAGCATGAGTTGATTAACCCATCAAAGCCTAGACCTCCTGATAAACGCTGCCATCATGAGACCTTCCTTCCTAGGGATCCACTAGTCACGCTGAATTTGTATACTCTTTCCATTCCCTATCCGCCAAATAAGACCTTTTTTAAGGAGCTGCAAGCCGAGCTCAATAGCTCTCCAAAATGGGAAAAGCATTTGATGCAAACACCATGTGCAGAATGTTCCTTTCGGGTAGTACTTGGATTTTAATACTCTCGCACATAGGCCATCTGGGTTTTGGATGAGCCTCCATATATCCCTGCTTAGCTAGAAGCGCCTGGTAAAAAAGATGCATATATTTGAATCCAATACCACCCACTCTTTTCAGCCTTGTCATCCTCTCCCATGCTATCCAGTGAACCTTTCTCTGACCCTCTTCCTCTCCCCACCAAAACTCTCTGATCACCCGTTCATATTTCTCACGGAGACCCTTGGAGAGCATAAACACATTCATGGTTTACACGGGCAGGGCTTGAACCACATATTTGATGTGGACTTCCGTAGCTGCATAGGACATGTGCTTTTCCGACCAGTCGCTGCATCTCTTCCCAAACCTGTCCATAATTGGTTGAAACTTGTCATCCTTCATCCTCCCTTTGGCGTAGGCAAACCAAGGTATTTTCTTTTCTTTTATACTCCACCAAGACATAGCTTCTGTCTTATTTGCCTTTGCTAGTGACCGGTGTTTTTGGTATGCACGTGTTGGTTCTGGCTGTGTGCATATTAACTATGCAAACGTCGAAAGTGTGCTTATTGTGTTTGAATCCTCTCAATATTTCATTTTAAGCTAGTATAATAAAATTCACAATAGGTCGAAAAAGGGTAAACAAGAACAAAAGCAAACAATCCTGGGCTGACAGTGTGTCATCTTCAGATCAATTATGACCTTTCCCGTCCTTTTGATCGGTCGTACAGTAGTACCGATTGACTGATGCTCCTTTGACAGCAGAAACAGTCCACGAGATGGGTGTATGATTGCTACATCCACGGACGAGGGTGGCATCACAGGGAGGCGTTCCGCCGGACGTCTGTCTGGACCGGAGAGTGTACACGCACCGTCACCAAACACCAATCTCGCGCCCCTTGACATCCAGGTAGCGATCGAAATCCCGCTCTACAACGGGCCTCCGTCTGTCTTCTCTTTCCCTGCGCGCACTTCTGGTAACCGAGTACTAGCGCAGGAGGATAAGGTGGAGAGCGATGGGGTCGCTGGGGAAGGACGCGGCGGCTGCGGCGGCGGAGCGGGTGGTGCTGGCGGTGAACGGCGCGCGGCACGAGGCGGCCGGCGTCGACCCGTCGACGACGCTGCTGGAGTTCCTCCGCACGCGCACGCCCGTCAGGGGGCCCAAGCTCGGCTGCGGCGAAGGTGAGGGCAGCACCGCCCGTCCACCACTCGATTCATATCCGCTCGTTTAAATTTTTCTTTCGGTGGTTCGTTCCGATGGGAATAAATAAGCGGATCGAGGCAGCTCGACCGAACCAATGTCAGAGATGATGGTTCATTCATCATCCTTCACAGCTCGAACCACCTATGGATCTCGGTATTGACTTTTCAGCCAGCTCTCAACACTCCGACAACACGGACGATCGGACTGACCGCTGCTCTCTTTTACTTTCATATAATAATAATGTTGATTTGAATTTTCCGAAGCGTGAAGACATAATCTGGCCAACCAGGCAAGTTCACACGTATAATTTCAAGTAGGAGTACATGATTCGACTTTGTAGTTCAGTGGTAGTAATTTTTTCCCCTGAAGTTTAATTTGACTTTTTTTAAGAATTAATTTTAATTTAGCTTTACCTATTGTATATACAGTTAGGGGAAATAACCTTACCCAACACGTTATTTTCCCTGAAGTTTAATTTGACTTTTTTTAAGAATGAATTTTAATTTAGCTTTACCTATTGTATATACAGTTAGGGGAATTTTAATTTAGCTTTACCTACTGTATATACAGTTAGCTTTACCTATTGTATGTACAGTTAGAGGAAATAACCTTACCCAACACGTTATTTAGCGATGGTATTGAGATATATTAGAGTAAGGCGTTTTGGTGCCCAGGCTCATATGCACTTGGTTAGAAAAAAAATCGTAAAAAATACTAGAAAAATTCAAAAAATTCTATTTTTTTGGGCGGTAGAAAATTTGATGTGTGAGACCCGCTCTAAATTTTAAATCATTTAGACATCTGAGAAGCTCTCAGCAAAAAAGACAAATCAGACCAAAACAGTACATTAATATATCAAAACAGTACATGAACAGTAAACTTTTTTACAGACTCTTAATTTGTCTTTTTTTGTCGAGAACTGCTCAAATATTCAAATGATATGAAAATTGGAGTGGACCTCACACATCAAATTGTCTACCGCACAAAAAAATTTGGATTTTTTGAATTTTCTAGTATTTGTTCTGATTTTTTTCGTCACCTTGGATACAGATGAGCTCGGGTGCAGATATGAATTTTCGGATATATTACTATTTTCTTGACTTTTATCTAAGAAAACATATACTCAGCGAGCAATGCTACATCCACGGACGAGGGTGGAAACAAGTAAGAGGAAGATTACATAGCATGCCCGTAACAGTCTGTAGGTGTAGGATTATTGGCCACTCAGCTCAAGCATGACGGAGACAAAAGGATACCTTGCCGTTGTACTTTTCCCATAGTGGAGCAATCACACACCCATCCAAAACCATTGGACCATGACTCTCTTATTTGTCAATGTTACTTTTTTTTCTGCTTGGTGATCAGGCCCCATCCATGTTCAACTACCGATGTTACTAGTTTACTAGAAACTTTGGCGCTTGTTTCAGTTTGCCACATAGCGAAATTCTGCGAGAGCATCTCTAGCGATCCTATAAAATGATCAAACCTGTAAAACAAAGTGTTTACAATTTCAGTTAAAAAAACAGCGCCTAGCAGATCCTGTAAAACTCGTTCGGCCCTTAAACTTTTTAAAGGGTACTGAAAATCCATCCGCAAGAACCTCATATGTACAGTTTCGAAGGAAGTATTCAGGTCAACCCACAAACCAATCAAACCTCGTCGAAGCAGATGTGCCGCCGCGGAACTGGCCAGAATCTACCAGGAACTCTTCGGAATCCATCGGAAGAAGCCACCGCATGCCGGAATTTGCCGCCGCCGGTCCGAATTGCGGCTGGCTCGACCTCCACTGCCGGGGCTAGATGGCACATGTGTGTTATCAGATTTTCGAGTAAACACGTATGGAAAGTTTATCCTTTGTATCCTCTAACGTGCACAAAACGTAAACAATAATTTTACCTGGTGAACAAACGTTTGGTGCAAGGGGGATGACAAGCGAACCATCTTTGATGACAATTTTAGTTGTAAAAAATTAGATCAAACGACAGCAATTCAAAAATTGCTTTCTCGGGGAGAAACTGCCACGTCTTCTTGAAAAAATGTCACCTCTTCCCACTTCATCACAACTAAAACTGTCATCAAATCGTTTGCATGTGCCATCTCCCCTGACGAACATTCGCCAGTTAGGAGGGTCCAAAGTAAAAGGGGTCTTCTCTCTTCTGCATGTAGAAATTTATCTATATGGTTGCTTCCTCACATGCAAAGACTCAATGTAATTTTGAAATTTTGTAATTACATATGCATGTCTCTGGCATCATGTACTTCGTCTGTATGTGTTGATTTTACTACTATCCATGTGTGTTCCTGCGCGCTCATATTTTCTTTGTGATAAACAATAGTACTCGAAACAAAAAGTTATACTCCCTCTGTAAACAAATATAAGAGCGTTTAGATCACTAAAGTAGTTATCTAAACACTCTTAAATTTGTTTACGGAGGGAGTACTTTGCTAATTAAATTTGCAATTAGGCAATTTTAGCCAAAAGGTTAGAAGTTTGTACTATCAATTTTGTTGGCGGGTATTTTTTGTACTATCATTTTGGGTAGACATGAACAATTGATTGCACTTTTTGCACCAACCGGTGATTTGATGGATCTTAATCGGTAGGATCACTTCACTCTCCAATGTTCCTTGCTGCTTACATTTAGGCTGTAGCCTAGTGGCAACGGTGGGCAGTGGCTCACCCTGCGACTAGGGTTTGAACCTCGTCGGGGTTGAATTTTCTGGTTCCTCATCTCAGGTGGGATTCTTCTATAAAACTATATACTGGATGCTAGTGTCTATGGATCTCTTTTTTTTTTTTTTACATTTACGGACAACCGTTGCCTTTAGCCTGAAATTCTGTGAGATTTATCTTCAGTTTCGGTCGATTCTTTCTGAAATTAACAAATCCCTGCAAAAAAAGCTGAAATTAACTAACAACGTGTGTTAACGTTGCTGCGTGCATGCATGCAGGTGGATGCGGCGCATGCGTGGTCCTCATTTCCAAGTACAACCCGGCCACCGACGAGGTGACCGAGCACTCGGCGAGCTCCTGCCTGACGCTCGTCGGCAGCCTCAACCACTGCTCGGTCACCACCAGCGAGGGCATCGGCAACACCCGCCATGGCTACCACCCTGTCCAGCAGCGCCTCGCCGGCTTCCACGCTTCCCAGTGCGGCTTCTGCACCCCCGGCATGTGCATGTCCATCTTCTCCGCCCTCGTCAAGGCCGACAAGCCCGACGGCCCTGCCCCGCCAACGGGATTCTCCAAGCTCACCTGCTCCGAGGCCGAGCACGCCGTCTCCGGCAACCTTTGCCGCTGCACTGGCTACCGGCCCATCCTCGACACCTGCAAGAGCTTCGCCGCTGACGTCGACCTCGAGGACCTCGGCCTCAACTCGTTCTGGAAGAAAGGCACTGACCGCGCCGACGTCGGTAAGCTGCCGGAATACTCCAGCGGCGCCGTCTGCACCTTCCCTGAGTTCCTAAAGTCTGAGATCAAGGGTCAAATGAACGATGCTCCAGTGGTGAACGCCGGCGAAGATGGCTGGTACCATCCCAAGAGCATCGAGGAGCTCCATACCCTCTTTGACTCCAAATGGCTCGACGAAAACTCCGTCAAGATCGTGGCGTCAAACACTGGTGCCGGGGTGTACAAGGATCAAGACTTATATAAAAAATACATCGACATCAAAGGGATACCAGAACTTTCGGTCATCGACAGGAGCAACAAGGGGGTGGAGATTGGGGCAGCCGTGTCCATCTCCAAAGCCATCGAGATCTTCTCCGATGGCACACCGGTGTTTAAAAAGATCGCCAATCATCTCAGCAAGGTGGCCTCGCCGTTCATCCGCAACATGGGGACGATCGGCGGGAATGTAATCATGGCGCAGCGGCTGCCATTCGCTTCAGACATCGTCACTGTTCTTCTTGCCGCGGGTTCGACGGTCACAATCCAGACTGCTTCCAAGATGCTGTCCCTAACACTGGAGGAGTTCTTGGAGCAGCCTCCCTGTGATGCCAAGACCATACTGCTCAGCATATTTGTTCCTGATTGGGGTTCAGACAATGTCATCTTCGAGACATCTCGTGCAGCTCCCAGACCATTCGGCAATGCTGTCTCCTATGTGAATTCTGCATTCCTGGCAAGGACTTCAGGGGATGCAGCATCAGGGGAGCTCATTATCGACGAAATCTGCCTAGCATTTGGTGCTTACGGCGTCGATCACGCCACTCGGGCTCGGAAAGTTGAGGAATTCCTGAAGGGGAAATCAGTGAGTGCACCGGTTATACTTGAAGCAGTTCAGTTGCTGAAAGATGTTATCTCGCCGTCAGAAGGCACCACACACCCTGAGTACAGAGTCAGCTTGGCTGTCAGTTTTTTATTCAGTTTCCTTTCTGCACTTGGTAACAACCTGAATGCTCCCAATGGATCATGTCCTAATGACCCCGAGAAGCATGGTAAGGTTGTCAGCGATGACTTGCCGATTCGTTCAAGGCAAGAACTGGTTTTCAATGACGAATACAAACCTGTCGGCAAGCCAATGAACCGGCGAATGCTATTGCTCCCAATGGGTCATGTGCTAATGGCTCCGAGAAGCATGGTACTCTTGGAAGCGATGACTTGCCGGTTCGCTCAAGGCAAGAACTAGTTTTCAGTGATGAATACAAACCTGTCGGCAAACCTATCACGAAAGCCGGGGCGGAGCTGCAAGCTTCTGGTATATTCCTATAACTCTTATTCCAATGTTTTAGCTTACAAGTGTTTCCTTCAGTTGATTTGCACTCTTTAATTACAAGTGTTAGTTTATATAGCTCACCATTCATGCCGAACGGTTAAGAAGTGCTTACTAGTACTTGACAGTGTTAGTAAGCATTGTTTATACCAATATTTTCTTCTACATACTTCAAGATCATTCGGGAGTTCTTTTTGTTCATCTTCAGTACACTGGTTCAATCAATGTTGAACCATCTCATATGCTTTATTCCTTTATATATTTCTTCAAAAAAGAAATGTTGGCACATCAAAATTCTATCCTGAAACATGGCTTGACAATATTCTCGCTTGTTTCCAATTTTGTTGGCGCCTGTAGTTTCTGTTCCTTTTTTTAGCAGTCAACTGGGGGCGATTGCCCACCTGAACTTAGTTTTGTATTGATAATAAAAGACAGCGGCTCGGTAAATACACTGCTCCGCAGAGCCGAGAAAGGGCATAGTCTACACGGGAGGGGGCCCGGACCACCCACAAGCGAAGGTGCACCTGGATCGAGTGCCGCAAATCAAGATCCGAAACCCAGATGTTATTGAACACCATCCGGTTCCGGGTCTTCCAGACAACCCAAAGGACACAAGACATCGCCGTGCTGAGAAGCAGACAGCTCCAGGAGGGGTGACAGGCGGTGAAAGCGCGCCAAACGTTTTCCACACATCGAATGACGGGCATACCGTGGCAGCTGAGGACGTGCGCCCACATTGGTTGTAAGCGGGGGCACTCGAGGAATAGGTGCATGATGGTCTCAGGCCGCCCGGGGAAAAAGGGGCAGTAGTCATGCTCGAGGAAGCCGATCCGATGAAGGAAGTCCCGCGTACGAGTGTTACCATGCCGTATAACCCAGGCGAACACCTTGATCTTGACGGGCATGAAGCCATCCCAATTGAGGTCATGCAGGGGGAGCTCATGGCCGGAGAGTTTGATCATGCGGTACACCGCATTCGCCTTGAACTAAAGGCTCCCACCCCAAGCTAGGATCCGCTCATCATCAACCGCAGAGAGCTGGACGTCACTACCAGAAAAACTGCGTTTGCCGACGGCCGAATCTATGCCGACGGCCCCCGTCGGCATCGCCGCACCTATGCCGACGGCCGAGGATGGGCCGTAGGCGTAGAAAAGCCGTCGGCATACATCAATCTATGCCGACGGGGCCGTCGGCATAGACGAGGCCGTCGGGACCGCCCGAGATACGCCTACGGGGCCCGTCGGCATAGGACAGGCCGTCGGCATATCCCGGGCCCACCTCCCCGGTCAGTGCTGACCACTTGATGGCGTTTATCCTACGCCGACGGGCGGTAACGGCGGTCGTCGGCATATCTGTGGCAGAGGTATGCCTACGGCACAGCCGTCGGCATAGGCCCCTCTGCCACGTCAACGATCCGTGTGCCACACCACGTCATCGATCCGTGTGTGCACAGATATGCCGACGGCCTTGCCGTCGGCATATGTTTACTTTACTTAATTTTTTATTTTATCTTTGGCAGAGATATGCCTACGGCATAGCCGTCGGCATAGGCCCCTTCGCCACGTCATCGATCTGTGTGCCACCCCACGTCATCGATCCGTGGGACAATCTGCGTGTGTGCACAGATATGCCGACGGCCTTGCCGTCGGCATACGTGTATTTTATTTTATTTTTTATTTTTACTTTGTTTTGTTATTTTTACTTTATTTTAGTTTTTGCTTTTGCATAAGATAATTATGCCTTATCTAAAAAAACATACCCGATGGTATATCGATTGCCCCCCATTACGAACGTCGCTATCGCCGTGTCACGGAGGGGGGGAACGGTCGACACGAAAGGAATTCTGGTTGGTGGGGGGATTCGGGGTGTAGCTATGTCACCGAAACATCGCACAGGTCCCGATGCATATGTGAAAGTGTTCATGCATGCGTAGACGCCCGTCTTGGGGCTCCGGGGTGTGCCCCCCCTCACGGACGGCGCCGCCGCCGGCACCTAGAGGGGGGAAACGGACGCGTGGGGTCTACACGGAGGGGATCTTGCTGTGGGTCTGGCCCGGATGTTGCTCCAGAGTGTTCCTATGGGCTGACCTAACACAACCGGGTGGGGAGGTCCACTGGTCAAAGCCCGTCCGTGCAAAGTCAAAGGGCTAGATCGCGTGGTCAATCGCTACAGGGTTAGGTGGGACGGGGGCCCTGGGGGGTAGCAATGCCACCGGAGCGTGGCACCGGGCCCTCATACATGCGGGGTGGTGTGGTGGCATGTCCGAAGAGGCGGGACGCGTGTCCGGGGTGTGCCCCCCCTCACGGACGGCGCCGCCGCCGGCACCTGGAGGGGGTAAACGGACGCGTGAGGTCTACACGGAGGGGATCTTGCTGTGGGTCTGGCCCGGATGTTGCTCCAGAGTGTTCCTATGGGCTAACCTAACACAACCGGGTGGGGAGGCCCACTGGTCAAAGCTCGTCCGTGCAAAGTCAAAGGGCTAGATCGCGTGGTCAAACGCTACAGGGTTAGGCGGGACGGGGGCCCTGGGGGGGGGGGGGTAGCAATGCCACCGGAGCGTGGCACCGGGCCCTCATACATGCGGGGTGATGTGGTGGCATGTCCGAAGAGGCGGGACGCGTGTCCGGGGTGTGCCCCTCCTCACGGACGGCGCCGTCGCCGGCACCTGGAGGGGGGAAACGGACGCGTGGGGTCTACACAGAGGGGATCTTGCTGTGGGTCTGGCCCAGATGTTGCTCCAGAGTGTTTCTATGGGCTGACCTAACACAACCGGGTGGGGAGGTCCATTGGTCAAAGCCCGTCCGTGCAAATTCAAAGGGCTAGATCGCGTGGTCAATCGCTACAGGGTTAGGCGGGACGGGGGCCCTGGGGGGGTAGCAATGCCACCGGAGCGTGGCACTGGGCCCTCATACATGCGGGGTGATGTGGTGGCATGTCTGAAGAGGCGGCACGCGTGTCCGGGGTGTGCCCCCCCTCACGGACGGCGCCGTCGCCGGCACCTGGAGGGGGGAAACGGACGCGTGGGGTCTACACGAAGGGGATCTTGCTGTGGGTCTGGCCCGGATGTTGCTCCAGAGTGTTCCTATGGGCTGACCTAACACAACCGGGTGGGGAGTTCCACTGGTCAAAGCCCGTCCGTGCATACAGGGTTAGGCGGGACGGGGGCCCTGGGGGGGGGGGGGGGTAGCAATGCCACCGGAGCGTGGCACCGGGCCCTCATACATGCGGGGTGGTGTGGTGGCATGTCCGAAGAGGCGGGACGCGTGTCCGGGGTGTGCCCCCCCTCACGGACGGCGCCGCCGCCGGCACCTGGAGGGGGTAAACGGACGCGTGGGGTCTACACGGAGGGGATCTTGCTATGGGTCTGGCCCGGATGTTGCTCCAGAGTGTTCCTATGGGCTGACCTAACACAACCGGATGGGGAGGCCCACTGGTCAAAGCCCGTCCGTGCAAAGTCAAAGGGCTAGATCGCGTGGTCAAACGCTACAGGGTTAGGCGGGACGGGGGCCCTGGGGGGGTAGCAATGCCACCGGAGCGTGGCACCGGGCCCTCATACATGCGGGGTGATGTGGTGGCATGTCCGAAGAGGCGGGACGCGTGTCCGGGGTGTGCCCCTCCTCACGGACGGCGCCGTCGCCGGCACCTGGAGGGGGGAAACGGACGCGTGGGGTCTACACAGAGGGGATCTTGCTGTGGGTCTGGCCCAGATGTTGCTCCAGAGTGTTTCTATGGGCTGACCTAACACAACCGGGTGGGGAGGTCCATTGGTCAAAGCCCGTCCGTGCAAAGTCAAAGGGCTAGATCGCGTGGTCAATCGCTACAGGGTTAGGCGGGACGGGGGCCCTGGGGGGGGTAGCAATGCCACCGGAGCGTGGCACCGGGCCCTCATACATGCGGGGTGATGTGGTGGCATGTCTGAAGAGGCGGCACGCGTGTCCGGGGTGTGCCCCCCCTCACGGACGGCGCCGTCGCCGGCACCTGGAGGGGGGAAACGGACGCGTGGGGTCTACACGAAGGGGATCTTGCTGTGGGTCTGGCCCGGATGTTGCTCCAGAGTGTTCCTATGGGCTGACCTAACACAACCGGGTGGGGAGTTCCACTGGTCAAAGCCCGTCCGTGCAAAGTCAAAGGGCTAGATCGCGTGGTCAATCGCTACAGGGTTAGGCGGGACGGGGGCCCTGGGGGGGGGGGGGTAGCAATGCCACCGGAGCGTGGCACCGGGCCCTCATACATGCGGGGTGGTGTGGTGGCATGTCCGAAGAGGCGGGACGCATGTCCGGGGTGTGCCTCCCCTCACGGACGGCGCCGCCGCCGGCACCTGGAGGGGGTAAACGGACGCGTGGGGTCTACACGGAGGGGATCTTGCTATGGGTCTGGCCCGGATGTTGCTCCAGAGTGTTCCTATGGGCTGACCTAACACAACCGGGTGGGGAGGCCCACTGGTCAAAGCCCGTCCGTGCAAAGTCAAAGGGCTAGATCGCGTGGTCAAACGCTACAGGGTTACGCGGGACGGGGGCCCTGGGGGGGTAGCAATGCCACCGGAGCGTGGCACCGGGCCCTCATACATGCGGGGTGATGTGGCGGCATGTCCGAAGAGGCGGGACGCGTGTCCGGGGTGTGCCCCTCCTCACGGACGGCGCCGTCGCCGGCACCTGGAGGGGGGAAACAGACGCGTGGGGTCTACACGGAGGGGATCTTGCTGTGGGTCTGGCCCGGATGTTGCTCCAGAGTGTTTCTATGGGCTGACCTAACACAACCGGGTGGGGAGGTCCACTGGTCAAAGCCCGTCTGTGCAAAGTCAAAGGGCTAGATCGCGTGGTCAATCGCTACAGGGTTAGGCGGGACGGGGGCCCTGGGGGGGGGGGGGGGTAGCAATGCCACCGGAGCGTGGCACCGGGCCCTCATACATGCGGGGTGATGTGGTGGCATGTCTGGAGAGGCGGCACGCGTGTCCGGGGTGTGCCCCCCCTCACGGACGGCGCCGTCGCCGGCACCTGGAGGGGGAAACGGACGCGTGGGGTCTACACGGAGGGGATCTTGCTATGGGTCTGGCCCGGATGTTGCTCCAGAGTGTTCCTATGGGCTGACCTAACACAACCGGGTGGGGAGTTCCACTGGTCAAAGCCCGTCCGTGCAAAGTCAAAGGGCTAGATCGCGTGTTCAATCGCTACAGGGTTAGGCGGGACGGGGGCCCTGGGGGGGGGGGGGGTAGCAATGCCACCGGAGTGTGGCACCGGGCCCTCATACATGCGGGGTGATGTGGTGGCATGTCTGGAGAGGCGGCACGCGTGTCCGGGGTGTGCCCCCCCTCACGGACGGCGCCGTCGCCGGCACCTGGAGGGGGGAAACGGACGCGTGGGGTCTACACGGAGGGGATCTTGCTGTGGGTCTGGCCCGGATGTTGCTCCAGAGTGTTCCTATGTGCTGACCTAACACAACCGGGTGGGGAGGTCCACTGGTCAAAGCCCGTCCGTGCAAAGTCAAAGGGCTAGATCGCGTGGTCAATCGCTACAGGGTTAGGCGGGACGGGGGCCCTGGGGGGGGGTAGCAATGCAACCGGAGCGTGGCACCGGGCCCTCATACATGCGGGGTGGTGTGGTGGCATGTCCGAAGAGGCGGGACGCGTGTCCGGGGTGTGCCCCCCATCACGGACGGCGCCGCCGCCGGCACCTGGAGGGGGTAAACGGACGCGTGGGGTCTACACGGAGGGGATCTTGCTGTGGGTCTGGCCCGGATGTTGCTCCAGAGTGTTCCTATGGGCTAACCTAACACAACCGGGTGGGGAGGCCCACTGGTCATAGCCCGTCCGTGCAAAGTCAAAGGGCTAGATCGCGTGGTCAAACGCTACAGGGTTAGGCGGGACGGGGGCCCTGGGGGGGGGGGTAGCAATACCACCGGAGCGTGGCACCGGGCCCTCATACATGCGGGGTGATGTGGTGGCATGTCCGAAGAGGCGGGACGCGTGTCCGGGGTGTGCCCCTCCTCACGGACGGCGCCGTCGCCGGCACCTGGAGGGGGAAACGGACGCGTGGGGTCTACACAGAGGGGATCTTGCTGTGGGTCTGGCCCAGATGTTGCTCCAGAGTGTTTCTATTGGCTGACCTAACACAACCGGGTGGGGAGGTCCATTGGTCAAAGCCCGTCCGTGCAAAGTCAAAGGGCTAGATCGCGTGGTCAATCGCTACAGGGTTAGGCGGGACGGGGGCCCTGGGGGGGTAGCAATGCCACCGGAGCGTGGCACCGGGCCCTCATACATGCGGGGTGATGTGGTGGCATGTCTGAAGAGGCGGCACGCGTGTCCGGGGTGTGCCCCCCCTCACGGACGGCGCCGTCGCCGGCACCTGGAGGGGGGAAACGGACGTGTGGGGTCTACACGAAGGGGATCTTGCTGTGGGTCTGGCCCGGATGTTGCTCCAGAGTGTTCCTATGGGCTGACCTAACACAACCGGGTGGGGAGTTCCACTGGTCAAAGCCCGTCCGTGCAAAGTCAAAGGGCTAGATCGCGTGGTCAATCGCTACAGGGTTAGGCGGGACGGGGGCCCTGGGGGGGGGGGGGGGTAGCAATGCCACCGGAGCGTGGCACCGGGCCCTCATACATGCGGGGTGGTGTGGTGGCATGTCCGAAGAGGCGGGACGCGTGTCCGGGGTGTGCCTCCCCTCACGGACGGCGCCGCCGCCGGCACCTGGAGGGGGTAAACGGACGCGTGGGGTCTACACGGAGGGGATCTTGCTATGGGTCTGGCCCGGATGTTGCTCCAGAGTGTTCCTATGGGCTGACCTAACACAACCGGGTGGGGAGGCCCACTGGTCAAAGCCCGTCCGTGCAAAGTCAAAGGGCTAGATCGCGTGGTCAAACGCTACAGGGTTAGGCGGGACGGGGGCCCTGGGGGGGTAGCAATGCCACCGGAGCGTGGCACCGGGCCCTCATACATGCGGGGTGATGTGGTGGCATGTCCGAAGAGGCGGGACGCGTGTCCGGGGTGTGCCCCTCCTCACGGACGGCGCCGTCGCCGGCACCTGGAGGGGGGAAACGGACGCGTGGGGTCTACACGGAGGGGATCTTGCTGTGGGTCTGGCCCGGATGTTGCTCCAGAGTGTTTCTATGGGCTGACCTAACACAACCGGGTGGGGAGGTCCACTGGTCAAAGCCCGTCCGTGCAAAGTCAAAGGGCTAGATCGCGTGGTCAATCGCTACAGGGTTAGGCGGGACGGGGGCCCTGGGGGGGAGGGGGTAGCAATGCCACCGGAGCGTGGCACCGGGCCCTCATACATGCGGGGTGATGTGGAGGCATGTCTGGAGAGGCGGCACGCGTGTCCGGGGTGTGCCCCCCCTCACGGACGGCGCCGTCGCCGGCACCTGGAGGGGGGAAACGGACGCGTGGGGTCTACACGGAGGGGATCTTGCTGTGGGTCTGGCCCGGATGTTGCTCCAGAGTGTTCCTATGGGCTGACCTAACACAACCGGGTGGGGAGGTCCACTGGTCAAAGCCCGTCCGTGCAAAGTCAAAGGGCTAGATCTCGTGGTCAATCGCTACAGGGTTAGGCGGGACGGGGGCCCTGGGGGGGGGGGGGTGTAGCAATGCCACCGGAGTGTGGCACCGGGCCCTCATACATGCGGGGTGGTGTGGTGGCATGTCCGAAGAGGCGGGACGCGTGTCCGGGGTGTGCCCCCCCTCACGGACGGCGCCGCCGCCGGCACCTGGAGGGGGTAAACGGACGCGTGGGGTCTACACGGAGGGGATCTTGCTGTGGGTCTGGCCCGGATGTTGCTCCAGAGTGTTCCTATGGGCTGACCTAACACAACCGGGTGGGGAGGCCCACTGGTCAAAGCCCGTCCGTGCAAAGTCAAAGGGCTAGATCGCGTGGTCAAACGCTACAGGGTTAGGCGGGACGGGGGCCCTGGGGGGGGGGGTAGCAATGCCACCGGAGCGTGGCACCGGGCCCTCATACATGCGGGGTGATGTGGTGGCATGTCCGAAGAGGCGGGACGCGTGTCCGGGGTGTGCCCCTCCTCACGGACGGCGCCGTCGCCGGCACCTGGAGGGGGGAAACGGACGGGTGGGGTCTACACGGAGGGGATCTTGCTGTGGGTCTGGCCCGGATGTTGCTCCAGAGTGTTTCTATGGGCTGACCTAACACAACCGGGTGGGGAGGTCCACTGGTCAAAGACCGTCCGTGCAAAGTCAAAGGGCTAGATCGCGTGGTCAATCGCTACAGGGTTAGGCGGGACGGGGGCCCTGGGAGGGTAGCAATGCCACCGGAGCGTGGCACCGGGCCCTCATACATGCGGGGTGATGTGGTGGCATGTCCGAAGAGGCGGGACGCGTCTCCGGGGCGTGGCCCCCCCTCACGGACGACGATGACACGGTAATAGATCCCGTGGTCAAACGCTATAGGGTTAGGCAGGACGGGGGCACTGGGGGTAGCAATGCCACCGGAGCGTCGCACCGGGCCCTCATACATGCGGGGTGGTGTGGTGGCATGTCCGAAGAGGCGGGACGCGTCTCCGGGGCGTGCCCCCCCCCTCACGCACGACGTGGGCACATGTGCTATACACCGGGCCATGTCTCGGAGGGGGGAAACAGCTACCACAGCTTACACCCGGGCACCGGGCCGGTAACTGAACTTTTCACCGTAATTGTCCATTTTCTTAGCACAAGTCTAATGAATACCGGAGCTCACAAATATGTCGTAATAAAAAATGAAAAAATATGTCGTAAAAAAATATGCAAAGTACCTATGCCGACGGCTTGGCCGTCGGCATAGATTGACACGTGGCATGTCCATAGGCCGTCGGCATAGAAGCGCGCACGCCCACTGATCGATGACGTGGAAAAGGGCCAGGCCTATGCCGACGGCCAAGCCGTCGGCATAGGTTGACCTTATCCGCAGCGGTTCGCCCCCGACCACCCATTCCCCATCTCCCCCGCACCGTCTCCCCCCCGCCCGACCCCGATCCCCACCCGCGCCGCCGCCCCCATCCCATCCCCCACTGCCGCCACGCCGCCCCCCACTGCCCGCGCCGCCCCAATCCCCTCCCCCACCGCCGCCGCACCGCCCCCAGTGCCCGCGCCGCCCTAAGACCGCCGTCGATGGCCCTCCCTCCCCCGACCTCCGCCGCCCCGCGCCGCACCAACCCCGGGCCGCCCCGCCCCGCCCCTCCCTCCCCCGACCTCCGTCCCCGCCCCGACCTCCGTCCCCGCCCCTCCCCCCGAGCCGGACCTCCCCACGGTGAGCTTCCTCCCTCCCTCTCTGTAGATTTTTTTTGATAATTTTGTTGTTGTTCATAGTTATGTAACTAGATGGATGGATGCATAGTTAGTTGATAGATGATTTGATGATAGTTACAAATGTGAGAAATGCAAGAAAAGCAATTTTTTGAACAAGGGGCATGACGTTAGATGATGGATTTTTTGATGATAGTTGCAAATGTATGATGATTGTTACATGATAGATGATGATGTTAATGATGATAGATGATGATGTTGATGATGTGGATGTTGTTAGAATCATAGATGGTGGATGGATGGAATGTCGGTGAATTTTTTTAGAAACTTTGTTTGTCATATAATTATTGTTAGGTCATGTTGACGAATGTATGTTGGTAAAGTTAATGATAGATGAATGGATGGATGGATGTTGGACAAAATTTGACACTTGACTGAGATGTGATGATCTTGTTATTTTTTTAATACTCATAATGATCTTGATAAAATAATTGAAGACAAAATTTTGAGAGTTACTAAGATGTGATGATCTTGCTAAAAAAATGATACTCATGATGATCTTGCTAAAAAAATCATAATGATCTTGATAAAATAATTGAAGACAAAATTTTGAGACTTACTAATATGTGATGATCTTGCTAAAAAAATGATACTCATGATGATCTTGCTAAAAAAATGGAAGAAAAAAGTTTGACACTTTACTGAGATGTGATGATCTAAGTTGTTCTTTCGGTGGAATTTGCAGGCGTTGTGGTGTCGCATTTCATCAGAGTGACCGTTGTCTGGCGCGTTGGTCCCCCTGAGCATCCCTCTGCTATTCGACTACTTCCTCTACAACCGAGGGTGAGCTACAAGTCCATCTCCTCCATTTTTTCATATCACTAGATTTCATTCTCAAGTGAACTGACGTAACCTAGGCGTCTCCCGTCCGAAAGGGTTGCATGGATAAATATGCATTCAATTGCATATTTATCACCGCAGCTCTTTCGGATTGTCCAGCGTTTTCCACGGACAGCCCGAGGATGTGTAGATTGGGTATGTTCTCCATGTTCTACCCCGTTCCGAGACAGGATTTCGGCGGCGCCTCCCCGTTGTTCTCCGGAGCACATTCTCTCGGCTATTTGCCGAGACGTGTATCTGGAGAACAGCGGGGAGGTGCTGCCGAAATTTTGTCTCGGAACGGGGTAGAATGGAGAACTTACTCAATCTACACATTCTCGGGTGGGATTAGGACCCATCTTTACCTATTAGAGATGTAGGTGGATTAAACGCGGTAGAAACTGAAAATTTGATGTGATTAATTTAAGTGAATCATTAATTATGTTGTGTGGGTTGCAAAAAAGCAGAGGATGGCAGATAATCAATGGATGTACAGTGGTTTTATCCGTCGGAATCGAGTAACATCAGAGTGGATCGCGAAAACCGATGTGTATTTGAAGGAGATATTCCGTCGTCCAATGAGAATTATCCCACCATGCCCCTGTGCGAGATGTGCCAGACGTCACCGTAGAAATCAGACGGACATGAGTGAGCATCTTCGCACGCACGGATATATGCCAAACTTTGACATGCCGCTGATAAACATAGCCGAGCAGGACCGTGGTAGAGAGGAGGTGATGCGACAACGCATCGATGGATATGCGGAAGACGGGGTCAGGGACATGCTAGATGATGTCGTTGTTGCAGAAATGGCAAATGCGACACCTTTAGAGAATGAACCGGAGGAGCCGGAGGCAACCGCAAAGGCCTTCTTGGAGGTCTTGGCCTCGTCGAAGAAACCTCTTTATGCGGGTGCGAAAATATCTCAGCTGGATGCCATCTCGCAACTGATTGCAGTCAAGGCTGAGTACGGCTGTAGCCAGAAATGCTTCGAAGCATTCCTGGGAGTATGGGCTAACAGCCTCCCTGAGGGTCATGAACTGCCGAAAAGCATGTACGATACAAAGAAAATCATGAAGGCACTCTCTATGGATTATGAGAAAATAGATGTTTGCCTGAAGAATTGCCTTTTGTTTAGGCACGAGTATGCGGATGACAAGTACTGTAGGAAGTGCGGTTCGTCTCGGTAGATTGAGGTGGTCGGTTGGGGAGGAGGTTGGGGAGGGGGAGGCAGGCGAGGAGGAGGGTGGTGGCGGGGATGATGGTGGTGACGGGAAGGGGGTTGACACGAAGGGGTGGTTGCGTGGCAACGCAAAGCTACCAAAGCAGGTTCCTACTACTGAGGAGCAGAAGTGGCTCATTGAGCCCACGGGAAAAGAGTAAGTGGTTCATTATGTTGCTTGTCACATGCTTATTTCGGTTGTTATTTATTTTTCTTGTCACATGCTAATAGTTCATTCTTTTGCAGCAACTGGATATATTCTAAAGGGGTCCGTATTCCCAACGGCCTCATCACCATCTTGCTGAAGTTATATTGGCCGGGGTTGTACTGTCCTGATCCAGTCAGGCAGCCGGACCGTCGGGTTTTGGCCACGAGCTGGGACCACTGGGAAGCGGCCCGCCACGCGGACCATGAGACCCATGCCAAGGCCGTGATCACTACTTTCTGGGTGAGTTCTCTTCAGAAGCACAAGTCCATTCTAGTTTCATGAATGATTTAACTCATGGCTTCTCCCATTCTTGTTTCATGCATGATTGTAGAAATACTATAGAGTTCTTCTGGAGCACAGGGCTAGAGCGGACCAGATCGTGCTGCGCCAATGCAAGAAGAAGGCCCGCCAGATGCAGTACGAGGTGTGCTATGTGGCCATCTCCACATACTACCACGACTATCTTGGTGTGAAGATGACCAAGGAAGAAGCGCGGAGGATGGGCATTACCTTGGAGAGGCCCGAGTTCTTGGCGGTAAGTATAAAAGATTTTTCATTATGCTTTCATTATGCTTTCATTACCTTGTGGTACATTATGCTTTATGCTTTATGCTTTATGCTTCCATAACACCAATTTGGACACACCTACATGCCATTATGCTTTTATTATGTAGGTGTGTCCAAATTGGTGTTATGGAAAAGACGAGTCCTGGGCGGCATTGGTGGATCTTTGGTGTGATGAGGCTGGAGCCTGGGCGGCTATGAGAACCCAAAATAAGGCTAACCGAGGGACGGAGGGAGTACATGCTCAGGGAAACCGAAACCACTATCTCCACAAGGCAGTTAATGTATGACTAACCCCATTAAACATTCTTCTTCTTCTATTTACCATCACTTTCTTATGTATGACTAACCTCTGTTTGGTGGTGCAGGAGGAGAAACTGAAGCGGCCGCTCTCACACATGCAGGCGTGGGAGATCGCCCATACGCGGAAGGACCCCAAGCCTGGCGAGCCCAAGTACTACGGCAAGAAGACCGAAGGGAGGAAGAAGGTCTACTCCGAAGCGTATCTGGAGTTACATCCTGACACACCTAACCCCATTGCGGCGCCTCTGGACGACATGGCGGTGGTGAGGATGGGGCCCAAGGAGCACGGTCGGGATGCGGTTCTCGATGCTGTGATCACTCCTAGTATCTCCTACACACAGCTTCGTCGGATCGACCCGAGCCTGAGCCAGCGCACGAGCCAGCCAGTGACTAGTACACAGTCCCTCTTTCAGGAGCAACAATCTGTAAGTATTTTCCCTCTTATCTTCATTTCTCACTTCATTTTCCGCATTTAGTAGTTTTATGAGTTCCATCATGTCATACCGTAGGCCTACATGGAGTACACACGCCAGGAGACCATGGCGTGGCATCAGAGGCTTTATGAACACCAAGTGCAGAGGGATAGCCAGATGCAGCAGGCTTTTCAGGATATGGCGGCCGGCAGGTGTCCTCAGTTCCCTACAGCACAATGCCCTCCAGCACAACCAGTGCTGATGAGCTTTGAGGAGTTTGTGGCACAGAACGCTGGCCCCTCGCCGGTTAGTTCATCCCCAATCTATTCACCCAAAGCATGTCATGCCTTTCAACACAGTCATAAATCCCGTGCATATGTCTTTTCAACATGCAGGGAACAGGTGGATCTACCGTTGGCGGTGGTCTTCGCAGCACTCCGGAGACACGGAGCCCGACCACTCCGATCCACGGAGGCGGAGGCGGTAGCGCTGCCGCTAGCACTGATGACCTGGACTTTGGCCGTCTTGGCGGTGACGACCTCCGCGGTGCTCGATGATGCTTGAGATGTGATGGTGATGCTTGAGATGACTTGTGTGTGCTGATGATCATTTAGCTGACTTGTGTGATGATGCTTATGCTTACATTCATTGATATGCTTATGCTTGTGTGATGATGATCTATTGTTGTCATGATCCTTATGCTTACGTTCGTTGATATGTGTGCTGATATGTGCTGTTATATATGTGATGTTATCTGAATTGAACTGATTTGAAAACAAACAGGAAAAAGAAAAAAAAAAATTAAAAGCAAACTATGCCGACGGCTAGGCCGTCGGCATAGGGCCAGCGTGAGCTCCCAGTTGCTGACACGTGGGCACCTATGCCGACGGCCTAGCCGTCGGCATAGTTTGAAACTGTGCCGACGGCTAGGCCGTCGGCATAGCTGCCCACGTGTCAGCTACTGGGAAGTCTGTTTGAAGGACTATGCCGACGGCCGGGCCGTCGGCTTAATCTCAGACTATGCCGACGGCTGGGCCGTCGGCATAGCCCTGGCCCACGAGCAGCGGCCGGTCGGCACGTGGCACTTCTATGCCGACGGTCTAGCCGTCGGCATAGGGGTGCCACGTGGCGACCAGTCGTTGGGCAGACTTGACGGCGGGCGCCGTTAGGCGGTAACGTTGCCGACGGTCGTGGCCGTCGGCATAGATGTACGGACACCGTCGGGATAGGTCGATATGCGGACGGCCTTTATATGCCGACGGCATTCCTGGCTACGCCGACGGATATTTTGCCGACGGCCCTATGCCGACGGGGGCCGTCGGCATAGGCCTGTGCCGACGGCCATTCAGGGCTATGCCGACGGCCCTGGCCGTCGGCATAGGGTGCGATTCCGGTAGTGCGTGGTTAAGAGCTGATCGAACCAAGCAGAGTTCCAAACCTACAGTTCTTGGCAAACGGTCATGCACAGGGACTGCATCAGCACCAAGCCAACCAAAGTCCCCCAGGGTTGCATCGAGGTGGAGACCGTGTGAGTAAGCCGCGGGGAGAGCAGCCGCCAAATGACCCAGCAAGGTCCAGTTGTCATGCCAGATGGAGGTGTGCTCTCTATTGCCAAACCTCATCGACGTAAGAGAACGATAGAGCGGGACAAGGGAGGCAAAAACTTTCCAAGTGGGGGTAGAGGCCGCCGGGCGATCACCCAGGTACCAGTGTCGAACCCAGACGGTCCACGGGTTACATACACCACTGAAGATTTTATGAACCATTTTGGCCATACGGGGGCAGTCCATCTTGGCCATAGTGCCCTTGGAGAGGGGGAGCACCAACATGGCATGGGTAGGGATCACGGAGAGCACCGCAGAAGTGGGTGTCAAACGACCCCCTTGGGCGAGGAAACGCGTGCGCCATCCGGGGATGCGCCGCTCAATCTTTGTCAGCGAGAAGTCCAGGGCGCTAGCAGGTAACTTCGTATCGAAGAGAGGTAAGCCAAGGTACGTCTGGGGGACATCGACAGTGGGCACCCAAGCTTAGTAGCCAGGCGGGTGGCACGGGCGGGGTCAATGCTCACCGGAACGAAGGTGCTTTTGTGGAAGTTGATGGGCAGCCCCGTGGCGGCAGAGAATGCATCCAGAATAGACTTGAGCCGCAAGGGTTATCCCTGTTCTGCACGGACCAAGGGGAGGGTATCGTCCGCATACTGAATAACAGGACACGAGAAATCATCGACGAGCGGATGCAGCAACCTGGACGAGGCACCCCTGGCAATCATCTAGTGGAGAAGGTCTACAACGATCAAGAAGAGGTAAGGCGACAACGGGTCTCCCTGACGCAACCCATTTTTATACTGAATCCATTTGCCGGGCACCCCATTCAGCAACACCGCAGTTTTGCTGGTGGCAAGGATATTTCGGATCCAAGAGCGCCAACAGTCGCCAAAGCAACGTGCCTGCGAAATCACAGCAAGTGCTTCCCAACTAACTGAATCAAAGGCCTTCTTGAAATCCAACTTCAAGGCAATCGTGGGTGTTTTGCGGAGATGACAGCTCTGCAACAAATCAACAGCATACAAGAAGTTGTCGGCGATGCATCTCCCGGCAATAAATCTAGACTGTTCAAAGGACACCAGGAGCTCAATAAATTTCTACAGCCGCGTGGTCAAGATCCGAGAGACAATCTTCATGACACAATTCTGGAGGGAAATGGCTCGGAACCCATCAGCGGAGAGCACCACGTCGCATTTGGGCAGCAGGGTGATGAAAGCTCGCTTAACACCATCCAAGTCCGCAACCCCAGAGTAGAAATCATTCAAGAAGTCCAACAAATCGTTTGGTAGTTTCCAGGGGCGGAGCTATGTGCATTCCAGAGGGGGCTGTGGCCCCCCAGCCCATGACAAATTCTTGAAGATTTTTTTTGAAGGGACATAATTAGAAGAAATTTTCTCATTAGCCCCCTCAAACATGCGCCCTTTGCCTTTTTGCCCCCCCCCCCCCCCCCCCAAACATCCCAGTCAAGCTCCGCCACTGGTAGTTTCTATTCTGAATCATTAACTTGACAATATTCTTGGTTCTTGTACAGGGGAGGCTGTGTATGTTGATGACATCCCTGCTCCCAAGGATTGCCTCTATGGAGCATTTATCTACAGCACACACCCTCATGCCCATGTAAAAAGTGTCAACTTCAGATCATCTTTGGCTTCAGAAAAGGTCATCACGGTTATCTCCGCAAAGGACATTCCAGTTGGTGGTAAAAATGTTGGATCCGGCTACAGGATGCTAGGAGAGGAAGCTCTTTTCGGTGATCCGGTATCTGAATTTGCTGGTCAAAATATTGGCATTGTGGTACCTACTTCTGAACCACTTGAACTTAATTTCAGGAAAATGCATAACCATTGGTAGTCTATTCTTACCCTACATTTTGCGAGGTCGTAGAACTTACCATATTGTGTTGCTTTGACATCACTCAGATTGCTGAAACACAGAAGTACGCCTATATGGCGGCGAAGCAAGCTGTAATCGAGTATAGTACCGAGAATCTTGAGCCGCCGATTCTGACAATTGAGGATGCCATCCAACATAACAGCTATTTCCAAACTCCCCCATTTTTGGCTCCTCGGCCAGTTGGGGACATCGACCAAGGGATGTCTCAAGCTGATCACAAGATCTTATCAGGAGAGGTACACATTTGATATTTAGGATGCTGCATTCTCAGACATGATCCCAGTAGTAACACCTAGTGTCTTTTGTTAATTTCCGACAGGTGAAACTTGAATCACAGTACTACTTCTACATGGAGACTCAGACCGCATTGGCCATCCCCGACGAAGATAACTGCGTCACCGTCTACTCGTCTACGCAGCGACCCGAGATCATTCAGAATCTCGTCGCGGACTGCCTCGGCATTCCCTACCACAATGTCCGCGTCATCACAAGGAGAGTTGGAGGCGGCTTTGGTGGAAAGGGACTGAAAGGAGCCCATGTAAGTGCCCCACTATAAAAAGCACCCTTTATTGGAAAAAAATTGCAAGTGCCCCACAATACAAGCAGAGATTCACATGGAAATTTTGTGAAATTGTTTTGCGTACTTCAGATTGCAATTTGTTTCTGTTTTAAGGTAGCATGTGCGTGTGCATCATTCATTCAGACTACACACCAACAATAGGTTCTGCTTTCAGTTGGTACAATCTTCTGATGCTGCTGCAATTGGTTTCTGTTTTCAGGTAGCATGTGCGTGTGCAGTTTCAGCGTTCAAGCTGCAGCGCCCTGTCCGGATGTACCTCGACCGCAAGACGGACATGATCATGGCCGGAGGGCGGCACCCGATGAAGGCGAAGTACTCTGTTGGGTTTAAGTCGGACGGTACGCTCACGGCTCTGCACGTCGATCTTGGGATCAACGCCGGGATATCGCCGGACTTTAGCCCGTTGATCCCGGGTCACACCATCTCTTCTCTGAAGAAGTACAACTGGGGCGCCCTCGCCTTCGACATCAAGTTGTGCAAGACGAACGTGTCGTCCAAGTCGGCGGTGCGGGCGCCCGGCGACGTGCAGGGCTCCTTCATCGCCGAGGCCATCATCGAGCACGTGGCGTCCGCGCTCGGGGCCGACACCAACGCCGTCCGGAGAAAGAACCTCCACAGCGTTGAGAGCCTCAGGAAGTTCTACGGCGACTCCGCTGGAGACGCCCCGACGTACAGCCTCGTGGACATCTTTGACAAGCTGGCCTCGTCGCCGGAGTACGGAAGCAGGGCAGAGGCTGTTGAGCGGTTCAATGGCGGGAGCAGGTGGAAGAAGCGCGGCATCTCGTGCGTGCCGATCACCTACGAGGTGACCCTCCGGCCGACGCCGGGGAAGGTGTCCATCCTGAACGACGGCTCGATCGCTGTGGAGGTCGGCGGCGTGGAGCTCGGGCAAGGGCTGTATACCAAGGTGAAGCAGATGACGGCGTTCGGATTGCGGGAGCTCTGCCCCGACGCCGACAGACTCCTTGACAAAGTACGCGTCATCCAGGCCGACACGCTGAGCATGATCCAGGGCGGCTTCACCGGCGGGAGCACCACCTCGGAGAACAGCTGCGAGGCGGTCAGGCAGGCGTGCACCGTGCTCGTCAAGCGCCTCAAGCCCATCAAAGAGGTCCTCGAGCCGAAGTCCGGTGCGCCGGTGCCATGGAGCACCCTGATCGCCCAAGCGAACATGGCAAGCGTGAACCTGTCGGCGCACGCCTTCTGGACGCCAGACCCAGCCTTTGTAAAATACATCAACTATGGAGCCGCCGTCAGCGAGGTGGAAATCGACGTGCTGACTGGGGGCACGACGATCCTGAGGAGCGACCTTGTGTACGACTGTGGGCAGAGCCTGAACCCGGCGGTGGACCTCGGCCAGGTGAGCTCGCCGCCGATCAGCACATCCACTTGCTATTGCTGAAGATCGTTGTAATCTGAATTCATTTTTGCTGGATGGATCAGGTGGAGGGTGCGTTCGTGCAAGGGGTGGGTTTCTTCACGAACGAGGACTATGCGAGGAACGCCGACGGGCTGGTGGTGAACGACGGCACCTGGACGTACAAGATCCCTACGGTTGACACCATCCCTAAGCAGTTCAACGTGGAGCTCATTAACAGCGCGCGCGACCAGAAGCGCGTGCTCTCCTCCAAGGCGTCCGGCGAGCCGCCGCTGCTGCTGGCGGCGTCGGTGCACTGCGCCATGCGGGAGGCCATCAGGGCGGCCAGGAAGGAATTGAAGGCCAACTCGCCGCTGACGTTCCAGATGGACGTGCCGGCGACCATGGCCGACGTCAAGGAGCTGTGCGGCCTCGACGTCGTCGAGAGGCACCTTCAGAGCCTCACTTCCGCCGCCGCCAGCGCCGCACTCAAGGCGTGATCGTATTTGCATGCATGTACGTTGTGTCGAAACGTGGGCATATGTACTACTGCATATGATCGTATTTGCATCATACTCTTCTTCCAATTGATGCATGCTTGATTGCTCCCCAGCTTGTTCTGTGCTGTCATTTGGCATTTTCATCTCCTTGTGCAAATTTAATGTGCAGTTGTTGTCCTCCATTTCCATTTCCCTCAGGATAGAGTAACATTGCTCATCAGAAATAGAGTCTTCAACAATCTTATCTATCATCGTTCTCCTGGCCTTTTGAAGAGATTGTGGGACCTGGTTCTTTAGGAGGGAGGGGTGTTCCATTCCATCACAGGGGCTGCAGGCATCAGGCATTTGTTGCAGGAATGCCAGCATTGCCTGTTTCCCAAGGTCAGAGTCAGTCCCACTCTTCTCCCCTTGCTCAGATCTGGCACTTTTGGTGGACCTGTTGTCTTCAGTCTTATATGAAATCCCTGCATCAGATTGGATATCATGTCCTTCAATGTGCAAATCTTCATTGTTGTCAGTCATGTTCTCACCATCTCTTTCCACTTGTGTTAAAGGCTCAACCTCAAACAGCAGCTTATAGAATTTTCCATTGATGCCAAAAGTTCTTTCCATAGGGATCTTGCTGGCATCTCTACAGGAGAGCCTGACTCTAATCACCTCAAAGAAGCTGTTGAAATTATATTGCCAGTCCATATCAACCAAGGTGCCAAAAACTGATGTGATTTGGTCTAGAATGGCCCATTCACACCATTTTGGTTATTTTCCTAATCTTCATCCAGACCACTTGCTGAGAGGCAGTTGCTGTGATCTCTACAGTGACATTACTTCCGGGGAGACCAAAACATGGATATTCAGCTACTGATTCTACTGGTATTTCAGGTGGGAATTTTACCAGCATTGTCCAATTGTCAAGGGCATTTATCTGCCATGGTCAATTAGTCTTGTAGATTTCAGAGAATTCCTTTGCTAGGTCATCTTTGCTGATATCTCCATCCTCTATGAACACAATACCCACATTCTTAGCAAGTTTATGTCAGACATGTCAACATGGTAAAATCCAAGACCTGTGGCAGCACTCCTAAAGTATCTAGCAGCCAAGTGGTTTTTTTCTTCACTGGGCAGTTCTCCTTCTGATGGGTGACCATCTTGCATATGAAGAAGTCCTGGTTTTGGTGCACTTGCCTTTCTCATGTCCTGGCTCTCCACAATTACCACAGACCCCTTTTGCATAGGACATCAAGGTATTAGTGTTGTCTGAAGCCACAAATCTGTTCTCCTACCTCTTCTTGCTCTGCTTGCCCATGCTCTTAGGATTACCCTGCCCAGCAATTACAGAGTTCCCCGATCCTTGTCTATTGTTACTGACAGAATTCCCCTTGTTCCCCTCCTTGCTATGGCAGAGGCTACTGTGGGAAGCATGGGGGAGGCATTCCTTGCCATGGCTGCTACGGGGGGAACCCACCATGTAATTGCCCGTTGAAGCCCCAGGGTGGAGCTTGCCCTGGAAATCCAAAGCCAAAGCCAAAGGGGGTAGTACCTGATAGATTTGCGGTGGTGGATCTTGCTGCACTACTGCTTCTGATTATGGCGATCTCCATACCCACGCCCTGGTCTATTCTTCCCTCTTCCTCTCCCACGACCAGTATCCATGGTGCTTTCCAGTAGTGTGGTGGCGGCGGCTGGGGGAGAATTGGGGTCACGCTGGATGGGGGTGGGGGGGGGTTTGTAGCTCCGGGAAAACCCTAGCATCAACCACTCCCCTGCTTCCGGAAGGGATCCGAAGCTGGGTTAGGTGAGTGCTGTCACCCCCCACACGGGCTCCATTGTTTTCTCCTTTTTCACTTTGGCCTTGTTTATGCTTTTGAACGAAACTGAATCCATTACAACCGCTGAACACGAGTTGCAGGGGGTTTGGTGGCCTCATCAAACCATCTCCAGCAAGCTTCTCTCCTGGGGAATTGGTAATCCTCACAGTTGAGGCACCCTAGGTTCGATCTCCCAGAATGCTATCCACCGAGCCCTCTGATACAGATTCGTCGCTTTTCTCATGGCGAGCACCCAGGAGATCACCTCCTCTGCTGTTTTGGTTCTTCCATTCAGCTGCATCTGGAATTCTTCTTCCGTTGCAGCCACCAGAATCCTCGTCATGAGCTTCTGCAGATTGTCTCACCCTCGACATGGAATCCTCAGCTCTCTCCTTAGCCTCTCTCTGTAACCGGCAATCAGAGCTTGCTCTCGTATGGCGTGGTTCAATTCTGCCAGAGAGAGGATTGGATCCATGGCAGCAGCTATGCTCTAAGTGGTACGGCGAGACTGCACCAAGCATCTGCCAGAAACACACCTGATCTTCAGTTTGGAAATGCAGCTCGTGTCCCGAATTTAGCAATCCAACAGCCTTACAACCAGTCAAAAATCTACTTCTGGCACCAGCAGTCATGGGCTGCAATTTTGTTTGATTGCTCTTATCTTCTTCTACCACTTCCCCAAACAGCAGATCCGGTTCCTCTATGCTGGGCGCAATTGTGCTATCTCCATCCTCTAGCCCAAGCTCGCTAACTGTTGAGGCAACTGATCCACATTCACTGACGGTGGGCAGTTGAGTTTCCTGAGAACACATGCCCAACGGTGATTCTGCACTGGGTCCGAACATTTTTATTCTGACACTGCCCATTGGAAGATTTTGGTAGGCTTCTGCTTCCAGGGTTGCAGCATCCGGGATTTCTCCTCTTCCGTCGCCTCCAGAACGATAATCTCCGCGAGTAGTTCTGTCTCGAAGTTGATCCTCTTTTGACAGGTTTGAATATCGCGCAACATCTCTCCTCTCAAATTCTCATGCACCATCACCTTTTGCTTCTCCATCTTCATCTCGCTGAGGGACTGATGCACCCTGTGTCGGTGTCAAAACCGGCGGATCTCGGGTACGGGGTCCCGAACTGTGCGTCTAAGGTCGATGGTAACAGGAGACAAGGGACACGATGTTTTACCCAGGTTCGAGCCCTCTCTATGGAGGTAATACCCTACGTCCTGCTTGATTGATATTGATGAATATGAGCGTTGCAAGAGTTGATCTACCTCGAGATCGTAATGGCTAAACCCTAGAGGTCTAGCGTGTATGGCTATGATAATGAGTCTCCCCTATTCGGATTAAGTCCTCCGGTTTATATAGACACCAGGAGGATCTAGGGTTACATAAGGTCGGTTACAAAGAAAGGAATCTACATATTCGACGCCAAGCTTGCCTTCCACGCCAAGGAGAGTCCTATCCGGACACGGGTACAGTCTTCGGTCTTCGTATCTTCACAGCCCATCAGTCCGGCCCATGGCTAACAGGCCGGACGCCCGAGGACCCCTTAGTCCAGGACTCCCTCAGTAGCCCCTGAACCTGGCTTTAATGATGAGGTGTTCGATGCATAGTGCTGTCTTCGGCATTGCAAGGCGGGTTCCTCCTTCCGAACTCCAAAATAGTCTTCGGATGAATTGATCGTGTCCGGACCTGTAACACACACCACACACATCCGTACAGAGAATATAATAATACATGAGTCCAATCTGCTGACAACTTTTACAACATGACATCACGTCCATCCGGTCATAATTTTGAACCATTTTTTGCCTGCCGCTCCACATTTCGAGACGCGGTTGCTGAGGGAGTCCTGGATTAGGGGGTGTTCGGATAGCCGAACTATACCTTCAGCCGGACTCCTGGACTATGAAGATACAAGATTGAAGACTCCGTCCCGTGTCCGGAAGGGACTTTCCTTGGCGTGGAAGGCAAGCTTGGCGATACGGATGTTCAGATCTCCTACCATTGTAACCGACTCTATGTAACCCTAACCCTATCCGGTGTCTATATAAACCGGGGGGGGGGGGGGTTAGCCCATAGGACAACATACACATCAACAATCATACCATAGGCTAGCTTCTAGGGTTTAGCCTCTCTGATCTCGTGGTAGATCTACTCTTGTACTACCCATATCATCAATATTAATCAAGCAGGACGTAGGGTTTTACCTCCATCGAGAGGGCCCGAACCTGGGTAAAACTTCGTGTCCCTTGCCTCCTGTTACCATCCGACCTAGACGCACAGTTCGGGACCCCCTACCCGAGATCCGCCGGTTTTGACACCGACATTGGTGCTTTCATTGAGAGTTCCTCTGTGTCGTCGCCATCAGGAAGGATGCCTCGCCCCGTCTTCAAAGACGGCACCGTTGCTAAGGGAGCTTTGGCTGTCGGCCAAACCCTCCGGCTAGGTGGTTTTCTTATGACCGCCTGTTTGGCTTCTGCGCCGACGATGACCTCTCGAGCCATCGAAAACAATCTTCATGTCAGTTCGGAACTCGCCGAGCAGTTAGATCCAATGGAGCTTTCCTCCATAAACGAGCTATTGGATCGCTTCGCCGCCCTGGGAGTCGCTACGGATTACGACCAGATCGGGCCTAAAACCGATCTGAGAGAGATTAACTCTCCCCAAGTCACCCACCACGTTGCCGTGGTAGAGGGACAGTGCGGCGACCCTTCGTCTATCTTAAGGACTCGCTACGTCCGGATTCCTGATCCCTCCAAGCCGGATACCCGCGGAGGGGAGGATATCACTCAAGACCTGAACTTAGAGTCAGGCGACGGGCTGGATTCATTGGACAACACCCAGGGATCCAAATTTTCGAGTTCAGAAATTCCTCGGCCTCTGAGCCTCAGATGGGGTGAGGCTTCAGATTTAACTCCACCCACCCACCCCAACATAAGCGATCTATCCAAAATCAGGCAAGAGCCCGACGAAACAGTACATCATTACTGGGCTAGATTCCTCCTGGTTAAGAATAGGCTAAGGGACTGCCGAGAGGAAGATGCAATCTTAATCTTCTGCAATAATTGCACGGACAAGGGAATACTCAACGCCATAAGCCGCCATGATATCACACGCTTTGCTGACTTGGCATCCATTGTACAGAAGTATTGTGCGATGGAAAGCGCCTGGAAAACCAAAATAAAATTTTGGGACAATCCGGCCTTAAATACAAACCAAGTCCGAAATAAAAGGGTGCAGCATAACTAGACACCCAGGTCAAATACCAAAAAAGCAAAAACCCTCTATAGGGCATGGAACCGTATTGGAAGGATGGCTTAACGGACCCTGTAAAATTCACAGTACAGAGGATGCCACACCAACTCACAGCCTTAGAGCATGTTGGATACTCCGGCAGGTGGCCAAAATTGGCGAAAACCTCCTAATTCCGGAGGCCACAGAAAGCCACCCCAGAGACACCCATACGGTATTAACAGTCTTCGAGACTTTCGCATCAAATAATATGCGAAAAAGGACACTCCGCAGCCTTGCCGAAGTCTACCAAGTAGCAACAATAAACCCATGGAGTGACACGGCTATTACCTTTAACGCCAGTGATGAACCTAAATTCCGAACAGCCCGAGCACCAGCCACATTGGTCCTCAGCCCAATAGTGGACGGCTTTCGTATTACCAAGGTACTCATGGACGGCGGCAGCGGATTGAACCTCATTTACGAGGAAACCCTTCAAAAAATGGAAATAGATTGGAACCGCATTGAGCGAAGCAGCACAACCTTTCAAGGAATAATCCCCAGTCGGGAAGCGTGCTGCACAGGAAAAATCACACTAGATGTGGTGTTCGGCACGCCGGACAATTACAGGTCCGAAGAGATCATGTTCCATGTGGCTCCGTTCAGCAGCGGTTATCACGCTCTGTTAGGGCGGGAAGCATTCACAATCTTCCAAGCAATACCCCATTACGGGTACATGAAGCTCAAAATGCCCGGGCCTAACGGGATCATCACTCTCGCTAGTGATCCGGACATAGCACTCCGCGCCGAAAACAAGACAGCCGCACTGGCCCTCGAGGCACTATCCGAAGCCCTAGTGGCTGAGGAACTGACTGCGCTGCGCTCTATGGTGAATAGGGACGATGTGGTACTCGACAAAAGATCCAAGTCCACCTCCTTTAAACCGATGGACGAAATAGTCAAATTCCAAGTCCATCCAACGGACCCAAATAAAACAGCTTCCATCGGGGCACAGTTAAACCCTGATGTAGACGCCGCACTGCGAGAGTTCCTACGAGAAAACTGGGACATTTTCGCCTGGCACCCTTCAGACATGCCAGGAATCCCACGCAGGCTGGCCGAGCATAGCTTAAATATCCAAACAGGATTCAAACCTGTCAAACAGGCTCTTCGACGTTTTTCCGAACCTAAGAGACAGGCTATGGGAGAGGAGCTAGCAAAGCTATTGGAGGCCGGATTCATCAAAGATATAAAACATCCGAACTGGCTAGCAAACCTGGTGACGGTACCAAAGAAGGACAAATCCTGGCGCCTGTGCGTTGATTTTAAAGACCTTAACAAGGCTTTCCCAAAGGATCCCTTCCCCCTCCCCCGCATCGATCAAATTATCGACGCTACCGCAGGACACGATTAGTTGTGTTTCCTCGACGCATATTCCGGCTACCATCAAATCAAGATGGAAGAATCTGACCAATCCGCAATGGCATTTATCACACCATACGGCCCATTCTACTTCAACACAATGCCCTTCGGGCTCAAAAACGCCGGCGCAACATATCAGCGCATGATTCAGACATGTCTGGCAAGCCAGATCGGCAAAACAGTGGAGGAATATGTAGATGATGCGGTCGTCAAAACAAGACATGTCAAATCTCTAGTAGACGACTTGAGGCTCACATTTGATAACCTCCGAACATACGACATCAAGCTCAACCCGGAAAAATGCGTTTTCGGCATTCCAGCCGGAAAGCTCTTGGGCTTCATTGTATCCGGTAGAGGAATCGAAGCAAATCCGGCCAAGATCCGAGCTCTGTCGCAACTGGATATCCCAAAGGACCTCAAACAAATACAAAAATTAACCGGATGCGTGGTGGCTCTAAGCCGCTTTATCTCCCGGTTGGGAGAAAAGGCCCTACCCCTTTACCGCCTCCTTCGGCGCACCGAACACTTCGAATGGACAGATGCAGCCACGGCCGGACTCGAGGAGATAAAAGCCATACTTGCAACAAACCCAGTCCTGGCCGCGCCAAATATTGGCGAACCAATGCTATTATACATTGCAGAAACACATCATGTTGTAAGCGCAGTGCTCGTCATCGAACGAGAAACGGGCGGACACAGATTCCCCCTTCAAAAGCCGGTCTATTATGTGTCCACTGTCCTCACTCCTTGCAAATCATGATACCCGCGTTATCAAAAGATCACGTACGCGGTATTCATGGCATCCCGGAAGCTATGACACTACTTTCTAGAGTGTTCAATAATAGTAGCCTCGGAAGTACCACTCAACGATATTATAAACAACCGTGACACAACGGGCCGGATTGCAAAATGGGCCATTGAGCTCCTGCCGTTCGACATAACTTATAAGCCACGATGAGCCATCAAGTCGCAAGTCTTGGCCGACTTCGTCGCAGAATGGACGGAGGCCGACCTCCCTAAAGAGTACGGCACATATTCAAATTGGATCATGCATTTCGACGGCTCCAAGATGTTGGCCGGACTGGGGGCTGGTGTCGTTTTGACGTCCCCCACAAGAGACACAGTTCAATACGTACTCCAAATTATGTACACGGACTCCAACAACGCAGTCGAATATGAGGCCCTTTTACATGGTCTCCGGATGGCATTATCCATGGGCATTCAACGCCTAGAGGTGCGCGGGGACTCGAACCTCCCTATATCCCAAATAAATGGAGACTTTGATGCCAAGGATCCAAAAATGGTAGCTTACCGCAACGCCGTACTAAAAATGTCAGCTCGGTTCGAGGGGCTTGAATTTCACCATATAGCCTGGGAAAATAATCAGGCGGCGGATGTCTTGGCACGCATCGGCGCAAAACGCGATGTAGTCCCCCCAACATCTTCCTGGAAAGGCTGTTCAAGCCATCCGTAGTATGGGAAGGGGAGCCGAACAATAACAACCCGGACCCAACCGCACTGCCCGACACCGAACATTCCGACACAATCGGAGGCTCTGCCAATGAAATAACACCTTCAGCCCACGTAATAATGGCCGTCATCGCCCCGTGGACAGAACCATTCCTCGCCTACCTCACTAGGCAGGAACTCCCCGAGGACCAAAATGAGGCACGCTGCATAGTGCGGCGATCCAAAGCCTACAGAGTCCACGAGGGAGAGCTTTATAAGAAAAGCACTACCGAAGTCCTTCAAAGGTGCATCTCCGAAGAGGAGGGGCGGAACCTCCTGGATGAAATTCATGCCGGACTGGGCGGTCACCCTGCAGCTCGGTCCCTCGTAAGCAGGGCCTTCCGTACAGGCTTTTATTGGCCGATGGCCCGGGCAGACGCTCAGGACTTAGTCCAATGTGTTGGGGAACGTAGCAGAAATTCAAAATTTTTCCTACGTGTCACCAAGATCTATCTATGGAGAGACTAGCAACGAGGGGAAGGAGAGTGCATCTACATACCCTTGTAGATCGCTAAGCGGAAGCGTTCAGGTGAACGGGGTTGATGGAGTCGTACTCGTCGTGATTCAAATCACTGATGACCAAGTGCCTAACGCACGGCACCTCCGCGTTCAACACACGTGCAGCCCGGTGACGTCTCCCACGCCTTGATCCAGCAAGGAGAGAGGGAGAGGTTGAGGAAGACTCCATCCAGCAGCAGCACAACGGCGTGGTGGTGATGGAGGAGCGTGGCAATCCTGCAGGGCTTCGCCAAGCACCACAGAAGAGGAGGGAGAGAGAGATGCAGGGCTGCACCAACGAGAGATCGAATCGCGTGTGTTATGGGCAGCCCTAGGCCTCATATATATAGGGAAGGGGAGGGGCTGCGCCCCCTCTAGGGTTCCCACCCCTAGGGGGGGGGGCGGCAGCCCTAGATGGGAAGCAAGGGGGGCGGCCAAGAGGGGGAGAGAGGGAGGCGCCCCCTAGGGTGGGCCTTAGGCCCATCTAAGCCTAGGGTTTCCCTTTTTTTTCCTCTTAGCTGCCCCTTGGGCCTTGTGGGAGGCGCACCAGCCCACTAAGGGGCTGGTCCCTCACCACTCTTGGCCCACGCAACCTTCTGGGGTTGGTGGCCCCACTTGGTGGACCCCCGGGACCCTCCCGGTGGTCCCGGTACATTACCGATAAACCCCGAAACTCTTCCGGTAACCAAAACAGGACTTCCCATATATAAATCTTTACCTCCGGACCATTCCGGAACTCCTCGTGACGTCCGGGATCTCATCCGGGACTCCGAACAACATTCGGTAACCACATACAAAATTCCTTTACAACCCTAGCGTTATCGAACCTTAAGTGTGTAGACCCTACGGGTTCGGGAGACATGCAGACATGACCGAGATGTTCTCCGGTTAATAACCAACAGCAGGATCTGGATACCCATGTTGGCTCCCACATGTTCCACGATGATCTCATCGGATGAACCACGATGTCAAGGACTTAATCAATCCCGTATACAATTCCCTTTGTCTAGCGGTACGATACTTGCCCGAGATTCGATCGTCGGTATCCCGATACCTTGTTCAATCTCGTTACCGGCAAGTCTCTTTACTCGTTCCGTAACACATCATCCCGTGATCAACTCCTTGATCACATTGTGCACATTATGATGATGTCCTACCGAGTGGGCCTAGAGATACCTCTCCGTCACACGGAGTGACAAATCCCAGTCTCGATTCGTGCCAACCCAACAGACACTTTCGGAGATACCCGTAGTGTACCTTTATAGCCACCCAGTTACGTTGTGACGTTTGGCACACCCAAAGCACTCCTACGGTATCCGGGAGTTGCACAATCTCATGGTCTAAGGAAATGATACTTGACATTAGAAAAGCTTTAGCATACAAACTACACGATCTTTGTGCTAGGCTTAGGATTGGGTCTTGTCCATCACATCATTCTCCTAATGATGTGATCCCGTTATCAACGACATCCAATGTCCATGGTCAGGAAACCGTAACCATCTATTGATCAACGAGCTAGTCAACTAGAGGCTTACTAGGGACATGGTGTTGTCTATGTATCCACACATGTATCTGAGTTTCCTATTAATACAATTATAGCATGGATAATAAACGATTATCATGAACAAGGAAATATAATAATAACCAATTTATTATTGCCTCTAGGGCATATTTCCAACAGTCTCCCACTTGCACTAGAGTCAATAATCTAGTTCACATCGCCATGTGATTAACACTCACAGGTCACATCGCCATGTGACTAACACCCAAAGAGTTCTGGGTTTGATCATGTTGCTTGTGAGAGAAGTTTTAGTCAACGGGTCTGAACCTTTCAGATCCGTGTGTGCTTCACAAATCTCTATGTCATCTCCTAGATGCAGCTACCACGTTCTATTTGGAGCTATTCCAAATAACTGTTCTACTATACGAATCCAGTTCACTACTCAGAATAATCTGGATTAGTGTCAAAGTTTGCATGGGCGTAACCCTTTACGACGAACTCTTTTACCACCTCCATAAACGAGAAAATTCCTTAGTCCACTAGTTACTAAGGATAACTTTGACCACTGTCCTGTGATCCGTTCTTGGATCACTCTTGTACCCCTTGACTGACTCATGGCACGGCACACTTCAGGTGCGGCACACAGCATAGCATACTGTAGAGCCTATGTCTTAAGCATAGGGGACGACCTTCGTCCTTTCTCTCTATTCTGCCGTGGTTGAGCTTTAAGTCTTAACTTCATACCTTACAACTCAGGCAAGAACTCCTTCTTTGACTGATCCATCTTGAACAACTTCAAGATCATGTCAAGGTATGTGCTCATTTGAAAGTACCATTAAGCGTTTTGATCTATCCTTATAGATCTTGATGCTCAATGTTCAAGTAGCTTAATCCAGGCTTTCCATTGAAAACACTTTCCAAATAATCCTATATGCTTTCCAGAAATTCTACGTCATTTCCGATCAACAATATGTTAAAACATATACTCATCAGAAATTCTATAGTGCTCCCACTCACTTCTTTGGAAATACAAGTTTCTCATAAACTTTGTATACACCCAAAATCTTTGATCATCATCAAAGCATACATTCCAACTCCGAGATGCTTACTCCAGTCCTTAGAAGGATAGCTGGAGCTTTGCATACTTATTAGCATCTTTCAGGATTGACAAAACCTTCCGGTTGTATCACATACAACCTTTCCTCAGAAAATAGTCGAGGAAACTATGTTTTGACATCCTATCTGCAAGATTTCATAAATAATGCAGTAATCGCTAATATAATTCCAATGGACTCTTAGCATCGCTACAAGTGAGAAAACCTCACCGTAGTCAACTCCTTGAACTTGTCAGAAAACATCTTAACGACAAGTCGAGCTTTCTTAATGGTGACATTTACCATCATTGTCCATCTTCCTTTTAAAATCCATCTACACTCAACAGCCTTACGACCATCAAGTAGTTCTGCCAAAGTCTACACTTTGTTTTCATACATGGATCCTTTCTCGGATTTTATGGCCTCGAGCCATTTATCGGAATCCAGGCCCACCATCGCTTCTCCATAGCTCGTAGGTTCATTGTTGTCTAGCAACATGACTTCCAAAACAGGATTACGTACCACTCTGAAGTAGTATGCATCCTTGTCATCCCACGAGGTTTGGTAGTGACTTGATCTGAAGTTTCATGATCACTATCATAAGCTTCCACTTCAATTGGTGTAGGTGCCACAGGAACAACTTCCTGTGCCCTGCCACACACTAGTTGAAGAGACGGTTCAATAACCTCATCAAGTCTCCACCATCCTCCCACTCAATTCTTTCGGGAGAAACTTTTCCTCGAGAAAGGACCCGATTCTAGAAACAATCCCTTATTGCTTTCGGATCTGAGACAGGAGGTATACCCAACTGTTTTGGGTGTCCTATGAAGATGCATTTATCCGCTTTGGGTTCGAGCTTATCAGCCTGAAACTTTTTCACATAAGCGTCGCAGCCCCAAACTTTTAAGAAATGACAGCTTAGGTTTCTCTAAACCATAGTTCATACGGTGTCATCTCATCGGAATTACGTGGTGCCCTATTTAAAGTGAATGTGGTTGTCTCTAATGCCTAACCCATAAACTATCATGGTAATTTGATAAGAGACATCATGGTATGCATCATATCCAATAGGGTGCAGTTATGATGTTCGGACACACCATCACACTATGGTGTTCCAGGCTGTATTAGTTGTGAAACGATTTCCACAATGTCTTAATTTTGTGCCAAACTCGTAATTCAGATATTCATCTCTATGATCATATCATAGATCTTCTCTTGTCATGACGATCTTTCAACTTCACCCTGAAATTACTTGAACCTTTCAATAATTCAGACTCGTGATTTATCAAATAAATGTACTCAACATCTACTCAAATCATCTGTGAAGTAAGAACATAACGATATCCACTACACGCCTCAACACTCATTGGTCTGCACACATCAAAATGTATTACTTCCAACAAGTTGCTTTCTATTTCCAATTTTACTGAAAACGAGGCTTGCAGTCATCTTGCCCATGTGGTATGATTTGCATGTCTCAAGTGATTCAAAATCAAGTGAGTCCAAACGATCCATCTGTATAGAGTTTCTTCATGCATATCTACCAATAGACATGGTTCGCATGTCTCAAACCTTTCAAAAACGAGTGAGCCCAAAGATCCATCAACATGGAGCCTCTTCATGCGTTTTATACCGATATGACTTAAGTGGCAGTGCCACAAGTAGGTGGTACTATCATTACTATCTTTTGGCATGAACATTTGTATCACTACGATCGAGATTCAATAAACCATTCATTTTAGGTGTAAGACCATTGAAGGTATTATTCAAATAAACAGAGTAACCATTATTCTCCTTAAATGAATAACCGTATTGCGATAGACATAATCCAATCATGTCTATGCTCAATGCAAACACCAATCTCGATGGTAGAGGGAGCGTGCGATGCTTGATCATATCAACATCGGAAACATTTCCAACACATATCCTCAGCTCACCTTTAGCTAGTCTCCGTTTATTCCGTAGCCTTTTGTTTCGAGTTACTAACACTTAGCAACCGAACCGGTATTAATACCCTGGTGCTACTAGGAGTACTAGTAAAGTACACATCAACACAACGTATATCCAATATACTTCTATCGACCTTGCCAGCCTTCTCATCTACCAAGTATCTAGGGTAATTCTGCTCCAGTGGTTGTTCCCCTTATTACAGAAGCACTTAGTCTCGGGTTTGGGTTCAACCTTGGGTTTCTTCACTAGAGCAGCAACTGAATTGCCGTTTCATGAAGTATCCCTTTGTTCCCTTGCCCTTCTTGAAACTAGTGGTTTCACCAACCATCAACAATTGATGCTCCTTCTTGATTTCTACTTTCGTGGTGTCAAACATCGCGAATATCTCAAGGATCATCATATATGTCCCTGATATATTATAGTTCATCATGAAGCTCAAGCAGCTTGGTGGTAATGACTTCGAAGAACCATCACTATTTCATCTGGATGATTAACTCCCACTCGATTCAAGCGATTGTTGTACTCAGACAATCTGAGCACAAGCTCAACAATTGAGCTTTTCTCCCTTAGTTTGTAGGTTAAGAAAATCGTCGGAGGTCTTATACCTCTTGACGTGGGCACAAGCCTGAAATCCCAATTTCAGCCCTCGGAACATCTCATATGTTCTGCGATGTTTCAAAAACGTCTTTGGTGCCTCAATTTTAAACCATTTAGCATTACGCACTGAACTATCATGTAGTCATCAAAACGTGTATGTCAGATGTTCGCAACATCCACAGACGACGTTCGAGGTTCAGCACACTGAGCGGTGCATTAAGGACATAAGCCTTCTATGAAGCAATGAGGACAATCCTCAGTTTACGGACCTAGTCCGCATAATTGCTACTATCAACTTTCAACTAAATTTTCTCTAGGAACATATCTAAACAGTAGAACTGAAGCGCGAGCTACGACATAATTTGCAAAAACCTTTTGACTATGTTCAGGATAAACAAGTTCATCTTATGAACTCCCACTCAGATAGACATCCCTCTAGTCATCTAAGTGATTACATGATCCGAGTCAACTAGGCCGTGTCCGATCATCACGTGAGACGGACTAGTCAACATCGGTGAACATCTTCATGTTGATCGTATCTTCTATACGACTCATGCTCGACCTTTCGGTCTTCTGTGTTCCGAGGCCATGTCTGTACATGCTAGGCTCGTCAAGTTAACCCTAAGTGTTTCGCGTGTGTAAATCTGTCTTACACCCGTTGTATGTGAACGTTAGAATCTAACACCCGATCATCACGTGGTGCTTCGAAACACGAACTGTCGCAACGGTGCACAGTTAGGGGAGAACACTTCTTGAAATTGTTGTAAGGGATCATCTTATTTACTACCGTCGTTCTAAGCAAATAAGATGTATAAACATGATAAACATCACATGCAATCAAATAGTAGTGACATGATATGGCCAATATCATATAGCTCCTTTGATCTCCATCTTGGGGCTCCATGATCATCTCGTCACCGGCATGACACCATGATCTCCATCATCATGATCTCCATCATTGTGTCTCCTTGAAGTTGTCACGTCATCTATTACTTCTACTACTACAGCTAACGGTTAGCAATAAAGTAAAGTAATTACATGACGTTTATGTTGACTCACAGGTCATAAATAAATTAAGACAACTCCTATGGCTCCTGCCAGTTGTCATACTCATCGACATGCAAGTCGTGATTCCTATTACAAGAACATGATCAATCTCATACATCACATATATCATTCATCACATCCTTTGGCCATATCACATCACATAGCATACCCTGCAAAAACAAGTTAGACGTCCTCTAATTGTTGTTTGCATGTTTTACATGGCTGCTATGGGTTTCTAGCAAGAACGCATCTTACCTACGCAAAAGCCACAACGTGATATGCCAATTGCTATTTACCCTTCATAAGGACCCTATTCATCGAATCCGATCCGACTAAAGTGGGAGAGACAGACACCCGCCAGCCACCTTATGCAACTAGTGCATGTTTGTCGGTGGAACCGGTCTCACGTAAGAGTACGTGTAAGGTTGGTCCGGGCCGCTTCATCCCACGATGCCGCCGAATCAAGATAAGACTAGTAATGGCAAGCATATTGAACAAAATCAACGCCCACAACTACTTTGTGTTCTACTCGTGCATAGAATCTACGCAATAGACCTAGCTCATGATGCCACTGTTGGGGAACGTAGCAGAAATTCAAAATTTTTCCTACGTGTCACCAAGATCTATCTATGGAGAGACTAGCAACGAGGGGAAGGAGAGTGCATCTACATACCCTTGTAGATCGCTAAGCGGAAGCGTTCAGGTGAACGGGGTTGATGGAGTCGTACTCGTCGTGATTCAAATCACTGATGACCAAGTGCCGAACGCACGGCACCTCCGCGTTCAACACACGTGCAGCCCGGTGACGTCTCCCACGCCTTGATCCTGCAAGGAGAGAGGGAGAGGTTGAGGAAGACTCCATCCAGCAGCAGCACAACGGCGTGGTGGTGATGGAGGAGCGTGGCAATCCTGCAGGGCTTCGCCAAGCACCACAGAAGAGGAGGGAGAGAGAGATGCAGGGCTGCACCAATGAGAGATCGAATCGCGTGTGTTATGGGCAGCCCTAGGCCTCATATATATAGGGAAGGGGAGGGGCTGCGCCCCCTCTAGGGTTCCCACCCCTAGGGGGGGGCGGCAGCCCTAGATGGGAAGCAAGGGGGGCGGCCAAGAGGGGGAGAGAGGGAGGCGCCCCCTAGGGTGGGCCTTAGGGCCATCTAAGCCTAGGGTTTCCCTTTTTTTTCCTCTTAGCTGCCCCTTGGGCCTTGTGGGAGGCGCACCAGCCCACTAAGGGGCTGGTCCCTCACCACTCTTGGCCCACGCAACCTTCTGGGGTTGGTGGCCCCACTTGGTGGACCCCCGGGACCCTCCCGGTGGTCCCGGTACATTACCGATAAACCCCGAAACTCTTCCGGTAACCAAAACAGGACTTCCCATATATAAATCTTTACCTCCGGACCATTCCGGAACTCCTCGTGACGTCCGGGATCTCATCCGGGACTCCGAACAACATTCGGTAACCACATACAAAATTCCTTTACAACCCTAGCGTTATCGAACCTTAAGTGTGTAGACCCTACGGGTTCGGGAGACATGCAGACATGACCGAGACGTTCTCCGGTCAATAACCAACAGCGGGATCTGGATACCCATGTTGGCTCCCACATGTTCCATGATGATCTCATCGGATGAACCACGATGTCAAGGACTTAATCAATCCCGTATACAATTCCCTTTGTCTAGCAGTACGATACTTGCCCGAGATTCGATCGTCAGTATCCCGATACCTTGTTCAATCTCGTTACCGGCAAGTCTCTTTACTCCTTCCGTAACACATCATCCCGTGATCAACTCCTTGATCACATTGTGCACATTATGATGATGTCCTACCGAGTGGGCCCAGAGATACCTCTCCGTCACACGGAGTGACAAATCCCAGTCTCGATTCGTGCCAACCCAACAGACACTTTCGGAGATACCCGTAGTGTACCTTTATAGCCACCCAGTTACGTTGTGACGTTTGGCACACCCAAAGCACTCCTACGGTATCCGGGAGTTGCACAATCTCATGGTCTAAGGAAATGATACTTGACATTAGAAAAGCTTTAGCATACAAACTACACGATCTTTGTGCTAGGCTTAGGATTGGGTCTTGTCCATCACATCATTCTCCTAATGATGTGATCCCGTTATCAACGACATCCAATGTCCATGGTTAGGAAACCGTAACCATCTATTGATCAACGAGCTAGTCAACTAGAGGCTTACTAGGGACATGGTGTTGTCTATGTATCCACACATGTATCTGAGTTTCCTATCAATACAATTATAGCATGGATAATAAACGATTATCATGAACAAGGAAATATAATAATAACCAATTTATTATTGCCTCTAGGGCATATTTCCAACACAACATTGCACCGGTTGCCAGCTCTTTGCAAACCAAAGCCATATGCCACCCACCGCCCTCCGAACCATCCCCATTACTTGGCCCTTCGCGGTCTGGGGGCTTGACATGGTTGGACCCCTTAAAGGCGGAACCCACAAGCAAAAATACTTACTGGTCATGGTGGATAAATTCACCAAATGGATAGAAGCCAAGCCTGTTAAGACGGCCGAATCCGGACCGGTGATAGACTTTATATCCGGGGTCGTACACCGTTACGACGTTCCCCACAGCATCATCACTGATAACGACACGAACTTCACGGCCGATGGGGTAAAACTCTGGTGCAAAAACATGGGCATCAAGCTCGACTATGCTTCCGTCTATCACCCACAAACTAACGGCCAGGTCGAACTTGCAAATGGTCTTATCATGAGCGGCATTAAACCCAAATTAGTGCGGTCCCTCAAGGAATCTAACACGCACTGGGTAGAGGAGCTCGACTCCATACTCTGGGGGCTGCGGACCACACCGAATCGCACCACCGGATACACACCATTCTTTATGGTGTACGGCGCAGAGGCAGTTTTGCCATGCGACATAATTCATGACTCACCTCGAGTGCGCATGTATGAAGAAAGAGAAGCCGAGCTCGATCGGCAGGACAGCTTAGACGCATTGGAGGAGGAGCGTGACGTGGCAAAATCCCGTTCCGCATTCTATCAACAGCAGGCTCGAAGATACCAAAGCAGAGAAGTACGGGCCAAAAATTACAACGTTGGCGAATTAGTTCTACGACTACCGGACAAGAAAAAGGACAAAGTCAAGCCCAAGTGGGAAGGTCCCTTCATAATTGACCAAGTCCTGACTGGTGGAGCGTACCGCCTGCGAGATGCATCGGATAACCGACTCGAGCCGAACCCATGGAACGCAGCCGGTCTCCGAAGATTCTATGCCTAGCGCCGGACTCTATGTTCGTCTCCTTCCTCTGTCCATTTTTTATATATATTTTTTGTCTTGCATTTCTCTTCTTCTTTTCTCTCTCTCTCTCTCTCTCTCTTATAGCCCTTAAAGTCTCATACAGTGACGCGCCATCCGCGCTCATTAAACCTGGGGGCTTCTTTAAACAGAAGCTTATTCATACGGGCTTCATGCCCAACACATGCGTCACACTTCCGCATGTACCTTTTATTCACCATTATATGCATCGATATGACTTAAGTTTTGGCCAAGCTGGGTTGCCTGGCTCCTGTGCTTACCCCTACGTTCCCGATTGTTCGGCTAGGTGGTAAAGGGAGCACCTCTGCGATTGTTACTGCCGGGTCAGCCGGACGTGTACCTCAGACTGGGTGAAGCCGAAAGCTAGCGTTCTTAAGGGAATATTCGGTCGGTGAACTAAAGATGATCTTTTTTATTTTTTACGCCCCCAGATGTTTTTCCTGCGTTTCTTTTTGCAGCATGGACATGCACCTTAGGGCATGCCTCCCAAGGAAAGGAACCCCTAACGGAACTATTCTCCCTGGAAGATGTTTCTTACTAACCATGTAATATAACATAACTAGTCGGGCACTTGTCTGTTCATGCACTAATGACCCCTATGCCTGGTCTCCATGCATTCCCCGGTTCCTATATAATCGCATGGGAATTCGGACACACTCCGGACCGTCAGGTCCCGAGGCTGAAGCGAAAAGGTCGGCCATGACAAATGATCTACAATCCGGCTAGAAGGCATTATAAATGTCAACTAAATTACATAGTCATTTTGACTGATCGTATTCCTTTTCAATACCATCTAACAGGCTGTCTAATTTACAGTCCTGCTGGGAATACTTTGCGGCCAACTCTACTTGGCCGTATACTAAGCTTACAGGGATCTCCTTCCCATCGGGCCCTATAGGACCGACCTCGGCCATGTGGTTGGGGTCAGCCTTTGCGTATCGCGTCTTCACCATGGCCCAGGCCTCCCTAGCGCCTTGACAGAAGGCTGATATCTTCCACAATCGGAAGCACCGGCGTGCTCCTTTTAGCTTCTCCGCAAGCTCTCCAAGACCTTCGGGCATGGAGACGGATGGCCACAGGGCCTGGGCGACGCCTCGCATCGCCTGCCGAACTCGATCGAGTAGTTGCGAGAGCTCGGGAAGAAGGTCACCCGTAGAAACCGGGCATCTCCTCTCCAGGACGGCCTGCCAGCACACCTACAGACATTGCTCTGTTAGTCGACTTCCCCGCCGAACTTTCTTTTAAAAGGTTTGTTCAAGCACTTACTAAATATGCCGCGCCGAAGCCGCTGATTCTCCTTCACGGAGTCTGACAGCTGGGCACGAACATCTTTCAGCTCGACGCCCAGCTTGGTGTTGGCATCTCGGAGATCGTTCTTCTCTCCCATCACCTTCAACAGCACCCTCTCACCAGCCTTTAGCTGGCGTAGGAGATGTTGCCTTTCCGGATCCAATCCGGCGCCATCTGCAATTTCATTTGTCAGATTCACACCACAGCCGTGCTTCGCAAAATACTTATCTTTCGAAGTGTATATTACCAGCGGGGGCCTCCTTAGGCTCCCCTGCCGCGGCTAGTGCGGCCTCAAGTTGGGCTTTGCACTCTTCCAGCTCCTTGGACAGTAGGGAATTCTTTTCTGTAAGAACCTGCATAACAAATGATCCTTAAATCAGTTATTTTAACTGTTTCAAGTCTCGGGGGCTACTGGTATATATATAATTACCAAAATTTTCTTACCCGTATGTCTTTTACATATTGCTCCGTGGCTCTGGTTAGACCATTTTGAGCGGCACGGAGGTACGCATCTCCCGACTTAAAGGCATCTAACGCCTCTTGGGAGAAACAAGCGTCGCGAAGAATTGTCCGGCGACGCCTGTGGTTCATGGCACTCTCCACCTCAGAGTTGGTGGCAGACAACCTGTCCACATCCTCCGTCGGAGGAGCGTCCGGTGCGCGCCTTGTGTTCGGCCCCGCTTCCGGGCCAGGCTTTGGAGCCTGGCTGGTGGAGGCGCGATTGGCGGTCTCTCCGAATATAGTTCGGCGAGGTCTCTTTGTCCTGAAGAGGGCACAAGTGTTAATATGCCCTGAAGGTACGACACCTGGGATAAGGGGGTGCGCCATACCTTTTCGCTGACGCCCCGGTCCGGACTGCACCTCTTTTCTGCCCACGGGGCCCTGCGGCCCCTCGTTGGCTTGTCGCCGCAGGTTCGGCCTCCCGTTTCTGGGAGGCCGGGATTAGCCCTGGATAATCGGCCGTGATGGCCACCAGGGCGTTGTCCTTGCTCAATTGATGGAATATTCCATCAATCAGATCCACCGAAAGCTCCGGATCCTCTTGCGAGTTCGGGCCGTCCTGGGTCCTCGGGTTGTGGAGGAGGGCTGTTTATTTCTTTAACAGCCTGGCGCAGTTCCTGCGTCGAAATCGCTAAGATTAAATATTTAACAATGGGGATATAAAACGGATGGGCAAGATGTGATCACTCACCCAGCTTGGAGAATTGTACATGGAAAATCCACCCTTTGGGTTAACGCGGAGAAAATCCTCCTCTTCTCCCTTGTACAAAGCGGACAAGGTCTTTATTAGAGCCGCAGCCGAATCCGGCCCCTTACGGCCGTAGCGGGTGGTGTCGTCCTCCCCGTTGAAATCCCACATGGGGTGGCTTCTATACTGTAGCGGCTGCACCCCTCGCATGATGCATGCGGCCATGACCCCGATCATGGTTAGTCCGGAATGAGCTAACAATCTTATCCGGCCCATCAGGTAAACAACGTCCCTGTCACTTTCCCTCTGAGGGCTCCGTGGGCGCCAGCTTAGGCGCTTCTTTAAGGGAGCATTGTTGAATTCAGGGAGGCCGATCCGGACAGGATCCGGCAGCGGGACGTCTTCTATGTAAAACCATTTCGAGGGCCAGTCTTCGGATGCCTTCTTTGGGGTTCCGGACAGATAGCCGGTCCCGGCGATGCGCCATACTTCGGCTCCGCCCACTTGATACATAGACTCCTTCTTGGAACGGGGCACAAGGCAAAATAGCTCCCTCCACAGTCCGAAATGGGCTTCAACACCCAAGAACAACTCGCAGAGAGCTATAAAGCCCGCAATATGCACTACTGAGGCAGGCATGAGATGATGTAGCTGGAGGCCGTAGAACTCCAGCAGCCCCCGGAGAAATGGATGGATGGGAAATCTGAGCCCCCTTATTAAATAAGGGACGAGGCACACCCGCTCTCCTTTGGAGGGATTAGGGGCGCTCTCCGCTTGCCCTCTGCCATTATAGACGGCAAGACCAGCTCGAACCGGGATCATATAGGCCGGGGGGAGAAATCCCTTGGTCTAGAGCGTCACTAACTCGCTATGTGGGATGGAGCATATTTCCCAATGTCCAGGCTTAGGGCTGGAAGGGCGGGAGGAGGAGTCGCGACGGCTGGCCATGGTGGAATGGATCTTTGTCGAATGCACTCTGATGAACACTCGCGAAAGGGGGAAGGTGTGGTTTGGATCTAAATCCTCGTCTCTTTAAATAGGTCAACTTGTTTACGCGGCTAGGGGTGTGAATGTAAAAACACTCAGACCTTTCATATTCGTTTGACACGTGGGGAGCGGCCATTATTGGGCGCAGAAGCCCAGGAGCGCAACATCTACAAGAAACCGGACTTTATTCAACAGGTGCATGGAATTTGGAAGAGAACCCGCCTTGCAATGCCGAAGACAATCTGCGCGCCGGACTCATCGTCATTGAAGCCTGGTTCGGGGGCTACTGAGGGAGTCCTGGATTAGGGGGTGTTCGGATAGCCGAACTATACCTTCAGCCGGACTCCTGGACTATGAAGATACAAGATTGAAGACTCCATCCCGTGTCCGGAAGGGACTTTCCTTGGCGTGGAAGGCAAGCTTGGCGATACGGATGTTCAGATCTCCTACCATTGTAATCGACTCTATGTAACCCTGACCCTATCCGGTGTCTATATAAACCGGGGGTTTTTAGTCCGTAGGACAACATACACATCAACAATCATACCATAGGTTAGCTTCTAGGGTTTAGCCTCTCTGATCTCGTGGTAGATCTACTCTTGTACTACCCATATCATCAATATTAATCAAGCAGGACGTAGGGTTTTACCTCCATCGAGAGAGCCCGAACCTGGGTAAAACTTCATATCCCTTGCCTCATGTTACCATCCGGCCTAGACGCACAGTTCGGGACCCCCTACCCGAGATCCGCCAGTTTTGACACCGCCAGTTGCCATTGGCACGTCTTGTCAAAGCAGAGATCGTGTCCCCTTATTACGGGATTCTCATCAATACGGGCGTGGGTAACCCAACCGTGCCGTTTTACAAAACCCTTGGGAGCAGGCGAATTTTGAGGTAAATGGGGTGGCTGATGACCCACAAGTATAGGGGATCTATCGTAGTCCTTTCGATAAGTAAGAGTGTCGAACCCAACGAGGAGCAGAAGGAAATGATAAGCGGTTTTCAGCAAGGTATTCTCTGCAAGCACTGAAATTATAGGTACAGATAGTTTTGTGATAAGATAATTTGTAACGAGCAACAAGTAACAAAAGTAAATAAAGTGCAGCAAGGTGGCCCAATCCTTTTTGTAGCAAAGGACAAGCCTGGATAAATTCATATATAGAGAAAAGCGCTCCCGAGGACACCTAGGAATTATCGTCAAGCTAGGTTTCATCACGATCATATGATTCACGTTCGGTACTTTGATAATTTGGTATGTGGGTGGACTGATGCTTGGGTGCTGTCCTTACTTGGACAAGCATCCCACTTATGATTAACCTCTATTGCAAGCATCCGCAACTACAACAAAAGTATTAAGGTAAACCTAACCATAGCATGAAACATGTGGATCCAAATCAGCCCCTTACGAAGCAACGCATAAACTAGGGTTTAAGCTTCTATCACTCTAGCAACCCATCATCTACTTATTACTTCCCAATGCCTTCCTCTAGGCCCAAATAATGGTGAAGTCTCATGTAGTCGACATTCACATAACACAAATAAAGGAGAGACAACATACATCTCATCAAAATATCAAACGAATACCAAATTCACATGACTGCTAATAGCAAGACTTCTCCCATGTCCTCAGGAACAAACGTAACTACTCACAAAGCATATTCATGTTTGTAATCAGAGGGGTATTAATATGCATATAGGATCTGAACATATGATCTTCCACCAAATAAACCAACTAGCATCAACTACAAGGAGTAATTAACACTACTAGCAACCCACAGGTACCAATCCCAGACTTGGAGACAAGAATTGGATACAAGAGATGAACTAGGGTTTGAGAGGAAATGGTGCTGGTGAAGATGTTGATGGAAATTGACCCCCTCCTGATGAGAGGATTGTTGGTGATGATTTCCCCCTCCCGGAGGGAAGTTTCCCCGACAGAACAGCTCCACCAGAGCCCTAGATTGGTTCCGCCAAGGTTCCGCCTCGTGGCGGCGGAGTCTCATCCCGAAAGCTTGCTTATGATTTTTTCCTCAACGAGGGACTGCATATAGTAGAAGATGGGCATCAGAGGGCCACTAGGGAGCCCACGAGGCAGGGGGGCGCACCCAGGGGGGTAGGAAGCCCCTACCCTCGTGGCTAGGGTGTGGCCCCCCTCTAGAACTTCTTGCGCTTAGTATTTTTTATATATTCTGAAAGAGACTTCCGTGAAGTTTTAGGACTTTTGGAGCTGTGCAGAATAGGTCTCTAATATTTGCTCCTTTTCCAGCCCAGAATCCCAGCTGCCGGCATTCTCCCTCTTGATGTAAATCTGGTAAAATAAGAGAGAATAGGCATAAGTACTGTGACACAATGTGTAATAAGAACCTATAATGCAATAAATATCGATATAAAAGCATGATGCAAAATGGACGTATCAACTCCCCCAAGCTTAGACCTCGCTTGTCCTCAAGCGAAAGCCAAAATCGAAAAATATGTCCACATGTTTAGAGATAGAGGGGTCGATAAAAATAAAATACAAACATGAGGGCATCATGATCATTCTTAGAACAACAACTTATATAATTCTTGTCATATGGTCTCTTATGCTAGAGTAACAATTCAATCACCATTTCAAGTATGAATCATAAACTTCATTGAAAACTAACAAACTATAATATCAGTCATTGGAGCAATTGGAATTTATCATGACATAGGAAAGAGTCAATATAAGAGTTTTTCAGCAAGTCCACATACTCAACTATCATATAGTCTTTCACAATTGCTAACACTCACGCAATACTTATGGGTATGGAGTTTAAATCGGATACAGAGAAAGATAGGGGCTTATAGTTTTGCCTTCCAACATTTTACCTCATGGGTAATGTCAACAATAATAGTTCATGAAAACTCACATCCAATTAGCCATATATACCAGGATCTTTCCAACATGTTGTGCTTGCCAAAAGATAAAATGTAGAAAGGAAGGGTGAAGATCACCATGACTCTTATGCAAGGTAGGAGATAAAAGTAAAAGATAGGCCCTTCACAGAGGGAAGCAGAGGTTGTCATGCACTTTTATGGTTGGATGCACAAAATCTTAATGCGAAAGAACGTCACTTTATATTGCCACTTGTGATATGGACCTTTATTATGCAGTCTGTCGCTTTTATTTCTTCCGTATCACAAGATCGTAAAAAGCTTATTTTCTCCCACACTAATAAGTCATACATATTTAGAGAGCAATTTTTATTGTTTGCACCGATGACACCTTACTTTAAGGATCTTACTCAATCCATGTGTAGATATGGTGGACTCTCATGGCAAAACTGGGTTTAAGGGTGTTTGGAAGCACAAGTAGTATCTCTACTTGGTGCAAAGAATTTAGCTAGCATGAGGGGGAAAGGCAAGCTCAACCCTGTTAGATGATCCATGGCAATATAATTTATCTTAGATGTAAGAAAACATAACCCATTATGTTGTCTTCCTTGTCCAACGTCAACTCTTTAGCATATCATATTTTAAGGAGTGCTCACAATCATAAAAGATGTCCAAGATAGTGTATTTATATGGGAAGACCTCTCTTTCTTTATTACTTCCTATTAATTGCAACTATGACCAAAACTATGTTTGTCAACCCTCAACAACTTTTATTCATCATACTCTTTATATGTGAGCTCATTACTCTCCATAAGATCCTTATGATCTCTTTTATTCCTTTTTATTCTTTTCTCTGTTCTTTTATTCACTCGAGATCATGGCAAAATAAGCAAGCCCTTGACTCAACACTAATCTTTATTTGTATAGCTCACAGACTCGATTACATAGAGGGATCATAAAGCAAAACTCACAACTAGGTCATACTAAAAACTTTATTCTACTAGATCAAGATATTATCGAAAGGACTGAACTAAGAAAAATGGTAAAGGTAAAAGTGATGGTGATACGATACCAGGGCACCTCCCCCAAGCTTGGCAGTTGCCAAGGGGAGTGCCCATACCCATGTGATTATATCTCTTTTGTTGGTGAAGAGGGTGTTGGTTTTGTTGATGGCATAGGCTTCTTCATTAATTTGCGCTTGAGGACAGAGTTTTGATCCCTTAGGTCATCGATCTCCTGCTCAAGGCTTAATATCTTCTTGCATAATTCATGTTTGTTTTCCCGCAAGAGGCGAAAAGGGATAAACTCGATCTTAGGTTTCTTTGCTCTATCAGGGAGGCTTGACTTTTTGAACTCCACATGCATGTCCCCAGGTTGAGGTAATGGGACTTCATCTTCATTTGAACTCGTCTCCTCCTTTCCCCTGGGTCCATAGTCCTCTTCTTCTTCCGTAGTCCAACCACAACGCTCCACGTCCCCATAGACCTTAGGATCTACAAGATAATCATCCACATAGCTTTCTCCTTCCGAATCCTGGGACGATATATTGCTCTAATCTGCAGCAGAAACAGCTCGAAACAAGAACAGGAGATTTTTGTGTGATACTGTGGTCAAAACTTTCGGGCGATTATATAATGAATTTTTACCGACCAAAATACGTATCGTGCAATAAAACAGAGTCCGGAGAGCACATGAGGTGCCCACGAGGCAGGGGGCGTGCCCAGTGGGGTAAGGCGCACCCTCCACCCTCGTGGAGCCCTCGTGTCCTTCCCGGACTGCTTCTTGTTTTTCTATTTTTCTAAATATTCCAGAACGGATAAAAATTGCCATTAGAACTATTTTGGAGTTGGTTTACTTACCGTACCACATACCTATTCCTTTTTGGAGTCTAAAACGTTCCAGAAAGTGTCCCTTATGTATTCCTCTGGGGTTACAGTTTCAATAACATTGGTTTCAACATTTATAGGATTACCTGAGATATAATGTTTGATTCTTTGACCGTTCACCACCTTCGGATTTGTGCCTTCGAAGTTGTTGATTTTTATGGCACCGGAACGATAGACCTCCTCGATAACGTAAGGACCTTCCCATTTAGAGAGAATCTTTCCTGCAAAAAATCTTAAACAAGAGTTGTATAGCAATACATAATCACCTACATTAAACTGACGCTTTTGTATCCTTTTGTCATGCCATCTTTTAACCTTTTCTTTAAACAATTTGGCATTCTCATAGGCTTGGGTTCTCCATTCATCAAGTGAGCTAATGTCAAATAACCTTTTCTCACCGGCAAGTTTGAAATCATAATTGAGCTCTTTGATAGCCCAATAAGCCTTATGTTCTAGTTCGAGAGGTAAGTGACATGCTTTTCCATAAACCATTTTATACGGAGACATACCCATAGGATTTTTATATGCAGTTCTATAGGCCCATAATGCATCATCAAGTTTCTTGGACCAATTCTTTCTAGATCTATTAAAAATCTTTTGCAAAATTAATTTGAGTTATCTATTACTCAATTCTACTTGACCACTAGACTGTGGGTGATAAGGAGATGCAATTCTATGATTAACATCATACTTAGAAAGCATTTTACGGAAAACACCATGAATAAAATGTGAACCACCATCAGTCATTAAATATCCAGGGACTTCAAACCTCGGAAAAATAACTTATTTAAGCATCTTAATAGAGGTGTTATGATTAGCACTACTAGTTGGAATAGCTTCTACCCACTTTGTAACGTAATCAACAACAACTAAAATATGTGTATATCCATTAGAGGCAGGAAATGGTCCCATGTAATCAGAGCCCCAAACATCAAATGGTTCTATAACAAGTGAATAATCCATAGGCATTTCTTGACGTCTACTAATATTACCAATTCTTTGACATTCATCACAAGATAAAACAAACTTACGTGCATCCTTGAAGAGAGTAGGCCAATAAAAACCGGATTGCAATACCTTATGTGCAGTTCTATCTCCAGCGTGGTGTCCTCCATAAGCTTCGGAGTGACACTTGCGTAGGATCTGTTCCTGTTCATGCTCAGGTACACAACGTCTAATAACACCATCTACTCCTTCTTTATAAATGTGTGGGTCATCCCAGAAGTAATGTCGTAAATCATAGAAAAACTTTTTCTTTTACTGGTTTGTGAAACTAGGTGGTATAAACTTAGCAACAATGTAATTAGCATAATCAGCATACCATGGAGCAGTGTGAGAAGCATTTATGACATTTAATCGTTCATCAGGAAAGCTATCATCAATAGGTAGTGGGTCATCAAGAACATTTTCTAACCTAGACAAGTTGTTGGGGTTCTCAGCTCCCTTTCTATCAATAATATGCAGATCAAATTCTTGTAGGAGGAGAACCCATCTAATAAGTCTAGGTTTAGCATCTTTCTTTTCCATAAGATATTTAATAGCAGCATGATCCGTGTGAATAGTTACTTTAGAATCAACAATATAAGGTTTGAACTTATCACAAGCAAATACAACTGCTAAGAATTCTTTTTCAGTTGTAGCATAATTTCTCTGGGCATTGTCTAGAGTTTTACTAGCATATTGAATAACATTTAATTTCTTATCAACTCTTTGCCCTAGAACAGCACCTACATCATAATCACTAGCATCACACATAATTTCAAAAGATAAATTCCAATCAGGTGGCTGAACAATAGGTGCAGAGATCAATGCTTTCTTAATTATTTCAAATGCTTCTACACAATCATCATCAAAGACGAATGGTATATATTTTTGTAATAAATTAGTCAGAGGCCGAGAAATTTTTGAGAAGTCCTTAGTGAACCTCCTATAAAAACCGGCATGACCAAGGAAACTTCTTATACCTTTGATATCCTTGGGACACGACATCTTTTCAATAGCATCAACTTTAGCTTTATCGACTTCAATGCCTCTTTCAGAAATTTTGTGCCCCAAGACAATACCTTCATTAAACATAAAGTGGCAGTTCTCCCAATTCAAGACAAGGTTAGTTTCTTGACATCTCTGCAAAACTCGATCAAGGTTGCTTAAGCAATCATCAAAAGAGGATCCATAAACGGAGAAATCATCCATGAATACCTCACATATCTTTTCACAAAAATCAGAAAATATAGCCATCATGCATCTTTGAAAGGTAGCAGGTGCATTACATAAACCAAAAGGCATACGTCTATAAGCAAAAGTACCGAAAGGGCAAGTAAAAGTGGTCTTAGATTGATCATCGGCTGAAACAGGTATTTGAGAGAAACCAGAATAACCATCTAGAAAGCAAAAATGTGTATGCTTGGATAATCTTTCTAGCATTTGATCAATGAAAGGTAAGGGGTAATGATCCTTTTTAGTAGCCTTATTTAATTTGCAAAAATCAATTACCATCCTATAACCTGTAATAATTCTTTGTGGAATCAATTCATCTTTATCATTAGGAACGACAGTAATACCTCCCTTCTTAGGAACACAATGGACAGGACTTACCCACTGACTATCAGCAACGGGATAAATTATACCTGCCTCAAGGAGCTTTAGTATTTCTTTTCTTACCACTTCTTTCATCTTATGATTCAGTCGTCGTTGGTGATCAATAACTGGTTTGGCATCTTTCTCCAAATTTATTTTGTGTTGACATAGAGTGGGACTAATGCCCTTAAGACCATCAAGAGTATATCCAATAGCAGCATGGTGCTTCTTCAAAGTTTTCAATAATTTTTCTTCCTCCTTCTCTGAAAGGTTAGCACTAATAATAACAGGATATATCTTCTTTTCATCAAGATAAGCATATTTAAGAGTATCAGGCAATGGTTTAAGCTCAAACACGGGATCACCCTTGGGTGGAGGAGGATCCCCTAAGATTTCAACAGGCAAGTTGTGTTTTAGAATAGGTCCCTGTTTAAAGAACACTTCATCTATTTCCCTTCTTTCATTTATAAACATATCATTTTCATGGTCTAGCAAATATTGTTCTAAAGGATCACTAGGAGGTACGACAATAGAAGCAAGACCAATAATTTCATCTTTACTAGGCAATTCCTCTTCATGGTGTTGTCTAGAAAATTTAGAAAAGTTGAACTCATGAGACATATCACCTAAACCAATAGTAATAACATCCTTTTTGTAGTCTATCCTAGCATTAACAATGTTTAAGAAGGGTCTACCAAATATAATAGGACAAAAGCTATCTTGTGGGGAACCAAGAACAAGAAAATCAGCAGGATATTTAGTTTTCCCACACAAGACTTCAACATCTCTAACAATTCCCATTGGTGAAATAGTATCTCTATTGGCAATTTTAATGGTGACATCAATTTCTTCTAAATCAGCAGGTGCAATATCATGCATAGTTTCTTTGTATAAGTCAATAGGTATTGCACTAGCACTAGCACCCATATCACACAAGCCATGATAAAAATGATCTCCTATTTTAACAGAAATAAAAGGCATGCCTACCACAGGTCTATGTTTATCTTTAGCATAAGGTTTAGCAATTCTAGCAGTTTCATCACAGAAATAGATAACATGCCCATCAATATTACCAGCCAAGAGATCCTTAACAATAGCAATATTAGGTTCAACTTTAACTTGCTCAGGAGGTGTATAGGTTCTAATATTGCTTTTAAGAACCACAGTTGAAGCTTTAGCATGATCTTTTATCCTAACAGGAAAAGGTGGTTTCTCAACATAAGCAGTAGGAATAATAGGATCATTATAAGTGACAGTCTTTTATTCAACTTTAATAGGTGCAGCTACTTTTACTTTGATGGGGGGATGATATTTAAACCACTTCTCCTTAGGGAGGTCAACATGAGTAGCAAAAGATTCACAGAAAGAAGCTACTGTCTCAGAGTCAAGTATCCATATTTAGTGCTAAATTTACGGAAAACATCAGTATCCATAAAATATTTAACACAATCAAACTTAGGTGTCATACCTGACTTCTTACCTTCGTCGAGATCCCAATCTTCAGAGTTGCGTTTAATTCTTTCCAATAAATCCCATTTGAATTCAATAGTCTTCATCATAAAAGAGCTAGCACAAGAAGTATCGAGCATGGTGTGGTTGTTATCAGAAAGCTGAGCATAATTTTTTGAATAATCATTTCTCTTGAGAGCTCATGATTAGGGCATGAACATTGATTTAAGCCTCCCCCAAGCTTGAGCGATGCTTTCTCCTTCATGAGGCCAAAAATTATATATATAATTACAATCACGATGAACAAGATGCATAGGATAAAACTTCTGATGAAATTCCAATTTCAATCATTTGTAGTTCCATGATCCCATATCATCACATAGCCTATACCATGTCAATGCGTCTCCCTCCAAAAATAAAGGGAAGACCTTCTTCTTGATAACATCATCGGGCATACCTGCAAGCTTAAATAATCCACAAACTTTATCCACATATATTAGGTGCTCATCAGGATGTAATGTTCCATCTCCTGCAAAAGGATTAGCTAGCAGTTTTTCTATCATACCCGAAGGAATTCCAAAGCAGACATTTTCATTTTCAATAGGTTTAGTAGGTTGAGGAGCAACTCTTTGCTCTACTGGTCAGGGTGAAGATACCCCGAACAAACCCCTCAGAGGATTACTTTCCATAGTAACAAGTGACAGTAAATTTCAGCACACTATATAAATTTTTCCATACCAAATTCCACCTATCAAAGGCGCTTCACTCCCTGGCAACGGCGCCAGAAAATAGTCTTGATGACCCACAAGTATAGGGGATCTATCGCAGTCCTTTCGTTAAGTAAGAGTGTCGAACCCAACGAGGAGCAGAAGGAAATGATAAGCTGTTTTCAGCAAGGTATTCTCTGCAAGCACTGAAATTATAGGTAACAGATAGTTTTGTGATAAGATAATTTGTGACGAGCAATAAGTAACAAAAGTAAATAAAGTGCAGCAAGGTGGCCCAATCCTTTTTGTATCAAAGGACAAGCCTGGACAAATTCTTATATAGAGAAAAGCGCTCCCGAGGACACATGGGAATTATCGTCAAGCTAGGTTTCATCACGATCATATGATTCGCGTTCGGTACTTTGATAATTTGGTATGTGGGTGGACCAGTGCTTGGGTGCTGCCCTTACTTGGACAAGCATCCCACTTATGATTAACCTCTATTGCAAGCATCCGCAACTACAACAAAAGTATTAAGGTAAACCTAACCATAGCATGAAACATGTGGATCTAAATCAGCCCCTTACGAAGCAACGCATAAACTAGTGTTTAAGCTTCTGTCACTCTAGCAACCCATCATCTACTTATTACTTCCCAATGCCTTCCTCTAGGCCCAAATAATGGTGAAGTGTCATGTAGTCTACGTTCACATAACACCATTAGAGGAGAGACAACATACATCTCATCAAAATATCAAACGAATACCAAATTCACATGACTACTAATAGCAAGACTTGTCCCATGTCCTTAGGAACAAACGTAACTACTCACAAAGCATATTCATGTTCATAATCAGAGGGGTATTAATGTGCATATAGGATCTGAACATATGATCTTCCACCAAATAAACCAACTAGCATCAACTACAAGGAGTAATTAACACTACTAGCAACCCACAGGTACCAATCCCAGACTTGGAGATAAGAATTGGATACAAGAGATGAACTAGGGTTTGAGAGGATATGGTGCTAGTGAAGATGTTGATGGAGATTGACCCCCTCCCGATGAGAGGATCGTTGGTGATGATTTCCCCCTCCCGGAGGGAAGTTTCCCCGGTAGAACAGCTCCACCAGAGCCCTAGATTGGTTCCGCCTCATGGCGGCGGAGTCTCGTCCCGAAAGCTTGCTTATGATTTTTTCCTCAATGAAGGACTCCATATAGTAGAAGATGGGCATTGGAGGGCCACTATGGGTCCCACGAGGCAGGGGGGCGCGCCCAGGAGGGTAGGGCGCGCCCACACCCTCATGGCTAGGGTGTGCCCCCCTCTGAAACTTCTTGTGCTCAATATTTTTTATATATTCTGAAAATGACTTCTGTGAAGGTTCATGACTTTTGGAGCTGTGCAGAATAGGTCTCTAATATTTGCTCCTTTTCCATCCCAGAATCCCAGCTGCCGGCATTCTCCCTCTTTATGTAAATCTTGTAAAATAAGAGAGAATAGGCATAAGTATTGTGACACAATGTGTAATAACAACCCATAATGAAATAAATATCGATATAAAAGAATGATGCAAAATGGACGTATCAGTGGCGTTCAATATTCACTGCCCTTATAAGGACATAAGATTCCCCCTTCTTCCCTACGCCTTCTTCCTGCCTTTCCAGTCTTGAGCTCCAGCACCCAAGTTCTCATCCGTTCCCCACTCGAGAAAGCACTCAACCATGTCCGGATCCGGAGGTCAAGGCAAGTGGATGGCTTCCTCCGTCAAGGAGGAGGACATCGCCGGGCTTCGGGCGGCCGGGTACCTGGAGAAGGAAATCGCCCACCGTCTTCCAGCCCAACGACAAATCATTCCCACGCCGAAGCCCGACGAGAGGGTAGTGTTTCTCCCCCACTTCCTTCGCAGGCTAGGGTTTCCACTCCACCCCTTCGTCCGCGGGATAATGTTCTACTATGGGACATACTTCCATGATCTATCCCCGAACTCCTTCCTCAATATCTCGGCGTTTATCATCATGTGCGAAGCCTTCCTCCGCATCCAACCCCACTTCGGGTTGTGGCTCAAAACCTTTAACGTGAATCCCAAGGTGGTGGATGGATAGCACGCAGAGTGCGGGGGCGCCATGGTGAGCAAGCTCAGCAATGTTTCTTGGCCAAAAGGCACATTCGTGGAGTCTGTCAAGGAATGGCAAAAACAATGGTTCTACATCACTGAACCCCGCGGTGCCACCTAGGCCGCGACTGCCGCATTCAACTCCGGCGCTCCCGTGCGACTCACTTCCTGGGTCGAGAAGGGCCCGAACTGGCGTTCGTTAGACGAGCTGACTGCGTTGCAAACACGCATTCAAAGCATGATCAATAAGGACATCAAGCTTGTCGACGTAATCCAAGTGATGCTGGTGCGCCGGATCCTCCCCTGTCAAAGCCGAAGCCGCCCTCTATGGGATTTCAACCCGAAAAAGCACCACACCTTGGAAAGGCTCTTCGAAACAGATCATGAAGATGCCTGGAAGTTGCTCTTCAAGGGTAACAAGATGCCGCCGGCCACAGATTCGGACCATGGCCACGACAAAAATCTCCTCCCCAACGAGGTATGCTATTTTCAACACATCCCCTACTTGCTTGTTTCAAGGGTGACATCTAAGCTTTTATTATCATTGCTTTTTTGGTACTGGTTGAAGAAGGCGAAGCAGATCCGGTGTCCGGCTCCCGTGCCTGAAGAACCAATCATCCCACGTTTAGCGAAGATGTTGGAGCCGACGCCTTATAAGGCTCTAGAAAAGAAGGCCACAGGAAAGGCCAAGGGGGTCCAGAGTGGACCCCGCCGCCGGGGTGCTTCGGACGCGACGTCCGAAGATAAGACCCGCTCCTCCGCCGCCGAAGATGGCGACAATGAAGAGGAGGAGAAGAACAACCCTCCCCTAGAGGAGGGTAGGAAGAAGAGGACGACCTCGGTGAATCTGGAGGCGGAGACATCCAAGAAAGGGAAGAGCTCCCTTGCGGATAACACCGGGTGGGACGCCGACAGTAGTCCGGAGAGGCGACTCCGCACTAAGCCTCAGGCCACATTGTAAGTGCACAAACCCATATCCGCTCATGAACAAAGTCTTTCCTCTTCGTTGTATTGAGATGATTGGTTACATTTTATTGTAGTCCGGCCCACAACAGCTCCCCGCGATCCTCGTCAGGAGGCTCGCTGGATTCCAAGGCGATGGCCAGCGATTCGCTGCCAGCCACTCACTCCCCCAAGGCCAAGGATGATGCGGAGGTGCTGTCCCGAAGGACGGTTCCAGGCGGGGGAGAGGCTCAGGAGGCACCAGAAGGCGAAAATTTCGTCGCCGGACACCAAGGGGAATCAATTCCCATGGAGGCTAGTGGGGAGGGTCGAACTCAGTTCGATCCTCAGCCGGACTCAATTCCGGAGACGAAGACTGCTCCGGAATCCGGCACGCGACCTCCTTCGGAAGAAGGGGGATGCCCGTTCCCCCGGTGACCCCTGTCCAACCAGGGGCACCGGATAATCTGCTGGAAGCGCTGCGAGGCGCTTCCATTGTGGATGAGCATCGTGTCCTCATGGGCACTGTAATTGAAAGGGTTCAGTCCGCTAAGAGCGGACTAACCGAAGCCTGTAGCAGCCTGTTAACAGGTTTTGAGGTAAGTGGCGCAAAAAAGGAGAAAATCCCAATATAGACAGTATCCCCTAAGACACTGTCCGGTGTTCGAAAAGAAAAAAACTGGACAAAGGATCAATCTCCTATTGCAGGAAACTAATGAAATCTGTCTGAAATGTATGCGCAGGCGTCGCTGTTGGCTGCGGCCTCGCATACAGCCGAAGTCTCTAGACTGAAGCAGAAACTAGTGGAGGCCGAGGAGGAGCTGGGCCGGGTGAAGAGGCAGCTCCAGGAAAAACAAGGTAAGTAATAACCTGTTATGGATCCGAAAAAGGTGGAAAATGATATGCAATGATCAAAATACCATGATGTGAACAGAGGTGACGACCGAGGTCGAGGCCCTGAAAGCGGCCCTGGTCGAAGCCGAAGGGAAGGCTGTCAAGGAGCAAGCCACCCGTAAGAGGCTCAAGGCCCGGGTCAACGAAGTCCAACAAGAGCTCCAGGACGTGGTGAGGAAGTGCGAGACCTTGGAGCACAATGCGTCAGCTCAAGAGGCCGAACTTGTCAAGGCTCGTAAGAGTGCGGAAGCGGCCCAGATTGAAGCCCAGGACGGCCTCCATGAGATCCAGGAGGCCAGGAAGATCACGGCGGGTAAGGCATTCAATATGCAAAGCAGGAGTCTGAAGAGGAAATATCTTTTACTAACCCGAATTCGGAGTTCTCCAGGGGCCTTTGCTGATTTCCCATGCAGTATGACCGACGCTGCGGAGTTCTTCCAAGCCAAAGAAGGGAGCTCCATGGAGAAGTGTTCTGGACGCAATATTGTGCGCCAGAAAATCCGGTACCCTTCAGCGATCAGCTGAAACAGCTGGTCGAGCTGCACAAGATGGCCGAACTGGCCATGAAGGATATGATAATCCGGCTATGGCCAGCCGAAGCTATTCCCAACAGCTACTTTGGCCTCGTGAAGAAGCTGGTGGATGCCTGTCCTTGGCTGGATGTCATCAAGCGGTCCGTCTGCATCGAGGGTGCGCGTCTGGCCTTCTCTTATTGCAAGGTCTGGTGGGCGAAGCTGGACGCTGCCAAGCTAGCGACCGGAGGACCGCTGGAGGGAAAGGAGCACTGCACACGTGAGCGATGCTTCGGCGATGTTTTAGAGCGGTCCTGCATTGTTGCGGATCACTGTTCGAAAGACATTATGTTTGAATGAATGTACTCGAGCTCCCTCTGCCTTCTATAAAACAAGTTGTTTATGCAATATAATGCTTGTTATGTTTTTAATTTTTTACTTCCTATGCGACCGTGTTGTATGAAATCTGAGGGTTAACCAGTCGTCGGCTTCTGTCCCCTCATAGGTAGTACGGGGGTGTTCGGGATGGAATCTAAACAATCTTGATCCAATTAGATGGTCCTTGAAGGAGTTGTTTAGCGCAACGAACCAGGAAACCAGACTATGCAGCTGTAACACCCTCACTTAGCCATAGGAGTGCGACAATAAAAACATGGGCGCAACCCCTAGTATCCGAACTAGAGTGCTATAGGCATCTGATCGGGAAGTACCAATCCTTCGCGTAATGCAAAAGAAATCTCCAACGATTTGCAACCTCCGAACAGCTGACCGGCTCTCGCCGCATCATGACAGTCAGTTTTCGGCTTTCTCTACTGAGGTGCTCCTTTGGATAAACCAATGCACAATCACAGTAGTTCTCCCTTTACTACCTTAGCCGATATAGCGTAATGTAAGGTAGCAAGCACAGGAGCCAGTCAACCCAACTATTGACCAAAGACATGATTCGGAGCCAATGCATATAATGCTAAATTCGGGGTGCCGAACTATACTTATAAAAAGCGTTCGGACTTTTGTTGCCATAGTGTGGGGTGGTATGCAGACCCTGGCGAACATGAAAATGTACCAAATTGTACGGGTGCTGCCTGGTAGGATTATCCACATGGGAGCTAAGAGAAAGAAAAAGGAAAGAAAACAGAAAAAATACAAAGGTGAAAAGCTGGAGTCCTACAGCTCCAGCTGCAAACTATTCTCATTGTAATTTAATTAGTACGTCAAAGTGCATTGATACAGGTAGTGCAATAAGCAACAAGCTATTTGACATGCTGAAACCAAGGGAGAGCTGCATATGGGTCCTGAAAAATAGGTAGAGTTGTCGTTAACAGAATCACCTAAAAAGTCCCCCGTATGTCTGCGTTTCTCGACGTCTTGGTGTGTTTATCCTTCAAGAGGACCAATGACCAGACCACCAGATGGTGCCTGTGGGATTGAGACCTGCAAAGGAAACAAGTAAAAGTGAAAGTATGTGTGTGTCCGATGTTGGTTGAGCCGTACTATGGACCACAAGGTAGCTATGCCTCCGTCGATGCCCATGGGATTTTGAGTGCGTAGTTATGTATGCGCGGCACAAATGCCACCACTTGATCAGAACTGTGACGGAGGCCGGATTGCTAGTCAAGCTCCTGACGAGCCAAGCTCTCCTGCTGCAGAGTAGTTCGCACCCTCTTATCAGTGTCCGTGGGCTCGAGAGCCGAATTAAGGTTCTGCTTGAGAAGGCCGCTCTGTACTTCTGCTGCTAAGGCAGCTGTTTGCTCTTCTGTACGGAGGGAGCGTTCCGTATTTCCGTTGACTGTTATAACGCCGCGTGGACCGGGCATCTTGAGCTTGAGATAAGCATAGTGTGGTACTGCATTGAATCGAGCAAACGCAGTTCGTCCGAGCAGTGCGTGATAGCCGCTGCGGAATGGGACGATATCGAAGAGTAACTCCTCGCTTCGGAAGTTGTCCGGAGATCCGAAGACAACCTCTAGTGTGATTGAGCCCGTACAGTGGGCCTCTACACTTGGTATGACTCCTTTGAAGGTAGTCCTGGTGGGCTTGATCCAAGATGGGTTAATGCCCATTTTCTCACTGTATCCTGATGGAGCAGATTGAGGCTACTACCTCCGTCCATAAGGATGCGAGTCAAGTGGAACCCATCAATTATTGGGTCTAGGACAAGTGCGGCTGAGCCACCGTGACTGATACTGGTCAGATGATCCCGGCGATCAAACGTGATCGGGCATGACGACCATGGATTAAATTTTGGGGCGACTGGCTCTATCGCGTAGACGTCCCTGAGCGCACGCTTGCGCTCCCTCTTGGGGATGTGGATAGTGTTTATCATATCCATCGTTTTGACCCGAGGGGGAAATTTCTTCTGCCCACCTATGTTCGGTTGCTGGGGCTCTTCGTCATCATCCTCGCTTTGCGATCCCTTTTCCCTGTTCTTGGCGTTTAATTTGCCGGCCTGTTTAAAAACCCAGCAATCTCTATTTGTATGATTGGGTGGTTTGTCTGGGGTGCCATGAATCTGGCACGGACAATCAAGTATGCGGTCCAAGCTGGATGGGCCTGAATTGTTCTTTTGGAACGGCTTCGTCCGCTGACCGGACTTAGAGCCCCTGAATCCGGCATTGACTGCAGTGTCCTCGGTGTTATCACTGTTGTTTCGACATTTGTATCTATTGTGTTGAGACTTGTCTTTGCTAGTTTTAGCTTCAGGGGTGCCGGCGTCGCTTGCCTTGCTTTTGCTACGGGCCAATCAATTGTCCTCGCCCGCACAAAAGCGGGTCATGAGTGCCGTGAGGGCTGCCATGGATTTTGGCTTTTCTTGGCCAAGGTGGCGAGCGAGCCATTCATCGCGGATGCTGTGTTTGAAGGCTGCTAGGGCTTCAGCATCTAGACAATCGACGATTTGGTTATTTTTAGTTAAGAACCTAGTCCAGAATTTCCTGGCGGACTCTCCGGGCTGTTGAACTATATGGCTTAAGTCATCAGCGTCCGGGGGTCGAACGTATGTACCTTGGAAGTTATCGAGGAAGGCCTCTTCCAAGTCCTCCCAGCTGCCAATAGAATTTACAGGTAGACTGTTGAGCCAGTGCCAAGCTGGCCCCTTGAGTTTTAAAGGGAGGTATTTGATGGCGTGGAGGTCATCACCACGGGCCATATGAATGTGGAGAATAAAGTCTTCGATCCACACCATGGGGTCCGTGGTTCCATCGTATGATTCTATATTCACGGGTTTGAACCCTTCTGGGAATTCATGATCCAGGACCTCATCGGTGAAGCAATGAGGGTGTGCAGCGCCTCTATATCGGGTCGTATCGTGACGTAGCTCTGATGGGGTCCGTCTGCGGTTTTCAGCCTGCGCATGACTAAGTTTGTCACGTCCGAATAGGTGTCCATCGTCGCGTGTCGATCCACGTCCTCGCGATCCGTAGATTGATCTAGTATGTCCTGCTTTATTGTTCAGGCTTTGCCGGAGGTCATATGTATGACCATGGGCTAATTTACCTCTACCTATGCGATGAGGTGGGGCTGGCTGGTGTTTGGCGTGATTTTCCATTTTTTCCCGACCACGTGGTGGTCGGTGAGCCACTTTGTACAATGGAGGTATGTATTCCGGCGCCTCCTCGTCAAACAAAGGTAGCAATTTGCGCTTTGGGTAGCTTTTGGTTGGGCGCTTGAGGCCGTACTCTTCGGCTGCTAGGACATCAGTCAATTTATCATTGAGCAGATCTTGGTCAGCTTGAAGCTGCTGCTGCTTCTTTTTCAGGCTCCTTGCAGTGGCAATTAGCTGGCGCTTGAAGCGCTCCTGCTCAAGAGGTTCCTCGGGCATGATGAAATCGTCGGTGGCGAGGCTCACCTCATCCTCGGAGAGCGGAAGATAACTTCCGTCCTCTGAGTCTTCGTGCGTGGCCTGCTTACAAGGGCTATCCTTCCCATCTTCCCGTTCATCTTGTTCATTAGCTATTTCAACGGGGTCTTCATTGTCTTCGGCACCCTCCGGAGTGTTGTCTTCTCCTGTGCTGGTGTTGCTGTCTTTACTGCGGCATGACTTAGAGCGGCGCCTCTGACATTGGCGCTTGGATTGTATTTCGGAGGGTTTGTCCTCACCTGGATCTTCTTTGTCATCGCCGCTATTCTCCTTTGGTGCATCCACCATGTATACATCATATGAGGAAGTGGCCGTACAACATCCGGTGAGCGGCGGGTTCTGGGCCTCTTCTTCTCCGGCATCGTCGTCCATACCGTCGATGTCCTCGGAGTCGTAATCAAATTCGTCAGTCAAATCCTTGACCGTGGCTATGAAGTGGGTGGCGGGTGGGAAGCAAAATTCGCCACCGTCAGCCCCTAGTTCAAGCCGGATATAGTTCGGCTGTGAGTCCTCCACCAAGGACAGGTTTTTTAATGAGCCAAATATAGTTCGGCTGTGGCTCCAACGCCGTGGAATCTGTGGCCTCCGTGGTGGAGTTGATCCTCCCGTCCTTGGATGGCGTAGCTTGCTCCGGATCTAGGGCCAGAGCGGTTACAGGAGCAATCTCCTAGATGCGGCCAGATGACAGATTTAGGTCATGATCATCAGGGTGAACGGGAGCAGCTACCACGGTCTCGAATCCGACGAAGATCAAGTCTCCATGGATGTCCGCAACGTAGTTCGAGCTCCCAAATCTGACCTGATGGCTAGGGGCGTAGCTTTCGATCTGCTCTAGATGGCCAAACGAGTTGGCCGCAGTGCGAAGCCGCCGAACACGAAGATCTGTCAGGGAAGGAAAGTTTCTCTTTGGACAGCGTCTTTGCATCATTGACGATTGAAGGGGCCATCAAACCTTTTAGCGACCGCATAGAGGAACTCTCAATGAAAGCACCAATGTCGATGTCAAAACCGGCGGATCTCGGGTAGGGGGTCCCGAACTATGCATCTAAGGTCGATGGTAACAGGAGACAAGGGACACGATGTTTTACCCAGGTTCGGGCACTCTCTATGGAGGTAATACCCTATGTCCTGCTTGATTGATATTGATGAATATGAGTGTTACAAGAGTTGATCTACCTCGAGATCGTAATGGCTAAACCCTAGAGGTTTAGCGTGTATGGCTATGATAATGAGTCTCCCCTATCCGGATTAAGTCCTCCGGTTTATATAGACACCGGGAGGATCTAGGGTTAGTTACAAAGAAAGGAATCTACATATTCGATGCCAAGCTTGCCTTCCACGCCAAGGAGAGTCCTATATGGACACGGGTACAATCTTCGGTCTTCGTATCTTCACAGCCCATCAGTCCGACCCATGGCTAACAGGCCGGACGCCCGAGGACCCCTTAGTCCAGGACTCCCTCACCCTGCTCGCCGCATCCTGGATCTGATTCGTGCGTGCTGACCACCATCTCCAGCACAACCCCTCCAATTCGTCTGGTGGGATCTGCCTGGTGGTGTCAAACGCTGGATCACCACAGTACGGGGGCCGCAGTACAGGCGTGAGCGACTCCGAGCCCCGCGCACCTTCCGCCGCCCTGCGCCGCCCGAGATCCATGCGGGATCTGGCTCTCCGGGGCCGGACGAATTCAAAATCCCACAGATCTGAGTGGGGAGAGTTGTGCAACCGCGAGGGTTGTGTTTGGCATAATACTACCTAGCTAGGTGGGGGGGGCTATTGGGAGGTGGTGGGAGACACCCGCCGGGGGGAGGTCGCCGGTGAGGCCGGCGAGGCCGCCGGGGGGTGGGGAGCGGGGAGCGTGCAGATTCCCTCTACTATTTCTAAAATATTTTCATATGTTTTTTACTTTTTGTTGAATTGTTAATTTTTTCATATAGGGTACATATGTACCCATGAAACAAATGTTCCCCTCCGGTTGGTTTGCATGTATAGAAGAGAGGAGATAAAACAACTATCGACGTGGGTCTATCATAAGCGTTGGGTTTTCATCTAAGGATAGGCATGCACGTGCTGCGATTCTCCTTATAATGTATATTTTTACTATGAAAATGAATATATTCAATTCCAGATATACATAAAAGCAAATCTAATCCCCGAAACGTTTTCTAGCGTTTCGAGTGGACTGGTGGCGCTCGGGCGACTCTATTTCCCAAGGCGCGATCATGAGATTCCGGCCGCGATCTCCTGCCATAGGCTCTACTCCTATCTACCGCTCTTGGTTTTTTCGATAAAGGACATTTCATTGAATTGATTTATCAAGGCGATACAACCGCATCTAAAGAACGTCCGACCTCTACATAACATGATGCATATAGCCAACAAGTCCAAATGACCAAAAAATAAACATAGATTTGCAGCAAAAATAAATCAATCCAGCCTAGGGTGGGGCAGATCCTATACAGATATTACACCACCATCCATGGAGGGAGAAAACCTCCCTAGCCGTACGCTCCAGTCGTGTAGACGACATCATAAAAAGGTCTCTGTCCTCCGACTTCTGCAGGATAGACCAAGTACGGAGCCCTCGCATACATGCATGAATAACCTACACAGGAGAAGAACCACAAATATTATTAAAAACCACATCATTCTTGGTAAGCCACAATGCCCAGCATAAGGCAGTCGCCCCCACAAGAATATGTGTAGAATTTTTTTATCAATACCCCGCAACCAATTGCCAACATGTTACGTGCACTACGTGGGGCGTATAGATTTGAAGCTACTTGAACAATGACCCATTTTGCACGAGCAAATATACACTAAAAAATTAAGTGTTTAATAGACTCGTCATGTTGGCAAAAGACACATGTCTTGCTACCTTGCCAGTTATGTCGTGCCAGATTATCTCTAGTTAAGATGACCCCTCTGCTTAAAAATCAGAGGAATATCTTCACTCTTAGAGGTATTTATAGCTTTCACAATTTTTTCTTATCAACGGGAACATCAATATGAGTCACGAGGGTCTTGGTTAGTGTGTTCAGGGTGATCACGGGCGTCCTAGTGAGCCTGCCTAGGGACACACGGGACTGATGAGGTAGAAGTCAAGGGGGATCGGTTGCCATGGCTAGTGTTGGGGAACGTAGCATGCAATTTCAAAAAAAATTCCTACGATCACGCAAGATCTATCTCGGAGATGCATAGAAACGAGAGGGGGGAGAGTGTGTCCACATACCCTCGTAGATCGAAAGCGAAAGCGTTAGGTTAACGTGGTTGATGTAGTTGAACGTATTTCCGATCCAACCGATCAAGTACTGAACGTATGGCACCACCGAGTTCAGCACACATTCAGCTCGAATACGTCCCTCTAACTCTTGATCCAGCAAAGTGTCGAGGGAGAGTTTCGTCAGCACAACGGCATGGTGATGGTGATCACTACAAGAAATAAGTCAACTTGTGACCCTCACTATTGGCCGCTGAAAGGTCATAGTTTTTCATTTGCGACCTTTTTGTGACCAAAAACAGAAGGTCAAAAGCTGGCGGTCGTAAACTGAAATTAACGACCTTCTCTGTGAGAAGGTTATAGACGTTTACAACCAAAACAGAAGGTCGTTGAACCCATGACCTTTTGTTTTGGTCACTGGCTATCTGCCGAGGCCACGTCGGATCCGACGTGGCAATCTGACATGGCAAAATTGCGACCAATTGAAAAGGTCGTTGATAAGATTCAGCCCGGTCCGATTAGGTGTTTTACATGGGCCGAGCCCAAGAATTCAGCCTTTCTATATTTTTTCCTATTAATTTTTGGTTGACTTCATGGACCAAGCCCAACATTGCAGCCTTTTTATTTCTAGGGTGTGATCCTTTTTTAGACCAATTCTTTTTTGGGTCACATCTATTTCTCAATTGGGCCTCAGCCTTTTTACAGTCCATTTCCTTAATTTTTAGTTTTTTCCCTATGAATATTATTTGGAAAATGCCCATTTTAGATGCCAAATACTATTAGGTCCCACTTGTCAGGTTCTAATTAAAGACAAACCAGGTTTCAATTTCCACACAATTATTTCAGTCAGAACAACAAAGAAATGAAAATTTTCAAACCACATGCCAATTTTGGCTAAGAGCACAATCTTTACATAATTCATTTCACCATTACATGTGATACTATCACAACATATAACTACTACAACTATACTCCTGACTTTTTCACTTTCACTTTCAGGCTAGAGCTTCTTAAGTGAGAGGAAACACCATTTCTGGATATGTTTGTACAGGCTAAACGAAGGCACCTACCAAAAAATCAAAAGAGTTAGAAACAAAATAAAAACAAATATAGAAAGGAGCTAGGGACTAAATCATGAAGCATCTCTACATATTCATTTTCAGAATGAGACATGTCATATGATTGCAATTTGGTACCAGAAATGACATCAAGAAATGCAAACAGATTTATGCACATAGAATCATGTTGTATCTCAGTTGTAAGAATACAAATTAACGAACAGACTCATGCACAAAAGCTTTTGATCAAGCAAACAGCTAATTTATGCTCAAGTATCAATGGCACGTATGCTGAAGAGCAATGGTATGAACAATAATATCATTAGTATTAGCTCTGATGTGCATTTGTTTGTCAATTGCCATTACACAAAATAGGATATAAGGTTTCCTTGGTGCAGAACATACATGTTTGGCAAGGACAGAACTGGTCGACTACGAAATAAATAGGGAAACACAAACAAAGATGGCCCAGTAGGATACGAAGCAACTGGGCATTTTAACTGCTTAAAACCGGTTACGAGTTCGACAAGAAAAATATTAGCAGCGCCATTTCCTAATATAACCGGTGAACCACAATAGAGTGTAATTAATGGCGAGTGCTGGCAGTACTGAATGGAAAACATGCATGGTCTAATCAAAGATCAGCTGCAGCCACGGCATCGATCAACCTTCATTCAGTTGAGAACAACCTTGTAAACTACTGAAATTAAAACATTCTGGAGCAGAAGCTTACTTGAATGGAAAAGAACTCGGTGTTGAGGTTCTGGGAGTTCTACAGGATGTGCACCACTTGCAGCCACATCTCAGGGTTATTTTGTAGATCCCGCAGTAACAGATCAGCGGCGCTCCTCTGAAACAAAGCAGCCCATTTTCAGTCAACATAAACCACAGCAGTAGTAACACAACAGCAGCGCTACACACCCAGACCCATCTACATGCAATAGGTTTCCAGGATGGAGAAGTAGAAACAATTGTTCAGAAAGGAAGCACATTTGACAGAAGTACCAATTTTCAGAGTTTGTATAGCATCATGAACAGACAACTGTAAATCATATGTTACCACACTATAATGCTATCTAGAAAGAAAGATACAAGGTAGGCGCCTATCATTTTGAACATACACACACTAACAAAAACGAAACAAGTAGATTGGAAGGCTTGCTGCACATCCTGTGCAGGGGCATTTTGTAGCAAACAAAATTATTGGATCCATACAAAGTAAAGTAATTAGGCAGCCTTGAGGAACCCAAATCCATGGCTGCTAGATCGAATGAAACAAGGAGGGGAGAGGGGACGGAGGGGAGTTGGGTGGCTGGACGATGGCGCCGTGGATATCGAGGTCCAGGTGGAAGAAGCCCTTGACAGCACTAACTATGGTGGCTGGGTGCGCACCTCCTGCCCCTCCTCCTCGAGTAGGACAAGGCCGACGACTACACTGCCAGGAGAAGGCCCTCCTCTCCTCTCCAGGCGTCGGCCTGGTCGCTTGCCGGCGTGGCCAACCTGCATAGACGAGACAAGAAGGGGTCAGGGGGGAGAGAGAGAACAAGAGAGCAGAGGAAGAGGGGAGGCACAAGCATCATATCAGGTATTGCATAAGTACATGTTATCATATCAGGTATTGCATAAGGACATCTAGGGACATATATAAAGCATCAGATTAATATAAGTTCTTCCATTATCAGAAAAGACCATGAAACAGACATTTTGAAACCAACTAAAATCTAATATAATCAGAATACAAAGTAAACAGACTGTAAACTGAAGGAAATATTATAGTGTGGATAATGAATTTAGATAAAGGGTTGCATTGCATCTCAAATCACATTTCTGTTGGTATATACAAATTTAGAACAGATCATTGTATAAATAACCTAGAGATCTTTTATGCATCAAACAACATAACCATCAAACCAACATAATCTACCCAAACAAGGACAGTCTAACAACAAGTATTTCTACTTGTGATACGAGTGACAGATCAACACTAGCAGTCTAACATCAGTAAGTACAGTACTTGTTAAACAAACGCTGCCCAGAAGGTACCTAGGTTTCAGGTAATCGAAGGCCTTTCATTTGCAGTCCCCAGCTCAGGCAAAACATCAAGCGGGGACTTGATAGGCTCGTCGATGCAGTACTTCCCCACCTGCGCCACATCGGCCACCTCCTGATGGCCTTCCTCCGGAAGCAGCACTTCCCGGTCAGTTTCTTTCACCTGTTGACGGCAACATGCTAGCTTTGCTAAGAAATCACACCAAAAATCGAAGCAAACTATAACTGGGACCAACCAAATTTAGTGTGAAGGTAAGGGAACAAACAAGCAACTCTATTAGCTTCATCAGTAGAACAACTTGAGTTACCATGGTCAAGTTAATGGAGAAACATATTCCTTATGATTAAACTTGTACTATGGATAGGCTAGTAGGCCTTACAAGTGCAAGAAGGATTTCTTAAACCAGGTCAAACTCTCACTGTACATGTTTTGCAATTTACCAGGGACCCATAGAGGAAACCCATTCATCACATGAAGAGACACCCATAAGATTGAACTGTATGCACAAACTATATGGATTCGTACTACCAAATTTAGCAGTTTACGCATACAAGCTAGTGAATTTAACACTAACACACTGCGACATGTGTAAAGTAGGCAACATAAGTTGAGAGCACGTGAGGAGACTCAATCTAAATGAAGCATCTACATGAATCACCAATTCATCTGCTATAGGAAACACCATCAAAGTGGCACATCACAGTCCCATAGCTATCACGGTAGCTCAGTAGAAAATCAAACCCATAGAGTGGTCCGCTATATGATGTTCCGTCTAAATACTCAGCTACCCGAAGAACACTCATCCCGGCAACACGAGGCTGTTCATCCGATCTATGAGCTGGCGCAGCGTGAGCAAGCATCGCCCTACCCGCCTCGAACAACCTAAGTCTCACGGCTGACCACCTCGGCCACAGATCTATGAAATCCACGGGACAATCGAGATGCGCGGAGAGGGAGAGTGGATGGGGTGGGGGAAGAGGGGCTCTTACGGGAGTTGGCCATGGAGATCTCGTTGACCTTGCCCTTGCTGCACTTGAGGACGCTCGAGGCCAGACGCTTCTGCAGCTTCAGCGACACCATCTTCTCCGCTGCTCTCCTCCTCCCTTACCTGCCGTCTGGATTATGGTTGGTGGCGGTGGGAGATGATGGGGAATCAGGAGGATGAAGCGCCGTGCATCAAAGCACGCACGCGCGCGCCGGATCGGGTTGGAGGCGACCGAAACCCTAGCCACCACGGGGTAGGGATTCGGGCTCGCCCTGCCATGGCCATGGCCGCGGGGTAGGGGTTAGGCCTGAGCTGGTAGCTGCTGGGTTGGATCTGGAGGCCAGCGACGGGGCTGGTTGAGAGGAGGTCGCCGCCGGCAGGTGGGATCGGGGAGAGGATTGGATCGAATCACGGGAGCCGGCCCCCGCAGCGACAACCCGCAGGAACAACACGCGGCGACAACCCAGCCCCTGCATGGCAGCGAGGTTAGTCGAGGATGAGGGAGACGAGGGGAGAGTGAGGGCGGCGACGGAGGTGGGTGGCGGTGAGGTTCAGAGGGGTGGGTGGCGGCGACGAGGGGGACGAGGGGGATCTGCATCGGGGAAGAGGGGAGAGGGAGAGAAAGAAAGAAAGAATGGAGGCGGGGCGTGGGTGAAAAATGTCCATGAGGACAGACCTAGGGTTTCGGCTCGGGTGGGTTTGGGCCGTTGGATCCGGAAGCATCCGGTGGCAGTTGATGCGTGATCCGCGTGATATGCTCATGGTCCAATCAGAACGCAGCAAACCATTTGATGACCTTATGACCATATAAATTGGTCGTGATCGATTCAAGATAAAAAAATTCATTCCATTTTTCAGTGCTCAAAATGAGTTTTTTTGTGAAAGTCCTATCAAATATTTGTTCAAATGATATCATATTTTGCACAAGTTTACATCGTGGATTTGCAAACAATATTGACAAAGGGAGTTTTCATTTTCTTTGGAAAAAATCAATTTAATCATTTTTCGAGTCCCCGAATTGAGTTCTTTTTGTGAAGGACCTACCATATATTTGTTGTAAAATCGGAACAAATCAATTTTCTAAAATACTAGGCCATATTTGATGCACAATTGACCAAATGATTGGGTGTCAAAATCCTTGATCCACCTCTCGTGAAGAAGACAAATTCCAGCCGATTTAGCAGGAAGCGGGTCAAATTTGAACTGCAGCGTCCTCATAGTTTGCTCATTATTTTTTCCAAAAATCAATTCTAGGTACATAAGTATCTATTTAATCAGAAAAACATCAATTTTTTTTCAAGATTCAACCACTAGCTAGGAACGGTCAAGCCTGCCGTTTTGACCGCATTTTGAAACGGGCATAAAAAATAAAAAAATAAAAAAATTGGAAAACCTTCGCATTGTGTCATTATATGTGACCAAGTTTCCAAGAAAAATAATAAACTTGTAATACGACAATTATTTTAAAAAGGTGTTCACATAAATGAGCTATCATGCGTGAAGATTCATGGCTTTCAAGCCAAATGATCAATCTTATGGCCACATTCATGGCATAGTTTGTTCAAATGATCTCATATTATGCACAAGGGTGCATCTTGGAATTCAAAACAATTTTGCCTAAGGGAGTTTTCATTTTCTTTGCACGGAAAATTCATTTTCCATTTTTTGAGTGCCCGAAATGAGTTTTTTTGTGTGAAGGAGCTACCATATATTTGTTGCAAAATTGGACCTAATCAATTTTATAAACACTAGGCCATATTTAATGCACAATTAACCAAATGGTTGGGTTTCAAAAGTTTTGATCCACCTCTGGTGAAAAAGATAAATTTCTGCTGATTTAGTAGGAAGCGAGTCAAATTTGAAATGTAGCTACCTTATTGTTTTCTCTTTATTTTTCCAAAAATAATTTCTAGTTACATAAGTATCTATTTAGTTAGATAAACATCAAAAGTTTTCAAAGATTCAACCACTAGCTAGGAACTGACAAGCCCGTCGTTTCGACTGCATTTTGAAACGTGCATAAAAAATTCAAAAAAAAATCAAAAAATTGGAAAACCTTCGCATTGTGTCATTATATGTGACCAAGTTTCCAGGAAAAATAATAAACTTGTAATACAACAATTATTTAAAAAGGTGTTCACGGAAATGAGCTATCATGCATGAAGATTCATGGCTTTCAAGCCAAATGATCAATCTTATGGCCACATTCATGGCATAGTTTGTTCAAATGATCTCATATTGTGCACAAGGGTGCATCTTGGAATTCGAAACAATGTTTCCTAAAGGAGTTTTCATTTTCTTTGCACGGAAAATTCATTTTCCATTATTCGAGTGCCCGAAATGAGTTTTTTTGTGAAGGACCTACCATATATTTGTTGCAAAATTGTACCAAATCATTTTTCTAAAATACTAGGATATATTTAATGCACAATTGACCAAATGGTTGGGTGTCAAATGTTTTGATCCACCTCTGGTGAAAAAGATAAATTTCTGCTGATTAAGTAGGAAGCGAGTCAAATTTGAACTACCTCGTCCTCATAGTTTGCTCTTTATATTTTCGAAAAATTATTTCTAGGTACATAAGTATCTATTTAATCAGAGAAACACCAAATTTTTTCCAAGATTCAACCACTATCTAGGAATGGTCAAGCCCACCGTTTTGACCGCATTTTGAAACGGGCATACAAAATTCAAAAAAAATCAAAAAATTGGAAAACCTTTGCATTGTATCATTATATGTGACCAAGTTTCCACGAAAAATAATAAACTTGTAATACGTCAATTATTTTAAGAAGGTGTTCACAGAAATGAGATATCATGCATGAAGATTCATGGCTTTCAAGCCAAATGATCAATCTTATGGCCACATTCATGGCATAGTTTGTTCAAATGATCTCATATTGTGCACAAGGGTGCATCTTGGAATTCCAAACAATGTTGCCTAAGGGAGTTTTCATTTTCTTTGCACGGAAAATTCATTTTCCATTTTTTGAGTGCCCGAAATGAGTTTTTTTGTGAAGGACCTACCATATATTTGTTGCAAAACTGTACCAAATCATTTTTATAAAATACTAGGACATATTTAATGCACAATTGACCAAATGGTTGGGTGTCAAAAGTTTTGATCCACCTCTGGTGAAAAAGACAAATTTCCGCTGATTCAGTAGGAAGCGAGTCAAATTTGAACTGCATCGTCCTCATAGTTCGCTCTTTATTTTTTCCAAAAACCATTTCTAGGTACATAAGTATCTATTTAATCAGAGAAACATCAAAAGTTTTCCAAGATTCAACCACTAGCTAGGAACGGTCAAGCTCGCCGTTTTAACCGCATTTTGAAACGGGCATAAAAAATTAAAAAATTGGAAAACCTTCGCATTGTGTCATTATATGTCACCAACTTTCCAGGAAAAATAATAAACTTGTAATACGGTAATTATTTTAAAAAGGTGTTCACAGAAATGAGCTATCATGCATGAAGATTCATGGCTTTCAAGCCAAATGATTAATCTTATGGCCACATTCATGGCATAATTTGTTCAAATGATCTCATATTGTGCAGAAGGGTGTATCTTGTAATTCCAAAAAATGTTGCCTAAAAGAGTTTTTATTTTCTTTGCACGAAAAATTCATTTTCCATTTTTCGAGTGCCCAAAATGAGTTTTTTTTGTGAAGGACTTACCATATATTTGTTGCAAAATTGTACCAAATCATTTTTCTAAAATACTAGGACATATTTAATACACAATTGACCAAATGGTTCGGTGTCAAAAGTTTTGATCCACATCTGGTGAAAAAGACAAATTTCCACTGATTCAGGAGGAAGCGGGTCAAATTTGAACTGCAGCGTCCTCATAGTTTGCTCTTTATTTTTTCCAAAAATCATTTCTAGGTTCATAAGTATCTATTTAATCAGAGAAACATCAAACGTTTTCCAAGATTCAACCACTAGCTAGGAACGGTCAAGCCCGCCGTTTTGGCCGCATTTTGAAACGGGCATAAAAAATTCAAAAAAATTCAAAAAATTGGAAAACCTTCTCATTGTGTCACTATATGTGACCAAGTTTCCAGGAAAAATAATAAACTTGTAATACGACAATTATTTTAAAAAGGTGTTCATAGAAATGAGCTGTCATGCGTGAAGATTCATGGCTTTCAAGCCAAATGATCAATCTTATGGCCACATTCATGGCATAGTTTGTTCAAATGATCTCATATTGTGCACAAGGGTGCATCTTGGAATTCTAAACAATGTTGCCTAAGGGAGTTTTCATTTTCTTTGCATGGAAAATTCATTTTCCATTTTTTGAGTACCCGAAATGAGTTTTTTTTGTGAAGGACCTACCACATATTTGTTGCAAAATTGGACCTAATCAATTTTATAAAATACTAGGCCATATTTAATGCACAATTGAAAAAATGGTTGGATTTCAAAAGTTTTGATCCACCTCTGGTGAAAAAGACAAATTTCCGCCGATTCAGCAGGAAGCGCGTCAAATTTGAACTGCGGCTACCTTATTGTTTGCTCTTTATTTTATTCCAAAAATCATTTATAGTTACATAAGTATCTATTTAAGCATAAATACATGGTTTGGTGGCGATACGTCGATGTTTGTATGGTGGCCCAGGGCCCCAAATCCAAAACACGTAAACTCGCATGCCTGCCGCGTGGTCACCGCGTGACCTTGGCGTTGACATGCGTTCTGGGAGGCCCAGGCATGTCTAGTGGGTTGTGCACTCCCCATGTAGGTTCTAGGAAGAAAATTACAACATAAGAATCTCACGAGGAGACCGACCTATGCTCAAAGATGAATTAGCAGCCAAGTGTTTGATTAGCGGTACGGGAAATGCACATGGCCAATGGGCGTGAGTTTTGGCTGAGGATGATCATCTACTAAGAAAAATGTCTTCAAAATTTTTCATCTCAAAAGGAGGATCCTAGGTGGTACTTCCTTTGCAAAGTATCACACTGCACAAAAATATGAATGTTAAAGTTGGGCTCAAAATAATAAATGGATTGAGCTAAAATTTGGTGGAGGATGGTTATTTGGGCATAGGAAAGCACTGTAGAAAATTGATACCATTTGGATATATAAAAAAGGTACTCCCTTCACAATGCTTCTAGGTGACAAAAACTTTGGAAATTTGCCGAGGAAGATTTTCTAGGAAAATGGAGCTGAATTTTTTCATGAGGCAATGATTTGGATAGGAAAGAGTGCCCAGAAATTTCGAGGATAATCAACAATATATAAATAGCACTTCCTTCATAAAGTGCTGTTGTGAACAAAATAGGAAAATGAATATTTTTGAAGTAGTTTTGAACTAGGCAAGGAAGGATTTTTACATATTTGATGAAGATATGACCCAAATAATTTATGAGATTGTTTTGGGAATTTTGGGAATGACAGAAATATAGGTTGCTTCACAACCTAGGGTAAAAATTGCCACATGGACATGACACATAGGCAAAACTGATGAGGTGGCGCCTATTCATAGCAACCAACCACAATTTACAAGGTTATGACCATCTATATTGGTCATGATCAGCTAGAAATAAGGCAGCGGACCTGTGCTATCTGCTTTATGACCATTTCGTGTAAGGAAATTACGACCTTTCTGACCAAAATGGTCATTATAGTTTAGGGTTTGGAGCCCCCCCGAACAGCTTTTGACCAATTGGTCTCAAATGGTCATAGATCTATGACCAATTCTTCCAGGGTCACTGACAGAAGGTCACTAGTTGACATATTTCTTGTAGTGGATGGTGATGTGATCCACGTGGGGCTTCGCCTAACCACTACATGAATATGACCGGAGGAGTAAACCATGGAGGAAGACGCCGCACATGGCTTGGAACAATTGGTGTGCTTTGGGGTGTCCCCTGACCACGTATATAAAGGAGGATAGGGAGGAGGCCGACCACAAGGGGCGCACCATGGGGGGGGGTAAACCGACTAGGACTCTTAGTCCAAGTCGCCCCCTTCCTTTCTTTTAGAGGGGGAAAGGAGAAGGAGAGGGGGAAGGAAAGGGGGCCGGGGCCCCTTCCCCTTGTCCAATTCGGACAGCCCATGGGGGGCACGCGCCTTCCCTTGTGGGCTTCCCTCTCTCTCTCCCCGATGGCCCATGTTGGCCATTACTTCCCTGGGGGGTTCCGATAACCTCTCGGTACTCCGATAAATATTCGAAACGTCCCGAAACCATTCCTGTGTCTGAATACCTTCGTCCAATATATCAATCTTTACCTCTCAACCATTTCGAGACTCCTCTTCATGTCCGTCATCTCATCCGGGACTCCCTTTGTCATCGGTATGTTACTTGCCCGAGATTCGATCGCCGGTGTCCTCATACCTAGTTCAATCTCATTACCGGCAAGTCTCTTTACTCGTTACGTAATACATCACCCCGCAACTAACTCATTAGTCACATTGCTTGCAAGACTTATCATGATGTGCATTACCGAGAGGGCCCAGAGATACCTTTCTGATACTCGAAGTGACAAATCCTAATCTCTATCTATGCCAACCCAACAAACACCTTCGGAGACACCCGCAGAGCATCTTTATAATCACCCAGTTACGTTGTGACGTTTGATTGCACACAAGGTGTTCCTTCGGTATTCGGGAATTGCATAATCTCATAGTCAAAGGAATATGTATAAGTCATGAAGAAAGTGAGTAGTTTCCTAACGCTTTTCCTCTTGTTTTGGACACTAATTTGCATGATTTGAATGAAACTGACCCCGGACTGACGCTATTTTCAGCAGAACTACCATGGTGTTGCTTTTGTGCAAGAATAAAAGCTCTCGGAATGGAACGAAACTTTGCAAGGATTTTTTATACGACAAATAAGAATTTCTGGAGCCAAGACCCACCGCAGGGGGGCACCTGGGTGGGCACAACCCACCAGGGCGTGCCCCTCTCCTGGTGCGCCCAGGTGGGTTGTCGCCACCTGGTGGCCCCGCAGACCCTAAAACCAACGCTATAAAATCCTATTTTTCTAGAAAAAATTAGGGAGAAAGAATTATCACGATCCACGAGACGGAGCCACCGCCACCTCCTGTTCTTCATCGGGAGGCTAGATCTGGATTCCGTTTGGGGTTCCGGAGAGGGGGATCTTCATTCTTCGTCATCACTAACTGAAAGTGCGTTATATCGACTAGAGGGGGGGTGAATAGGCGATTTTTATGAAAGTCTTCAAAACTTGGGAGTTATGAAGACAAACAGTGAAGATTATGCCTATTACTATGCAGCGGAAGTTAGATTACACTAGGCCAGCCATGGTCATGTATTCAATAGAGTGAAAACACAGTGACAAACAGCTTCAGTGTAATAAGGATCAAGTAGGAAGAAGTTATGAAGCCAAACAGATCATGCATTCATGTTGCGAAGACAAATGATAAAGCAAGCATGCAATGACTTCACAATGAGTAACAGCAAGAGAAGGAAGTGAAGATGAAACCAGTGACTCGTTGAAGACAATGATATGTTGGACCAGTTCCAGTTGCTGTGACAACCGTACGTCTGGTTGGAGCGGCTAGGTATTTAAACCTTAGGACACACAGTCCCGGACACCCAGTCCTGAACACACAGTTCAGGACACCAAGTCCTCACCATAATCTCCTTGAGCTAAGGTCACTTAGTCCTCGCCCAATCACTCTGGTAAGTCTTCAAGGTAGACTCCCAAACCTTCACAGACTTCGTTCACTGGCAATCCACAATGTCTCTTGGATGCTCTGAACGCGACGCCTAACCGTCTGGAGGATTCACAGTCCTCAAGTGTAATAAGTCTTCAGATCACACACACAAGAAGACTTAAGTGATGCCCAATTTACTCCGGCTCTGGGTGGTTAGGGCTTTTCTCCTCACTAGGAATTTTCTCTCAAAGGCTTCGAGGTGGGTTGCTCTCAAACGACAAAAGCCGTGCACTGAAATCTGAGCAGCCAACCGTTTATGGTTGTGGGGGTGGGCTATTTATAGCCACTTGGCAACCCGACCTGATTTGTCCGAAATGACCCTGGGTCACTAAGGAACTGACACGTGTCTCAACGGTCAGATTTCGAACTCTCATGGCAACTTTACTTGGGCTACAAGCAAAGCTGACTTGTCCGGCTCTGGACAAGATTTGCTCTCATTGTCTTCACTCGAAGACATAGGTTTTTGATTTAGGCATCACTTAAGTCATTCTGACTTGTTCTCCTGGACCCCACTTAACAGTACGGTGGTTCCTATGACTCAACAAAAATAAAAAGAACTACGAAAGATCTAAGTCTTCGAGTTCCATAGGCTTCATAACGTGTCTTCTGTTGTCATAGTCTTTAATGTGAATATCTTCATATACCACCTTTGACTTCAATGTCTTCATTCATTTTTAGGGGTCATCTCTGGTAGTAAACCGAATCAATGAGGGACTTCTACCTGTGTTTTCCTGCAATTCTCACAAACACATTAGTCCCTCAACTAGGTTTGTCGTCAATACTCCAAAACCAACTAGGGGTGGCACTAGATGCACTTACAATCTCCCCCTTTTTGGTGATTGATGACAAACTAGTTGAAGTTTTCAACGGGGAATATAAAGTGTGAAGTCTGTAAAGGAATTGTCATCATAAGTTGCAAGTGCTCCCCCTGAAGATGTGCATATAAGTTAATTTGCTTTTGGAATGCAAATGCACATGGCAGGTTGTACTTGTGGAGATCAGCTTCAGCTTATGATGACAATCTACTATGCATGTGAAAGTATATGAAGATAATAACATGCATAATGGGAAATGGACGTCTGCAGAATGAGATGAGTGCGGAATTTATCGTCGCACATGCGGAATTTATCTTCGCAAAAGGAGTGTTAAAACAAGTAGCAGACGACCATCGAGTTTTAGTGTTTACAACTCAAAAGAAACAAATGAAGCAAAACAAGAGTTGCAAACACGAAGCAAGTATAACAAAACAAGGCACCCGCCAATATTGACCCACTTGAAGACTTTAAACATCATATGCTTCTCCCCCTTTTGTCAGGAATGACCAAAAAGGTTTGAAGACATAGAGTTTTCTACGCGTTCCCAGGCGCAGCAGGGTCGGTGGAGTTGTTTGGCGGTGCTGAGCTTTGAGGTGCTGAAGCGGGTGGTGGTGAATTAGCATCATCATCTTCATCAATGATCCTCGCAGTGACGGTGGCAGCAGATGAGGAATACTCAGAGTCTTCAAGTGATGGTGTGTTGCGCATCACAGCCCTCCTAGGAGGTGTGGTGTCAAATTTGAAGCGCTCTGTGAAGCCATCCTCTTCAACTTCAGCTTCAGTGCAGATCATTGAGAGCCCTTTCCACGTACGACGGCAAGTCTCATGCATAACGAAGGCATTCTTGGTGGCCAGGTTTCGAAGACGATTGACATCCACCAAGCGGCTCTTCATCTGACGTTTCAGCCAGTCGTGATGCCTATCTTGCTTTTGGTGAAGGGCCACAAGAAGCTCTCGGTCAGTGAGGACACGAGCACGCTTCTTGGGTCTTGGAGCGTTCGTGCTATCTGTGGCTTCAGTTGATGCTGGTGCACGTGTAGTGCCAGCCATAGGATAGACCCTGGACATGGCTTCAACACCTTCAACATTCTGCGTGAAGCTCTGGTGTTCGGCATTCTGAAGACTTATTGGTTGCTTGGCAGGCTCAGGGTATATTGCTTCAGCAGAGATATCCACATCTGGCAGGAAGATGCGATGGTTTCGGGCTGAGGGCTGATACGAAATTGTAGAGTGCAGTTTGATCAGCCTCATCACCCAAGGGGCATAGATTTTTAGACCAAATAAGTCCGAGCCTGACGCAGCAAGTTGTCGTATGAAAAGATCCTGTGCATTGAAGCATTTGCCATGCATGATATAGAATATGAGAGTCTTCATTGCACCCTCAATCTTGGCATGTGGAGAGTGTCCCTTAATGGGCCAGAGAGTCCCCCGGATAATATGATATATGGTCCTGGGCAGGTACTCTAGGTCTTCAACGAAGAACTCAGTTGGATAGGGTGCATCTTGAGGCAATGGCTTCATCATTGAGAGCATCTGACTCATATTGGGTTCAGGTCTCTGAAATATGCTCTCAATAGCTTCAGAATGAAGTTGACACCCTTCCTCGAAGAATTCGCCTGGAGTGGGCAGGCCAGTGAGCTCAATGATATTGAATGCATTGGCTTCATGATGGACATTTCCGGTCATCCACTCTAGGATCCAAGTCTTAGGATCTCGGTTGTAGCCTTTGATGTGGAGAGTGGCATAAAACTGAAGCAGAAGCTCTTCGTTCCAGTGCTCTTCATCAGTCACGAACGGCAGCAGACCCACTTGCCTGAAGCAGTCCAAAGCTTCCTCAAGACATGGCAGACCAGCAATAGCTTCAACCTCAAGGCGCTTGTGTGGGAAGATGCGACCTTGGTTGTATAAGATGCAAGAATAATAGATGCGCTGTGAATAGCTCCAGAACCTGTCTGATACAATCCTTTCCCTTGAATAGGGGTTCTTGGAGCTATCGAAAAATGTGTTGTCTGCCTTGAAGCTGTTTACATCAAGGGAACCAGGTGCTGATGCAGGACCTGGGAACCTTGGAAGTCTTGGGACTGGCTTCTGGACATGAGGCCTGTGCTCTATGTGGTAGTCAAATTGTGGACCTGCAGCAGACTCAGGCACTGAAGTGTCTGGCTCAGTGGCTTCGCTGTTCGCTGAAGCATTTGGTGGGGCGGGCTTCACATTGGCTTCAGTGTTAGTAGTTTGAGGGACATCTTCAGGCACGTTCTCTTGGGGAACTGCATCTTGATGGAGCGAGGGAGTGAGTTCTGGAGGTGCTTCTTGATTGTCTTCGGCTGATGCAGCCGGAATTTCTGCAGACTGGACTTGAGGCCGTGGACCTTTGCGAAGCCTACGGAACGCAGATGACGCTTGTGGTGTCGGAGTGGGCTAGGCCTGAATGTCTTCTTCCTCCTGAGGGCGATCCGCCCATGACTCATCTTGTGCCATTGGCGTCAGTGGACGACCAATGCTGATGGGTTCGCTTGTTTCAAGCTGAGGAAGGGCTGCATCACCTTGCACATTGTCCTGATGACCAATGTCTTCAGCAGCTAGTGGGTCGGCTGTTGGAATATCTTCAGCGTCAGGTGCCTCTGTGGGAGCAGGCTCATGAACTGTTAGACTTCTTTCTGCATTGGGGTGAATGACAGAAAGGGGTTCAACCATCAAGGGCTCTATGGGAGCAGCCCTAGATTTCTTAGTTTTGCGCTTCTTTTTACTGGGGGCAGAAGGAGAGGCTTCAGAGCTCTTCCTTTTTCTGGCTTCAGCTTCTGCAGCTCTTGTCTTCTTTAGCTCAGAAGCTGTTGACCGGCTCTTTGGCTTCGAGCCAGTCGTGGCGGTTGGGAAGACAATGGAAGTGGCTGCTTGTCTTGATGCCTCTGGTTCACTCACAGCAGGCTGCTTCTTCTTCTTTGCGGCCATCTTGGGGTCGATGCCTGGATGCCCAAGTGCCTTACGCTTTTCAGCCTCGTTGTAGGCTTGAACACATTTGTCAGCCAATGACTTCATCCTTCCACGCGAGCCTTGAGCTTCAGCACGCTTCTTCAGAAAGTTTTCTTTGAGATCATGCAGCATGATTTTGAAGCTTCTCACTTCCTGCACGCTGAGACTGGCCATGTGCTTCTTGAACTGAGCTTTTTCGTGATCAATTTTCTGCTTTACCTCAACAATGCGCTGAGCAATGGCCAGTTCTGAAGCAATTGCGCCTTGGAAGGCGACGCTGAGTCCAACAGGCAGCTGCAGATCATTGAAGCTTATATCTGGTGTGTCAAACCATTCATCGATGAAGCTGTGGATGATGGCGACATCAAAGAGAGGCAGATTGTTGAAGATTTCCGCTTCCTCCTTGCTTTTGATGAGCTGTTCTAGTGCGTCATCGCCCAGATCTTCATCGCTTGATAGATCAATGGCTTCACTGCGAAGAATGGCAGCAGCAGTGAGCTCTTTGCCTGTGTGTTGCTGGGGCTCCTTATCCTTCAGGGGCTTGGAGATGCGGGATACATCTTCAGACTTCACACTGACTTCAGGAGGTGCAGTGTTCAATGGCTTCTCCCTTGAGATTTTTGAGGCAGGGGCCAGCTTCGAAGCTTTTGGTTTCTTTGTCTGCTTTGGCTTCGGCACAGCAGGAGCTTCATCAGACTCAGAATCAGCTGGAGGGTCATTCCCAGCAGTCCCTTGGACTAAGATGTGGGTGATCAGGCCCTCCAGATTGGCAAACGGACTAACGATATTGGGTTCCGCGTCGCGTGTGCCATCTGCCCTTGGTGAGGAGGGACCAGGATTGAAGTCAAGCCCAAATTTCTTCTTGTTTAGCTTCGCAGACTGTTGAGCAAACTGAAAGTTGCGTTTGAAGAGATTGTCGTCACGACACCAGAGAATTGACGACGGATGTGCATCATCAGGCTGTGGTCCTCGGACCATGCATGGGTAGAAGCCTTGAGCAATGGCTTCATCTCTGGTTCTGGGTACAAGGTTCTTGTATAAGATATCCCCCATGGACTCTTGATTGCATTCTTTTCAGCATACTCCTGGGTGACGAAGCGATATTTGAACCACTGTTCTGCCCAATAGCGTCGACACCATTGGATTCGGGTTTTGCGCTGCCCATAGCTCTCTTCTGGATCTGTTTTGTACATTTCTGCCAAGTCTTCAGGCAGATCCTTGGAAGTTCCCTCACGTCTCTGTCTGCCCCCCTTTCTTGCTGCTGCAACTGAAGCCATAAACTTTAACTTGAAAGGCTTCAAAACTTTCAAAGGCTTTCTTTTTCTGGACAAACAAGAACTGGCTTCAGGAGAGTTTATGTGATGCTGTAGGAATTCTGCAAATGAATGCAGACTATGAGAACCGAAGGATTCTCCCACGGACATGTACCTGTGACAGCATTAAGGTGCGAGGGAAGGGGAAGAGGTCATATGCATTCTCAGAAGATTTTGAAGATTAATCAGTTTAGAAGACATTGACCTCATTGTGCGAAGACATTCACTTATAGATAAGAAGTTGGTTCCAGATTTGTACGAACCCATAGATCAGTACAAGTGAGGAATCTAACTACTTTATGAAGCACAAGTGAATATACTAGGCATGTTATGAGATGCAGCGAGAGATCTAACTGGTGTGAAGAGAAACTTCTTATGGTTGAAAGTGACAGAACCAAGAGATCAAAAGAGGCTGTAAAAAAAGGTTTTATTTACCACACTGGAACTGCTAGCCGGAAGGAAGTTGATGCCGAGCAGTTCAGTCCTCCGTGCCCTAACTTGGCGACGGAAAACACCTACGGCGACGGCGGAGAGGACGATATCCGCGGTCAGCGTGAGGACGGCGTTGGAGAGGTTGCGGCAGCGAAGCGCTTCGTCTCTGGCGTCGTCGAGTGCTACCGGTGGCGCTAGGGTTTGTGCGAGGATGGAAGAAGGAGATAATGACTGCGGTAAGTGTGAATTTATAGACTCAGAGGCGGCGTTGTGCTATTACGCAGGTGCCCCTGGCGGTTCGCATTTGAGGCACGCGTGGCCAGTTAGCGGAAGTTTGGGGTTTGTTCCACGTCCCACGCACGCCTAAATTGTCGGGCGGTCGTTCCTGCTTCTCCGGATCTTATGTGGAGGAATGAGCATTAAAAACGGACTTTTATGGTTGTCTCTATGTCTTCAGCTGGCAAGGACACAGTGAAGACATTCGACAGTTTTAACAGAATGCATATGACTTGGAGAGATAGAGTTTGAGATAGAAAGCATAGAGAGGTTAGGGTCCGATCACATTCACTTAGTTCAAAAGATTCAACCAAGAAGACATAGCTATAAGTGAATGTTGTAGAGGACAGAACACTTAGAGCATATATATATATATATATATAATCATCGTAGTGAAGATAATCATGAAGACATGTTAAGTTCGAAGCCAAACCAATGTGAAGATATTGCAAGGTAACGCCTATGAGTTAAACACTTCAAAATGGAACGTTTGGTGGTGGCGTTACCCACCGTATAGGAAGTATTAGACCCAGACACGGCGCACAATTATTGTGGCGCTCCGAAGTCAAATTCCACATTAATGTATTCACACTTAGAATGTATGTCTTCATTGATTGAAGATATACTTTACTTTGTGCGTTGCACATCTAAGTCATCAATATGCATAAGTGTTAGGATGTGTGCCTGATCACAGGACATTTGAGGATTCCAAGATATTTAGCTCACACCGTAACTTGCAAAACCTCTTCTCATCCAAGGGCTTGGTGAAGATATCTGCCAATTGCTCTTCAGTGTTGACGTGTATGATATCAATGTCTTCCTTCACAACATGATCTCTGAGAAAGTGATGGCGAATTTCAATGTGCTTTGTCTTCGAGTGCTGAACTGGGTTGTTGGCAATCTTGATGGCGCTTTCGTTGTCGCAGTAAAGTGGCACTTGCTTCAGATGAATGCCATAATCCTTGAGTGTTTGCTTCATCCACAGAAGCTGAGCGCAGCAAGATCCAGCAGCAATGTATTCAGATTCAGCAGTGGAGAGAGATACACAGTTCTGCTTCTTTGAAGACCAACATACAAGTGATCGTCCCAGAAAGTGACATGTGCCTGATGTAGACTTGCGATCAACTTTGTCACCAGCATAATCAGCATCCGAAAATCCAACCAAATCAAACTCTGAGCCCTTTGGATACCATAATCCTAGAGTTGAGGTGTGAGCCAAATATCAAAGAATTCGCTTCACAGCTAAGTGATGCGACTCCTTTGGTGCCGCTTGAAATCGAGCACACATGCAAACACTAAGCATGATATCTGGCCTAGATGCACATAAATAAAGCGAAGACCCAATCATGGAGCGGTATACCTTTTGATCGAACTCTTTACCATTGTCGTCAGGACCTAGATGATGTTTGGCTGGCATTGGTGTTGTGAAGCCTTTGCAGTCTTGCATACCGAACTTCTTCAGGCAATCTTTGAGATACTTCTCTTGAGATATGAAGATGCCATTGCGCTGTTGTCGGATTTGAAGACCAAGAAAGAACTTCAGCTCCCCCATCATGGACATGTGATATTGCTCTTGCATCATATATCCAAACTCTTCACTGTACTTCCGATTGGTGCAGCCGAAGATAATGTCATCCACATATATTTGGCACACAAACAGTTCACCATCGTATGTCTTCGTGAAAAGAGTGGGATCCAGGGAACCAGGTATGAAGCCTTTGCTCTTCAGAAAGTACTTGAGTGTATCATACCAGGCCCTAGGGGCTTGTTTGAGGCCATACAGTGCCTTGTTGAGCTTGTATACCATATCAGGATGTTTTGGATCTTCAAAACCAGGTGGTTGTGCAACATACACTTCTTCTTCAATCTTGCCATTGAGAAAGGCACTTTTCACATCCATTTGATATAGAAGTATGTTATGATGATTTGCATAGGCCAGCAGTATGCGTATTGCTTCAAGCCTAGCCACAGGAGCAAAAGTTTCATCGAAGTCAATGCCCTCTACTTGAGTATATCCTTGAGCAACGAGACGAGCTTTGTTTCTGACAACTTGACCATGCTCATCTTGTTTGTTGCTGTATATCCATTTGGTGCCGATTATGTTGTGCTTCCGTGGATCGGGACGCTTAACCAGTTCCCATACATTATTCAGCTCAAACTGTTGAAGCTCTTCTTGCATAGCTTGAATCCATTCAGGTTCCATGAAGGCTTCTTCAACTTTCTTGGGTTCTGATATTGAGACGAATGCGAAATGCCCACAGAAGTTTGCTAGCTGAGTTGCCCTTGAACGAGTGAGTGGACCAGGTGCATTGATGCTGTCAAGTATTCTGTCAATCTGCACTTCATTTGCAACACGAGGATGTATAGGGCGAAGACTTTGCTCTTGCTGATCTGCGTTGTTGTTTGGAGGAATGTCTTCATGCTGAGCATTGTCTTCATGTTGATCAGGTGCTGAGATGATGAGTTCTTCTTCAGGATGAGCTTCAGAAGGCATAATCTCTCCAGTTCCCATAAGCTTGATTGATTCACTAGCTGGGACTTCATCTAGCACATTTGGCAGTTGCTCTCTTTGTGAACCATTTGTTTCATCAAACCGCACATCCACTGTTTCGACCACTTTGTAATGGAAGAGATTGAAGACTCTGTAGGAGTGTGAATCCTTTCCATATCCAAGCATAAAGCCCTCATGTGCTTTTGGTGCAAACTTTGAGGTGTGATGTGGATCCTTGATCCAGCACTTTGCGCCAAATACTCTGAAGTAACTGACATTTGGCTTCTTGCCAGTTAGGAGTTCATAAGATGTCTTGTTCAGAAGCTTGTGAAGATAAACACGATTGATTGTATGGCATGCAGTATCAATGGCTTCAGTCCAGAATTTTCTTGGAGTCTTGTATTCATCTAGCATTGTTCTGGCCATTTCAATGAGTGTTCTGTTCTTGCGTTCGACGACGCCATTCTGCTGTGGCGCGTACGGAGCTGAGAATTCATGTGTGATGCCCAAGGTATCAAGATATGTATCAAGGCCAGTGTTCTTGAATTCAGTGCCATTGTCACTTCTAATGTGCTTTATCTTGGCGCCAAAATTGTTCATAGCTCGATTGGCGAAGCGTCTGAAGACATCCTGCACTTCAGTCTTGTAAAGAATTATGTGTACCCAAGTATATCTAGAGTAATCATCAACAATGACGAAGCCATAGAGGCAAGCAGTAGTAGTAAAAGTTGAGTAGTGAGTGGGACCGAAAAGATCCATGTGGAGCAGTTCGAAGGGTTGTGTAGTAGTCATGATTGTCTTCAAAGGATGTTTTGCCCTTGTCATCTTCCCTGCTTCACAGGCACCGCATAAATGATCTTTCTTGAACTTGACGCCCTCGATGCCTATGACATGCTTCTTCTTCGCAAGGGTGTGGAGGTTCCTCATGCCAGCATGCCCAAGCCTCCGATGCCAAAGCCAACATTCTGAAGCTTTTGCAAGAAGGCATACCGCAAGTTGTGGTCCTGCTGAGAAATCTACCACATACAAATCACCTTTCCGATACCCTTCAAACACTAGAGATTTGTCAGATTCCATTAGCACCAGGCAGCGATATTTTCCAAACATTACAATCATATTCAGATCGCAAAGCATTGAGACAGACATTAAGTTGAAGCCAAGGGATTCAACAAGCATGACTTTATCCATGTGTTGATCCTTTGAGATTGCAACTCTACCTAGACCCAATACCTTACTTTTACCAGTGTCAGCAAATGTGATGTGGCTCTTGTCGGATGGACGTAATGTTGAGTCCATAAGAAGGCTTCTTCTGCCAGTCATGTGATTTGTACACCCACTGTCAATAATCCATTCTGAAGATTTTGAAGTCGCTGGTGTCGTACCCTACAGTACAGTTAGGGGGATAGGCTTCATGAAGAGAATTGTGAAGCATAAACATTTGACGAACCAGTGGGTTATGAAAACTTAAATCCAGATTAGGACTAATAGGGAGAGTAGCATGCGATTCAGGAACGAAGTACATATTGATCCCATTCGGGCATTTTATCTTGCGCCCTACAAGATTTTTAAGGTCCCCAGCAATAGCATTAGAAGATTTTGTTTTTCTGCTGGAGACCTTTCCCTGCAAAAGAGAGTTAAGCTTTCTTAACCACCCACATCTTCAAGGGTGGCTTAGAAGCAATAAGTCTAAGTGCAGCATCTGAGAATTTTGGCTTTGAAGCCTTAGCAAACAGTCTAGCAGGTGGACAATAATACTCATAGGAATAAGCAGAATAATTTTTGGTCACATGAACACGGTTCGATGAACCGCTCTCATACTCATGTGCCTGAGTATGGTTTTCCTGCAAAACATTTGTGTTAGTGTGACTCAGGTGAGTCCTCTGTTTGTATGAAGCCATTGGACCGTATGAAGCCTTTGGTCTGAGATTTGTCTTCTTCAAGTGAGGTGTCATGAAGACATTCACAGGAAGATTTTCCAGACACTTTTTGGAAACCCAGATCTTCTTCATAGGCGGTCCATTCCTACAGTTAGTACCAATGTACTTGGCAAACACTTCACCATTCTGATTCTTAAACAGTTTATAGTTTGCATCAAAGGATTCATCAATGATAATGGGGTTAGCACAAGTGAAGCCAGATAAGTTGGATGGATCTGCTGAAAGTTCCTTTGCAGCAACCCATGTGGTTTTGGGGTACTGCTCAGGTTTCCAGTAAGAGCCATCTGCATTGATTTTCCTCACAAATCCAACACCCTCTTTCCTAGGATTTCGATTCAGGATCTGCTTCTTAAGGACATCACATAGTGTCTGATGTCCTTTAAGACTTTTGTACATCCCTGTTTCAAGCAATGTCTTCAACATAGCATTCTCATCAGCAATAGCAGTGGTATCCTCAGCAGAGGGGTTAGTTACCACGTCAACAGTTGAAGATATTGCAACAGCAGTAGAAGTGGAACATTCAGCAACAGAATTAGCATTATCACGCTCAATGCATTTAAGACATGGTGGTTCAAATCCTTCCTGAGCGGGACTGATCTGTTCAGAGCGAAGTGACTCGTTTTCCTTTTGAAGATCTTCATGAGCCACCCTCAATTTCTCAAGTTCTTGCTTCCTTTGAAGATAATCATAGGAAAGCTTTTCATGAGTTGTTGAGAGAGTATCATGACGATCTTCAAGTTCCTGATACTTAACGTGAAGGTTTTTTATGTCTTCAATTAAGGATTCAGATCGAGTCATTTCAGCACCCAACAGATCATCGCTTCTGTCTAACAGTTTTTGAATATGTTCCATAGCTTTCTATTGTTCAGTTGCAATTTTAGCAAGTGTTTTGTAGCTAGGTTTTGAATCACATTCAGAGTCATCGTCACTAGATGTTTCATAGCGAGTAGTGCGTGTGTTTACCTTGGCACCGCGTGCCATGAAGTAGTAGGTAGGAGTGGAGTCGTTCTTTTCATTTGCGTTGGTGTAGGTGATGCAGTCATTGTCTTCAGTGTTGAAGATGGACTTGGCGACGTATGCTGTAGCCAGACTCGCAATGCCAGAATCAGACTCCTCCTCAGACTCCACCTTTGCCTCCTCAGATGCGGACTCCTCCTCTGAATCCATCTCCTTTCCAACAAACGCACGTGCCTTGCCAGATGAGCTCTTCTTGTGTGATGAAGACTTTGATGAAGACTTGGAAGAAGACTTTGAGTATTTCTTCTTCTTCTTGTCGTCAGAATCATATTCCTTGCTCTTCTTCTTCCTTCTGTTCTCATTGTCCCACTGTGGACACTCAGAGATGAAGTGTCCAGTTTTCTTGCACTTGTGACATGTTTTCTTCTTGTAGTCATGAGCAGAAGCTTCATCATTCGTTGAGCTTGATCGTGAAGATTTTCTGAAGCCTTTCTTCTTGGTGAATTTTTGGAACTTCTTCACTAGCATTGCAAGTTCTCTTCCAATGTCTTCAGGATCATCAGAACTGCAGTCAGATTCTTCTTCAGATGAGGAGACAGCTTTTGCCTTCAAGGCACGAGTTCGCCCATAGTTTGGACCGTAGATATCTCTTTTCTCAGAAAGCTGAAACTCGTGTGTGTTGAGCCTCTCAAGTATGTCAGACGGATCGAGTGTCTTGAAATCAGGACGTTCTTGAATCATCAGGGCAAGGATGTCAAACGAACTATCAAGTGATCTCAGCAGCGTTTTGACGATTTCATGTTTGGTGATTTCAGTGGCGCCGAGGGCTTGAAGCTCATTTGTGATGTTAGTGAGTCTATCAAATGTGTGCTGGACATTCTCATTGTCATTTCGCTTGAAGCGGTTGAAGAGATTGCGAAGGACACTGATTCGTTGATCTCTCTGGGTTGAGATGCCTTCATTGACCTTGGAGAGCCAGTCCCAGACCAGTTTGGATGTCTTCAAGGCACTCACACGGCCATACTATCCTTTGGTCAGATGACCACAGATGATGTTCTTGGCAGTAGAGTCCAGTTGAACGAATTTCTTGACATCAGCAGCAGTGACACCTTCTCCAGCCTTGGGAACGCCGTTCTCGACGACATACCATAGGTCGACGTCAATGGCTTCAAGATGCATGCGCATCTTATTCTTCCAGTAGGGATATTCAGTTCCATCGAAGACGGGGCACGCAGCGGAGACTTTGATTATCCCTGCAGTTGACATAGCTAAAACTCCAGGTGGTTAAACCGAATCACACAGAACAAGGGAGCACCTTGCTCTGATACCAATTGAAAGTGCGTTATATCGACTAGAGGGGGGGTGAATAGGCGATTTTTATGAAAGTCTTCAAAACTTGGGAGTTATGAAGACAAACAGTGAAGATTATGCCTATTACTATGCAGCGGAAGTTAGATTACACTAGGCCAGCCATGGTCATGTATTCAATAGAGTGAAAGCACAGTGACAAACAGCTTCAGTGTAATAAGGATCAAGTAGGAAGAAGTTATGAAGCCAAACAGATCATGCATTCATGTTGTGAAGACAAATGATAAAGCAAGCACGCAATGACTTCACAATGAGTAACAGCAAGAGAAGGAAGTGAAGATGAAACCAGTGACTCATTGAAGACAATGATATGTTGGACCAGTTCCAGTTGCTGTGACAACTGTACGTCTGGTTGGAGCGGCTAGGTATTTAAACCTTAGGACACACAGTCCCGGACACACAGTCCTGAACACATAGTTCAGGACACCCAGTCCTCACCATAATCTCCTTGAGCTAAGGTCACTTAGTCCTCGCCCAATCACTCTGGTAAGTCTTCAACGTAGACTCCCAAACCTTCACAGACTTCGTTCACTGGCAATCCACAATGTCTCTTGGATGCTCTGAACGCGACGCCTAACCGTCTGGAGGATTCACAGTCCTCAAGTGTAATAAGTCTTCAGATCACACAGACAAGAAGACTTAAGTGATGCCCAATTTACTCTGGCTCTGGGTGGTTAGGGCTTTTCTCCTCACTAGGAATTTTCTCTCAAAGGCTTCGAGGTGGGTTGCTCTCAAACGACAAAAGCCATGCACTGAAATCTGAGCAGCCAACCGTTTATGGTTGTGGGGGTGGGCTATTTATAGCCACTTAGCAACCCGACCTGATTTGTCCGAAATGACCCTGGGTCACTAAGGAACTGACACGTGTCTCAACGGTCAGATTTCGAACTCTCATGGCAACTTTACTTGGGCTACAAGCAAAGCTGACTTGTCCGGCTCTGGACAAGATTTGCTCTCATTGTCTTCACTCGAAGACATAGGTTTTTGATTTAGGCATCACTTAAGTCATTCTGACTTGTTCTCCTGGACCCCACTTAATAGTACGGTGGTTCCTATGACTCAACAAAAATAAAAAGAACTACAAAAGATCTAAGTCTTCGAGTTCCATAGGCTTCATAACGTGTCTTCTGTTGTCATAGTCTTTAATGTGAATATCTTCATATACCACCTTTGACTTCAATGTCTTCATTCATTTTTAGGGGTCATCTCTGGTAGTAAACCGAATCAATGAGGGACTTCTACCTGTGTTTTCCTGCAATTCTCACAAACACATTAGTCCCTCAACTAGGTTTGTCGTCAATACTCCAAAACCAACTAGGGGTGGCACTAGATGCACTTACACTAACCCTTCTCCATCGCCAATTCCATGACGCTCCCCACCGGGAGTGAGTAATTCCTTCATAGGCTCGCTGGTCGGTGAGGAGTTGGACGAGATTCATCATGTAATCGAGTTAGTTTTGTTAGGGCTTGATCCCTAGTATCCACTATGTTCTAAGATTGATGTTGCTATGACTTTGCCATGCTTAATGCTTGTTAGTTTGGGCCCGGGTGCCATGATTTCAGATCTGAACCGTTTGTGTTATCACCATTATATCCATGTTCTAGATCCGATTTCGCAAGTTATAGCCACCTACTATGTGTTATGATTCGGCAACCCTGGAGTGACAATAGTCGGGACCACTCCTGGTGATGACCGTAGTTTGAGGAGTTCATGTATTCATCGTGTGTTAATGCTTTGTTCCAATTCTCTATTAAAAGGAGGCCTTAATATCCCTTAGTTTCCAATAGGACCCCACTGCCACAGGAGGGTAGGACAAAAGATGTCATGCAAGTTCTTTCCATAAGCACGTATGACTATTTACGGAATACATGCCTACATTATATTGATGAACTGGAGCTAGTGCCGTATCGCCCTAGGTTATAACTGTCTCATGATGAATATCATCCAAAAAGTCACCGATCCAATGCCTACGAATTTATCTTATATTGTTCTTGCTAAGTTACTACTGCTATCATTGCTTTTGCACTTTTTACAAAACTACTGCTATCACTGTTACCGTTACTATTGCTGATGTCACTACTATCAAAACTATCATATTACTTTGCTACTGATCACGTTGCTGCAGATAATTAATCTCCAGGCGTGCTTTAATTGACAACTCAGCTGCTAATACCTTCAAATATTCGTTGGCTCCCCTTGTGTCGAATCTATAAATTTGGGTTGAATACTCTACCCTCGAAAACTGTTGCGATCCCCTATACTTGTGGGTTATCAAGACCTTTTTCTAGCGCCATTGCCGGGGAGCATAGCTATATTTTTTGAGTCACTTGAGATTATTATCAATTTATCACTATGAAGAATCTGAAGGATGCTAAGACCAAGATTTATCCCTCTAAGACGAGGGGAGGTAAGGAACTGCCATCTAGTTCTACTTTAGATTCACCTTTTGTTATAGTAAACTTGCAACACCACCGCATGCTATTAATCCTGATATGTCGCAAGTTATTGATGATGCTACTTCTGCTATGAATGATAATTATGATGATGATACTACCTTGCTTGATGATATGGATGTGCCACTTGGTGATTTTCTTGATGAACAACTTGCTAGAGTAATACAACATGATGTTGTTGAATCTGATGATGAGCTTGAAACTGAAACTCCTGAAACACGTGCTAGAACTAGCCTTCCTATATATGAATTGCCTAAGGTACCGGAAGGTTATGTTATGAATGAGGAGAAAACTAGAGATATTCTTGCTTGTAGGCATAGAGATGATCTAGAGAAATTATTATGCAAGTATAAAGAAAAGCTCTGAATGCTAGAATGAAATATGATCCTAGGTTTGCTACTTCACCAATCTTTATTGATGATAAGGATTTTGAATTCTCTATCAACCCAGAGTTCATTACTTTGGTTGAATCTGATCCTTTCCATGGTTATGAAACTGAAACTGTTGTGGCACATCTTACTAAGTTGAATGACATAGCCACCCTTTTTACTCATGATGAGAAAACTTGCTATTACTCTATTCTCAAATTATTTCCGTTCTCATTAAAGGGTGATGCTAAATCTTGGTACAATACTCTTGCTACTGGTTGTGTGCATAGTCCCCAGGATATGATTTATTACTTCTTTGAAAAATATTTCCCTGCTCATAAGAAACAAGCTGCTTTACAGGAAATATTTAACTTTGTTCAAATTAAAGAAGAGAGTCTCCCACAAGCTTGGGAGAGGCTTTGCCAGTTACTAAATGCTTTGCCTGATCATCCTCTTAAGAAAAATGAAATACTTGATATCTTCTATGATGGACTAACCGATGCTTCTAGGGATTTCCTACATAGTTTTTTTTGAGAAACAATTTCCTAGATAATTTTGCTGGTTGTGTTTTCAGGGAATGAACTGTTGGGCAAGCTGAGGAATTATTGAATAACATACTAAAAAATTATGATGATTGGACTCTTCCTGAACCACCGGCTAAACCCACTCCGAAGAAGAGGGGTATATTGTATCTCAGTCCTGAAGATATGAAAGAGGCAAAGAAATCCATGAATGAAAAGCGTATTAAAGCCGAGGATGCTAAAAATTTACCTCCTATTGAAGAAATACATGGGCTTAATACACCACCACTGCCTAAGGTGGTAGAGGTAAATTCTCTGATGAAGTTCAATGATAATGACAATCCTCACAATATGCATCCTAGCCAATGCCTTTATGAGTTTGAAAACTATATTAGAAAGCAAGATCACTTCAATGTAAATGTGACGAAACAATTGAAATACAATTCTGATGTGATTGCTCACTTGAGTGGCTTGTTATTTAGAATCTCAAATGATGTTAGAGGTGTTGGAAAGCATGCTTCTATGGTTCAAACTCAGTTAGAACAAGTTGCTAAATCTCAAAGAGAATTGCATGATGAAATGACTCATAATATGCATGACTTTGCTGTTAGAGTTGCAACTAGAGGAGGTAAAATGACTTAGGAGCCACTTTATCCTGAGGGACACCCAAAACGAATTGAACAAGATTCACAGAGAGTTAACACTGATGCACCTAGTCCTGCTAGAAAGAAAAAGAAAAGGAAAATTGATAGGACTTTGCATGCTCCTAGTGAACCTGAAACAGAGAAACCTCCTGATAATAATAATGAAACTTCTATCTCTGATGCCGAAACTCAGTCTGGTAATGAACACTCACCTTCCGATAATGAAAAAGTTAAGGATGAGGTTCATGACGATAGTCAACCAAATAGTAAAGAACTAGACAATGATGTAGAGATAGAACCACCTGTTGATCTTGATAACCCACAACCTAAGAATAAGAGGTATGATAAAAAGTGACTTTGTGGCTAGAAAACATGGTAAAGAAAGAGAACCGTGGGTTCAAAAACCAATGCCTTTTCCACCTAAGTCAACTAAAAAGAAAGATGATGAAGAATTTGAACGCTTTGCTGAAATGCCGAGGCCAGTCTTTTTGCGTACTCACTTGACTGATATCTTGAAAATGCCTCCTTATGCAAAGTAGATGAAAGATATCATCACTAATAAAAGAAAAATACCGGAAGATAAAATCTCCACTATGCTTGCTAATTATACTTTTAAAGATGGAGTACCTAAAAAACTTGGAGATCCGGGAATACCAACTATACCTCGCTCTATCAAAAAGAATTATGTAAAAACTACTTTGTGTGATTTAGGAGCCGGTGTTAGTGTTATGCTTTCTCTTTAAATAAAAGACTTGATTTGAATAAACTCACACCTACTGCAATATATTTACAAATGGATGACAAATCAACTGCCATACCTATCGATATGTGTGAGGATGTGCCCGTTGTTGTTGCTAATGGTACTATCTTGACTGACTTTGTTATACTTGAGATGCATGAGGATGACAACATGTCGATTATCCTTGGTAGACCCTTCTTGAATACTGCAGGGGCTGTTATTGATTGCAATAAAAGCAAGATCACTTTTCATATCAATGGTAATGAGCATACGGTGCACTTTCTGAATAAAGAATTCCAAGTGAATGGTATTAATGTTATTGAAAAATCTCCGACAACACTATTGGAAGTTTTCAAATACCTCTACCTACTGTCAAAAAGAAATATGAAATCCTTATTGTTGGGGACATTCATATCCCCATTGAGGTAACTTAGTGATTTACGGAAGTTCTTCGGTTTCATGCTAATCGAAAGTGGTTATTAATAAGACCTGATCAACCTTATTAATGGATCATTTTTGAGCGGTATGAAGTTGATGAATTTAGTAAGCACTAACTTCTATCCCTACCCTTTTGTTTTCTGTTTTTATCAGTTAAATAAAATAAAATGCCATGTTTTTTCTATTTTCTGAATTTCTCATGCAATAAAAAATGACCCAAAAATAAAAGTTCTCAGAATGCCCTGAAAATTTTATATGATTTTTTTCTGAATATTTAAGAATTTCTAGTGCAAATAATATCATAGGGAGGTGCACTAGGTGGGCACAACCCACCTGGGTGCGCCCTGGTGGGTTGTGGTCCCCACGTGGCCCCCCTCACTTATCTCTTCACACCACAACATCACTTACCTCCAGAAAAAATTCTCCATTGCTCTCTCTCTCCCGTGTTCTTGCTCTCAAACCCGCGGATTTCGATCTCTTTGCTCGAAGCTCCGTTTCCGAAACTGTTTCGGGGATTGATGCTTGGTATGTCACTCCACCGTTTGTCCAATCAGTTTTTGTTTTAGTGGTTTATATTTTGAATAATTAGCTACTCTTGGTGCTGCTATAGATGAGCTTGCATGTTGAATTCATAGAGTTCTAAATAGTTTGAATGCTTGCTATGGCCTCTATGTATCCCTATGAGTAGTTGCTATCAATCTTATAAAGTTTTGTTGATAAATTTTTGTCACCCAAAATTTTCCAGAAAATTGTACGCGAACATGATGAACCAATTTGGAAGGAGTTCTTCGAGGAGGAGATCCTCAGGGGAATCTTCTAGTGACAGCTCCGCTCGTCGGTCTTATGTTGAACCAAGTGAAGTTCCATTCGAGATGTCGCCACCAAAACATGCTTATGGCCATGGGTTGATTATATGTTATGTGTGGGCATTAAGGAGGAATTTGAGCAATATGTTCACAATGCCGGTCTCGGTCCCTACATTTCAGATAAGTGCGATCAAGACCACCCTCTCACCGAATCATTTATTAAAGTATTTAAATTCCATCCCCGTGAGTCTAGGGTGTCATTTAAACTGTATGAAAATCCATTTACCATATCACTAGAGAGATTTGCTCACCACTGCAAACTCCCGTTCTAGGGATCGCTTGACGAACTGCCAAGGGCTGAGTACCAATCATTCTTGACTAGTCTTTGCTACGGTGAGACGAAGGGAGTGACACAAGGTAGAATAAAGAGCATTCATTTTCCTGCAATTCCGTACTTTGCATTATTTAACGGGAAATGTATAGTAGGCAAGCAAGACTGTAGTACACTTTATTCTCCAGACTTGAGCCTCATACGCACTGCTCTCACCGGTGAAAGGAGTTATAACCTTGGCGATTGTTGCACGCAGACTGCAGCATAACGCTAATAGTGGTTTTTTCTATGGTGGAATTTATGCCACGCGTTTAGCAAGAGAGCTGGGTGTTTCACCTTTACCCTTTGATCCTATTCTACCTACACAGTATTTATACTTTGATGCTATGAAAGATCATAAGATCCTTAAAGGAGATATTCATAATTTCACCTATAAATTGTTGTTTAACCAAGCATCTGTTGTGCGCACATATTTGCCTGTGCCTGCTCTTTTTGACTATCACAACAAAGGAATATATTTTGTTCTTGAGAGCGAGGCCTGAGCTCACAACGCGGTGGTGGAGGCAGCATGGCAGGCCGAGGCATCCGCACCGAGAGCCTCCGTGGCTACCACGCCAACTACTATCCAGGCTACTAATAGATTACCAAGTTAGGCCAAAAGCCTAAGCTTGGGGGAGTACGTGTTTCCCACCGATATTACATTCATGTTCAATTATTTCATCTGTCGGTGTTCACACTTTTTCATTGTATCATCCATGCTTAATTTTACTTTCTTGCTTTCTTCTTGTGTGTTTGAAAAACCTTAGAAAAACAAAAACATATAGTTGTAGTTAGTTTACTTTCTATGCATGCTTAGTTGTAATATTAAAAAGAAAACCCAAAAAGATTTCCTTGTTCTTCTTTTGCTTGTTGGGAGCTTTCCCGTGTAAATAGTTTTTCTCCTTTTTTGCTTTTCCCTTTTATTTTCTTGTTCAAGAAAATCAAAAACTCCAAAAATATTTCAGTGTGTTTCTCTGAATTTCTTTTCTTTTATTCGAGTCTTACTAAGGAGAAGACCACGATGAAAATGTTGAGTGGCTCTCATTTGAATAATTGTAGATCTAATAAAGAGCCCATTTTACCTTGTCTTCTCTTGTTGAATAAAATGTTGCCGATTCCAGCTTAGTGCACGGCATTCTTGCACTCTTATTATTTTCATATCATTCGGTCGTGCAAGTGAAAGGCAATAATGATGACATTCGATGAACTAGTCGTGGCAGAGAGAAACGGGTATGAACTCAACTTGTTCTGTTTGTGTAAATATGTTTAACCTAGTATCCATGATTCAGCCCATTATGATTAAACATGTTTGTAATGATAATTAGAGATTATAGTTTCTCATGCCATGCATAAGTAGCTAGGGGTGGATAATGATTTATCTTGGATATGAACATTGCATTAAAATGATTGTGATGTAGTATGATGATATGGTATCCTCCTCTGAATGATCGAGTGGCTTGACTGGGCACATGTTCATGCATGTAGTTGAATCAAAACCAACATAGCCTCTATGATATTTATGTTCATGATGTTCATATCCTACTCATGCTAGTGTCCAATGTTACCATGCATAATGCATGTTCATGACCGTTGTTGCTCTCTAGCTGGCCGCTTCACAATCTAATTGCTAGCCTTTGCCTGTACTAAGTGGGAATTTTGCTTGTACATCAAAAACCTTGAACCCAAAAGTTATTCCAGATGAGTCTGATACGTCTCCAACGTATCTATAATTTTTGATTCCTCCATGATATATTATCTACTGTTTTGGACATTATTGGGCTTTATTATCCACTTTTATATTATTTTTGGGACTAACCTATTAACCGGAGGCCCAGCCCAGAATTGCTGTTTTTTGCCTGTTTTAGGGTTTCGAAGAAAAGGAATATCAAACGGAGTCCAAACGGAATGAAACCTTCGGGAACGTGATTTTCTCAACGAACAAGACGCGGGAGACTTGGACCCTACGTCAAGAAAGAAAAGAGGAGGCCACGAGGTAGGGGGGCGCGCCCACCCCCACCAGGAGCGCCCTCCACCCTCGTGGGCCCCCTGTTGCTCCACCGACATACTCCTTCCTCCTGTATATATCCACGTACCCCCAAACGATCAGAAACGGAGCCAAAACCCTAATTCCACCGCCGTAACTTTCTATATCCACGAGATCCTATCTTGGGGCCTGTTCCAGAGTTCCGCCGGAGGGGGCATCGATCACAGAGGGCTTCTACATCAACACCATAGCCCCTCAGATGAAGTGTGAGTAGTTTACCTCAGACCTACGGGTCCATAGTTAGTGGCTAGATGGCTTCTTCTCTCTTTTTGGATCTCAATACAATGATCTCCCCCTCTCTTGTGGAGATCTATTCGATGTAATCTTCTTTTTGCGGTGTGTCTGTTGAGACCGATGAATTGTGGGTTTATGATCAAGTCTATCTATGAACAATATTTGAATCTTCTCTGAATTCTTTTATGTATGACTGGTTATCTTTGCAAGTCTCTTCGAATTATCAGTTTGGTTTGGCCTACTAGATTGATCTTTCTTGCAATGGGAGAAGTGCTTAGCTTTGGGTTCAATCTTGCGGTGTCCTTTCCCGGTGACAGTAAGGGCAGCAAGGCACGTATTGTATTGTTGCCATCGAGGATAACAAGATGGGGTTTTCTTCATATTGCATGAGTCTATCCCTCTACATCATGTCATCTTGCTTAAGGCATTACTCTGTTTTAACTTAATACTCTAGATGCATGCTGGATAGCAGTCGATGAGTGGACTAATAGTAGTAGATGCAGGCAGGAGTCGGTCTACTTGTCTCGGACATGATGCCTATATACATGATCATACCTAGATATTCTCATAGCTATGCTCAATTCTGTCAATTGCTCAACAGTAATTTGTTCACCCATCGTGGAATACTTATGCTCTCGAGAGAAGCCACTAGTGAAACCTATGGCCCCCGGGTCTATCCTTATCATATTGATCTCCTACTACTTAGTTATTTCCTTTTCTATTTCCTTTGCCTTTATTTTACTTTGCATCTTTATCATAAAATACCAAAAATATTATCTTATCATATCTATCAGATCTCACTCTCATAAGTGGCCTTATAGGGATTGACAACCCCTATTTGCGTTGGTTGCGAGGATTTATTTGTTTTTTGCAGGTACAAGGGACTCGCGCGTAGCCTCCTACTGGATTGATACCTTGGTTCTCAAAAACTGAGGGAAATACTTATGCTACTTTGCTGCATCATCCCTTCCTCTTCGGGGAAAACCAACGCAGTGCTCAAGTGGCAGCAAGAAGGATTTCTGGCGCCGTTGCTGGGGAGGTCTACGCAAAAGTCAACATACCAAGTACCCATCACATACCCTTATCTCCCGCATTACATTATTTGCCATTTGCCTCTCGTTTTCCTCTCCCCCACTTCACCCTTGACGTTTTATTTTCCCTCTCTCTCTATCCTCCCTCTCTATTTGCCTCTTTTTGCCCGCTTGCTTTTTGTTTGCTTGTGCGTTAGTTTGCTTGCTTGCCTTCTATGGCTCTACCTAAATTTGGTGATATCCACCTTAAAAGGCTAGAAGAGATCGAAAGCAATGTTAGGAGTTTTATGATCTTGCAGTTTGAACATAATAGTTTCTTTAGAAACAAGCTTAAAGAACATAAAAGTTTTGTGAGTTTTATGAATAAAGAGCTTGATGATATGTCTAAAGAATTCGATGGTTTAAGATCCCAAATTTCTCATCTTGAGAAGTTAACTACTAAAATTTTGGATAGGCAGGCTACCTTAGTTAATAAGATGGCCGCTAAACCGGATTGCTATGAAAATAAAGATGAAGATCTAAAAGTTATTTATGTGTCCCCTATTAAATCTTTGTTTTGCAATATGAATCTTGATAATGATAGGACCGAATATGATCCACCTTTACCTAGAAGGCGTTCTAAGAATTCAGAATTTGTTGATCTTGATGCTAAATTTGATAAAAGTGGGATTGAAGAAATTAAAACCCCAGATGTTGCGAAACCCACTATTATGGATTTCAAGGAATTTAACTATGAAAATTTCTCTTTGATTGATTGTATTTCCTTGTTGCAATCCGTGCTAAATTCTCCTCACGCTTATAGTCAAAATAAAGCGTTTACTAAACATATTGTTGATGCCTTGATGCAATCTTATGAAGAAAAACTTGAATTGGAAGTTTCTATCCCTAGAAAACTTTATGATGAGTGGGAACCAACTATTAAAATTAAAATTAAAGATCGTGAATGCTATGCTTTATGTGATTTGGGTGCTAGTGTTTCCACGATTCCAAAGACTTTGTGTGATTTGTTAGGTTTCCGTGACTTTGATGATTGCTCTCTAAACTTGCACCTTGCGGATTCCACTATTAAGAAACCTATGGGAAGAATTAATGATGTTATTATTGTTGCAAATAGGAATTATGTGCCCGTAGATTTTATTGTTCTTGACATAGATTGCAATCCTTCATGTCCTATTATTCTTGGTAGACCTTTCCTTAGAACGATTGATGCAATTATTGATATGAAGGAAGGAAATATTATATTCCAATTTCCATTAAGGAAAGGCATGGAACACTTCCCTAGAAAGAAAATTAAATTACCATATGAATCTATTATGAGAGCCACTTATGGATTGCCTACCAAAGATGGCAATACCTAGATCTATTCTTGCTTGTTATGCCTAGCTAGGGGCGTTAAACGATAGCGCTTGTTGGGAGGCAACCCAATTTTATTTTTATTCCTTGCTTTTTTCTCCTGTTTAGTAATAAATAATGTATCTAACCTCTGTTTTGGTTGTTTTTTTGTGTTTAATTAGTTTTTGTGCCAAGTAGAACCGTTGGGAAGACTTGGGGAAAGTCCTGTTGATCTTGCTGTAAAAAACAGAAACTTTAGCGCTCATGAGAACTGCTGTAATTTTTATTTGGAGAGTGATATTTAGTTAATTCCTTTTGCAGATGATTAATAGATAAATTCTTCACGTGCAGAAATTTAGTTTAGAATTTTTGGGGTTCCAGATCTTGCGCTAGCTATAGATTACTATAGACTGTTCTGTTTTTGACAGATTCTATTTTTCGTGTGTTCTTTTCTTATTTTCATGAATCTATGGCTAGTAAAATAGTTTATAAACCATAAAGAAGTTGGAATACAGTAGGTATAACACCAATATAAATAAAGAATGAGCTCATTACAGTACCTTGAAGTGGTCTTTTATTTTCTTTCGCTAACGGAGCTCACGAAATTTTCTACTTTAAGTTTTGTGTTGTGAAGTTTTCAAGTTTTGGGTAAAGATTTGATGGATTATGGAACAAGGAGTGGCAAGAGCCTAAGCTTGGGGATTCCCATGGAACCCCCAAGATAATATAAGGGCACCTAAAAGCCAAAGCTTGGGGATGCCCCGGAAGGCATCCCCTCTTTCGTCTACTTCTATCGGTAACGTTACTTGGAGCTATATTTTTATTCGCCACATGATATGTGTTTTGCTTGGAGTGTCTTGTATTATTTGAGTCTTTGCTTTTTAGTCTACCACAGTCATCCTTTCTGTACACACCTTTTGAGAGAGCCATACATGATTTGGAATTTGTTAGAATACTCTATGTGCTTCGCTTATATCTTTTGAGTTATATAGTTTTGCTCTAGTACTTCACTTATATCTTTTAGAGCACGGTGGTGGATTTGTTTTATAGAAACTATTGATCTCTCATGCTTCACTTAGATTATTTTGAGAGTCTTAATAGCATGGTAATTTTCTTAAAATCCTAATATGCTAGGTGTTCAAGATTAGTAATATTTTCTTAAGAGTGTTTTGAATACTAAGAGAAGTTTGATGCTTGATGATTGTTCTGAGATATGGAGGTAATAATATCAAAGTCGTGCTAGTTGAGTAGTTGTCAAATTGAGAAATGCTTGTGTTTAAGTTTGCAAGTCCCGTAGCATGCACGTATGGTAAACGTTTGTCACGACCGGTTTTCCAATAAAAATATTTATTGAGAAACCAATCTTTTGTGTCCAGTATGGGAAAAAAAAATTCTCCTTACCGGTGGACAATCTCTTGATACAATAAGCCAGTAACATAAAATATATTACAGGGTCGAGCTACGGTTTCTCAACCAAATTATTACAAGCACGCCAATAATTATACATAAAGGCGAACATGACACAGTGGTGTGGAGGCATACTACTGACTCGAGGATAGGGCGGTGGTGGAAAAACACAGCGGGGAGTGAGATACATGACTCTAAAACTGGCCTCTCATCGAGCGTCAAGGTGAGGCTCAATGAATTTATTTGGTAGGAGAAGCGGATATAATATAGTGACCAAATCCAGGGTCGCACGAGACTAACTGGGATTCCTCTAGGCGTCGGACTCGCTATCGAACTCTTCATCCATGAGATCGCCTTCGTCAGCATCTGGCCAAATCAACAAGCCAGTGAGTACTTTGAAAGTACTCGCAAGACAGTTCCGACGTAAGATATAACAAATGCATGCATGAATGAGTCACGATTAATTCACCAATGTAAATTCAAAAATTGGCATAACGAAGTAAGTAAAAAGGGAAACGGCGGTAATCCGCCTCAAATCCCAACAAAACATAAATGAAAACCGATCGGGTGTCTGAAGCAACGCCTCGAAAGGTGAACAAATAAATAGAAGGAACTTTAAAAGAAATGCCACAGTCGGACGTCTAAGCGACATCACGGAAAGGGCTTTAAAAGAAATGCCACAGTCGGACGTCTGAGCGACATCACATAAAGGGCTTTAAAAGAAATGCCACAGTCGGATGTCTAAGCGACATCACGGAAAGGGCTTTAAAAGAAATGCCACAGTCGGACGTCTGAGCGACATGACAGAAAGGGCTTTAAAAGAAATGCCACAGTCGGACGTCTAAGCGACATCACGGAAAGGGCTTTAAAAGAAATGCCACAGTCGGACGTCTGAGCGACATCACAGAAAGGGCTTTTAAAGGAAATGCCACAGTTGGACGTCTGAGCAACATCACAGAAAGGGCTTTTATTGACAAGTAAATAATACTCATAATCAACATTCAATTCATGAAATTAAACGGGTTAGTCCATCCACAAGAATAATCATTTAGCCGGAATTAGCACTCATACGATTCACCGGAGTCTCTGTCATCAAAAATGGCACTTGTCAGGATAAGATGATACTGATCTTGGACATAGAATAGATGATTCAAGGAATATATGACTCTGCAGAGTTTGTACAAAAATTTCCAACAGCCAACGGATTTCCGTAGTCACGAAGGACTAGTTCCGTTTACGGTATTTCGGAAGAAACACAGCTAACCAGTACACACCCATCCTACCTCTAGATGCTAGGAATCACCCTAGACATCGTCCAAGAAAAACTTTTGAGACGGGGAGATCACAATCTCGAATGGCATGGGATCAAATTTATATACGCGCGCTCTAAGGGGTGCCCCCCTCTCGGTCCCAACCGGAAACACCCATGCCCCCTGACCGGATGACTGGCTTTAATCCAGGGCCATGGAACCATCATCCCGGCCTCTCCTTTTGGTGCGTACCAGGAAAGCGGTTCGCAACTTACTAAACCATATTCCTTGCGGAAAACATGTGGTAGTACAGGGAAGGAAATGGGAGGAACTGGACCGATACGGCTTGACACTGCAGTCACTTAGCCTGGCATAAGACTGGCATGCTACAACACTGCCATCTTACCCATCCTCATGCCAACACATGGCCATTCATATTCGCATCCATCCACTTAGGGTTCAACGAACTCACTTACCTCGACAATGCATGGAAATAACGTTCATCGGTATGCTCATCAACATGCCATGAGACTAACTAAAATGCAAAACATGCCAAGACACTCATCATGTCAAAAGTTCAAACATGCTTTCCTGGTTCGGAGTAGTCGGAGCCTAGCTCGGTGAAGTTCGCGGCTCCGTTACCTCCTTCGGTATCTACGGTATAAAGAAATACATGCGCTATCGTAAATACCAAGAGGTGCATAGAAAGTTATACCAAATATTTTTCAAATAAATATGATAAAAAACTAGACAAAATTTTGAAGAGGACAGAAAAAGAATCAATCAAAAATACTATTCTGTTTAAAAGTTATAAAGGTTTTTGTCCAGGGACTTATCTGTAATGAAACAGAAAGTTTCCAGGGGCTAGCTTATAAAAACAGAAAACGCTTCGGCAGAAACTACGCCAGCCCAGAGGGAAAGCGCATTTGGCAGAAGGCGTTTTCAGAAACGCTTCGTTTAGAAAGGACAGAGAGGCTGACAACGGGTCCCACTTGTCATGTTTAAACTTTCAAATGGGAAGGACGAGGCTCGTCGGCGCCCGAGGGCTGCGGTGGTCGCCGGCGGCGATCCACGGCGAGGTAAGGGGATCGAAGGTTATCAACGTGCTCACCGTGTCCTTCCGCAATGGTGGGTGGTGGTGTTGGTCGCCGGGGAGCACCACGTCGACGACGGTCTCAACTCCGGCGGACGGTGGTTCGGGCGTGGATGGAGCTCGTCGGAGAGGACTGCAAAGGCCAAATTGATGAGGGGGTTAGAGTACTGGGTGTGAGAGAAGGCTACGGACGAGGTTTGGGCGCCGGAGGTGGCCTCACCGGAGTGAATCGAGCTGAAGGCCGAGGCGGAGCGAGGCGGCCGGAGTCGAGGAAGAAGGGCCCCTCGAGGCTCTTCTAGTTGCTGGTCGGGGTCCAGTGAGGTGCTGGAGGTGTGCAGGGGCGAGAGGGAGCTTGGGGGCGTTATATATAGCCGGCCCGAGGCGGTTGCCGTGAACGGGATAAGTCCGGCGAGCGATTACGGTGGCGCTGCAGTTGGGCAGTGGAATTAGGAGTTTGGGCATCGCCTAGGTGGAGTAGTGGTGCCATTCCAGGGTCCAGCTCAGCACGGGAGGGGGTTTTACGGCCTGTCCCAATGGAACGGCCGTGCGGCACGTCGGCGGCAGGGAGCGCGCCCTGCGCGTGCCAGGCCACGGCGGCGGTGCTGCACGCGTGCGCTGGCAAGGGAGACGGCCACGCGGAGCTACCAGATGGCTTGGGCGGCGCTGAACGGCGTTCTGCCGTGGTGTGCCTTCTGTCGGCCGCCACGGGAGGTCCCGACGCCGCAGAAGACGCCGGCGAGGGCGGGCCAGCGCGCCACCAACGCCAGGAAGGCTCCACGCACGCGTGTGAAGCTCCGGACAAGAGGGAGGGGCTGCGAGCATCGAGCCAAGCGTACTGTGAGCTTGTGACTGAACTCTGAAGAAAACGACACTGTAAAACTGAATTTTTACTGAACTTTACTGAAAATGCAAAGAACAGTGCAGCTCAGGTGTTCGACAGAATGCTTTTGGCATCTAGGGATTTTTCCTTGAGCTGAAATTTGGTGGAGTGGCTTCTCATTGCTCTAGTAGGCTGCATGATTTTTGGTGGAATTTTTGGAGGAGTGTAGATATGAATTTCTCCAAATTTGGCAAATCTGGTCCAAACTTGCAGTGAGTGAAATTTGAAATTTTTGAAAAGAAGATGAGTGGATCAAGATGGTTCTAGGTTGTGGGTACTAAAGACAATCCAGGGAAGTTGGTTTGGGACAAAAACTCAAAGGCAAAATGGCACTTGCTTTGAAAATCACTTAGGCTCAAAATAATTGGCAGAAATGTTTTGGGAGATAAAATAATTGAAATAAAATCCAAAAACTTGTTTGGACTTGTTGAGACAGAGGATTTAAATTGCTCGAAGGTGGAGAGAGGGGTTTTGAGAAGATTTACTATAGGAGACATGGTAAAACCATGGGTGGTTTCAAAAAGAAAGAAGTCCCAAAACTCCTAGGGTTTCTTTATTTTAAATGAAAATGAAAAAGTTTGAGAGGGTAACAACCAGAAGGAAAAGCGCCCAAAACTTCAACACCAAATTTGAAAGGGAAAAGAAAATCCTTGCCAAAGGAAAGGAAGTTTTTAAGAGGAAGGGTTTCTGGAAAAGAATTTTTTTTAAAAGCCCTCTTTTAAAAATCCAACAAAGTTTTTGATGAAAACCAAATTAAAATTTTGGAGTGTCACAGCACCTACCCCCTTAGGAAAAATCTCGTCCCTGAGATTTCAGCTGATCCTTAAATAAGTGTGGATGCTCTGTCCGAAGAAAATCCTCTCTCTCCCAAGTTGCTTCACTGTCGGTGTGATTGCTCCATTGGACTTTGAAAAACTTGATGGTCTTCTGTGAGGTCCTCCTTTCAGACTCCTATAATATTCTTACGGGACGTTCCCGATAAGTGAGGTCTGGCTGCACGTCAATGTTTTCATGGGATACTTGTTTCTCTGGGTTGCTTACGCACTTCCTCAATTGCGAGACGTGGAACACGTCGTGAATGTCGGACAAGTCTTCGGGTAAGTCTAGCTGGTAGGCTACAGTGCCTCTTCGTGCCACTATGCAGAATGGTCCAATGAATCTGGGTGCTAACTTTCCTTTAATCTTAAACCGTTGCAGTCCCCTCATGGGTGATACTCGTAGGTACACAAATTCACCGGGTTCAAAATTGACCCCACGATGTTTCTGATCGTAATAACTCTTCTGTCGGCTTTGAGCGGTCTTGAGTCGGTCCCTGATTAGCTTGACTTTTTCCGCGGCTTCTTTGAGCATGTCCGGGCCGAAGATACGGCTGTCTCCGGTCTCTGACCAATTTAGTGGGGTACGACACCTCCGTTCGTATAGGGCTTCAAAAGGTGCCATTCGCAGGCTGGCCTGGTAGCTGTTGTTGTATGCGAACTCGGCATATGGCAGACTTTCCTCCCAACTGGTTCCATAGATGAGGACACATGCTCTGAGCATGTCTTCTAAAATTTGGTTTACGCGTTCAGTCTGTCCATCAGTCTGAGGATGGTAGGCGGTACTGAAGGCCAATTGAGTTCCCAGAGCCTGTTGTAAATGATCCCAGAATTTCGAGACAAATTGAGTGCCTCGGTCAGATATTATAGTCTTTGGGACTCCGTGCAGACAAACTATACGGGAAAGATAAATCCTGGCAAGCTTCTGAGTGTTGAAGGTTGTCTTCACTGGAATAAAATGTGCCACCTTGGTTAATCTATCGGTGATGACCCATATGGCATCATTCCCGTGTCGTGACCGAGGTAGTCCGACAATAAAATCCATCCTGATTTCATCCCATTTCCACTCAGGTATTTTGTTTGGTTGCAGTAGTCCGGCTGGTCTCTGATGCTTAGCTTTTATGCGTTGACAGGAATCGCAACATGCAACGAATGTGGCTATGTCCCTCTTCATACCGTGCCACCAAAATCTTTCCTGAATATCCTTATACATTTTGGTTCCTCCAGGGTGGATTGAATATGGAGTGGTGTGTGCTTCAGCTAGGATCTGCTGTTTGAGGTCTTCTATGTTTGGCACACAGAGTCTGTTTTCGTACCGTAATATTCCATCATCGCCTATGATGAACTCCGAGGCCTTGCCCATACTCGCCTTTCTTTTAATTCCTTCAATACTGGGGTGACCAGGCTGAGCTTCTTTAATCCTCTCCACAAGGTCGGGCTTTATTTCCAAGTTTGATATGGTGCCTTCTGCTACCATCATCAAGTTGAGCTTGGCAAATTCTTGTTGGAATTCGGGCCTCAAGCTGTGCGGTTTGTTTTCGTCGGAGTTGGGATTCCGACTAAGAGCATCGGCCACTACATTTGCCTTCCCTGGATGGTAATGGATACCAACATCATAATCCTTTACCAATTCCAACCAACATCGTTGCCGTAAGTTTAGTTCTGGCTGTGTGAAAATATATTTGAGACTCTTGTGATCCGTGTATATTTCACATCGATTCCCAAGTAAGAAATGCCTCCATTCCTTGAGTGCATGAATAACTGCTGCCATTTCTAAGTCATGAGTGGGGTAATTTTCCTCATGCTTGCGAAGTTGCCGTGAAGCGTATGCGACAACCTTGCCTTCCTGCATCAACACGCATCCGAGACCCTTTCTGGACGCGTCACAATATACTTCAAAATTCTTGTGTATGTCGGGTACAATTAATACCGGTGCTGTCGTTAATTTCCGCTTTAGCTCTTGGAAACTTTTCTCGTAGGCTTCTGTCCATTCAAACTTCTTGTCTTTCTTGAGTAACTGCGTCATTGGCTTGGCTAGGGTGGAGAATCCTTCAATAAATCTGTGGTAATACCCTGCCATTCCCAAGAAACTTCGTACGTCAGTTACGCTGGCTGGTGCCTTCCAGTCAAGTATGGCCCTGACTTTTTCCGGGTCCACTGCGATACCGTCTTGGGTCAGCACGTGGCCCAGAAAGCCTACTTGTCTTAGCCAAAATTCGCACTTGCTGAACTTGGCATACAATTGGTGTTTTCTGAGTTCTCCTAGCACAATCCTGAGATGTTCCGCGTGCTCTTCTGGTGTCTTGGAGTATAATAGAATATCGTCGATGAATACCACAACGAACTTGTCCATAAACTTCATAAATACTCTGTTCATGAGGTGAACAAAATATGCAGGGGCATTAGTTAGTCCAAAAGGCATAACTGTGAACTCATATAGCCCATATCTGGAGGTGAAGGCAGTTTTGGGGATATCTTCCGTTCGTACTTTTAATTGATGGTATCCTGACCTTAAGTCAATCTTTGAGAATACCTTGGCCTGAGCGAGCTGATCAAATAAATCATTTATTTGTGGCATCGGGTATTTGTTCTTGACTGTGACCATGTTAAGTGCTCGGTAGTCTATGCACAATCTCAGTGTTCCATCTTTCTTTTTGGCAAATAAAATTGGTGATCCCCAAGGTGAGGAGCTGGCTCGAATATATCCCTTGTCCAGTAATTCCTTTATTTGTTTCTTTAATTCAATCAACTCGGATGGTGCCATTCTGTATGGTTTCTTGTATATGGGGGTGGTTCCTGGTGCTAGCTCAATGCTGAATTCTATTTCTCGGTCTGGTGGCATGCCGGGTAGCTCTTCAGGGAATACGTCTGGAAATTCACACACTACTGGAACCTTGTTCAGCTCAGAAATGTCCACCTTATTCAATCTTGGTTGCCGGGGTATTTTTCCTTCCTTAGCTGATACTCTTATTGTCTTCCCTTGGTGGTGTGTGAGAATTACGGTCCTATTGAAACAGTCGATAAAACCCTTGTTGGTGGTTAGCCAGTCCATCCCTAGGATGACATCCAGTCCTTTATTTTCCAACACAATAAGATTTGCGTGAAACTCCAATCCTTCGAACTCAATGACCACATTCTGACAGTAATTTTGAGTAACTTGCTGAATCCCAGGGGACTTGATGATCATGGATTTCTCCAAAGGAAGCATCGAAAAATTATTTTGCAAAGCAAAACTTTTCGAAATGAAAGAGTGAGAAGCTCCAGAATCAAACAAAACCGTTGCAGGTATTGTGTTGACAGGAAACGTACCGAGTACGATATCCGGAGCATGTTGTGCTTCTTCTTTGGTCACGTGGTTTAGATGACCCTTCCTGTGGTTGTTGTTGGGGTTGAAATTGTTGCGCTTGGGCGCTGAATTATTTCCACCATTGTTTGGCTTCGGGGTCGAGTTCCTTGGCTTGGGGCACTGTTTGGCGTAGTGCCCTTCTTCTCCACAAGCGTAGCAAGTAACGCCTGGGCGATATGTGAACTCTTTGTCCCTTGCATGGAAATTCTTGGTTGAGCGTGAGATGTTTGTCGTAGGCTTGTGTGTCCCACCTTTCTGAAAATCTGTCCTGCTTCGGTGGTTGCGAGCATGGTTAGTATGGTCCCTTTTCTGCTTGCGGATATCCTCCAGGCTGCGTCTCTCATTTTCCAGAGTGATGGCTTTGTCCACCAGTGTTTTAAAATCAGGAAAAGTGTGCACGACCAGTTGGCATTTAAGCGCGGGTGCTAGACCGTCAAGGAATTTCTCCATCTTCTTGCTTTCAGTCATACGCTCTTCATTGGCGTAGAGGGACAATAGAGTAAATTGATTGTTGTAATCTGACACTGTCATGTTCCTTTGCTTGAGGTCCTCGAACTCTCTCTTCTTGATTTTCATAATACTCTTAGGAATGTGTGCACCACGGAAACCTTCCTTGAAATCATCCCAGGTTAGGTCATTTTCGTTGGGATGCATGTGCAGAAAATTCTCCCACCATGATGCGGCTGCTCCTGTGAGATAGTGCGGAGCATACAGCACCTTTTCGGGGTTTGAACATTTTGCAATAATTAATTTTCTCTCCATATCTCGAAGCCAGTCCTCGGCTTCAAGAGGTTTGTCTGTATGAGAAAATGTTTGGGGGCGTGTCTTCTGAAGCTCAGATAACTTGGATTGCTCCTGATACTGTCCATGGTGACTCCCCATGTTGATGACTTGGTTCATCATTTCACGATGTTGTTGCTGACTCTGTTCATAAAGGCGGCACATTTGGGAGAGTGCCGTTTCACTGTTCTGCTGACTTGACTGCCCTTGTGTGAAATTGTTGCCTGGTTGAGTGTCATAATCTCCCTCTGGCGGAGTAGGCATGGAGCGAGTCCAAGGACGAGACATTTTTCACTGTGGAGATATATTTTGCAAAACTCATAAGAAAAACGAAAATGGTCGCAAAACAAATCCAAGAAAATCGCACAAGGATGGCAAATAATTTAAATGACCAAGGTCGCTTAAGAAAACAAATTGATTTGCGCACGGAGAAGGATTGCTCATTACATATCTTACACGAGGGCGATAATTATACAATACATCACTCAGGATATGTGTACATAATCCTGACATGTTATTTAGGCTAGTGCACTTCTCCAGTTCCTACATGATGCGTAAACAAGCTACTCCTCACAACCTATGTACATATCTTACAAGCGGTACATCGCATGACGGGCAAACGCACTCAGCCGGAAATGTTGACGATCTCCTTGGCCCTGCCAAGGGTGAGGCGTAGTGAGGCTGGGGACTCGACCTCCTCCTCACTAATAGGCTCCAGACGTGAAGAGCTGCGTCGGGTAGATGGAGCAGGTGCCAGGGGCGGAGCAACACGAATAGGAGTAGGCACAAAGGGTGGTGCAGTGCGTGCTGGAGTGGACGCAATGGCCTAGTTGAACTCTTCGGTGGTAGGCAGGCGACGAGTAGGTGCATAAGATGCTGATGAAGAGACAAAAGTCAGTGGCGGTGCGGCGGGCAGGAGCTCCCTCCTGTTGGCGGAACAGCCATGGATTGAGTCCATGCGGGCAGCTACGAAGTCGTCCACCAGGTTGTCGAAGGCTGCCTCCAGAGCCCGGAGATACTCAATAAGCATCTCAAAAGCCTCATCTCGTTCTCCTCTGGGGCAGGAGAATGCGTAGTGACAAGTATAAGGCACATGGCATGGAAGATAGCGGTAGCGACGAGTCTTCATCGCGGGAAGGACATCCCTGAGGCGAGCTATCGCCTCACGGGCTGCCATCTGCATAGCATGCCTCTCCGTAGGCATGGCTCTTCCCACGAACCGGAAGCGGCGTAACTCACCACGCCCTCCCCTGAACTGCACTGTGGCCTGGTGCATGGTCAGACTGTCGTTGACCTTGTGCTGGTAGAGTGTGAAGACTGGGCGCACAGACGGCCCCATCGCGACCTGAACGATGAAGGAGAGAAGCTTGACGAACCCATCGGGCACGTTGGCGAAGGTCTAAGACTCGCAGCTGTTGTTGGCCATCTACAAAGGTAAGCAAAAATTCTGAATGGTCAGATCATAAATTTATGCTGACAGTCAGAAAATGACTACAATAGCAAAAATATAAATTAGCTCTATCATGCTAATAACCAATTAGCGATCGCACCTAGTGGCTTCCTACAGTCAGCCTGGCTCTGGTACCAAGTTTGTCACGACCAGTTTTCCAATAAAAATATTTATTGAGAAACCAATCCTTTGTGTCCAGTATGGGAAAAAAAATTCTCCTTACCGGTGGACAATATCTTGATACAATAAGCCAGTAACATAAAATATATTACAGGGTCGAGCTACGGTTGCTCAACCAAATTATCACAAGCACGCCAATAATTATACATAAAGGCGGACATGACACAGTGGTGTGGAGGCATACTACTGACTCGAGGATAGGGCGGTGGTGGAAAAACACAGCGGGGAGTGAGATACATGACTCTAAAACTGGCCTCTCATCGAGCGTCAAGGTGAGGCTCAATGAATTTATTTGGTAGCGGAAGCGGATATAATATAGTGACCAAATCCAGGGTCGCACGAGACTGACTGGGATTCCTCTAGGCGTCGGACTCGCTATCGAACTCTTCATCCATGAGATCGCCTTCGTCAGCATCTGGCCAAATCAACAAGCCAGTGAGTACTTTGAAAGTACTCGCAAGACAGTTCGGACGTAAGATATAACAAATGCATGCATGAATGCGTCACGATTAATTCACCAATGTAAATTAAAAAATTGGCATAACGAAGTAAGTAAAAAGGGAAACGACGGTAATCCGCCTGAAATCCCAACAAAACATAAATGAAAACCGATCGGGTGTCTGAAGCGACGCCTCGAAAGGTGAACAAATAAATAGAAGGAACTTTAAAAGAAATGCCACAGTCGGACGTCTAAGCGACATCACGGAAAGGGCTTTAAAAGAAATGCCACAGTCGGACGTCTGAGCGACATCACATAAAGGGCTTTAAAAGAAATGCCACAGTCGGACGTCTAAGCGACATCACGGAAAGGGCTTTAAAAGAAATGCCACAGTCGGACGTCTGAGCGACATCACAGAAAGGGCTTTAAAAGAAATGCCACAGTCGGACGTCTAAGCGACATCACGGAAAGGGCTTTAAAAGAAATGCCACAGTCGGACGTCTGAGCGACATCACAGAAAGGGCTTTTAAAGGAAATGCCACAGTCGGACGTCTGAGCGACATCACAGAAAGGGATTTTATTCACAAGTAAATAATACTCATAATCAACATTCAATTCATGAAATTAAACGGGTTAGTCCATCCACAGGAATAATCATTTAGCCGGAATTAGCACTCATACGATTCACCGGAGTCTCTGTCATCAAAAATGGCACTTGTCAGGATAAGATGATACTGATCTTGGACATAGAATAGATGATTCAAGGAATATATGACTCTGCAGAGTTTGTACAAAAATTTCCCACAGCCAACGGATTTCCGTAGTCACGAAGGACTAGTTCCGTTTACGGTATTTCGGAAGAAACACAGCTAACCAGTACACACCCATCCTACCTCTCGATGCTAGGAATCACCCTAGACATCGTCCAAGAAAAACTTTTGAGACGGGGAGATCACAATCTCGAATGGCATGGGATCAAATTTATATACGCGCGCTCTAAGGGGTGCCCCCCTCTCGGTCCCAACCGGAAACACCCATGCCCCCTGACCGGATGACTGGCTTTAATCCAGGGCCATGGAACCATCATCCCGGCCTCTCCTTTTGGTGTGTACCAGGAAAGCGGTTCGCAACTTACTAAACCATATTCCTTGTGGAAAACATGTGGTAGTACAGGGAAGGAAATGGGAGGAACTGGACCGATACGGCTTGACACTGCAGTCACTTAGCCTGGCATAAGACTGGCATGCTACAACACTGCCATCTTACCCATCCTCATGCCAACACATGGCCATTCATATTCGCATCCATCCACTTAGGGTTCATCGAACTCACTTACCTCGACAATGCATGGAAATAACGTTCATCGGTATGCTCATCAACATGCCATGAGACTAACTAAAATGCAAAACATGCCAAGACACTCATCATGTCAAAAGTTCAAACATGCTTGCCTGGTTCGGAGTAGTCGGAGCCTAGCTCGATGAAGTTCGCGGCTCCGTTACCTCCTTCGGTATCTACGGTATAAAGAAATACATGCGCTATCGTAAATACCAAGAGGTGCACAGAAAGTTATACCAAATATTTTTCAAATAAATATGATAAAAAACTAGACAAAATTTTGAAGAGGACAGAAAAAGAATCAATCAAAAATACTATTCTGTTTAAAAGTTATAAAGGTTTTGTCCAGGGACTTATCTGTAATGAAACAGAAAGTTTCCAGGGGCTAGTTATAAAAACAAAAAACGCTTCGGCAGAAACTACGCCAGCCCAGAGGGAAAGCGCATTTGGCAGAAGGCGTTTTCAGAAACGCTTCGTTTAGAAAGGACAGAGAGGCTGACAACGGGTCCCACTTGTCATGTTTAAACTTTCAAATGGGAGGGACGAGGCTCGTCGGCGCCCGAGGGCTGCGGTGGTCGCCGGCGGCGATCCACGGCGAGGTAAGGGGATCGAAGGTTATCAACGTGCTCACCGTGTCCTTCCGCAACGGTGGGTGGTGGTGTTGGTCGCCGGGGAGCACCACGTCGACGGCGGTCTCAACTCCGGCGGACGGTGGTTCGGGCGTGGATGGAGCTCGTCGGAGAGGACTGCAAAGGCCAAATTGATGAGGGGGTTAGAGTACTGGGTGTGAGAGAAGGCTACGGACGAGGTTTGGGCGCCGGAGGTGGCCTCACCGGAGTGAATCGAGCTGAAGGCCGAGGCAGAGCGAGGCGGCCGGAGTCGAGGAAGAAGGGCCCCTCGAGGCTCTTCTAGTTGCTGGTCGGGGTCCAGTGAGGTGCTGGAGGTGTGCAGGGGCGAGAGGGAGCTTGGGGGCGTTATATATAGCCGGCCCGAGGCGGTTGCCGTGAACGGGATAAGTCCGGCGAGCGATTACGGTGGCGCTGTGGTTGGGCAGTGGAATTAGGAGTTTGGGCATCGCCTAGGTGGAGTAGTGGTGCCATTCCAGGGTCCAGCTCAGCACGGGAGGGGGTTTTACGGCCTGTCCCAATGGAACGGCCGTGCGGCACGTCGGCGGCAGGGAGCGCGCCCTGCGCGTGCCAGGCCACGGCGGCGGTGCTGCACGCGTGCGCTGGCAAGGGAGACGGCCACGCGGAGCTACCAGATGGCTTGGGCGGCGCTGAACGGCGTTCTGCCGTGGTGTGCCTTCTGTCGGCCGCCACGGGAGGTCCCGACGCCGCAGAAGACGCCGGCGAGGGCGGGCCAGCGCGCCACCAACGCCAGGAAGGCTCCACGCACGCGTGTGAAGCTCCGGACAAGAGGGAGGGGCTGCGAGCATCGAGCCAAGCGTACTGTGAGCTTGTGACTGAACTCTGAAGAAAACGACACTGTAAAACTGAATTTTTACTGAACTTTACTGAAAATGCAAAGAACAGTGCAGCTCAGGTGTTCGACAGAATGCTTTTGGCATCTAGGGATTTTTCCTTGAGCTGAAATTTGGTGGAGTGGCTTCTCATTGCTCTAGTAGGCTGCATGATTTTTGGTGGAATTTTTGGAGGAGTGTAGATATGAATTTCTCCAAATTTGGCAAATCTGGTCCAAACTTGCAGTGAGTGAAATTTGAAATTTTTGAAAAGAAGATGAGTGGATCAAGATGGTTCTAGGTTGTGGGTACTAAAGACAATCCAGGGAAGTTGGTTTGGGACAAAAACTCAAAGGCAAAATGGCACTTGCTTTGAAAATCACTTAGGCTCAAAATAATTGGCAGAAATGTTTTGGGAGATAAAATAATTGAAATAAAATCCAAAAACTTGTTTGGACTTGTTGAGACAGAGGATTTAAATTGCTCGAAGGTGGAGAGAGGGGTTTTGAGAAGATTTACTATAGGAGACATGGTAAAACCATGGGTGGTTTCAAAAAGAAAGAAGTCCCAAAACTCCTAGGGTTTCTTTATTTTAAATGAAAATGAAAAAGTTTGAGAGGGTAACAACCAGAAGGAAAAGCGCCCAAAACTTCAACACCAAATTTGAAAGGGAAAAGAAAATCCTTGCCAAAGGAAAGGAAGTTTTTAAGAGGAAGGGTTTCTGGAAAAGAATTTTTTTTAAAAGCCCTCTTTTAAAAATCCAACAAAGTTTTTGATGAAAACCAAATTAAAATTTTGGAGTGTCACAGCACCTACCCCCTTAGGAAAAATCTCGTCCCTGAGATTTCAGCTGATCCTTAAATAAGTGTGGATGCTCTGTCCGAAGAAAATCCTCTCTCTCCCAAGTTGCTTCACTGTCGGTGTGATTGCTCCATTGGACTTTGAAAAACTTGATGGTCTTCTGTGAGGTCCTCCTTTCAGACTCCTATAATATTCTTACGGGACGTTCCCGATAAGTGAGGTCTGGCTGCACGTCAATGTTTTCATGGGATACTTGTTTCTCTGGGTTGCTTACGCACTTCCTCAATTGCGAGACGTGGAACACGTCGTGAATGTCGGACAAGTCTTCGGGTAAGTCTAGCTGGTAGGCTACAGTGCCTCTTCGTGCCACTATGCAGAATGGTCCAATGAATCTGGGTGCTAACTTTCCTTTAATCTTAAACCGTTGCAGTCCCCTCATGGGTGATACTCGTAGGTACACAAATTCACCGGGTTCAAAATTGACCCCACGATGTTTCTGATCGTAATAACTCTTCTGTCGGCTTTGAGCGGTCTTGAGTCGGTCCCTGATTAGCTTGACTTTTTCCGCGGCTTCTTTGAGCATGTCCGGGCCGAAGATATGGCTGTCTCCGGTCTCTGACCAATTTAGTGGGGTACGACACCTCCGTTCGTATAGGGCTTCAAAAGGTGCCATTCGCAGGCTGGCCTGGTAGCTGTTGTTGTATGCGAACTCGGCATATGGCAGACTTTCCTCCCAACTGGTTCCATAGATGAGGACACATGCTCTGAGCATGTCTTCTAAAATTTGGTTTACGCGTTCAGTCTGTCCATCAGTCTGAGGATGGTAGGCGGTACTGAAGGCCAATTGAGTTCCCAGAGCCTGTTGTAAATGATCCCAGAATTTCGAGACAAATTGAGTGCCTCGGTCAGATATTATAGTCTTTGGGACTCCATGCAGACAAACTATACGGGAAAGATAAATCCTGGCAAGCTTCTGAGTGTTGAAGGTTGTCTTCACTGGAATAAAATGTGCCACCTTGGTTAATCTATCGGTGATGACCCATATGGCATCATTCCCGTGTCGTGACCGAGGTAGTCCGACAATAAAATCCATCCTGATTTCATCCCATTTCCACTCAGGTATTTTGTTTGGTTGCAGTAGTCCGGCTGGTCTCTGATGCTTAGCTTTTATGCGTTGACAGGAATCGCAACATGCAACGAATGTGGCTATGTCCCTCTTCATACCGTGCCACCAAAATCTTTCCTGAATATCCTTATACATTTTGGTTCCTCCAGGGTGGATTGAATATGGAGTGGTGTGTGCTTCAGCTAGGATCTGCTGTTTGAGGTCTTCTATGTTTGGCACACAGAGTCTGTTTTCGTACCGTAATATTCCATCATCTCCTATGATGAACTCCGAGGCCTTGCCCATACTCGCCTTTCTTTTAATTCCTTCAATACTGGGATGACCAGGCTGAGCTTCTTTAATCCTCTCCACAAGGTCGGGCTTTATTTCCAAGTTTGATATGGTGCCTTCTGCTACCATCATCAAGTTGAGCTTGGCAAATTCTTGCTGGAATTGGGGCCTCAAGCTGTGCGGTTTGTTTTCGTCGGAGTTGGGATTCCGACTAAGAGCATCGGCCACTACATTTGCCTTCCCTGGATGGTAATGGATACCAACATCATAATCCTTTACCAATTCCAGCCAACGTTGTTGCCGTAAGTTTAGTTCTGGCTGTGTGAAAATATATTTGAGACTCTTGTGATCTGTATATATTTCACATCGATTCCCAAGTAAGAAATGCCTCCATTCCTTGAGTGCATGAATAACTGCTGCCATTTCTAAGTCATGAGTGGGGTAATTTTCCTCATGCTTGCGAAGTTGCCGTGAAGCGTATGCGACAACCTTGCCTTCCTGCATCAACACGCATCCGAGACCCTTTCTGGACGCGTCACAATATACTTCAAAATTCTTGTGTATGTCGGGTACAATTAATACCGGTGATGTCGTTAATTTCCGCTTTAGCTCTTGGAAACTTTTCTCGTAGGCTTCTGTCCATTCAAACTTCTTGTCTTTCTTGAGTAACTGCGTCATTGGCTTGGCTAGGGTGGAGAATCCTTCAATAAATCTGTGGTAATACCCTGCCATTCCCAAGAAACTTCGTACGTCAGTTACGCTGGCTGGTGCCTTCCAGTCAAGTATGGCCCTGACTTTTTCCGGGTCCACTGCGATACTGTCTTGGGTCAGCACGTGGCCCAGAAAGCCTACTTGTCTTAGCCAAAATTCGCACTTGCTGAACTTGGCATACAATTGGTGTTTTCTGAGTTCTCCTAGCACAATCCTGAGATGTTCCGCGTGCTCTTCTGGTGTCTTGGAGTATACTAGAATATCGTCGATGAATACCACAACGAACTTGTCCATAAACTTCATAAATACTCTGTTCATGAGGTGAACAAAATATGCAGGGGCATTAGTTAGTCCAAAAGGCATAACTGTGAACTCATATAGCCCATATCTGGAGGTGAAGGCAGTTTTGGGGATATCTTCTGTTCGTACTTTTAATTGATGGTATCCTAACCTTAAGTCAATCTTTGAGAATACCTTGGCCTGAGCGAGCTGATCAAATAAATCATTTATTTGTGGCATCGGGTATTTGTTCTTGACTGTGACCATGTTAAGTGCTCGGTAGTCTATGCACAATCTCAGTGTTCCATCTTTCTTTTTGGCAAATAAAATTGGTGATCCCCAAGGTGAGGAGCTGGCTCGAATATATCCCTTGTCCAGTAATTCCTTTATTTGTTTCTTTAATTCAATCAACTCGGATGGTGCCATTCTGTATGGTTTCTTGTATATGGGGGTGGTTCCTGGTGCTAGCTCAATGCTGAATTCTATTTCTCGGTCTGGTGGCATGCCGGGTAGCTCTTCAGGGAATACGTCTGGAAATTCACACACTACTGGAACCTTGTTCAGCTCAGAAATGTCCACCTTATTCAATCTTGGTTGCCGGGGTATTTTTCCTTCCTTAGCTGATACTCTTATTGTCTTCCCTTGGTGGTGTGTGAGAATTATGGTCCTATTGAAACAGTCGATAAAACCCTTGTTGGTGGTTAGCCAGTCCATCCCTAGGATGACATCCAGTCCTTTATTTTCCAACACAATAAGATTTGCGTGAAACTCCAATCCTTCGAACTCAATGACCACATTCTGACAGTAATTTTGAGTAACTTGCTGAATCCCAGGGGACTTGATGATCATGGATTTCTCCAAAGGAAGCATCGAAAAATTATTTTGCAAAGCAAAACTTTTCGAAATGAAAGAGTGAGAAGCTCCAGAATCAAACAAAACCGTTGCAGGTATTGTGTTGACAGGAAACGTACCGAGTACGATATCCGGAGCATGTTGTGCTTCTTCTTTGGTCACGTGGTTTAGATGACCCTTCCTGTGGTTGTTGTTGGGGTTGAAATTGTTGCGCTTGGGCGCTGAATTATTTCCACCATTGTTTGGCTTCGGGGTCGAGTTCCTTGGCTTGGGGCACTGTTTGGCGTAGTGCCCTTCTTCTCCACAAGCGTAGCAAGTAACGCCTGGGCGATATGTGAACTCTTTGTCCCTTGCATGGAAATTCTTGGTTGAGCGTGAGATGTTTGTCGTAGGCTTGTGTGTCCCACCTTTCTGAAAATCTGTCCTGCTTCGGTGGTTGCGAGCATGGTTAGTATGGTCCCTTTTCTGCTTGCGGATATCCTCCAGGCTGCGTCTCTCATTTTCCAGAGTGATGGCTTTGTCCACCAGTGTTTTAAAATCAGGAAAAGTGTGCACGACCAGTTGGCATTTAAGCGCGGGTGCTAGACCGTCAAGGAATTTCTCCATCTTCTTGCTTTCAGTCATACGCTCTTCATTGGCGTAGAGGGACAATAGAGTAAATTGATTGTTGTAATCTGACACTGTCATGTTCCTTTGCTTGAGGTCCTCGAACTCTCTCTTCTTGATTTTCATAATACTCTTAGGAATGTGTGCACCACGGAAACCTTCCTTGAAATCATCCCAGGTTAGGTCATTTTCGTTGGGATGCATGTGCAGAAAATTCTCCCACCATGATGCGGCTGCTCCTGTGAGATAGTGCGGAGCATACAGCACCTTTTCGGGGTTTGAACATTTTGCAATAATTAATTTTCTCTCCATATCTCGAAGCCAGTCCTCGGCTTCAAGAGGTTTGTCTGTATGAGAAAATGTTTGGGGGCGTGTCTTCTGAAGCTCAGATAACTTGGATTGCTCCTGATACTGTCCATGGTGACTCCCCATGTTGATGACTTGGTTCATCATTTCACGATGTTGTTGCTGACTCTGTTCATAAAGGCGGCACATTTGGGAGAGTGCCGTTTCACTGTTCTGCTGACTTGACTGCCCTTGTGTGAAATTGTTGCCTGGTTGAGTGTCATAATCTCCCTCTGGCGGAGTAGGCATGGAGCGAGTCCAAGGACGAGACATTTTTCACTGTGGAGATATATTTTGCAAAACTCATAAGAAAAACGAAAATGGTCGCAAAACAAATCCAAGAAAATCGCACAAGGATGGCAAATAATTTAAATGACCAAGGTCGCTTAAGAAAACAAATTGATTTGCGCACGGAGAAGGATTGCTCATTACATATCTTACACGAGGGCGATAATTATACAATACATCACTCAGGATATGTGTACATAATCCTGACATGTTATTTAGGCTAGTGCACTTCTCCAGTTCCTACATGATGCGTAAACAAGCTACTCCTCACAACCTTTGTACATATCTTACAAGCGGTACATCGCATGACGGGAAAACGCACTCAGCCGGAAATGTTGACGATCTCCTTGGCCCTGCCAAGGGTGAGGCGTAGTGAGGCTGGGGACTCGACCTCCTCCTCACTAATAGGCTCCAGACGTGAAGAGCTGCGTCGGGTAGATGGAGCAGGTGCCAGGGGCGGAGCAACACGAATAGGAGTAGGCACAACGGGTGGTGCAGTGCGTGCTGGAGTGGACGCAATGCCCTAGTTGAACTCTTCGGTGGTAGGCAGGCGACGAGTAGGTGCATAAGATGCTGATGAAGAGACAAAAGTCAGTGGCGGTGCGGCGGGCAGGAGCTCCCTCCTGTTGGCGGCACAGCCATGGATTGAGTCCATGCGGGCAGCTACGAAGTCGTCCACCAGGTTGTCGAAGGCTGCCTCCAGAGCCCGGAGATACTCAATAAGCATCTCAAAAGCCTCATCTCGTTCTCCTCTGGGGCAGGAGAATGCGTAGTGACAAGTATAAGGCACATGGCATGGAAGATAGCGGTAGCGACGAGTCTTCATCGCGGGAAGGACATCCCTGAGGCGAGCTATCGCCTCACGGGCTGCCATCTGTATAGCATGCCTCTCCGTAGGCATGGCTCTTCCCACGAACCGGAAGCGGCGTAACTCACCACGCCCTCCCCTGAACTGCACTGTGGCCTGGTGCATGGTCAGACTGTCGTTGACCTTGTGCTGGTAGAGTGTGAAGACTGGGCGCACAGACGGCCCCATCGTGACCTGAACGATGAAGGAGAGAAGCTTGACGAACCCATCGGGCACGGCGGTCTCAACTCCGGCGGACGGTGGTTCGGGCGTGGATGGAGCTCGTCGGAGAGGACTGCAAAGGCCAAATTGATGAGGGGGTTAGAGTACTGGGTGTGAGAGAAGGCTACGGACGAGGTTTGGGCGCCGGAGGTGGCCTCACCGGAGTGAATCGAGCTGAAGGCCGAGGCGGGGCGAGGCGGCCGGAGTCGAGGAAGAAGGGCCCCTCGAGGCTCTTCTAGTTGCTGGTCGGGGTCCAGTGAGGTGCTGGAGGTGTGCAGGGGCGAGAGGGAGCTTGGGGGCGTTATATATAGCCGGCCCGAGGCGGTTGCCGTGAACGGGATAAGTCCGGCGAGCGATTACGGTGGCGCTGCGGTTGGGCAGTGGAATTAGGAGTTTGGGCATCGCCTAGGTGGAGTAGTGGTGCCATTCCAGGGTCCAGCTCAGCACGGGAGGGGGTTTTACGGCCTGTCCCAACGGAACGGCCGTGTGGCACGTCGGCGGCAGGGAGCGCGCCCTGCGCGTGCCAGGCCACGGCGGCGGTGCTGCGCGCGTGCGCTGGCAAGGGAGACGGCCACTCGGAGCTACCAGATGGCTTGGGCGGCGCTGAACGGCGTTCTGCCGTGGTGTGCCTTCTGTCGGCCGCCACGGGAGGTCCCGACGCCGCAGAACACGCCGGCGAGGGCGGGCCAGCGCGCCACCAATGCCAGGAAGGCTCCACGCACGCGTGTGAAGCTCCGGACAAGAGGGAGGGGCTGCGAGCATCGAGCCAAGCGTACTGTGAGCTTGTGACTGAACTCTGAAGAAAACGACACTGTAAAACTGAATTTTTACTAAACTTTACTGAAAATGCAAAGAACAGTGCAGCTCAGGTGTTCGACAGAATGCTTTTGGCATCTAGGGATTTTTCCTTGAGCTGAAATTTGGTGGAGTGGCTTCTCATTGCTCTAGTAGGCTGCATGATTTTTGGTGGAATTTTTGGAGGAGTGTAGATATGAATTTCTCCAAATTTGGCAAATCTGGTCCAAACTTGCAGTGAGTGAAATTTGAAATTTTTGAAAAGAGGAAGAGTGGATCAAGATGGTTCTAGGTTGTGGGTACTAAAGACAATCCAGGGAAGTTGGTTTGGGACAAAATCTCAAAGGCAAAATGGCACTTGCTTTGAAAATCACTTAGGCTCAAAATAATTGGCAGAAATGTTTTGGGAGATAAAATAATTGAAATAAAATCCAAAAACTTGTTTGGACTTGTTGAGACAGAGGATTTAAATTGCTCGAAGGTGGAGAGAGGGGTTTTGAGAAGATTTACTATAGGAGACATGGTAAAACCATGGGTGGTTTCAAAAAGAAAGAAGTCCCAAAACTCCTAGGGTTTCTTTATTTTACATGAAAATGAAAAAGTTTGAGAGGGTAACAACCAGAAGGAAAAGCTCCCAAAACTTCAACACCAAATTTGAAAGGGAAAAGAAAATCCTTGCCAAAGGAAAGGAAGTTTTTAAGAGGAAGGATTTCTGGAAAAGAATTTTTTTTAAAAGCCCTCTTTTAAAAATCCAACAAAGTTTTTGATGAAAACCAAATTAAAATTTTGGAGTGTCACAACGTTATGTAACAAATTTGAATCATGAGGTGTTATTTGATTGTGCTCCTTATGAGTGGCGGTCGGGGACGAGTGATGGTCTTTTCCTACCAATCTACCCCCCTAGGAGCATGCGCGCAGTACCAAGGTTTTTGATGACTTGTAGATTTTTGCAATAAGTATGTGAGTTCTTTATGACTAATGTTGAGTCCATGGATTATACGCACTCTCACCCTTCCATCCTTGCTAGCCTCTTCGGTACCGTGCATTGCCCCTTCTCACATTGAGAGTTGGCGCAAACTTCGCTGGTGCATCCAAACCCCTTGATATGATACACTATTTCACACATAAACCTCCTTATATCTTCCTCAAAACAGCCACCATACCTACCTATTATGGCATTTCCATAGCCATTCCGAGATATATTGCCATGCAACTTTCCATCATTCCATTCATCATGACACATTCATCATTGTCATATTCCTTAGCATGATCATGTAGTTGACATAGTATTTGTGGCAAAGCCACCGTTCATAATTCTTTCATACATGTCACTCTTGGTCCAATGCATATCCCGATACACCGCCAGAGGCATTCATATAGAGTCATCTTTGTTCTAGTATCGAGTTGTAATCATTGAGTTGTAAATAAATAGAAGTGTGATGATCATCATTTTCTAGAGCATTGTCCCAAGTGAGGAATAAAAAAAAGAGAAAGGTCATAAAAAAAGAGAAGGCCCAAAAAAATGAGAGAAAAAGAGAGAAGGGACAATGTTACTATCCTTTGCCACACTTGTGCTTCAAAGTAGCACCATAATCTTCATGTTAGAGAGTCTCTTGTTTTGTCACTTTCATATACTAGTGGGAATTTTTCATTATAGAACTTGGCTTGTATATTCCAACAATGGGCCTCCTCAAGTGCCCTAGGTCTTCGTGAGCAAGCAAGTTGGATGCACACCCACTAGTTTCTTTTGTTGAGCTTTCATACATTTATAGCTCTAGTGCATCCATTGCATGGCAATCCCTACTCCTTGCATTAACATCAATCGGTGGGCATCTCCATAGCCCATTGATTAGCCTCGTTGATGTGAGAATTTCTCCCTTTTGTCTTCTCCACATAACCCCCCTCATTATATTCTATTCCACCCATAGTGCTATGTCCATGGCTCGTGCTCATATATTGCGTGAAAGTTTATAGGTTTGAGATTACTAAAGTATGAAACAATTGCTTGTCTTGTCATCGGGGTTGTGCATGATGAGAGCATTCTTGTGTGACGAAAATGAAACATGACTAAACCATATGATTTTGTAGGGATGAACTTTCTTTGGCCATGTTATTTTGAGAAGACATAATTGCTTAGTTAGTATGCTTGAAATATTATTATTTTTATGTCAATATGAACTTTTGTCTTGAATCTTTCGGATCTGAATATTCATACCACAATTAAGAAGAATTACATTAAAATTATGCCAAGTAGCACTCCGCATCATAAAATTTGTTTTTATCATTTACCTACTCGAGGACGAGCAGGAATTAAGCTTGGGGATGCTTGATACGTCTCCAACGTATCTATAATTTTTGATTACTCCATGCTATATTATCTACTGTTTTGGACATTATTGGGCTTTATTATCCACTTTTATATTATTTTTGGGACTAACCTATTAACCGGAGGCCCAGCCCAGAATTGCTGTTTTTTTGCGTGTTTTAGGGTTTCGAAGAAAAGGAATATCAAACGGAGTCCAAACGGAATGAAACCTTCGGGAACGTGATTATCTCAACGAACAAGACCCGGGAGACTTGGACCCTACGTCAAGAAAGAAAAGAGGAGGCCGCGAGGTAGGGGGGCGCGCCCTCCACCCTCGTGGGCCCCCTGTTGCTGCACCGACATACCCCTTCCTCCTATATATATCCACGTACCCCCAAACGATCAGAAACAGAGCCAAAACCCTAATTCCACCACCGTAACTTTCTGTATCCACGAGATCCCATCTTGGGGCCTGTTCCGGAGCCCCGCCGGAGGGGGCATCGATCACGGAGGGCTTCTACATCAACACCATAGCCCCTCAGATGAAGTGTGAGTAGTTTACCTCAGACCTATGGGTCCTGTCACAGCCCTAGAGTACCTGAGTGAAATAGTTGCATCTGCACTCATGCATCATGTCTAAAATTTCTGAAAGTTGAATTGAGGTTAGTTCAAACCCTCAGAAATCACTTCAGAAATAATCAACATTAAAATCTTTTCAAAGAAGTCCAAGAAAATGTTCCTCCCAGTCTCTGAAAATATTGGCAAGAGGTAAAACTCAAAACAATATTTTTGGAATCTCAGAGATATTTATTTTTGGCCTTTGAATTAAATCACTAACATATTTGAGTTGAATTTATTTCTGTTATATAAGAAATAAAGTTCAAGTATTTTTGTAAGTTTGCATGTGACCTTGGACTAGCTCCCTGAGCTCACATAAAAATTTACAGGAAGTTTTAAAATGGTTTGGTTTGTAAATCAAATCAAAACAAAGAAAGAAAAATAGAAAACAGAAAAAAATAAAAAAGGAAGCAGAGACTTACCTGAGGCCCACTTACCTGGTGGCCCAGCAGTTTCGGCCCAGCCCACCTCCTCCTTCCCGTCGTCTTCCTCCCCAGGCCATTAGGCAGAGCGCGTGGCCGCAGCGCGCCGGCACGCGCCCCGGCCACCTCCACCCTACCTGCCTGCGTCCCCGCCGCCCTGGATCTCCCTCGCAATGCCATGCACCCCCTGGATCTCTCTCACTCTCACCCGCAGCTCCTCCCCTCCTCTGGCTCTCCCCCTCGCACCACCCGAACGCGCCCGCTGCCGCCGACGTGCACCACCGCGGCCACCGCCTCCCCCTCGCCTCTCCGACATGCCTAGGAGCTCCGCCACCGACGCCTACGCCTCTCTATCGACTAACGCGACGCCAAACGCCGCCGAACGCTGTCTTCGCCTTCGTCTTCAACCTCGGGCACCCGAGCCCGTCTCCAGTCGATTCGGCGCCGCCAGGACCTCCCCGAGCTTGCTGACCCCCTCTTCGGCATCGCTGTGAGCTCCTGCTCCCAACCCTTCTCTCCCTGCCACCGAATACCTCCTCTAGCCTCCATGCCCACTGCGGCCGCAGCCCATCGCCGCCGTGCCCCGTCACCGTCGTGGCTAGAGCCACTGTCGCTCGAAGCTGAGCACACCACCGTGCTCAGCGTGTCTTCGCGCACCCGTAGCCACCCCCAGATCCACCTCCCGAACACCCTAGCGAGGAACTCGAGCACGACCGAACTCCGGCCGCCGCCTCGCTCGCCGCTGCCGACACCACAGCTAACCCCAGCTCCTCTAGCTTGCTCCATTGGATGCGCACGAGCGCAAGCTCCCTATAGAGCCCCTCCGCGCGTCGAATGGGTGCCGGAGCAGCCGTCCCGGCGTGCCTCCGCCGTCGGTTGACGTCACCGGCGATTAAACTCCGGCGGGCCGACGTGGCCACTTAATTAGGGCCTAAACACCCCGGTAATCACCCCCTAGTGCCACTGCCATGTGGGCCCCGGTGCCAAAATTAATTAGTTTAATTTTTGTTTAGATTAGTGCTAACCTTGCGGACCCCACGTGTCGGCTTTGACCTTGACCAAGTCAGCGTTGACCGGTCCCACCTGTCATCCACCCAACCCAGCTCCGACCAATGGGTCCCGCAGGTCAGGATTGACATGGACCGGGTCTGTTGACCTGCTGAGGTCAGCATGATGCAGTGCTGACACAATAAACCCTTTTCTGGATTTTAAATAAATCTAAACGATTTATTTATTTCAGAAAATAGCTAAAACTTCTAAAAATCATAGTAATTCAACCGTAGCTCCAAATCAAATAATTTATATATGAAAAATGATCAGAAAAATCCAAAGAATCTGTTTATGGCATTCGCATGCATGTTAGAGCAACTTATGTCCTCTGCTTAGGACAATTCAATTAAATGGCATTTAAGAAAGCACATACGGAGTTTGAATTTGAACCTTTGGTTCAGACCAACTTCATTTAATATGTTGCTAGTTGCATTAGTTCAATCAGCAGCATATTGCCATGTCATGAGCATGCACCATATTGTTGCATTGCATTGATTGTGTTTCTTCCTTGTTTGCCGGTATTGTCCCCTCTCAGTAAACGTGGTTCCGGCGATGAGTTCGATGACACCGATGAAGAGCTATTACCATCTTCAGAAGTGCCAGGCAAGCAAAACCCCCTTGTTCATTCTGATATGATCCCACCCTCTCCCTCCTGCTCTCTTTTACTGCATTAGGACAACAACGATTCAACTGTTACATGCCGCGGTAGTTGAACCCCTTTCCTCTGCATGACCTGTCATTGCCACAGTAAATAGATGAAACCCACTAGCATGAGTAGGAGTTGTTTGAGCCCTGATGTGCCTACTCATTCATGCTTGTTTGTCATGCCTGCTATTGCTTAGAGTTGTGTCAGGTCTGATTCATCGGGGATGAATTAGAAAGTTGTGAACATGTCCTACTGTGTGTGAGCTAAGTGTGTTGAACACGATTTGGTAAAGGTATCGATGAGAGGCCATGTAGGCGTACATGGTGGGTTGTTTCATTGGAACCGTCCTTAAGCACCGAGATCTGTATGTGTGATTTAAGAACTAGCTACTACCATGCATTGGGCCCGAAACCAATGGACCCTCTCGGCTTCTTAACCACCCTAGTCCTCTGTCCAGGAGTTGCAACTAGTTTCTGGTGTTTATAGGTTATGTGTTGGCAGCCGTGCGTAGCGCTGACCCTAGGGGTGGGCTATGATGCGGTAGATACACAGTGGCCGGGTATGCCGGGCGCCCGTTTGGCGTCTCGGGACCCTGTACACATCGTTCGGGGCCGTATGTGGAAACCTTGGCCGGACTCCCTGCGGATGGAACCTGGATAGGCGATAAACCTGGACTAGAGACTTGAGTGTTTAGGTAGGCCATGTCTGACACCTTCGTTGGGCTTCCGCTTGAAGGTTGCTGAGTACATGTCGTGTAAACGATGATAAGTGGTGAGAGCATGTATGAAGAAGTACACCCCTACAGGGTTAACATCATCTATTCG